>NC_134124.1:3916137-4524637 GCF_040939455.1 Microcebus murinus | reverse complement strand
GGGCCTCCTCTGCACAGCCAGGAGTGTAACAGTGCACACCCCGTGCAGCTGGTGAGAGGACTGAGTAAGACATGGCGTGCGACACTGGCACCACGCTGGGCATGTGGTCTTTTTCCTATTTGTGTTATGTGGTTATGCACTGTCTGCCCAAGGTCGTGTGCACCTCACTCCGGAAGATTTTCTTAATAAACACAGTATGTTAACATACACAGGAAGGTTCTCTGCAGTTCTTCACACACTACAAGCTCATTCCCATCCCAGAGTCCGTACTTGCTAGGGCCCTGCCTGGAATGCTCTCCCTCTAGCTCTAACCATTGCTCCTCTTTCTCATCCTTCATGTTTCCTGAGTTCTTCCCTGACACCTCAGTGAGAAGTTTCTTCTGGTTTTCCCCACCGTGGCCCACTGTTTATTTAACACTCATGACCACCATCTTATGTGTTTATTTACCTATGTGACTGGGTTCTGTTTTCCTGTTGGAATGAGAACTCCAGGAGGAACCTGGGAGGGTCCCATCCAAGGCTGGTGGTGACAGGGTGAGTGACCCATGTGTGAGCAGAATGGGGCTGGCAGCCTGTTCCCTGGCTGCTGCGTGTGCTCCTGTCCTGCCTCCGGCAGACTGCCGGCTCTCTGAGGGCAGGAAAGGGGTCCTCACCCACCTCCCAGCCTCCAGCTGGCCCACTGCCAGTGCTCGGAGGGAAGAGGCAGGACTTAGGGGAGCAGTGGGGAGCAAGTCGGAGGGCTGCTGAGGGCGTGACAGAAGGGCAGGGCCCTGACGCTCCCACCTCAAACATCCCGCAGGTGGTTCCTGGGAATGACAGAGGTGTGCTTCCAGGTGGCTCTCCTTAACACCAGTCTCAGGTTCCCCTGCTGATGGTGGCCACCAGGTGTGCCTTGCTTCAGCAACTGCTCCCCGCCCTCTCTGCTCCCAGTCCCTCCTGTTCCCCGGCCCTCACGAGCATTCCCACTTGGATGGGAAGCCCTGCCATGTCCATTCCCGCACTGTGCAGAAAGCCACGTTTGCACACTCCCCTTCATAAAGAGACACCCCGACTTTGACAGCTGCAGGTCTCCTCTGAGTACAAACGGTGTGATTCAGAGAGTCCCATGGGCTCACGCTTGACACAAAGTCATCCTACGCCAGTCAGGCCTTCCACGTTCTGTCCACCAAGTCAGAAAATGTCCCCATGCCTAGGGACTGATCCACCTTGGATGCACCCCACTCAGAAGCACGCAGCTTTCTCCACAAATGAGAAACTGAGTCACTCACACACGCCTCACTCTTACCTTCACCCAGCATGTTTCCGGAGCTGGGAAGCTGGAGACATACGTAACAGCAGGACACGTAGCAATAGCCTCACCACTTAAAACACACTCAAGCCGATGCCCACAGTCAGCTGCGAAGTATACGGAACGCCTCTTAACTGGCGAGCACTGTTCTAGACGTTGGGAAGACAGAGGTGATGTGCCAGGTGAGGTTCTGCCACCACATGGAACTTTCGGTTTAGTCGGAGAGACAGGGAAGCCGCAAACAAATCTGTGCACCACTCCCAGGTGACCTGTTGGTGGAGACAGAGTCACGTGATGGAGATGACTGCTAGGGCCAGTCATGGGGGGTCCTCTGCAGGGACCTGGATAGGGACTGAGATGAGCTGACAAGGGAGGGCGCTGCCCGCAGGAGGAACACCAAATGCCGAGTCCGGGGGGGTGGGGGGTTAAAGGCACTAATGGAGACCGTGTTGCTGGAACCCAGGGCAAAGGAGCGAGGAACCAGTGATGCGGCTGAGACGCCCCCCAGGCCGGCGGGGGTCCAATGGCACAGAGCCCTGCTCACCACAGTTAAAGTAAGAAGAGGTGTTTATTCTGAGTGCAATGGGAAACCTCTGAAGGGTTGTAGGTGAGGGCTTTAAGTGATATTTTACTCAAGAAAAGTTGACTCAACAGCATGGCAAGGAATGAATGAACTGAATAAATGAATGAACAGCTACTGGATCAATCAACATAAGCAACCAAGGGGTCTCTCAGTGCCAAAGTCAGGCTGAGTTCTGCGGGGACATGGGGGCAAGAAGCCCAGGATATCCCACACACTCTAGGACCATGAACTCCACGCCAAACAGCGAGCAGAGCATGTCCCCTCCCCAGCTCAGAGAAGCTGCTGGCTTTGGTCTCTGGGCCCTTCATAAACTCTGCTCACTGTGTGGACGGGGAGGCCAGATTGGAGAGCAGTTAAGTTTAATGTCACACATCCAGGTGACTCCCCAAGACCTCAGGTGAGGGCAAGACTGCACCTAAGAGCATGGAGATCACCAGCTAGTCTCCAAGCCCATGGGGGACACTCTCTACCCGGCCACCTCCCACCCCCTCATCCCTTTTTGAGATGTGCAAGATGAGGCCCTAAGTGGGAAGGATTTTCTCAAGGTGACAGAGGGAACCCAGCCCTCTCAATTCCCACCAAGAAAACAAGACCAGAGACCAGCCCCAAACCCAACCGGCAGACAAGCACAGACCTCCTCCCCCAGGGCTGCAGCCACCTCCACGGACACCAGGGCTGTCCTCCCTGCGGAGTTCGGCTGCGGTCCCGCCCCACAGCCCAGCACCTGGCTGGCAGCCAGAGCCAGGGTTCAGTGAAGCAAGAAAGGGGCAGAGGGGGCTGGCGAGTGGGCAAGACCACAGGCACTGCAGCCAGACAGCCCAGGGTTTCAGTCCTGCTCCCCTGCCTGCTGGGGAGTCTGAACCTGACATGAGTCTGAACCTGACCTGAGCCTGTCTCCTCACATGTAAAAGGCAAATGAAAATACAGAGTTCACGGGCTTGTGATGGGTTTAATACAATCACACGTGTTGGGTGCTCAGCTCAGTGTCTCCCCACAGAAAGTGCTCACAGATGGCATCCATACCAATGTGGATGATGGCGGTGGTGGTAGAGCCAAGAGGTGAAGCGGGCTGATACGGAGCATCCTGGCCCTGGGCACTCCCGGCTCTCGTGCGAACGGGCACCTGGAACATGCTTGTTAAAGCAAGCAAGAAGGAAGACTGGGATGTTTTAAAAGATTCCCATTTTCTAAACAAAATTTTCTGCATATCACTCAAATTAGCAGATAATCTGGTCTGTTTGGGTTCCCAGCACCCCCTACTCCCACCCCAGCCCGACCCCGGGAGAGCTGCCTCCCAGCTCCTGCCCCAGGACTCCTCTCTCGGTGGTCACAGGTGTTGCGGTGAACAGCTTGTGGCTTGGGCTTTGAGAGCCGGTCTTGTCACCGCGGCAACTCCCCCTCGTCTCTCCCTCAGTGCCCAGAGAGGAGGCTGGGGGCGTCTGAGGGAGCAGAAAGAGTATCATGTGGCCAGGGCTTTGGCAGAGCTTGGCGACGGCTCACCTGTGGCGGTGGGAGTGATCCACGGCGGCAAAGGCGTGCCAGGGTTTCAATCTGCCCTTGCCCATTTCCCACGGCCGGCAGGGTGATTAGGGACCCTCCTCCTCGGGTTACAGGGCCCCCACTTCCCACCCCACTTTCCCCTCCTAAAGTTACGCCAGTGCAGAATGGGCGAACAGACACCCACGCGGCACATCATCCTCCAGCCGAGCGCTAGGCATCCCGCAGAGCAAGCCTTGGGCTGCCGGTGCCAATTTGCGGGCCCATTCTCGGGTTACAGGAGCTGGAGTGATCCCAGAGAAGTGGGGCAACCCAACTCCCCACGCCCTTTCCCCTAAAGGTGAGGAAGGGCTGCCTGTGTGCACACGTGTGTATATGCATGTGAACCCCATGCCGCCCGAACACCCGACGTCCATGCACGAATCTATTTTCTCCACAAATATCCCCCGAGCATCAACTATGCTGGGCCAGGCACAGAGGGCACGGAAGAGGGTGGGGCAGAAGAGGAAGGCCTAGTCTACGGGCAGCTATGGACATGTCATCTGTGATTCCCGGTTCCTACTCTAAGGCAGACTCCACCCTAGGCAGCATTTCTCCTCCCCTCATTGTCATTGCTACTCTTATTTGGGTCATGTTGGGCCACTGGTGTTTCTCTATTGCTTCCAGCAAAAAAAAAGGGGGGGAGGAGGATCAATTCATTCCACAGTGGCCTGACTTACTTAGATTGATGATAAGTGATGTGTTTCTGTCCCCAGACTGTGCACTGGGGTGGACCCCAGTGCCCAAGCTGGAGCTGCAATGGGATTCCCTTCCTGTAAGGAGCCACCGTCAGCTTCCCCCCTACACGCACACACACGCACACACGCACACACACGCACACACAGCAGAAGCTGCTCTTCCCACTTTCCCTGCTGTCTTCCTCGCTTTGGTTTGTCTTCCCTCTCTCCTGCCCCCATCTGCCCCAAGCCTGGTTGCCTGTCACCTGGTCCCTGCTTCTCTTTTACGATTTCTGCTTCAGAAATACCCCATGAAGTGTCCATGCTGGCTCCAATTAGCATCAGTTCGGGCACTTGGCGAAGTGAACTCTAAGCACTGCTATTAAGTGTTTCATCCAGAACGGCCCTTGCCCTGTCCTCTTCACGCAGCATGGAAAAAAGGGATGATGAGGTGGGGAGCCAGGAGCACCCCACTCAGCATATCCAGATCGTTGACATTTTTTGTTTCCAACACACACTGCTAATTTGTGGGTAGACACCACGGTGCCGCGCCCACTCACCAGCCCCCAGGGTCAGGCAGCACTTGAGTCACCGGGGACTGTGTCCTCACCGCTGTCAGGCTCCAGCCAGAATGCCGTCCTTGGGGGAAATCCTCATGGGCGGGGTCCCCCCTCCCCGCCGCCGCCACCCCCACTTCAGATGCAAAGCGCACATATGGCTCATCTCCATCTTTGGGGGAGGTTCTGTCTAAAGTCTTCCCAAAGATTCAGATTGTATGACAAATCACGTTCTAGACTATCGCGGGGAGAAAAGGGCCCAGGCATTTGCATCATTACCCCCAGACAACAGCTTCATTAGGCTGAAAGGGAGGTTTGCAGCCTCCCGGGCTCCGCCACTGACCTGGGCCTCTCACTTCCCCATTGTCTGCGGCCTCCGAGCCCCTTGCTCCCGACCATATGGTCTGTCCGGGCATCTCCTGCTGCCTTCCAGGGAAAGCAGGCGTGTTGGGGAGCGTGTGGGCCAGGGGGGCCTGCCGCCAGAAAGTGGGTCAACCGGGCCAGGAGAGAGAAGCCACCAGAGATCAGAGAAGGCCAGACCCTAGAAAGCAGAGCGTGGGCCCAGCACAGAAGGAGAGAGGTTCCCCAGCTGGAGGGCACCCGAGATCAGAGCCTTGGATGTGACCCCTCAGAGAGCAGGTGGCGTGCTGTCCCCATAAGTCTGACAACACCTTAGGGTGATGGGGGGAGGGGTAGCAGAGCTCATGCTGAGTCCACCCCTTCTTACCCCGGCCCCCTTTCAGGCCCTGGAGTATTTGGAGAGCCCAGACCTCAGGCATTCTCCCACGAAGCCAGTAAGCACACTCACAAAGTGGCAGCTGGAGTCTGAGGCCACCATCCCTTCCCCAGTGTCCCAGGCCCACGAAAACCTAAAAAACAGGTTGGCCCTGAGGATACCCATGGGTCCGGTTTAAAGGGGGCTGTGGGGGCAGGGCCACGAGAACCTCCCCAACCCCTGTCCCTGCAAAATCCCATCTCTTGGAAACTCCACTTTCTCCAAGCCTTTGCGAGATTCCCAACACTCGGAGTGAACCCAGGGGCCGCCGCTGCCATCCCGGGCAGCTGCAGGGCCCTGGTTTCTCTGGGGAGAGCGAGTCTAATGTCCCCCTGCCCCCCGTCCGGGGGAGGCCCTGGCGTCGGGCCGCGGGCCATGAACCCTCGCAGCGCACTCGCGGGGAGGAATTCGTCGCGACCAAGGAACGGGCCTCCGTGGGTGTCGCCTGGATGTTTCTTTAAGAGCAGGGGAAGAAAACAGCGTCTCTGCTCTCTGCGCAGCGCTTCCACCTCGCCAACCGCGCGGATTAGGGCCAGGATTAACATTTTAAACTCGCCAGACTTTCTGACTCAAAGATCTTCTCTCGCTAATCGTATTACTTGTCCCTGGGATTATTGCCTTACTCGCTACAGGACAGATTCTAAAATCAAATTGATTAAAGTTCCCTCCTGTTTTCTCTTTGCTCCTCTAGGGGAGGGAGGGCTGCAGCTTCTCAGGGAGATGACTTTTAAAGTCGCATTTCGCCCCATCTTTTTCTCTTTCCCCCTCCTCCCCTTCCACGCCAGGAGGCGGCAAGACGGGCGACACGGTTCCTTTATTCCCGCCCACGCCAGCTCCTAATTCCTGGTAATTTATCCCATATTAAAACTCCTTTAAGGGAGAATGGACCAGCGGCCGCACCTGCTATGCAAATGCAGCGGGTCCGGCGGGCCCGGGGCGTGCGCCGCCCCAGCGCAGCCCTTCATATGGAAACGCGCGGCCGCGACAGCTTGCGCCGGGCTCGGGGACCCGGGCGGGGCGGGGCCGAATGCCCTCCCCGCCTCGGAAAGCGCCGGGGGAGTATCTGCCCCTCTCCCATGGGCTTTCTTCGCCACACTCTTTTCTTTCTTCCAGCCACCTTTATTGTTTCTTAATAAACGCCCTATTTTAGCGCCTGCCTGTCCGCCTCGACCTCCCCCAGAATCCGTCCTCGTTCTGCATCCTGACTCTGGGAGCGTCGGACGTTCCCAAATCGCCCCCCACTACTTTTACGCAGAGAGCTGGTCACCACGGACTGACCCCGTTTTGCCCGGGCTGGGGGGCGCCCCCGGAATGGGGGTGGCATGGGACAGACTGTCATCTGTGGCCCCAGATCCGTGCCGGGCGCGCTCCCCACGCGCAGCCACCCGGAGGAGGCTGGCCGGGTCCCGGCGCGGCCGCGGTCGTCGGGCGGATAACACGGATTAGTGTGTTGGGGACCTTTGAAGCCGTTTCTGTCCTCACGTGGCTGGAGGCCCCTGGCGCAGTCGCCTCTCGTGCAGCCCTAATCCCCTCACGCGGCTCCGGCGGCGAGCGGCCCTCTCGGCGACGGGAGGCGCCTGCGCCCGGGTCCCCGCGCCCGGGTCCCCGCTCTCGCCCGGCCACCCCGCGGCCCCCGCGCGCGCGCCCCTCGGGCTCTCCGAGGCCCCCCGTGGGAAGACCCGCGGCGCCAGGGTCGCTTGCGCCAGGCTCGGGGAGACCCCCTTCTCCCAGCCACGGAGTCTTTATTCGTGGCTCCATAAAAGGAACCGAGAAAAGCCGGAGCAGATCCGCTGCGCGGCGAGGGCGGGGGCGCGCGGGCGCGGCCGGCGACCCAAAGAGATGCAAAGTGATAAATACATTGTTTAGGGGCCGCCCGCCCGTTTGGTCCCTTGGGGGCATAGAAAATGAGGCGCTTTCCTCCCTCCTTTAACTCGAGGGGAGTACCAATAATTCATGTATGTTATAATTCTTCATCGCCCCTAGGTAGTCTGGGAAAACTGGAAGAAAAGAAAATGCCAGAAAGTTATGGTAAAACTTAAGATGCGGCCGAAGTCCGCTTTCTTTGCCCCTGCTGCGAGTGTTTGAATAAGAAGAATGCTCCTGGACTGTAACAAGCAAAAAGAATGAAGAAGACAAAAGATTTGCAGAAAAAGGTTTAGCTAGAAGACAAGGCAAGTGAAACTGAAAGGAGGGGAAAAAAAGCATTTACAATGGAACAATAAGTGTACTAATCGCTTTGATATATTATACAAGCCCAAAGACCCAAAACATTGTGTAATTATTTATAAATGACTTCTCCACTCCTGTGTATAATGCAGAGGAAAGAATAAAACTGCAGGCTACTCTCTAAACTATTTCTAAATAGACCTGGTTCAAAAGAAGGCAGAAGTGTTTGAAATAAAATAATTAATGGTGGATTTTATGGTTGTCTCATTAAAACATTTTAATTACTACAAACAAAATGCACTTGTGTTCCAACGCAACTTGAATTTATGTAGCCAGGCATTAAGGTAGAGAAAAGCAAAAGGAGAACACTTCAGCTATTTCTACGTTTATTTCTGAATTCTCTCCCTAAACCAATAGTTGGGTTCCATTAGGATAAATTTCAGTGTGACTTCTTTTGTACACACAGAAGAAAACTCAGCCGCACACAGTTTTCCCACACTTGACCCACTAACATCCAGGGGGGAAAAGTGTTTTTAAATCTCCACTGAAGATGTTCTTAATGATTCAAACACACAAAGCAGACAAAAATGAACCGGCTCAGCAAAATTAACTCTAGCTTTAGCAACGTCCTGTGGCAGGTGCAGCCTGGATTTGGGGAACTAAACCCACTGGCAGCAACAGCAGGGCTATGGTTTTGGGTTTGGGTTTTTATCTGAGCCCAGAAGAAGATTTAACTTCAAGAAATCTGTTAAAAGCAAAACTCAGAGGCTTTGAAGGCTGTGTGGCCTCTAGCAGCTGATGTGAAAATGATTTCAGGCCTCGCCGCAGAGGGGTGGGGGCAGGCACCTCCCCACTGCCTCTTCGGTCCAGGGTCTGTACCCTCTTGGGCCCTCCCTGCACAAGTGTGCACACACCCTCTGCCTCCCCCACTCTCCTTTGGGCACAAAAAGGACATTGTTTCACCCAAGACTGGCCCGAACCACAAACACACTTCCAACTTCGGGCCAGCCGAGCACACATGGTCCCTCCACACCAGGGCAGGCTTGAGAACCCCAATCAAACTGGACAAATGCTTACAGGAAGGATCTGTCTGCCTGCGGAATTGCCCAGGGTGACTTGGGGAGGCGTTTCTGACCCAGCACTAGCATAAAGCAGATTTGCACCAGGGCTTCTTTCACCGGCACCCAAGATCCATCTCGCACGTAGGCACTGTTGTAGGCTACCAAGCACATCAGCACACAATGCCGAGGAATATTGGAGCAGACATCTCCGAGGTGGGAAATGCATACAGACAGCACTGTATTTAGCAGGGCAGGGGCTGAGGGGGCCTCCACGGATTTCTGGAAACCATGGATAATTTGCCATTTTCCTTGCTCTGTCACTGAAAGACCCCTCTGTTTCCCCCCTCCTGCCTCGTTTCCCCCCCTCCCTACCCCCCTTCCACAACTGTCATGGGTCATCAGTAAAGAAAATAGGGAATTGTTTCTCCTTTCCAACCCCACCCTTCTCCTCTTATGTGGAAACGCAATTCTGTGTCTGCCAGTGTACTTAATGCGCCCGAAAGGGACATGCCAGCCTGTGTCCCACATCATCCTTCATCCCTTCCTCTTTAGTAACTGCACCTTTTTCTTCCTTAAAAAAAAAAAAAAAAAATATTACAGCTTTTTCTTTCTAAAATGCCACCCACAAAACCAATGCCACCCCTCCCCCCAGGTAGCTCCAGAAAGAAAATGATAACCAAAGTCTAGCAATCCTGAGTGGCCCTCTCCGCACCTTTGTGCAAAATTTCCTATCAAGCTGCCCCCGGGGACATTGGTGTTGCCTGCTGGCCTTATAAACTCAGTGCAGTGCACCCCCCATGCCCAGCACCTGAGTGGCTGAGTAAGGTGCCAGCACCATTCACCTCTCCTATTGCAGCTTTGTGTGTACTGTATAAAACAACCAAAAAACCCCACTTTGCCTTGTAAACCCACAAAATTGGACCTACACATAGGTGCCACTACACTCTTGAAATTAATATTCTGTCTAACCAATTGGAGGAGATGATGGGGAACGATCAGTGTCAAGTCAAACAATTTGGGGAGGAAAGTACGAAATGTGCTGGTGTGCCCTCCCCCAACCCATTTAGATTACCATCCCAGTACTTGTAATTACAGGACAATAACCTCTCAGCCTTAAGTGTTTCTGATAACTAGAAGGGAAACCACTTGGTTCAGCCTTGTAGCCACAAAAGGGCTGGACGCCTGTGGACACTAACTCCTGATGAGGTCACACACATGGTCACTGAGACACTGGCAGGGTGCATGAGGTGTTCAACCACAAATTTCAATCTGGAGCCATCCTGGATCTGCTCGCCTGTAGGCACCACAACCCGATGTCTGTGTTAAAATCCTGGAAATGTCTTGTGAACAGCACAGACTGCTTTGCATTTTTATGTGTTGACCACATTGATTTATCATATGTAAATACCTTAATTTACTACCATTTTCTTCATTAAAAAACAAACAAAAAGCAAGAGTCTCAAAAGACCCTGGAAGCATCCAGGGCCTTGCTCTCCAGGGCCTCTCAATAAGGAAGCAAGATCCCCTCCCTGCTGGACCCACCGAGATCCTGAGTCAGACCTCCAGGGCTGCCTGGAACAGGTGTGCACCTTCTGGCCCCTGACTGCCTTTCAGGGATCCTCCCCTCACCTCCCGCCCCTAGTTGTCATGGGAGGACCTCAGTCTTGGCATCACTGGAAGCACCTCTGAGCTGTCACATAACTGTGCCAAATCTGCCTCAAGGGCTTAGGCAAGCACAGGACAGGCAGGTGGGTGCTAAAGCAAGTAATGTCTTCCAACACGAATAAATCAGCTCTAGGTATGAGTCAGTAGTGACTTCAACAGTGGTCCAGATTTCCAGAAATTCTCATTCCAGGAATCCTAGGTAGGGTCCCCCAACATTACTACCACCCAGGTAACAATAGTGTGAGAAACTCTTAGTCCCTGGAAACATCTGCCCCCCAGCAGACAGCAGCTGGATGTCTCACACATCAGGCAGCGGGACACCTGGTGCAAGGCTGGCCATCTCAGCGCCTGCCGTGGCTGGATTTATCACATGCCCACATCACCATCTATTGTGCTCTGGGAATGGGGCTTTCCACTGATGTGCTCATGCACTAGGCTTGCAGGGATTTGGAAAGCAGGAGAGACTTTCATCTTCCCCAGCAAGGAGACATATCCTCCTAGAATGGGCCCAGCCTTTTTCTTGTGAGTAGAGGCTCTGAGCCTCTTAAGCTACCTCCTCATTCTCATCCTGCCAGGGCCCCGCTCCATCCTCAGTGGCTCACTCACAGGAGGGGCCCCCAAGCCCCAGATGCACCTATGAAAAGCACAAAAGGCAGGCACTAACGTCCAGGGAGGGGCTGCTCCATACACTGCCCAAGGGCCAGAAACAGGCAGAGCAGGGCTAAGATGCCTGCCCAGTCAGGTCTCTGAGGTTCAGGCAAAGGAGGGAGACAATGGCAGAAGAAAGCACAGACCCACTGCTAGCTCATAAGATGTTTTTGCACACATTTGGAAAGGTGCCTTTGGACAGATGTAGCCCATGTCAGGATGTACAGCGTGGTGGGTAGAGAGGCTAGATTTTAGCCCTCACCTGCCCCCTCCACCAGGTGTCCTTGTACAGCAAACCTCTGGAACAACTGTTAAGTAACAGCCCCAGAGAAAGCAGCAGGAGGAGACAGAAGAAAAAGGCCACATGGCCATTCAAGGCACAGCACAACTGTCCCTTACCCTCTTCCCACTGGGTCCACACAGAAGCCCCATTTAGACCAGCCCCCATGTCACCACTATGGTCATCCCCAACCCTCCTTCTGTCCAGATTGTCTGTCCACATCCCATCCATTCTTCAGGGTCTTTGCAGCATTCTTCTGCCAAGAAGCCTTACCTTTGGGAGGTACGCAATGCTCTTTAGATCTGCTCCTTAATGGGTCCTTAACACGTCTCTGGGCCAGTGGCTGGTCACCTTTCTATAGCCACAGCTCCCCTCCTTCAAGACCACAGGCCTGCCTGACGCCCCACCGAGCATCTGGCACAGGCAACATGCAGCAGGGCACTCAGTGTGCGTGTTGATTGAGTGTGATGGAGGAACATGATGGAGTAGGGGCTGAAAGGACTCCTCAGTCTGGTCCTAGCTTGACCCAGTGACCCCTGGGGTAACCTGGAAAAAAGACCCCCCCATGCCCCACCTCAGTTCCCATGTGTGAGCTGCAGTGGATGGATGAACAATCTCGAAGTGTTCTGCTGGCACTGCACCTTAGCTTATAAGACTCAGAGCCCATGGCCGCCATCGGCCAGGTTCACCATCCCTGTCACCCGTGTCCACTGCAGTGCCTGGACCACAGCAGGCAATCAACACGGTCTATGGGCTGCCTCGAAATAAAGCAAGAATAAGTCTCTATGCTTTGGCAACCTGAGTTTTATTTGCAGAACCGCAGACACTAACCTTGGCCAGCTCAAGCAGAACATCCACACCAGGAAAAGGCCTGCTGTGGGAGTTCTCATGCAAATAGCAGCAGGACTGGAGAACTGGGCCCAGAAAACAGGCAGAGGGAGACCAGAACCATAGCTGGGGGCAGGGCCAGGGAAGAGTTTAGCCAGGATGTCCACTGGCTCCTGGCCAGCCCACCCCCCCCCGCCACTGGCTCTTCCAGACTGTTGCCATGACACAAGTGACCTCTGAGCCTAAATTCCAAGTGGGGCATCTGATTGACTGTACTTAAAATCACAGGGCCACAGCCTAATTGTTAGGAACGTGGAGGGGGTTCTTATGCATTCAAATTCCTCAATAGGAAGGTTCTCTGGGCACGAGGCAGCCAAAACACTGACAAATACCTTTTCTATTGACCCTAGCTAAACCAATTTTCTCCTCCAGGAATTTGAAAAAGAGGTTGTAGTGGGTTGAATAGTGGTCCCTCAAAAGATATATCCATCGGGAACCTCAGCGTGTGACCTTATTTGGAATAAGGGTCTTTGCAGGTGGAACTAAGGTAAGGATCTCAAGATCATCCTGGATTGTCCAGCCCTAAATCCAATTGCAAGTGTCCTTACAAGAGACAGGGAAGGCAAAAGAAAGGGGGCAGACACTGAAGTGTTGTGGCTATAAACCAACAAACGGCAAGGGCTGCCAGGAGCCACCAGAAGCTAGGAAAGAGGCATGGGATGGATTGTCTACAAAAAGGAGCCAACCCTGCTGACACCTTGATTGCAGACTTCTGGACTCCTGAACCAACAGAGAGTAAACTTTTGTTATTTAAGCCACCCCGTTTGTGGAATTCTGTTATGACAGCCCAAAGAAACAAATACAGGTCCCTGAGGTGTCAAAGGCCCAGCTGGAAGGAGTGCACTGGGGCCAGGGGGAAGCTGACACAGGGAGAAACAGGCCTGAGGCAGAGAGAGGACCCCAGCTCCTGCTGGCTCACACAAGTCCCCAAAGCCCTTGCGTTCCTGAGGTGCCCCAGTATCCATCCAACAATCGCCCGTTCTTGCATACACTGGTTGAAGCCACTTTCTGTGACTTTTAAAATCGCAAGCCCTTATTATATCTGTCTCCGTCCTTTCCCATAGGTCAGGGGTGCATGGGGGGGTAGCAGGGGAAAGGAGCAGGCTCAGTAGAGTCACCTGAGCTACAAGACAAGTGCTGGTCAGTCAGCTAGGCGGGCACTGCCTCTAGACCACGCTGCCACAAAGCAGCAGGTGCCCAGGTGGCCCTGAGGGCGGTGGGCCTGAAGCCACCACGCTGATATCAGGAGAAAGGGGCCGGAACTTCGCTGAAAGAGGCTCACTTTGTTTGTAATACCCACCCCACTGTCCCGTCCTGTTCCCTTAATGACTGTTCCCCAAAGTATGAAGGTGGGGGATGTCTGGGCCAATATTGCTTCAGGGCGGGGGCTGGCGACGAGAGAAAAGTGACTCTGGACATGCAGAATGAGGACCTGCTGGAGTAGGCCAGTTTATGACAAAGGCAAGAAGGAGGTTGGGGGAGGGGTTCCACTATATGCCCACCGCCCATGGGCCAGCTCTCTCCGCAGCCAGGAAAGACAGGTCCCCTAGCCGCACTCCCGCCCAGGGCGGGTTGCAGCGCGTTCCAGAGGCTGCTCCAAGAGACTCGGGGCAAAGGAGTCCTCAGAGGACAGGACAGGGGAGGATAAGGTCTCAGGGATGCTTGAGGGAAGGGGGTTCTTACACTTCTGATACCTGAAGAGTCGGGGTGGAAGGTGTAGGGAGAGGAAAGAAGGGAAGGGGGAGGCCAAGATTCAACCCAACCTGGGAAACCGCCTGATCCTTTTTTCCACACTCTTCTCCTTCTCCCACAGGTGAAAGTCAACATATTCTTTCCTCTGCTTCTTCATCAACCTGGGCGGAGCAGGGGCGCCCAGGCCGGCCCTGTGCGCTGTGGCTCTCGCACGCGGGGCCACTCTCCTGTCTATCTGAATATGCTTCCCCCAGCCCGATCTGAGGGCGCTGCCAAGCAACCATTTATCGGGTGCTCTGTTCCAAAGCACCCTGCCGAGGGTCCCAGGAACATCCTCACCCTCCACGGGGTAGACGTGTGTCCCACTTTATAGATGGGGAAAGTGAGGCTCAGAGAGGTTAAATCAGTTGCCCAAAGTCCCGCGGCCGCTCAGCAGCTGGAGAGCGGCTGCGGGTTTCTGCGCCTCACTGCGCGGCTCGCAGGTCCCGCTCGTGCCCCGCCTGCCCATCCCGCCCGGCGAGGGGCGCGGCCGGCCGGAGGAGCGTGCCTCTGCCGCTAATCGCCGCCGCCCCCGCCTGGTCTCCCCGCGGCCGCGCGACGCCGCCGATTGGCCCGCGGTAATTACGGGCACACTCCGGGAGGGGGAGGGACGAGGGCGGCCTCCCGCGAGCATAAATTATGCAAATGCCCCGGCGCCGCACGGGGCTGACCTGCCGCCTCGCTCCATTCACCCGGGCTGCCGCGGGGGCGGAGGTGGCGAGGGAGGGGGGCACCCATTGTTGCGCCGGGTACTTAAGGGGTCCTGAGGCCGGTCGTGTGCCACACTCGGTGCTCACACGAGCTGATCTCATCGCAGGCGACATCACTCGGGAGACCGGCCGGGCGCGTGGCCCGCGCAGGCGAGGCGAGGAGGCGAGGCCAAGTTCCCCGTGCGCTCCTGAGCCCTCCCAGGCCCTCGCGCCCGCAGCCGGCACCGAGTAACTCCGGGCCGTGACCGTAAGTGCGCCCTGGTGGCCCTGCCCTGTCGGCACAGGCTCCTGCCCTCCAAGCGCCTCCCCGTCCGTCCCTCGGTCCTGCGCAGCGCCACGATGCCCGCCCCGCTGGAGACCACCTGCCTCTCAGACCTCGACTGTGCCAGCAGCAGCAGCGACCTGCCGGGTTTCCTCACCGACGAGGAAGACTGTGCCAGGCTCCCGCCGCCCGCCTCCGCCTCGGGGTCGCCTGCGCCGGCCCGCAGGGGCGCACCCGGGAACTCGGGGGCCGCGGACGTTGCGGGGGCGCAGGACAACGAGCAGGAGCGGCGGCGGCGCCGGGGCCGCGCGCGGGTGCGCTCCGAGGCGCTGCTGCACTCGCTGCGCAGGAGCAGGCGCGTCAAGGCCAACGACCGCGAGCGCAACCGCATGCACAACCTGAACGCGGCGCTGGACGCCCTGCGCAGCGTGCTGCCCTCGTTCCCCGACGACACCAAGCTCACCAAGATCGAGACGCTGCGCTTCGCCTACAACTACATCTGGGCCCTAGCCGAGACCCTGCGCCTGGCGGATCAAGGGCTGCCCGGGGGCGCCGCCCGGGAGCGCCTCCTGCCGCCGCAGTGCACGCCCTGCCTGCCCGGGCCCCCGAGCCCCACCAGCGACGCGGAGTCCTGGGGCTCCGGGGCCGCCGCCTCCCCCTGCGCCGCGGCCGCCTCGCCGCTCTCTGACCCCAGTAGCCCCGCCACCTCCGAAGACTTCGCCTATGGCCCCGGCGACCCCCTTTTCTCCTTTCCAGGCCTGCCCAAAGACTTGCTCCACACGACGCCCTGTTTCATCCCTTTCCACTAGAGCCTTTGCGGGTACCTTTACCTTCCGCCTCCCTCGCCCAACAGGCAATAGATGCGGCCCCCACTCGGGGCGGAGGGAGGAAGGGGAGCTGTAAAGAGGTGGGGGATACCTGAGCAGCCAGCCAGGTCCCGCACCCTCCTGCGCTGCCTCCCGGTCTGTTTCTCCAGCCCGCGGCCCGCCCGGGCCCCTCCCGCCAGCCCGCCCCTAGCCGGCCTTTCCTTTTGCACTTTCTGAACTCCACAAAACCTCCTTTGTGGCTGGCTCAGAACTCACCCCAGCCACCACTTCAGTGTGATTTAGAAAAGGGACAGGTCAGCCCCTGAAGACGAGGTGAAAAGTCAATTTTACAATTTGTAGAACTCTAATGAAGAAAAACGAGCATGAAAATTCGGTTTGAGCCGGCTGACAATACAATGAAAAGGCTTAAAAAGGAGAGACAAGGGCGGGCTTCATGCATTATGGATCCCGCCCCCCACCACTGCGGGGCTGCTCTAGGACGAGCCCAGACTCTCGCTTAGCTATTCAGGCACTGGGCTGGAGAGGGCTTTAATTTATTCAAGACGCTTCATTCATATGAAAATGTATTTTTGTACATAAAGAGTTTATTCTATTATTATGAGCTATCGAAGTTTACATTTTTGTACTGCAGATGCTTCGTGTAAATAAAAACCACGTAAAACAAGAAGTCACTAAGTTTCTTGCCTAACGTTAGTGTCTCTGGGGCTTTTCTTGCCTTCCCCGGTGGTGGCTGCACCACTACAGTGAAACACCATCCCCACCCACCTCCAAACCCTCCCTCCAGTCCTGTTTCAGAAACAATTAAAACAAAAAATAATAAGACGCACCTGATTTCCACCAAGAAATGCATAAAGACAGACTAGGGCATGTGGGATCCAAATCATTTCCTTTCACCTTGTAAACACAAGGGAGATCTTTCAGGCTCCCCATAAGCCAATTAAGACTTTTTAGTGGGGGAATTAGCCCTGGGTCCACAGCTACCTGTAGAGGTAGGGGCGGTGGGAGGGTCTTTCTTTTGAGGAACTCCGCATCAGCTGGCTCTGTGTTTCAAAGACAGAGGGGATTAAAGAGATCAATACAGTGTGGCCACCGGTTAGGAAGTCCCAGCGACAGGTGGGCCAAGGCTAGCCAGCAGAAGGGTCCACTCTTGTAACAGCCTATTTAGAGGGGGAAATTGATTTGTAAACAATGCCTCCGAATTGTTGTCCATTGAGTCTGGGTTCGCCCTGACTGTGAGGTGCGGGATGCATTATGTCGGCCTGGTCCTGAGTGGGGCTGCAGCTGCCCAGGCTGTGAGCTGGGGTGCTTGCACCCCCCAACACACACACACATCCACGGGGGTGACCCACAGCGAGGGGGGCATGCAGAGGGAGGGCTCGGGTGCTGGGCTGGCTGGGCCAGTCCTCAGGGGCAGTAGCCACAGCTTTCATTTACTGCCAGAAACATCAGCCGTCCAACCTCAGTGGGGATTTTTCTGGCTGCAGTGCGTCTCTCTGTTGTCTGACAATTAGCTAACAGCACTGCCAGGAGCAGCTTTTGTTTTAAACTTCAGAAGGTAGGTAATTACAAGAGGGAGTTCCTAAAATTCTGTCACTGCCTGCTTCCCCAGCTCAAAAGTTACCCTAAGACAACATTTTTTTCCCCACTGGGTGCTCCTTTTCATGAATATAATCATTTAGGGGCAAGGTGTGTGTGGGGGGTGACGTGGGAATGGGTTCAGGAAAATGGATTCCATAGTGTTAGAGAAACTCTATTCTTTTAGGAGGGGGCTAGAAGCAGAGGGCCAGAGTGAGGCCACTGACAGCATGCTCCCCTTGCGGAGGTGTTTTCCCTCCTCACGCACATTTGTGGAGGTACGTTGGTCCACAGGTTCCTATGCTGGGTCCCCACCCACGGGCATCAGTAATCCCAGCCATGGGCAAGGCACCCTCCTTCAAATAAAAAGGCTACTGTGCAGAAGATCCCGAAAGATGGGAGCTTTCTGTAATAGTCCCAAGAACAGAGACAAACAGTCCTCCAAGAAAAGCTCCAGAAACACCAAAGGCTGAGAACAGAATCGCTTCTGCTAAAAGCTCCAAGGAAAAAAGTTGTTCTCTAAAATGACCCAGCCTGGGATCCCACTCTACCGTCTGTCTCAGAATCATTTCACCAGCTTTGCATTTTCCTAGAGCGAAAGGCACAGAGGGTCTGCGCCAGATTTCCTGCTCTCCGTGCACGGGATGCTTAGAAGTGATTCCCCCTAGCTTTCAGAGGGGCCCCGGGCTGGGAGGTCCCCCATGGAGAGTCTTCAGCTGTTATGTAAGTGCACGTGTCTGGGACAGAGGAAGAGAACAACAGATTGTGTTTATCACCGTCCACAATCCTTGGGAAGAGCATCGCAAACAGCTGGGGCAGGAGCTTTGTCTGGTACAGCTGCACACGGCCAGCACTGCAAACACGGGGAACCCCATTACCACTCGAATTCCCAAGTTTTTGCCACAACAGGCTCACAACTCAAAGTGCAAGACCCAGAGCACCTTTCCATAAAGCAAAGGCTCTAACGACACCGTTTGTTGTTGCTGGTTGGTACTACTCTTCTAAGGAAGCAAGCATATATGTGCAGCCCTTGGAGCTCTCCAAGACGAGAAAAGAAGGAAGGTGATTTAAAATGCTCATCCCCAGCTCTGGAGCCTCTTTCTTCCTGCAGCAACTTCTCTTCCATCCACTGGCGTCTGTGAGGGCAGAGTGGGGGTTATTAAAATATCCTCATCGATGATAGAGCACAGAGCTTTCTGCTGACAGTCGTGTCTCACTGTCCTTAACATAATCTTCCACTAAGGAACCAGCAGACACGTAAGGAGGTTTGTTTATTCTTTGCCTTGATCTCTTCATTTGTTTTTTTTTCTGGTGTAACATATGTATTTTTATACACTTTGTGAATTTACCCATCCACACCACCCCCTCCCACCTGCCCAGCACCCGATGAATGTTACTTCCATGTAGCCATACAAGTGGTGATCAGTTAGTACCAATTTGATGATGAGTACATGTGGTGCTTGTTTTTCCATTCTTGTGATACCTCACTCCAAAGAATGGGCTATAGCTCTATCCAGGATAATATAAGAGGTATTATTAAAAGGTCACCATTGTTTTTCATGGCTGAGTAGTACTCCATGGTATACATATACCACAGTTTATTGATTCACTCATATGGGTCTCATGCCCACTCTGCTCTTTCCCCCCATGACTGCCACCTGGTCATGCTTCAGCTTCAGCCATGAGGATGATGACAAAGCTTCAGGCCAGTACTTCTCAAAGGGTTTGCAGCACTAGTCCATGCGAATATTGAGAATATTTAGTAACATTTATAGCAATTTAAGTAATTATGTCTGCTGTTTCTAATAATAAAATACTTTGTATTGTGTATTTCTTTGGGGGAGAGTTCCCTTTACTTTCTCAGAGATTTGGGGGTTTTTTTACAAAAAAAATTTTGTCTATAATGAATTGAAAATGTAAAAACTGGGCCCTTGGCCGGGCGCTGTGGCTCACGCCTGTAATCCTAGCTCTTGGGAGGCCGAGGCGGGCGGATTGCTCAAGGTCAGGAGTTCAAAACCAGCCTGAGCAAGAGCGAGACCCCGTCTCTACTATAAATAGAAAGAAATTAATTGGCCAACTGATATATATATAAAAAATTAGCCGGGCATGGTGGCGCATGCCTGTAGTCCCAGCTACCTGGGAGGCTGAGGCAGAAGGATCACTCGAGCCCAGGAGTTTGAGGTTGCTGTGAGCTAGGCTGACGCCACAGCACTCACTCTAGCCTGGGCAACAAAGCGAGACTCTGTCTCAAAAAAAAAAAAAAAAAAACTGGGCCCTTGACCACATACAGTTGCAGCAGCACTGCCCTAGGGAGTGGGTGGAGCAACTGGGAAGAAACCTGCATCCCTGAATCAGCGCACGGAGCAGAGCCGCCTGGCAGCCTGGATACTACACGAATGAGAAATAAACTTTGTTCTCTCTTTATGCCGGGGTATCATTGTGTCTCTCTATCCTAGAAGCTACACATCACCGTGATTGTCTGGGACCTGCACAAGGGTGTGCTATCTGCTGACTCTGGGCCAACACTTAAGTCCCAAGAGGAGCTAGAAGCAACATCTTTTTGGAGAGAGCACAAGCTCCAAATATGTGGGAAAAGCAAGCAAGTGGAGCATCACTTTATGAACCACAGAAAGGTATGCGGCATGAACCACAGAGGGTGCCTACCAAAGAGAACTAAAGTTCTCACCTTTTCAGCAGTGCACAGAGATGGAGGAATGCAGCCATTCCAAGAGCCTGCAAGTCCCTAGCAAAACCTGACCTTCCCTGGCCGCTTGTGGGAAGAGCAAGGCTTCCATCGGCTAGTACAGGCCCGCACTGCTTAACAGCTGGGACACCTTCTGAGAAATGCACCACCCAGCGACTCGGCCATTGTGTGAACATCACAGAGTGTCCTTAAACAAACCCGGATGGCAGAGCCTACGGCACACCGAGGCTCTATGGCGGAGCCTATTGCTCCGAGGCTACACACCTGTGCCGCGTGTCACTGCGCTGAACGCTGCCGAAAACTGTGACACGATGGTAAGTATTGGTGTTTCTAAACATAGAAAAAGTACAGTAATACAGTGTCACAATCTTATGAGACCACCATCATAGACGCGGCCCATCATTGACTAAAACGTGGTTATGCAGCACATGACTATACAATAGAAGCTGCTCGAACAAATAGCTGCTCCAGAAAGGTGGCTTTGGGGGCTGCCTCCCTTTTACGAGGCTGGCTGAGGGTGGATAATTCTGACTCTTATTGGGCGGAGCCAGGCAACTCACTGGTTCAGTTCTGCCCATTCCTGATTTTAACTTCACATGACCTCGGTCTCCTCATCTGTACAATGGCCCACCTATATCAGGGCCCACCTATATCATGGGGGTTGTCAAGGTTTCAAGAAGTAATTCATGTAAAGAGCTAAAACTGGCCCTGGCTCATTGAAGGAGCTTGATAAATGTTCGCTATTGACCGATTTAGCTGCAAGCCAATTACCCTTTGTAATGGGATGATATTTCTGTGGTCACCAGATGGTCCCTACAGTGCTGTGGGCTATGGGCCCTAGACCCAAACCTGACTGGTGTAACTTGATTCTAACGCAGCAATTTCAGCGTAGGGACCAATGCTAGATGTCAAATGTAAGCCGTGATTAGGGGACTGAAGAGGGATATTGGATTATACCTGGTGATGGTCTGGTTCAGGCCTAGGTTCCAACCTCGCTGCCTTCAAGCATTCCTCCCGGTGAGCACGAGTGCACCAGCATAGGGCCTTCTAGTTTACAAAGCCATTTCACATCTATCACCTGACATCAGCTTCACAGTGGCCAGCGAAGTAGAAGGGATTATTGTATCTGTAGCACAGATGAGGCAAGGGGCTCAGGGGTTAAGTGGCTCACCCAAGGTCACGGGGTTAATGAGAGGAGAAGGTGGGGCTGAGAGCCGCATCTGGCTCCAAGTTCGTTTCTTTTCCTCAGATACTTTTCTGCCTCCCCAGGCTTGCTCACCTGGCCCAGAGCACACCTCCACGTCGCGGTCATTTACATAGCACGATGTGTAGCTGAGCAAAAGATTAATAATAGTGAGTCTCTGATTAGGTAGAACCACATGAAATTGCTGATATTTGAACCACAAAAATGGCAATTGCATATCATTCAACCTAGTAATTAATACTTATTTGGATACTTACCAGGGGTTGGGCACCAAGCCAAGTGCTTTATACCGAATAGGTGTATATAAGCACAACAACCCTCTTATCTGCATTTTAGGGATGAAGGATCCACCGCCAGGGCTGGAAAGCTATGCAAACTGATGGGGACAGGCATTAAATCTAGGCATCTGAGCCCAGGGCGTAAGCACTGTAATGCCTACCAATTCACTCCCCAGCAAGAAGACACGAACACCCAATGACAGAAACCATGTCTTATTCAACCGTATAGTGCTATATGCAATACCTGGTATTCATTCGGTCATTCGTCCTACAAATTTGAGGGCCTCCTAGGCTTCTTGTTGTGACACAATTCTCCATGGGTCTCGAGCATTTCTGCGTATCTTGCGAGCAGGCACACTGACTGTTCTTTGTTCTTTTCAAAGATATTTGGGCATCAAACAGCTTTGGAAGATAGACATGGCGTCTCTCTCCAGAGCAAAGGGCAGGCAGACTGTCCATTATAAAAGAATTAGATTCTCTAAGCTCAGGGCTCCCCGCCTGTAACGGGGAGTGTGCACACTGAGTGTGCAGGTGCCATCTGGTACTCTTGGTGTCGCTCTGTGAAAATCAGGACTCTAGGAACCATTATAAAGAAGCTAATACTCTGTTTACTGCTACTGCTACTGCTACGAACGATAAACTATCCTTCATCTCTGACCCAAAAGTCTCCTATTTTCCATCAGCATGAAACAGCGGCAGGCTAACCTGTTAGCTTTCAAGTAGGAATAAAATCTTAGACTCAGAGTTTTGTTTTTTTGTGTTTTTCTGCGTCAGAGTCTTACTCTGTTGCCCGGGCTAGAGTGCCGTGGCATCAGCCTAGCTCACAGCAACCTCAAACTCCTGGGCTCAATGGATCCTTCTGCCTCAGCCTCCCAAGTAGCTGGGACTACAGGCATGCACTACCATGCCTGGCTAATTTTTTCTGTATATTTTTAGTTGGCCAATTAATTTCTTTCTATTTTTAGTAGAGACTGGGTCTCACTCTTGTTCAGGCTGGTTTTGAACTCCTGACCTTGAGCGATCCACTCATCTTGAGACTCCACTCATCTATTCAATGAATATTTATTGAGTGCATACTATGTGCCTAGCTCTGTTCTAGGATTTGGGAGAATGAGACAGACAAGACCCCTGCTCTCCTGGAGAGCAGTCAGCAAACAAGCAACGACATAGTGCTTGAGAAATACCGGATAGTGAGAAAATACCAGATAGTGAAAAAAGTTCTGCAACGAGTTAAAGAAGACAGTGTGCTAAAGAGTGAGTGGAAAGTGCTTTAGAAGCTAGTCCAGAGAGGCTTCTCAGACACAGGGAACTCTCAGCTGACATCAGAAGATGAGAGCCAGCATTGCTAAGACCAGGGGGACAAGCACTCCAAGCAAAATGAATACGAATGGGACAGCCAGGAAGCCCAGTGGGAGGAGCCCAGCAATGCAACTGGAGGTATAGAGGTGGTGGAGGTGACAACAGAGAGCCAGGCACCGTGTCACATGGGCTTTATGAAGCTCTACAGATGTTTCCTACCTAAATGACAGTGGACATGACCGAGCTCTGCAGTCGAAACCGTTCACCGCGTTAACAAGGATGGCCACACTGCAGACAGTGCTCGATCCTGCACCATGAGCTATTCATACCTTTAGCTTGGCAACTCTGTCACCCGTAAGGCTCCCTGCTTGTCACCATTTGCTGCATAAAACCAAGTAACGTAGGTGGCATGACTCTCCAGAAAATGAGTATTTAACAAAATTACATGTACCATGGAGCTTGTTTTTTTAAGGGTAGAGATTCTGTTACACCCAGCTGAGTTCAGTGGCATGGGCTCTTACAGAAAACCCCTTCCCAGAGGTGGCTTGAAGTAGGAGTCCCCGTGGTTGTGTTCTACACAAGGCCACTGACAAGTGAGGGGCTCTGCCGGACATCAGAGGAGGGGCTGGGGAAGACTTTGCAGGCGTGCATGGAGTCTAGAGTTTTTAAAGGGAGGGAAAGTGTGGGGGAGGGAGACCAGCGAGCCCTTGGAAATATAACAGCACGTCCGAGAACTACCTCTTCTAATGGAGCTAAAGGAAATATTGCAGAGAGAAGAGAAAAACCCAATGAATAAAGATGCAAATAATATCCATTTGTATATGGATAATAAATAATATCCATTTATAACAACCACAACAACAAACCTCTAAATACTCAAACTCTCAGCAAAGAAGAGCAGAATTGCGTCATGGAAAAAGTGTTACCTACTAAGAATGTTTATTAAGACTACACAAGCACCTAAAGCTTGATAAAACGCCAGGGGAAAGAGACTGCAAACTTTGCATACACATTGATCGAGATGATGCAAAAGCCAGCAACGTGTAAAAACTCAGTATTGGAGAAATCAGAGAAGACATCAACAGTAGTTCAGAAATGGTGAAAGGGTGAATTTACAGATTTTATAAAGTTGCTTACTTGATGAAAACTTTGAAATGAAAGGTCTTTCTTGATTTCAAAACGGGAATACAGGTTTTACGGGAAACATGTTTTCCAGAACCAGCAAGAACTAAAACATCAGATTCATCTCCATCTAGCAGTCAGTTGCTCTGGCCAAACAATTGTCTTGCAAATACCCTGCAAGAGTTATTAGAAACAAAAATTTCACCACTAGCCCTTGAATGTCCTTAAGCACTACGGCTTTCTGTCTGCTATAGGCAGCAGTTTTATTAAGTCACCCTGTCCAGATTCCCCTAATGATACGCTTTCTTCATTTAAAAAAAGAGCTCATGAAACCTAATTCCTCTGACAGAAGTGAGCTCGGGTCTCTGAAGCAGCGAAGATTTCAGATTTCCGCCGGGCTTCCTTGCACCTGCCCTTGCGAGGCATGAGGTTTTGTGTGCAGAAGCCTCCAGGGGTTGAAATTTAGCCCTGTCCGTGTAGCAGGAAGGTCAGCCGGAGTCACTGGGTCCCAAGACACTGGACTTCAATCTCCGACCAAAAACAAAACATCAAAACACTTCCATTCACAGGGACATGCTCAGCAGCGCGCTGGCATTTACAGATGTAACGCAGCACCAAGAGGCTCAGAGAAGGGGCTCTGCTTAGAAAGTCGATTGTTCTGCAGAGATCTGACAACCTCTATCAGATCTGTGTCAGCCCGGCTCCCCCAAACACTTGGAGAAAGCCAGTCTCCTCTGGGCTTCGCCCCGGCGGCCACCTGATACCTGAATGAGGAGCAGAGCCAGCAAAACCCAAACTCCTTTCGGGACATCTGCTTCTGTGGGAAACGGTTTTGACTTTCTCGAAAACCATTAATGTGGAAGAAAATTATTGTTCAATTGGCTTTTAAAGACTGATGTTATTATAGCCTATTAATCGGAGCCACCAAGAGTCTTCTATAGGGAAGAAAACCTCCGCTCCACCTACCCGTGTGTTTCTTAGTAAGCACTTTCCCATTTGGGCGGTCTTCTACCGTGTTTCCCCTAAAACAAGACCTACCTATAAAATAAGCCCTAGCAGGATTCCTAAGCATTTGCACCATAGAAGCCCTACCCTGAAAATAAGACCTAGTGCTGGGCGTGGCTACGCAGCGCATCTGCACAACCCGTGCATTTCGTTGCGCATTGGGAAAGAAGACGAGCAGCCCTTCTCATCTGCCCCATCGTGACAGCTACTGTCCCAGAGGTGACTGGAAAGGTGCGGGCAGCCCCACCAACAAGGTCAGCTCCGCCTGTCAGGTCCCGGCCATCCTGTGCATGCTGCAAGCTGAGGCTTTGAGGAGAAAATGACACATCCCCTGAAAATAAGCCCTAGGGTGTTTTATTAAGGAAAAATAAATATAAAACTCTGTCTTATTTTCAGAGAAAAACAATAAATTTATGTTATTTGTTGTCACCGTGATCATTACAACAGCAGCCTGTACTAATTGAGCACTTGCTGTGTGCCAACCGCGGTACTCCTTAGGCCTCAAACAGGGAGATATTATTGCTCCCCTCTCTCTGCAGAAAGCCCTCTGAGGCTCAGAACATTCAAGCGGCTTGCAGAGGTTACACAGATAGTAATTGGCAGAGCTTAGACTTGAAGCCAAGCTCTCAACTGCTCTAGACCATGTCCTGGAGGGACAGAGCATCTGAGCTGAGGCTGCCAAGATGGAGAGAAGTTTTCTTTTCTTTTTTAAAGATAGGGTCTCACTCTGTTGCCCAGGCTAGAGTGCATTGGCACGATCATAGCTCACAGCAACCTCAAACTCCTGGGCTCAAGCAATCCTCCTGCCTCAGCCTCCCGAGTAGCTGGGACTACAGGCATGTACCTCCATGCCCAGATAATTCTTTCTAGATATTTTTAGATGTCCAGGTAATTTCTTTCTATTTTTAGTAGAGACGGGGTCTCACTCTTGCTCAGGCTGGTCTCGAACTCCTGACCTCAAGCGATCCTCCCACCTTGGCCTCCCAGAGTGTTAGGATTATAGGCTTGAGCCACCCTCACCCAGCCTGTTATTCTTTTTAATATTAGCCTTTCTAGCATGTGTGTAGTGGCATCTCATTATGGTTTTAATTTGTATTCCCCTGATGGCTAATAGTGTTGAGCATTTTTTCTGTGCTTATTGGCCATTTATATAATATACATCTTCTTTTAAAAGTGTCTGTTCAAGTATTTTGCCCATTTTTATACTCTTATTTTATCACAAACATATGTTCAGTGTACAGTCAGATAAACATATCATATGAGGTCAATATTAGTTTTCCCCGAGCACCACTATGAGGGAGACAACAGAAAAGAAGAAAAATCAAAGTAGTAGTGAAAGGTGTTTCTGAAACAAAATCCACATTACATATTTTTAATTTAAATCAAAGTCAATTCCTGCTACCTACGTACTTTCCTTTGCCTGTTTTTAACTGGATTGTCTGCCTCTTATGATGAGTTGTAAATGCTCCTAATATATTCTAGACGCAGGGTCTGTCAGATATACCTGTCACGACGACTAGCTTCCATTCTGTGGCTTGCTTTTCATTTTCTGTGTCTTTTGAAGAGCAGAAGGTTTTCGTTTTTATGACGTCCAAGTTAACTTTTTTTCCTTTTCATTATTCAGGCTTCTTGTTTCATATCTAGCATATATTTGCCTACCCCGAGATTGTAAATACTTTCCTCCCAGGTTTCTTCTGGAAATTTTATAATATTCGCTTTCACATTTAGGTCTATGGTCTTTTTTTATGATTATTATTTTTAATTTAAATTTTTTTCTTTGTCATTTTTTTAACTGGCAAGCAGTGGAATCTGATCTTCTGAAACACCAAGTATCCAGGGAGCGTGCCAATGCGGCACCCCATTGCCACAGATTATGTACATTTGGGAAAATGGCAGGGCCAGCACATCCGGAGTGCAATGAATAAGCAATGGATGAAACCCGTTTGCCTTGATTCTCTATTTATGCACGTCTGATCCCTACCTGATGGAGCTGAAGTCAATCAAGGGCATGAGTTAGAGTTAGGTAGAGATCAGAATAATTTGCACAAAGTAAATCTCCATCCTCTGACTGTGCACACCATTCCCCAACCCAGATGACAATCTCATCAGCTGCTGTGCCTGCTGCTGCTGCTGCTGCTAACAGAGCTGCCCTCAGCTGACCGGAGCAAGGGACACCCTGGTGGCTACTCCCTTCCCTTGGGGCAGCCTGCAGCCAACGACCAATCAATGGGGGCACAAGGAGGGACGATCTGGAGCTACAATTCACACGCCAAAGCTTCCCGTGGGATCCGGCAGAGGCTGGACTTCAGCTGAGCCCACAGCTTTGTGGGGCTCCTTCCCCTGCCCTGTCCTGTTCGGGTTTTTACCTGGGAACACTCATCCAATGAATCCCTTGCTCCAGAATCCCTGACCCAGCCTCCGCTTTCAGGGAAGGTGACTTAGGACAATCGGCCTGGTTTTCAAAAAAGACACAGCTTCCCCTAAGGCCTCCTCTGTTGGCCTCAGTCTCCCCGTTGGAGGAGGGGATTTATTAGGATGCTTTGCTGTGTGCACATTCTGTCACCTGTAGTGAGGATTCTGATCTGACCGGGACAAATGGGGCTTTGTCCCCGTCCTCTGCAGAAAGGGCCCCAGAGCACACCATTGCACACAGACTCTCCTGGGGCCCCAGCCTGCCTTCCACTCCGCCAGCCTTGATATATAGTATTTCACCCGACTACTGGGGACGCCCCTGCCGCTCACCCCAGGGCAAGAGGTCCCCGTGCTAAAGGCAAGCATCTTTTTATACTCATTATTGACCATAGCGGATGCAAACTTTCTGAGATGCATCACTCCACAATAGACTTGATTTGGGCGTCTAGAAAGCACAGCCTTCAATTGTACGCCTGTGAAATGCTATCCCATAATTACAGTTTCTAGACACCTCTAATGACCCCATCGAGATGGATTTGCAGAGCGGGCAGAGCCCGTGCAGCCAGAAGCAGGTGAGGCCGCTGGGTCTAGCACTTTCTCTCTGAGTGCAGAGACCTGCCAAGAATAATCTGCTATAGAGAAAAATCACGGGGGAAGATGAGATTCTATCACCTAATATTCCTCACAACAGAGAAGACAGATCTGAAATGTTTACATTTCTTGGACTAAAAAAATCACTTTGAGAATGGAGAATATCTTGTTCTTGACTTAGGGGAAGGCAGGTCGGTGCAATCACTTTGGAAGACAACTTGACGTTATCTCATGAAATGCTATTCACCCGTTTCTTTGGGCCCAGCAATGCCATTCCTGGTCGTATATCCTAGAGAAACTTTCGTACTTGAGCACCAGGAGACAGGCACAAGAGACATTGCTTATGGTGCCCCAAAGTGGAAGTAACTCAAATATCCATTTTCAGAAGAACAGAGAAGTACATTGGGCACCAGTACGCAAAATAGCGGCATGAATGAACTACAGCTATGTAAATCAACGAGAAAGAATTTTAGCAATATTAATGAAAAAAGCAGAGGCAGAGGAATACCCATCGGTCATGGTGACTGTAGTGGGTTTAAGAGCCCCTGCCCCAAAAGATACATCCCAGTCCTCACTCCTGGAACTGTGACCGTGACCTTGTTGGGAAATAAGGTCTTTGCAGACGTAACTAAGGATCTCGGGCTGAGATCATCCTGGATGTAGGGTGGGCCCTAAATCCAGCAACCGGTGTTTTTGGAGAAAGGAGAGGGAGATTTGAGACACAGACATGGGAGGAAGGCCAGGGGAAGATGGAGGCAGGGACTGGAGTGGTGCTACCACAAGCCAAAGGACTCCAGGAACCCCGGGAGCTGGGAAGGGCAAGGGAGGGTCCTTCCCCAGAGCTGTCGGAGGGAGCCCACCTTCTGACACCTTGACTTTGATGGACTTCTACCCTCCAAAGCTTCGAGGGAATGAATTTCTGTTGTTTGAAGCCACCCAGTTCTTGGTAATTTGTTACGGCAGCCCCAGGAAACGAAATGCTGTCAATCCCAGGTTAGATGGCAAGTTTCTGGGTACTCGCTCCGTGTCGTAACTTACCCTGGTACCTTACACGTGTTCTATGGCAGGGAGCAAATGTTATAAAGTGTGCTAAGGAATAACCCGTTAAAAAATCATACATAAGCAGATCAAAAGTTAAGGTCCCTGAGAGATTTCATAGTGTCGAGCCCTCACTGTGTTCAGGGATCGTGTCAACCTCCTTAGAGGTGCTGTGACCTTTAATCCCCAGAGCAGTCTTGTGGGGAGTATGCAATCCATTTTGCAGGTAAGAAAACTGAGGCTGGCAGGCAGTGAGGTAGCTGCCTGATGTAACCGCGAACAGGTGGGAGAGCAAGGGCTCCAACAAGGATCAATTCGCCAAGCCCAGGCCTTTCCCACGGTGACACGCGCCCCTAGTCACACCGGCTCACAGCCCTCACACACCAAGGCTGCCAGCTATGACTCCAGCAAAAGGGCAGACCCAGACCCGAGTTATCCCAGATCCTTTCCCGGCAGAGCCAGGTGAACGTGCTTTGAACTCACCATTTTCACATGGATTATGCATTTAATGGGCTTTTGTATCTTCCAACTCCTCTCACCACAACGTGTGTAGATCTGCAGTTAGTCAGAATCACCCATTCCTTGATGCCAACCAGTGCTGGCAATACAGGAATCTAAGATGAAGTTTCCTATTCTCCTCCTCCTGGGGTGGGGTGAGAAGGGAGTGAAGTCACTTCTCTGCAGTAAATAAAGGGACAAGCTGGGCGGTCAACTCAAAAGCAATGGACTATCCGGAGGCGATTCCCTGGGGGTAGGGTGACCTGCCATCCTGGCTCACTGGGACTGTCTCTGTTTCAGCGCTGAGGGCCCCACATCCCTGGAATCCCCCCAGCTCTGGGCAAACCAGCATGGTCGGTCACCTTTCCTGGGGAAAACGTTCCTTTTCTTCCCGGATCAGAAGTATTTACAAAGGGGTGGGAAAGAGAAGGCTGGGTCATCTGATTCAACCTTGTACTCCCTTCTGGCGCCCAGCTTGAAGCCTTGCTCCCCCCTCCTTCCTTTATTCTATGAGAAAAGACATTTGTCAGGCCCCGAGGCCAAGCCAGGATGCTGGGGTTGGGGGCAGGGGACATGCTAACTGCACTGGAGCAGGTGCTGGCTTCTTTCCTTCCCTTCCCCGCCCCTCTTGGCAATCAGTGGATTTTAATTAATTGATAACCAAAGGTCAGCTTCCAAAGCGGCATCCCCGCTCCCCTGCCATCCACGCTCAGAAGGGAAAGCTGTGGCAACTTCTTATAGCAAAGTCCCAACGCGGCAGGGTGCCAGGTCCTAGTCCGGTGCTGGCTCTTCCGGTCCTGCTGCACCACCGCCAGCAAATGGCAGGACCACGTCTCTCTGCAGGTTTCAAACCTCGTGCACACGGTGGCTCCTTGGTTCTGCATGGGTTCACAGCATGCACATGTTTGTCTCCCTCCCCACTCCCCATTTTATGATGGAAGCAGACTAAAGGGCAGGGCCCAGGAAGTGGCAGAGCCAGACCTGACACTGGTCAACCTCATGACGCCAAGTCCCCTCTCTGCCTGGCTCCCGGAGCAGCAGAGAGGAACAGCAAGAAGGAAGCACCAGCTTTGCACCCACCCCCTCGAAAAATGTATCATAATCCCAGAAAACACACTCAGCAGATGGTTGATTCAGGAATAAATTCAGGGTTGCCAGATTTTCTCCACCACAAAAACCTGACACCTCTACCCTGCCGCTGCCTCGCACACAGGGCTGGAGAAGAGGATCCCGACAGTGAGAGCCCAGCGCCAGGGAGGTGGCCCGGCCATGGGGAGAAGAGGGCAGGAGACCACAGGGATCCCTGTCCATGCAGGGCCAGTTAAGGGTTCTCTACCACCTGTCAAAGGGAGTGAGTTGGTTCAAGACACTCGTTGCCTGGCCCCAGAGTCCTGTCCCAGAGTCCCCAGGCTGGGCATGACAGATGTGAGTCCCTTTAACTGAGATTTGAGTCATTTGGCTCAAAAGCAAAAGCACCCAGCTCATCTTTCACTTCCCTAGCTATGAACCCAGGATGCAGAGGGAATGGGATGGAGACTGATCAGATAAATCCCATTCTTGGAGATAGCTCAGTGCAGGGGATTGGGGGGAGCACGAACATGCATGTACACATATGCATAGGGTGTGTGTGTATGTGTGTGTATGTGCACCTTCTCTGCAGAAAGGATTTGAAAACAGTGCTTACATTCATTTGCCAACATCATCTATTACTGGGCCTCTGCTAAAACAGCTAGACCCTGTGCCATGTGTTGCAGAGGAAGCAAAGATTGGCAGGTCCCAGGCTCTAGTCTCCAGGGCAAGCTAATGATGCAACCGCTGTCTTTATCCCAAGTGTGCACTGGGCCAGGCATAAAGTAAATGCTGGAGTGAGTCACTGTAAATGCTTCCATAGCATTTCGAGCAGGAAGGAGAGAGGGGTGGTGGCTGTCTTCTGAAATGGCCATGTTCCCTTCCAGTAGAAGAAAGCAGGTACAAAGGCATAGGACCAAACCCCCACACCCCTGTTTCTCGCTACCCCACAGCAGTGGGGGCCCCAGGCCTCCCTCCATCGGCGGTACCTGGGGCAGACCAGCAGGCAAGGGACCTCAGCCCGTCCTTCCAGAGGAGACTGGGAGGGTCCCTGGGTGGTGCCCATGGTTTCGACCCTTGGCTGAAGGGTCCCCTGCACCAGTTCCCTCTCTCCCCTCCCTGCCCCAGGTCTCACCCTGTCTGAGCTGACATCCAGAAGGCCACCAGGGTGTTTTAAAACCCAGGTTTGACAACCTCACTCTTAGTTTAACCCTTTCCAGGGCTGCAGAATGAAAGTCCTACAGGATAAATTTCCAGACTGTTCATCTCTTCTGTCCCCACAGCCTCATCTGTCCCTGCGACCTCCATCATCCTCCTCTCCCCCACCCCATGCCATGCTCGCAGGTTTCCCCTGTGCTGTTTCCTCTGCCGGCACACACCCTTCTCCTGCTTCAGATCCTTCACACGCCCCACTGTCACTTGACCCCCAAAGCTCAGCTTCTGTCACCTGCTTTATAAGGCCGTCTCTGAGCCCCTGTGTCCCCAGCGCCAGGGTCTTATCTCTGCCACTGCACCGACCACCCTGCATGGGAATGAGTGCTGACTTGCCCGTCTCTCCCCAGAGATGCAAGAGATTGCACTTGCATCGGCTCTGCAAACCCAGACCAGCACCTAGTGGGATCTCAAAGGATGCCCGGCTGAAGGTGCTCTTGAGTCAGCAAACGGGACCCACAACTTCCTCCGCTTGCCCAGGGAGATTTCCCGGAGGGTGTTTAAGTTGCTCCCAGTCACCCAGGCCAGCAGGACCCTCAGCAGGGCATCGGTGGCACACGCCCAGCACAGGACAACACGGCTGGCACAGAGTCCCGGCAGTCCTAAAGGCCCCGAGAGGGTTTCTCCATCTTTCTCTCAGCCTGTTTCACGGTCCAATCACCCCTAGGACTGAATGACAGGACACAGTTTCCCAGTGCTTACTGTGTGAGACTTATTGTACATTCATTCGCTACCTCATTTCATCTTTGAAACCAACCTAGGAGGTGGCCAGCAAGGTTCCATTTTTCAGACGAGGAAACTAAGGCATAGAAATATTAAGACGCTTCCTTTTATTTTATTTTCTGTGGAATAAAAGAACAGAATCATACCCTTATGACTCTTCCGCACTAGTTGCCTCCAAATACAAGTGGGCTTTCCTTAAAAACAAATAAAAGGGCCAACACAGCAAACACTGGGCGTATCTAATGCATCACAGGGAGAGGCAGTGGAGTCTTTGGTTTATTTTTTTTATTTTTTTGAGACAGAGTCTCGCTTTGTTGCCCAGGCTAGAGTGAGTGCCGTGGCATCAGCCTAGCTCACAGCAACCTCAAACTCCTGGGCTCAAGCAATCCTCCTGCCTCAGCCTCCTGAGTAGCTGGGACTACAGGCATGCGCCACCATGCCCGGCTAATTTTTTCTATATGTATTAGTTGGCCGATTAATTTCTATTTTTATAGTAGAGACGGGGTCTCACTCTTGCTCAGGCTGGTTTTGAACTCCTGACCTAGAGCAATCTGCCCGCCTTGGCCTCCCAGAGTGCTAGGATTACAGGCGAGAGCCACTGTGCTCAGCCAAGTCTTTGGTTTATAAACACAGGTCAGGGGAACTGATTACCAGCTTCCCAACCCCCTTCAGGCTCTGGGCAAATCACTCAAATTAAGTTAATTTTTTTTTTTTTTTGAGACAGAGTCTCCCTTGTTGCCCAGGCTAGAGTGAGTGCCGTGGCATCAGCCTAGCTCACAGCAACCTCAAAATCCTGGGCTCAAGCGATCCTCCTGCCTCAGCCTCCCGAGTAGCTGGGACTACAGGCATGCGCCACCATGCCCGGCTAATTTTATATATATATTAGTTGGCCAATTAATTTCTTTCTATTTATAGTAGAGACGGAGTCTCGCTCTTGCTCAGGCTGGTTTCGAACTCCTGACCTCGAGCAATCCGCCCGCCTCAGCCTCCCAGAGTGCTAGGATTACAGGCGTGAGCCACCGCGCCTGGCTAAATTAAGTTAATTTAATAAATATCTGCAGCATGCCTTCCTCGTGGCATGCCTCCCGCCACGGCCGGCCAATAGAGTATTGCAGAAATGACAGTGGTGACTTCCAGGGCCAGGTCAGAAAAGACACTGCGGCTTCCCTTACCCTCGCTGAGACACTTGCTTGGGGCGGCTGGCTGCCATGTCTGAGGACACTCAGGCAGCCCAGTGAAGAGGTCCACAAAGTGAGGGACGTGGGCCCTCGCCAGTGGCCAGCAGCCCCTGCCAACCCCGCTAGTGTGCCAGCGTGGTCCTCCAGTCAGTCACCCCTGCGGAAGACTGTGGCCTCGGCTGACATCCTGCCTGCAGTCTCACGAAAGATCCCACGTTGGAACCACAGAGCCGAGCCATCCCCAAACCCTGACCCACAGAAACGGTGAGGCAGTAAATATTCACTGCCCTTCAAACCGCGCGGATGAGGACTCTCACGCCCCTTACCCCGCTTCTAGCAGTCTGGGGCAACTCCAGGCTCCCAATTTTCAGCAGCCTCATGTACGCACAGGTTTGTCAGGTGTGTTGCTGAGCAAGACAAACCATCAGCACCTCCCACTACATATGTCGACCCAAGGCAGTCCAAACGGCTGGCTTCTACAGTTTACGAAGAGGACATTGAGGACATTTTAAAGTGCACAGAACCTCTTTCCAAATTTTAAAACACACTTTTCTTCTCTATCCATCAATATTGATGAAGTCAAAGAAGTGCCTAACATTAGATCATTGTAGATCCTGTGCTTCATTTTCTCTTCAATGGGAAATAGAAGCGGGCTACCTGATGTGATATATGGAGCAACTGCAGCTGCTTGAGGACTGAGAAACAATACCTAAGCTATAGCTATCTGCTGAGGATTTCAGAGTTCTTACTGATACCATGTGTTTTTAAATGTTTTTATTAACTCGCAATTTTAATAAAGTTAGGCACTTCCCTTAGAGTCATTCTGAGAATTTTTAATTAGAATCAAATTCAATAAATACTTTTTATTCAGCTAATGGGGGACAAAAAAGCTTTTTGTGTCTACAGACACAAAAAGCTACAACCTGCCTAGGATGCGAGGTCAGAGCCCCACCCAGGAAAACTCTGAGCAGCGGAGCTGGCGAGTGTGGAGGGTCTCTTCTCCATCCGACCCCTCCCTCCCAGGGCTGCTCTGTGATGCTGTGTTCTGTTTCTAAGCACCTACCGTGTGTCAGGCTCATGCTGGGTCCTGAGGACGCTGGAGGGAGAGACGAGGCCCAGCACGCATCACGTATTCGATAAACATCATGTATTCGAAGGCACGTGAGCTGCCTTGGAAGGAGTGCCTGAAATGCTTAGGGAACTTTCAGCTCAACCTTCCAATACCCCTTGACCATATGAACAAGAAAGAACATAAACCCCCGCTGTCAGACGCCTCTCGGGCTTTTGCAGACAGCGGTCTGCCCTGAGCCTCTCCAGGGAGGAGTCCCGGGCCTCCGAGGACGTGGCCTGCCGTGCAGGACTGAGGCAGGCCCCCCGGGCCTCCAGGCCTCCGTGCGGGGAGAGGGGCTGCTGCAGCCCTGCCTTCCTTAGGGGCGAGGCTGGGGAGGCCTGAACCACTGGCCACGTCCAACAAGCTGGGGGACAGTGACCTGTGCCTGTGCAGCCCCACACAAAGGGAGTCTTAATGATTGATCAGGGCCGGGGAGTAAATATTTAGAAAGAGAAGACTCTCCTTGGAGGGCTGGCTTTTGTGTCTCGCTGTTCCAGTTGAAAGGACGTGGTCTAAGTTTGGGGGGCAGTCTGCTACCTTGGGATGGAGAACAGGCGGCAGCCACAGCCGCACTGATGCTGCGGCCCAACTGCTGGAGGGGACCTCCAGGACACCCCAGGGAGCCTTTGCACATGGCGCTTTAGCCCTGGCTTCAGCTCTCCAGCAGGGCTGGGAACTGTGCCCAGGACAATTTCCATGCATCTCTCTCCAAAAGCAAACATTCCCAAGCCTCCAGAGCCTACACCGATTCCTCAGTGTTCGCCAAGTCCCTCTTTCCAGCCACACGGCCTGCTGTCCTCTCTAGGTGAGCTGTCCCCACAGGGCCTATTTCCCAACCAGGCTCCAGGGCCCTCCCCTCGCAGCAGCCAGAAGCTCTGGTGGTGACATTCCTCCCATTGTTGACTCTCCAGCTCGAGATGTTCTGGACCTGGTTTTAGAGGGAAAATCGATTAAGCTCCCTGTTGGTAAGAGGCCATTAGGGTGTCTTCAGGGACGAAAGATTTGTTTCAGAAATAACAGATTAAGTCGCACCTGTCCGCAGTGATTGGGAAGAAGCAGCAGCGCCTGCCCTGGCCTGCCCGGCCTCTGTCTTGGCAGACGCCAGCGCCAACGGCCACTGTTAGCCACAGCCACTCTAACTCATAAGGGAGACAGATTCCATGTCTTGAAACCTGAATCAGCCCAGACTAGCCATTTCTCGAAACAGGACTTGTTTTATAATGGCCTGACCGTGGCTCCCCAGCAAGAAACAGGGCACTGCTGAGGCGTCTCCTACCCCCCTGTCTCCCAGCAGGGTCCCAGCCAGAGAGAACCATGCCTGAGTGCCAGGCAGCTGACAGAAAAGGTAATGAACACTTGGCAGCACACATAACAGCCTTGGGCTGTCTTGTCCCTGGTTGTACGAACCCTGCTTTTGTTCTTGGTGGCCCTCTATGGAAGCTGTGGTTTCTGATTTGATAAAGGTTCGTAAGAACTATGTTCTGCGCCAGCAGGACAGCATGAGGACAGTCACATGATAGTGTCCACGGACCATCTCTGCCACACCTGACACTAAATGTGCATGCTCACGCATGGCTAGAAGGATGCTTGGGGCTGCCCACACCAGGCCCAGCTCCACTCCTGGGAGGATGCACTGCTCGGCACTCTGAAACAATCTATTGACATTGTAGCCAACACACAGAGTCAGTGCCTATCCTGCCAGGAAAGGTGGAGGTTTGTCCCGTGTGGGGTCATCCAGCATCCTTTTGCCCATCAAAACAATACTTCAATTTATTTGGGGGTTATTGCCGCTAGCCAGCTAGATATAAGCTGGGCGAAATGATAAATCCAGGCACTGAAGAGACAGGGCCATCAACACAGCCAGACCAAGATATACAAAACACCAGCCAATGCTCTCTGTGGACTTTTAAGTCCTTAGCAAGTGGCAACGTAGAGCGTGCACTGCCCAGATTGCTCCGGAGTGCCCTGTCTCCTGTCACTGCAGACCCCAGACAACCACCGCAAGGGACAAGTATTTGCCGTGGTAGATGTGCTTATCTGCCCCCCAACGTCACGAGCAGAAAGTCACCCCAGTCATCCACCTCTGATCTGGTCTGGAAAGTGGAAGCAGAGCCCATGTTGGCTGAAGAGAGGGCATTGGATGAACGCTTTGGAGGGACAGGTCACATTTATAAGGCCACCACCGGAGTGGGGGGAGGCAGGAATTAAAGTCACACCATGTGTTGACATTCATGTAAGAAACCAGGCCACATAGGCACCAAGTGGGGGCCCAACATGAAAAAGGTCAAAATCCAAATGTCTTCTCTCACAGTCCCCTCCCCTAACACCTCTTTGGGGTGCTAGGCTCCCCCTATTGCTTAGCCCCAAGCATTCTTGGGAGCAGAGGGCACTTCCAGGGCCTCCCCTCCGGTCCCCCAGGCTGCCTGCCTGACAGGGTAGGAAATGGGCTCATTAGGATTGCATCCATCTTTTCAGTCCCCCCCCCCATCCCTCCACTCCTTCCGCATCACTAAGCCAACACTGACTCTCTCTGGCCTAGCTAAGTGGTCCCTAAAGGGGCTCCGCCTGTGCTGCTGGGGACCAAGGAGGCACCTGGCCCCCGCAAGACACGCTCAGCCCTCCAGGAGCCGGGTGGGCGGTGGGCAGCCAAGCGGTCCCCACCCGCACGGAAGAGGGGCAGCAAGCCCAGGTCCCAACCTGTCAGTCACTGCCAGCCCCGCAGCTGCGCTCTCGGCAGCACCAGAGCGCTGCTCCAGCGAGGGAGATAAACATCGAGAAATCCAATCCAGCGCGGCTTTGGAGATAAACAGATGTGCGCGCCACCGGGCAGGAGATAACGCCCCTGCCCCGCCCCACGCGCCTGCCAGGCCTGCACCTGCCCGAGGCGACAGGGACGCGCCTCTAGGGAGGCAGGGGCGTCCCCCCGCCTGAAATGGTCTCCTGCCTGCGGGTGGGGGTGGGGTTGGAGAAGAAAGAAGCTCGGTTTGTAACTCGTGATACAGCCTCTGGAATTGACTGTCAAGGTTCAAATCCTGGCTCTGCCACTGTTTGGCAAGTGACAGCAACTTTGAGCCTGGGTGTGTCCATCTGAAAGATGGGGATAACCATGGTACCACCCCACTGGGGGCTGGAGGTGGAGGAAACTCCGGCTAACGGAGGAGCATCCGGATCGCCTCCGGAGCTGGGACCGACTGCGCTCTGTGCCAGGGCCTGTGCTAGGTACAGCCCGAAAAAAGAAGTCAGCCCGGGGCTGCACGTGACGACAAGTGAAAGTGATTCCGCAGAGGGGAGCGGGAGGCCGGGACGGAGAGGGCTGTGGGGGTGGGGCTGTGCCATCGCGGGAAGGCTCCACGTCAATCCCTGCAGAGCGCAGCGCTTGGGAGACTTCCCCAAGCAGAGCTCCACGCAACTCATTCATTTATTCCGCTGACACAGGGCGGGGGTCGGGGGAGCACACCTTTTTGGAGCCACATCCTGTGAGACGTGAAATATGGGCCCGCCTGCCAGGTAAAGTGTAGGGACTCCTCCGCGGGTCAGGACTGCCTGCAGATTGGCCTGGTCTCTGAAGCCCAAACATTCCCCATCCTTGGTGATCATTGCTGCCCCAGCAACTGGCTCCAACCGACCCTGGCTTAGTGTGAAGGAAGGGTTGGTGGGGCTCTCAGGGCTGCAGCGAATATGAGCCGCGTGGCAGCAGGGGTCCCTGCGCTGTGAAGAGCGCGAGGGCGAAGGGGCCACCGCCGGCTCCCAGCGCGCACCAGCCGCTCCAGCCCGGCCGCCAGCGGCCCTCGGCACGTGCTGCATGCGGCCGACCGCAGGGAAGGGCCAGGCCCTGAACTAGGGGTGGCGGCCGCTCCGCTCGGCCACAGCTAGGGACCAGAGGCTAAGCCTGCACCGACGCTGGCTTCTTTGGCTGGAGCTGCCTTCCCCGCTGGCCTGGGGTCTGGAGGTCCCCACACCACACCATGTTCTGAAGGGTCGGGAAATGCTGAGCCTCCGGGAGCGCGAGTCCCACTGAGTTTGGGGCAGGTTAAGGACTGTGGGCAGGCCCAGGCTCAGCTGCCGGCCAGGTTGGAAGGAGATGCTGCCCCCGCCCTCCGTGCTGCGGATGCCCCTGGGTTTCCGACGGACTCCGAACCGCACGGCGGAGTTTGCCTGCCCCGCTCTCCCCCCTGCCCGGCTTGGCACGCCTGAAGGGCTCCGGATGCCATCGTTCGTGTTAGTTAAAAGCTCATTAGTCCCCTCGGAGGATTGTGATCCCACTGTGTGCCCGCAGGGTCTGAGCGTGCCCGTTCGTGCTATTGTGCATGTTGCGATTTGGCTTGGCCTTTTCGGACTGAAGGGGACCCGCGGCCTCCCAGGCGCGCACACTCCCGCTGCATCAGCCCCACCCCGCAGTCGCACCCTCCCGTGGGTCTTCTGCGCTTGGCACCTGGGGACAGTGGCACAAACCGCTAAACCAGAGAACCCCTGGGCCCGGCTCCCAAAGGCCCTCGTCTCCTCCATCCTCTCCGCCCCGCTTCCAGCCAAAGGGAAAAAAATGCGCGCGGACCCTTTACCTCTACTTGGGGGCAATTGGACTGGGTTTAAAGGGCTATTGAAGCCTGAGAGGCCGCCTCGCTCTGAATAGCTTTGTGCAATGTTTGCAGAGACATTTGCATCTGTTTGCGCTTGGGGAAACGGCCCTGAAGGCTCGGCAGCGAGAAAGCCGGATTGTTTTGTGTGTCCCTCCCCCTCCGGGCTCGGCCGCGCCGGCACTTTGTGCGGCCGGCACCCGCACAGCGCAGAGCGCAGGCATGCAAAACCCGACCGAGCGCCTCAAAGATGGGGCGCCCTCACTCTCGGCCTACTTTTAAACAATTGCTGTTAACAATGCAATTTTAAGCATAAAATCGTCTAACTAGATTAAATCCACATGACATAAAAAACCGGGGGAGAGTCTGCAGCGGCATAAGAGTGCGGACGCCTAACAGGATAGAAAGTGTGAAATGCATGCAGAGGTGGAACCGCCGGCAGGTGCCCGGGCTGGACAAGGGCTGGGACCGCTCGCCTCGCTCCAGCCAGTCATGACGCCCGGGGAGACGGAGGCGCTCCCAGGAGTGTGGGCGCGCCAGGCCAGGAGCCCATCGTGGAAGACCCTGGGAGGGGTGGTGTGCGCCCCGAAATCAAGTTCCTGGCTGCTCAACCCCCTCCACCTACAGGCGGGCGACCCTGGCCCTGCTGCTGCTTCCTCCCCTCCCCAAGTGCGAAGGGCGCAGGGCAATGCTGGGGGAGCCGGAAGGCCCTCTCCACTCGCGAGACTGGGCAGACAGGCTCTTTCATGGAATCGAAATCAAAGTCAGGCCTTAGAAAGTCCCATTGCTATGGCAGCAGAGTTCCCTGAAAGCGACAAAGCCCAGAGCCCCTCTCCCTCCCTCCCCTGGCCCTGCCCCCTCTCCCCTCCCCCTGCGCCGCCTGGAGCCACGCTCGCTGCGCGCTCTGACGGGTTAATCACTGTAAAAACAAAGAGATGAAAGGCTCTCCAATTGGAGAGCCCTCAGCGACCTCCTCCCTGGCCTGGGGGAGCGCCCCCCCCCCCCATCCCTAGCTAACCAAGAAGGCGCTCCTGTCCTCAGCCGGGTGGGAGCCCCATCCTACCCTCCCTAGGCGACGCCGCCCACACAATCTGGCGCCTCCCAAAGGGCCTGCGGAGGCCGGCGGGGAGGGACAGGCCTTCTCCCACCCAACCCCACCCACAGCCACAACTCGGCAGAACAAGGGCACAAAGCCCCAGGCTTTTTCTACACGGCCCAAAGGAAATGTTTGAGACTGGAGGAGAAATTGCTGGCTCTAAAAACAAACAAAAACCCCAGCAAAGTTGAAATTAATACACATTTAAGTAATTGTCTGTGATATACCATTGATTATTCAAGTGTAAATCCACTAGCTTCTACAGTCCTATATAAATTTAATGTGGAATCTGGAGGCATTTAATATGATGGGGGGTGGTATTCAGGAAGATCTCTTAAAGGCTTAAAGGTTTCCTTCTAAATTTCACCTGGGATAGGTCTCTGTTCATTCTGTGACTGGTCCTTTGGGTCCCCGGTCCCTCATCCTGCACTCACCCCACCCATCCTCCCAGGCCGACTGACAGGCTTAGTCACCATGTCCTGCAGCCCCAGCTAGAGCAGCTGAGGATCTGCAGGTGAGAAGCCGCACAGGGACTTGACTGTCACCGAGCCTGTCCAAGGCCAGGTGGAGAAGGGCCTGTGGGTCTCTGGCTCGTGGTCCTTCCTTCCACCCAATTTCTGCCCTCAGAGGGGATGGGACGGTGGAAGGGGAAGGGGGTGCAAAGAGGCAGGTCTGTCTGCACAGGTCCAGGGCTCCAAGGGGAGCTCCCCAGAGACTGTGCCTGAGGTCCAAGGAGACCCTGTCTGGGCTCTTGGAGCAGTTGAAAGAATGCTGGCTTCAGAGCCCTGCCTCTAGGGACAGCTTTCAGTAACTCAGAGCTAACTGGAGATTTTTTTTTCTTTTAGCCTGTGGGCTCAGGATCACACCAGCGCCTGGCATCACCCATGCCAAGCGCCATCCACCCACCCCTTATGTTATCAAAGCCCCCAAGGAAAACAGAGCACCCCAACAGACACACATTCACATCACCCAATTCACTTCCTTAAAGCTCCTGATGTAAGGTCTAGAGCCTTCAGATATTCCCATAGGCAAGAATAATAGTAAGAAAACTCTCTTCCCCTTTCTGGGCCTCAGTTTATGCTTTTCAGAGACATAATGATAGTTAGAGCTTCCTGAAATGCTCGGTGGGTACTGAGTGAAGGGGAGAAGTGGGCAGGAAAGCCCCCAGCCCTGGCCTGGGTGATGCCAATTGGGTGTCCCTGGACCTGAGGATGCCTGAGGTGGGCACTGCCATCAGCTTCATTTCACAGTTGGGACTTTAATGGGGGCTTATCTCAGGTCACCTAGGGTGAGAGGACTCTGCCATCCCCAGCTCTTGCACACAGCCATCGGGTAGCTCCGACCCATTTGTCCTCGCTGTCCTGGCAGCGTCACCTGCCCCAGGTTGTGCTAGGGGAGCGCCGGTGCAGGCCCCAGCGATATCTCTCGGTGAGCGGTGAGCTTTGCTCCCGGTCTGATCCTCTCCCCTTCAATGGAGCAGGGTTCCTCCTCTCCTCTCATTTGCCTCTCTGGGGACTGCCATCTGTCCCTGATTGGCATATCCATCCCGCTGGGAGAGAGAACAGTGTGGGCCCCGCCCCCGCCCACGTATCTCAAAGGCCTGGATCAGGGAGGCCGCCCAAGCCACCCAGGGATCACTTTCTCTGGTTTGTGCCCTGGGCCTTGCCAAGTCCCGGGACCCTCTCTGTGTCCTGACTCAGTACGCAGGCGAGCCAGGCCATCAGAGCAACAGCTCCTCCTGCCTTTAAGACCCTCAATGTTCACATCTCTCCAATTCCTTCTCCTGGGGACACGGGCTGCCTTTCAGCCCCTTCATAATTTATCTCCTCTCAATTTCCTCTCCACCAGATCTTGCTCCCATGATGCCCATCAAAGGAGCGGCCTTGGTGGTGCTCTATGCAGCCATCCACGGTGTGCAGCGCGTCCATTCTGCAATGAAACCCTCACCTCTGTGCTGCGCACCTGGCGGACACTGAGATGCCACTACTCTGGGGCACCTTGGCACTGCCCCGACTGGTCAGAGGCAAGTGGAGGAAGGAACCCCACCGTGTGCTCAGGACAAACCGTTCCCTGGAGCTCTGATCAGGCTTGATGAATCCAAGCCACCCAATCACTGCAGCTGCTCAGGAAGGGGGAAGGAGGGTGGGCGGGTGAGAAGGATAAGGCTCAGCTTGGGGCTCACCCCCCTCATTGCTCCATCACAGACCAGCAGGGTCTGCTCTGGTCACCAAGATCCACCAAGAATCCTGGCCAGGGCCAACCATCCTCTTCTCCTTTACCTGTCTCGTGCAGCCTAATTTCCTCCAACTGCCCAAGACAGAAATATACTTAAGGGCCCTAACTGACCAAGACAATGAACTATCTGCCAATGATTGTCAATCAATCAAGTCCAAGCTCCTTATTGGAAAGATGGAGAAACAGAGGCCCAGGAGACAGGGACTTGCACAAAAAGCCAGAAGTTAATAGCAAGAAACTGGGATATGGCCTTCCTACCAGGACAGTGTTTGACAGTACAGTCATGTGCCACATAACAGCATTTTGGCCAATGGCAGACCGCATATGTGACCACGGTCTCACACGTAAGATGACAATGGAGCATATGTAGGAACCTGGTATGTGGCACTTGATATCGGCTTTGCAGGTAAGCAGGGGGAAGAATTGATATTTGGTAATGGTGCCTGGGCATTTGGTTTTCCATATGAAAAAGTCCACATAAATAAAAATATATATACTGTCTAGGATTGTGTAAGTACACTCTATGTTGTCTGCATGACAATGAAGTCACCTAAAGACTCATTTCTCAGAACATAGCCATCCTTAGGTGATGCCTGACAGAGAAGGGGTGAACATTCCCCGCAGGCCTACTTCTGCTCTAGGTTTCAGGAAAATACCTGCGAGATACTTGTCTCGGGCTGATGGGTGACCTTCTGGAGCGAAGGCTTAACCCCTCTTAACCTTTGACCTCTGGCCATCGGTCCCCTCTTGGCCCCAACTTCTTCTCCAGGCTAAGTGAGCACAAATCCAGCATCAGTCTGTCCAGAGGCCACCTGGGGGGACAGAGCCTCTTTAAGCCAATCAGTCCTGCCCCAGCGAAGGGAAGCCCAGAGGGAGAGGCGGTCAGCCTGGGTAGGACAACCGCAGGAAGGACGAGCTGTCCTCATTCCCCAGGTCAAAGCCCAGAGCTGGGTTGTGCAAAGTGCTCCTGGGACCAGGGAGAGAAGCGGCTGGCTTGGGAAACCCCACAGCACGGGCTGGAGCAGGCTCCCGTCCTGTCTCCAACCAAGCAGGCTGCACAGCACCATGGACCTTTAGCCTACTTGAAAGAGCAAACAGCTCTCAAGTGCTCTCTGGAGCACCTATTTCAATGCGGACTCTTGTCATGCTAATGAAAGATCCTTCTCTGCGCGTTAAAGCAAAAGACCTTGTAGCAGCCTGTGCTCTCTGCCTGTGGCCTGTGTGTGCGGGAGCATCTAAGAGTCAGACCGGCTCCGAGAACAGAGGGCAGGGACTTCTGGGCTTCCCTCCATCAGTCTGCTCCCCACCCCCAACATTCATTTGAATTAGAAGTGACAACAGGGAAGGACTTGTCCCCAACATCTTACCCCTTCAGAAGTCACGTCAAGGAAACCTGCCCCTTTCAGAAGCACCACGGAGAACTGGGCAGCCAGCCAGGCAAAAAATGTCCCCACTGCGCAGGAGATGTCACCAAGCTGTGTGGGGGCCTCAGTGGTCCAAAGTCAGACCATCCTGGTTCCTGTCTAGACTCCACATTACCCGGCAGGCACCTCACCTTCCTCTGACTCGCCGTTTCCTCACTTGCAAAATGGCGGGGACTACGGAGGCCGGGAGTTCGGGGAAGTGCTTGGCAGGGCCTGGCACGGCAAGGGTGCTCTCTGCTGTGGTGTCCTCCCTCCCCTGGCCTCCGGCTGGGCACTCGGCACACGCGGGATGGACAGGTTGGGGTGGAAGCTGTGGAGAGGCGGAGCTGGCTGCTGGCGGTCAGTAAGGATGAGTGGTCACGCGTGCTCCGTGGGTTTCCGCTTTTGCAAACGCTAACCCGGGGTTTCTCATCTGAACACAGGGCCAAGGAGGCCTCTCCCCCAGAACCGGACAGGGTGTTAGGTCTGGAGCCGAGAGGGAGACACAGCACAAAGCCTCATGTATAGCAAAATGCTTTTTATTTTGAGCATCTGGGTGCAGATGGGTGGAGGCCAGGAAGCGTCCACTGGCATGGCTGCAGCTATCTGTGGTCAGAGTTACATTTATAACCCTGGACTCTCCAGACTCCTGTGGCGTTTGTTTTATAGGCTTTATGATATTTGGGGGGGCTCTTTATTTACCACGGATGCCCTTGGGTCAGTGACTTGGCCTATCCATGCCTCAGTATCCTCGTCCTTAAAATTGGGACAATAATGGTACCTTTCTCATAGTTGTTAGACACAGTGAGAGCGCTTATCCCAGAACCAGATATCATAGCAAAGGCTCAATAAATGTCACCTCTCACCATCATGATTATCCTCGCATGGTATGCGTCCCACCTGCTGAGCACCTTTGTGGGCGGTGGCAACCCCAAATGAGGCAGCAGTCTAGAGAAGCAGGCGTCTTCTGGGGCCAACGATGGCTTCCTGGAAGAGGAGAATGTCGAGAAACATTTTTCTAGTGGCTTTGTCTCCCCATCCCACACCACACACACACACACCCCCACCCACCCACCCCCTCCCTGCTTGCAGAGATGCAGGGGGCCCAGGATGGAACAAGGAGAGAGGAAGCAGCTGTGAGCTGGGCTCACCTTGCCCCATCCCGCCCCTCACCTGTGGCCAGGGCAGGATGCTCTCGCAGAGCAAGGACGGGGCTGTTGCCGTGGGGAGGAGAAAGCCCTCCAGAGCAGCCATGGGTCTCAAAGGGCAGTAATGGGATTTTCTGGGATTCACATTGATCCCCAAAGGAGAAAAGCTCTGTTTGCCTTTTTTAAGCCGCCAAACAAGGAACTAAAGCCTCTTTCAGCCCTGAGTCAGGGCTGTCCTTTCTGAAGTCCTTATTATCCCTGGGGCACCAGGAGACCGGCCCAGCGCCTGGCCCTCCACGCGGGGAGCTTCCCGTCCCAGCAGAGGCCTGCCTGGTCTCCTAGCGACCGACACCCCACTGGACCTCAGGCGTGAGCACCTTCACCCACAGTTCTTGGCAGTGGCCTGGCTTCGGTCCTTGATCTGCCCAGACACATCCAGGTGCAAACATGTGAAGCAACAAGTCCCAAAGCCACCAGATGCCACACACACACACCACAGCTGACCAGAGAGGATGACAGTGATGATGGTGATGGTCGCAGTGACAAGCGGCTACTCACTCCTGAGCAGTGCGGTGCTCCAGGCACCGTCTTCCCCTCCGCCAGCCTTCACCTGAAGAGCTGACCCCAACTCCAGACCCCAAGCGACCCCAGTGACCTTCACCTCCTGCCACTTGAGCCGTCCTTCTCAAAGCCACACTCCAGAAGTGGTCCCCAACCATCACTGCTGCAGCTGGGAAACCTCACACACACTCACACCCCCCCACGAGTGTACACGCACTCCCCCCCCCCGCCCCCCGCACACACCAAAGCTCCTCTCCACCCTCGCTTCCTCAGCCCTCCACCCCGGCTGCTCCACGCTGGCCAGCCTCCTCCAACCCCGCAGAGTGACGCCACCCTCACCACCGCCTGTTCCTCCCGCTCTCCTGGTCTCCTCTCCTCTTACCTCCTGTCCCCACTCATGTCCCCTTGCAGGTGCACACACAGATGCACACACACATACACAAACACGTGTGCATGCGCTGCAGCCTGCTGCGCTCGGCTCACACAGTGGTGGTGACCCCTGTCCACAATAGCCTGTCCCCTCCTCTGTGAATGGCCAGTGCATATCATCTTTTAAGACACCTGAGGTGCCACCTCCTCCAGGAAACCTCTCCCGTGTCCCGCCACCACCACCTCCTTGTGTTTCGTGCCTGCGGCAGAGACAGCTGGCTGTCTTTTCCTCTCTCGCAGTAATGGAATCTTAGTAGGGTAGATGGTCGAGAGAAACATGACATTCCCAGTCCCCACTGCAGCTACAGTGGTCACGTGGCTCACTTCTGGCCAGGGGAAGGCAAGCAAGGTGGCCACAAGCGGCCCCTCCAGGACCCTTTCCTAGAGAGCAGAGCTGGAGCACGCCATTTGCCTCCCCTTCACCTCTTCCTGCACCTGCCACCTGGCGCAGTGCCACCATCGTGGGTGACCAGGTGAAGGCCACACACTAGGCGTCAGAGGAACCTGGTTCCTGAGGGTTTCCTGAGAAAGAGAGGGGTGCCACGTGTGTGGACAGAAAACCTGGAGAGAAAATGAAACCTTTACCTGTTGAAGCAGCTCCTGTCTGGGGTTCTGAATCACTCCAGACAGTGCCTCTCCATGGTGCCCCCCTGCGCCCATCGTCATGCTGGGACTCTTCACGGGGCCTCCTCCCCAGGGACCCTGAGCTGCCTGAGGCTGGGGACTGTGTCTAACTCGGGGGGGGGGGCTATCAGTAATGAATGGAGGAGTGCATGGGCGCTTGATGAGTTAGGCAGGGAGATTTGGGAACCTTTCTGGGCAGGTAACTCTAAGTGCCGCAGCACAGAGGAGTGGTTCCTAGACTCAGTTTATGTGTCAGCTCAAATCTGTACCCTTGCCCTGCTTTCTGCTGTGCATTGTTCTCATGGCTGTTTCTGGGCCCTCCTGCCACTTCCAGCACGACCAGGCTGCACCCTTTGCCCCGAGAGGGGAGACCCCCCAAGTAGGACTGTGTTAGTTCTCACGTCAACCCAGAGGCTGGAAACACTAAGAGGCAACGCAGCTGCTACTGCCGTTGCTGCTGCTGTTTTTACACAGCACAGTGATTCCACACCGAGACCTGGGAGGTGACTCTCCCCTGCTTTCTAGCTGGGCGACCTTGGACACGTTGCTTTATATCCTTGCGTGCTCCAGTTTCTCGTGTGTAAACTGGAGATAATAACGCTGTCAACCGCGCAGGGCCGTTGTGAGAACCAGTGCGCAGTGCCTGGCACGCAGTGTGTGCTTGAGAGAGGTTGGCTGTTACTATCCATCGTCGATAGAGCACGTCACCTCTCAAATCACGTCTGCTAGACGCCCGCTGGCTCCAAACTCCAGCGGTCAGGTGGGCCAGTCTCACCCTAAATGCTGGCCAGAAGTGCCACCCGGCAAGGGAGCTGCTATTTCAGTTGCCTGTTAATACACTGAGAGATACAACATTTAAACAAATCAGACGCCGCATCCTTGAGGACCCGCCTGAGGTCGCCCCGGGGCTTGTCCTAGACACGCAGACACATGCGTGCTTCCTGGGGCCGCAGAGACCTCACTGATGTCCAGGATGCATGGGTGTCGGCAGGGAATACTGGGTGTGCTAGAAATGAGCATTCCTTTGGAACCATTGCACTGCTAAGAACATGTCCCACGGGTGTACACTCACACAAGGTGTGCAAAGGTGACTGTAGTAGTGACCCCAGCCAGGCAATCAGCTCTATTCCAGGACCTTTGCTAGAACTGGTTCCGCTGCTGTGGAAGCTTAGGCTGGTCTTAGTGACTTTTTGGCTGCACTCTAGTCCCTTTTGAGGAAACTAGTTTGTATTAGGTATCTATCGTTTGCAGAACGAAAACGCCCTGACCAATACAACGTGCAAAGACATTTGTGGCAGTGTCGCTGTAATGGCAAAGCCGTGGCACTGTGTCAATGCCCATCAGAGACCCTTACGTGAGTAAACTGAGGCCCATGCACACAGTGGAGCCATGCGCAGCGGTCACGAAGGAGCGACAGGGCTGCATTCGCAATGCAGAAAGACGCCCGAGCTATAGTATCACACGCAAAGGGCAAGGAGCAGAATGGTGTATATAGTGTTCTCCAATAAGGGGGTGGTTTTTAAAGGTTGGAGACACACACACATGTACATGCACTTGCACAGGCACTTGCTTGTATTAGCAAATTATGACGTTTCCTGAAAGCCCCACACACTCAAGAATCTGTCACTAAGATGCTTTCACACACGAGCATTTGGAGCGTGCTCAACGAGTGCACTGTTCTGAGCACTGCACTTACACTATCTCACTTAGTTCTCACGACATTCCAGCGAGGTTGACGCTATGATTAGCCCCACTGTACACCCGAGAAAACGGAGGCACAGAGAACTTGAGTACAAACCAAAGTGACAAAGGGAGCAAAGTGACAAAGTGACAAATGGCCCTTAGCTGGCTGAGGGTTCTGGTCACAGCTAGGCAGTGAGCCTACAACAGATCAGAGGGGTTGACTCACTTTTTCACACTGGTCCCTTCCATGCTGTTTGTTTAATCAGAGGTCACACGTGCACCAAGCAGAATGTGAATTTATAAAGGTATCAGTTGGAGAGGACCTTTGGCGGTCGCCCATAGTGTCACCGCAGCCAGAGCAGGAAGAACAAGCTGGCCTGCCGCAGGGACAGCTCTGCGGCTCAGACGGGAACCCGCGGGTAGCAGTAGGGCTCTGAGTCCCCTCAGAACTTGGATCTACCTGGGCTGGGCCTGAGCTGATGGGCCGCCCACTTTCCTCCTCATCTGCTGACTGTCGCCCAGCTTCAAGGAGGTCAACCTCCAGTCCCCATGTCCAAGGGGTCAGAGGGCATCTGAAGCCCCCGGAACAGGGTTGGGTTGGCCTGGCTGGGAGCAGAGCAGCGTGATCCTCACTATGGGTGACGTTGCCTCAGATGTCCAGCATGGTGCTGGCCACACTGGCCTTCCCAGCAGGGGTGTAACCCCAGACCTTGTCCCTAGGGCTTGCCGTCACAGAGGGCTGTGACACTGCTATGGTGGCCTCAGCCCTTGAGGAGAGAGGACATGTAGGCTGCAGCCGGCTTTCCTCGTGTTTCGTTTGAGCCTCGGGCGGCTGCTGGACGTTTCTAGCACCCCCAGCCTTGGGGTCATCTGAGCCATAGCCCTCCTGGGGCACTCACTCACTCAGCCAGCATCAACTGAGTGCCTACTGTGTGCCGGGCCTGTGCTAAGCCCAGGGCGTAGAGCAACGAGAAACAAAACACACGGAGCTTTGAGTCCGGCAGGGAGAGAGATTTTTAGCACGTCGTCCATGTGGAGGTTTTGGTGGATGTCTTGCAAGTACAAGCGCCACAGAGGAGGGGCAGAAGTGCCGAGACTGCCCTGGCTGGGGGAGGGAGAGTTCCCACTCAACCAAGCGGACCGGCTGCTTGGAGGGAGGCTGCATGGAGCTAATTTTGGAAGGAAGGGGCAAGAGATGTTCTGCTCCTGGGGAACCACAGCCATGAAGGGCCTGGGGTTGGGGCGAGCGCTGCCTGCCGGGGCTGAAAGGAAGCCCGCGTGTCTCTAGTGCGGGAAGGATGAGGGGGTGAGAGGTGAGACAAGAGGCTGGAAGAGTCAGCACGGACCAGAGACCACGGAGAGCCACTGAGGGGGGAGACAGGGCCGGGCAGGGCTCCCGAGACCAGTGTGTAGTTTTCAAAGACCACCCTGGCTGCAGACAGTCTAGATACGCAGCCCGAATAGGTCACATCGCGCTGAAGCGCGGTTTTCTGGTCTGGTCAGTGGCAGTGGCGCGTTCCTGCCTTCGAGGTCGCCGGGAAGACTGCTCGGGCTCTGCGTGAAGCACTTTGCACGGCGCGGAGCCCGTAGTAACGGCCCAACCAGGGAGCTGCTGTCATTGTGCCCGAAGCTGTCCCTCGGTCTCGGGACGCGCAGTGGGCAGGGCTGAGGCACAGGCTCTGTGAGTCCTCACTTTTCTGGGCGAGTCAAAGGGCTGTGCAGAGAGCAAATGCTGCTGCCCTGGCACGACAAAGCCGAGGACCGGGGCCAGAGCCACAGCCCCCGGGAAGGGCAGGGAGCCGGAGGGGGGAGAGTGTGGGTGGGGCCCTGGCCTCTCTGGGGAGGGCTGGCCCCTCCCGCATCAGGCGCAGGTAGAGCAGTGGCGGCTGCCGTCTTGCAAAGAAGAAAACTGAGGCCAGAAAGATGAAGTTCCTTATTCAGAATCACTTAGCTGGTGAATGGCTGGGCGGGCTGTGAGCCCAGACTGCTAACTGCTGCAGCCCTGAGCTCTGAGCCAGAGTCACACCAGCAAGGAGGAGCAGGGAGGCCGAGAGGGAAAGGGGGAGGGCAGAGGACCAGGCCCACCCCAGTGCTGCCTGCTCCTGCCCTTCCTGAGGCCTGGCTGTGCCGCCTTTCCGCCCCTGCTCTCCGCAGCACGCCCTGCTCCTGACAGCCTGGCCAGACCTGGAGGAAGGCTTCCTGGAGGAGGTGTCTGGTGCTGAACGCTGAAGAGCAGCACCATTCGGCAGGGGCGTTCCAGGTAGAGGCACCTCAGATCCAAGGGTGGGGCCTGGATGGGGAGCCGCACAGCTCCACGGGGCAGCACACAGCCTGGGGACAGGAGGGCAGGTGGACAGGAGAGGGGGCAGTGGAGGTGCTCTTGGGGCCTGCTCCTGGGAGGCCTTGAGCGCCAAGCTAAGGAGCTGGCTGTTCATCTGTAGGCAACGGTGCGTGAGCAGAAGAGTCTCGGGATAAAGGTGGCTCTTTATCATCAACATGGAGGGGAGGGGGCGCCAAAACCAGGTCAATGCCTTGGAGGCCCATTGGGGCAGGTGTTTGCCTGGCGGCTGGTGGGCAGACAAGGCAGGTGCAGGAGGCTTTGGCCCTGGCCCGCCCCCCTCTCCGCAGAGGCAGCTCCAAGGCCTGATCCTGGCCCAGCTAGCTCCCCTGCCGAGGGCTCCTGCCCCTCCCCCACAGGGCTAATCAGCTTAGGATGGCAGCAAATGAAGGCTCCAGAGTGGCAGGGTCCTCACTCTCTGCAGCAGCAAATTAACACTTCAATTAAAAGCCAGCCGGGCCAGACCTGACATCCACACTCTCACTGGGCAAGGATTTAATTAAGAATGGCAGGACGTGGAGGGGAGGCGGTATCCTGGGAAGGCCCCACCTTGAGCTCACCACCTTGGTCCACCTAGCGTTGTCTCCAGAGCAGACAGTGGGCTGGAGACCCCCGAGCGCACGGGAAGTGGCTGAGTTTCTCCAGGTGAAACAGAATCCCCTCGCAAGGGGCAGGGGTGGGGGCCGGTCAGAAGTCCGAGTGCCACCGGTCCCAGTTCTTTGAGATGGGCCCAGGAGGCTGTTCTTTTAGCATCCGGAGGTTAGGTTCTGACACCTGTGAATGCTGAGAACTACTGCCCTGGTAGGCTGGCAAAGCAATTTAGTGGATCGGGATGATCTGCATTTTAAACAACGTCATGAAATAGAATGGAATATCAGAATAGAAAATATCAGAGGGCATCATGTGACTCTTGTGCTTTAGTTGTGTGCATGCATGTGTGTTTACAATAGGTTGCTATGAAAGTTTCTTTCTTTTTACTGTAGATTTCAGTAAGAAAGTCTGGACACCCCACACTTACATCTTCCCAGTCGCAGGAGGTGCCAATGCCCCCACAGAGCCGAATATACGCAGCTCTATGAAATATCGCCATGGCTAATCCTCCAGGCCTGCCGGCCGGAAAGCTTCATGACCGCTGGAAGCCTGCCCTGCCCAGAAGTCATCGGTATGGGGGTGGCAAGCTGCATGCTGCCACCAGCCACTCCTGGGGCTGACTGGGGCAGGTATTGGAAAGGGCACCCCCAAAGCGACTGCAGCTGAGGCCTGTACTGCTGGCAAAGAGCCCCAAGCCAGCCCCCCAACCAGCCTCGGCGTCTGGAGTGACGCAGAGGGGTGAGCAGCCACCTCACCACCTTCCAGAGCTCAGGGTCTGCTCGGGAGGAAGAGGAGCAGGTGCAGGGAAGGGCCTGGGCGGGCGACCGGGTAGCAGAGCCTGGGGTGGGACAGACGGACAGAGGGGAGACCCGGGCAGTGCGGGAGGGTGGGACAGCTGGGCAGGCTCCTTCCTGAGTGCCACATTCCCCAGCCCTGGCGAGGCCAGGCCAGCCCTGCCCTCTCCCCCTTGGAAATCCCTTTGAGCTCCAGAGGGCAGCTGGGGGTCAGAGAGCGATGAGCCCTGGCCGGCCCCGTTTGAAATCCCGGACCCTGGGCCAGCCTTCGAGGTGGGGTCGCCACCCCGGGGCAGCGGCGTCCCCGGGGCCTGGGCCAGCCCGTTGCTAGGGCCCCTGCTCTGCGGCATCAGGTTATAGGGCCGCGTGGAGCAGCCCATCTGCCGGCCGCTTCTCACTTTCCCCCCTAAGGCTGCCTGTGACCTGCTCCCCGGGCTCTGGCCCGTGTGCACAAGCGGCGGGGGGCCTCGATTCCACACCCCCCTTCTCAGGCCGGTTGGCAGCCAAACTGCTCTTGGATTACATTTTGATGAGTTTTCAATTTAGGCTCAGCAGACAGGGGAGGGGAGGGGAGGGGGCGCGAGGGGCGGGGGGCGGGGGGGGGCAGGCAGGGGAGCCGGGGAATAAATGCAACAGATGGGTCCGATTGTGCGGCCGGGCGAATGAAGGAAGACATCTGTAGCTCCCGAATACTGGTGGTCTGAGATGCAATTAGCCCTCTGTGAAAAGGGCCCCTCGCAGCCCCCTTGGCCAATCCCCTCCGAGGCACTGCTCACGTTACAATGGCCTTGACCACAATCCATTGAGCAGAAAGAGGAAAGAAGAAAAGAAAGAAAGAAAGATTAATCCAGGAGTTGCTGGGCGGCAGGGCTCAGTGGAGTTGCTGTGCTGGGAGGGAAAGGTTCCTTACGTGTCTACTTCTCTCTGTTTTTTTCTGCTCAATATATCTGCTGTAGGTTCTTACTAAAGAAAAGGAGAGACTGGAGTGTCTTATTATTATTTTTTTTTTTTTTGGCTTGGTGAGGCTATGTGGACCCACATCTCCAGTGGCTGTGACTCTGCAAATTGCTCAGAATCTTCCATTTTCTACTGGCTTGTTTGGAAAATAATGAATGAAGACAGGAGTCCCTGTGGTTGGGACTGGGCTCCACCCCCCACCCCCTGAGGGTTGAGAAAGCTGTGCTGTGATAAGACCCCTTCTGCAAGTGATAATGATGAGTTCCAGGGAGCTGGCTGTCCTGCACAGTTGGACACACTGAGTTCTGCCTGACTCCTCCGAGGACCTGCTTCCAAATTTCCTTCTTGTCCCCACTGTCCCAGAGCCCAACTGAAGAACTGAAGGGCCTCCTTTATTCATGCATATTTATGATTGGTGGATCCAGGCAGAGGGGTGGGGAGCCCAGGACAATGGTGTGGGCTGCCCCCGGGGCCGGCAGGGGTCCAGGGTAACTTTAAATTACCCTCCCGGCTTTGTTCCCCGCTCTGGCCGGCTGATCCCGGAGATGGCAGCTCCACCCAAGGAGGTGAAAGAAAGCCCACGTTCTGGTGGCTCTTTCTTGGGTCTCTGCAGAGCCATCAGATGGCCCACGAAACTCCTGGACCCATGCCTCAGGCCCCCCCAAAGATATGTACCCAGCACCCCAGTCTCTGCTTTACTGAGAATCTCTATAGACTAAGAACTATGGGGCATGTCCCTATTGTTTTCTTTTGTTTTATTGTGGCAAAATATACATAGCATAAAATTTAACATTTTAACCTTTTTTTTTTTTTTGAGCCAGAGTCTTGCTCTGTTGCCCAGGCTGGAGTGCAGTGGCATCATCATAGCTCATAGCAACCTCAAATTCCCAGGCTCACGCCATCCTCCCACCTTAGCCTCCCTATTAGCTTAGACTATAGGCAGTCACCACCACACCTGGCTAATTTTTCTTATTTTTTTTTTTTGTTGAGACGGGATTTGGCTATATTTTCCAGGCTGGTCTTGAATTCCTGACCTCAAGCGTCTCAGAGTGCTGGGATTACAGGTGTGAGCCCCTGTGCCCGGCCCATTTTAACCATTCTCAGGTGTACTGCTTAGTGCATGGCGTCCATGCTGATTATTGTGCAGCCATCACCACCATCCATCGCCAGAACTTTTCTCATCTTCCCAAAGTGAACTCGGCACCCATTAAACACTAACTCCCCGTTGCCGGCTCCCCCAGCCTCTGGCAATCACCATTCTGCGTGCTGTCGCTGGGACTCTGACTACTGCAGGTGCCTCGCATAGGTGGAATCATACAGAATCTGTCCTTTTGTGTTTGGCTTATTTCATTTAGCATTATGTTTTCAAGGTTTGTCCATGTTGAAGCATGTGTCAGAATTTCCTTCCTCTTACAGCTTCTACTGTGTGTATATACGATGTCCTGTTTATCCATTCACCTATCAGCGGACACCTGGGTTGCTTCCGCCTTTTGGCTATTGTGAATAAAGCTGTTATGAACAGGGATATACAAATATCTGTTGCAGTCCCTGCTTCGAATTCTTTTGAGAATATACTCAGAAATGAACTTTCTAGATCACATAGTAATTCTTTTTTGAGACACTCTTTTTTTTTTTCACTCACTCTGTTGCCCTGAGTAGAGCAAGGTGGCGTCAGCCTAGCTCACGGCAACCTCAAACGCCTGGGCTCAAGCAATCCTCCTGCCTCAGCCTCCCCAGTAGCTGAGACTACAGGCATGTACCACCATGCCTGGCTAATTTTCTATGTTTAGTAGAGACAGGTCTTGCTCTTGCTCAGGCTGGTCTTGAACTCCTGAGCTCAAGCAATCCTTCCGCCATGGCCTTCCAGAGTGCTAGGATTACAGGCGTGAGCCACCGCACCCGGCCCATATGGTAATTCTATGTTTAATTCATTGTGTTTTTGTTTTTCTGTTTTTCCTTTTTACTCCAAGCCTGCAAGCTCCAGGTGAAGGAAATAGCAATTCAGTCCCAGGCAGATGTCACTTAAAGACCATATTGATGATGATTTTCTAATAACCTTAGCAAACTGATGCTTGGATTCATTTTGCACTCAGGCTCTAGTAGTTTTGGTTTGCTTTGATTTGGAATTGTGCAAGATCTACACTGGACCGGTTACTGAAGCTGGTTTGGGGTTCACATTCCATTCGGCTCCAGTCTCTGTCTTTAGCCAGGGCAGGCTAAAGGTACTTTAGTGGTCCAGTTCTTTTTGTTTTTGTTATTATTGCTTTTATAATTATTCTCCTGTGTGTTTAGACAGAGTAGTGGACCATTGCACTTAAAATTTTTCAAGCTTCATCAGCCAAGTCCTCTGAGCTTCAGGGATGCCCTAATCAGTCCGCACCTGCTGCCATTTGGCTAATCAAGGAGCCGGAATTGAGATGGATTGTCTGTGATCAGCTGTGCAGGCCCCGAGTTGGTTTGGAGAAGTTCACTACCGCCCAGCCTCGACTTCCCGTGATGGCCCTGAGTGCAAGCACTGTGTTCCGTTGTGTCATTGTCATGAACCTACCGCACAGTTCAGACATGGCAGCGTTTTGCCATCCAAACTACCTCTCCTGTTCTGGAAACAGGACAAAAATATTGTGTCAGGCCACAGGCCCTGGGGTTTGGAAAATGAAGTCACATGTACCCCAGGACTACAGGAATCCCCGGAGCCTGAGAGAGGTGAGTGAATGGCCCCTCTCGGGAATCTTCCCCAAGTCTGAGCCAGTTCCTCCATTGACAGCGGGAAAATCCCCCAACGAGTTCTGCCTCAGGGCATCTTGCAATAGGTTGACCAAGCTAGACGCTGTTGCTTCTGCCCTGGGCCCACCTCTAACTCTCTTCCAAGTGCCAACTATACCTACTGAATGACGCCGCCCTCACCCCGCTCTCAACCTGCTGAGTTCTCTACCAGACATGACTCCCACCCCCACCGGCCCGTGTGGGGTGTCAGGGTGCAGCGGGCCTGGCTGGTGAGAGCAGTATGCTGCAGGGCAAGCGCAGCGCTGCAGGGCCAACAGGTCTCCCCTAGGGCCGTGCGCAGGGCGGGTTCCCCAGCGTCCCTCACGGAAGCTGCGGCCCAGGCCTTGTGCACAGCCGGACCTTGCTGGGGGAAAAGGGGCACCTGACCTGCCAAATGCAGCCCTTTCCTCCCCGTGAATGGGCTGTACCCCGGGTCCCCACCATGGGCGTCCTTTTCCCGCCTACCTGGGCCCAAGGCCCCGCCGGCAGGCACAGACTGCACAGGGACACCTGAGTTTGCCCAGCCCCGGCTTGTAGACACGTGCTCCTTGTATCCGGATGAAAGGAGCCCGTGTGCAGCCCGAGCGTTTGCATACCCTGCTCTTCAGGGCTCAAGCAGCGCTCTGAGGCGCAGCCCCATCTGGAGACCGGAGGACAGTCAGCCCTTGCGCCATTCCTCCGTTGCTTACGTTTACTGAGTCCCTACACTGTGCCAGACTCAGTTCTGGGCGCTGAGGCTAGAGAAATCAACCAGAGACAAGGGACCTGCCCTCAAAGTGCTCACACACCCGAGGGGCAGATAGCCACCGCTGACCGGACTGATAGGACTGTCAGGCGGTGATGCGTGCTGTGAAAAATGCAAAGTAGGGAGCGGTGGAGACTCCCGGTGTCCGGCCACTGCCGGCTCTCTCTCTTAGTGCCCTGAACAGTGCGAGGCTCCTACTTCCCCGCCCCTGCAGTTAGCACAGCCAGGACACAGTCAAAGAGCTGTGAGTCAAGGTGATCCCTGCCACTCCCAAGCTGCAGCACTTAGTTGCCAGTGCAGGACCCCACAGCCCTCTGTCTCCTCTGTCACGGTGACCCCATGATCCAGAGAGAGGCTCTTCATTCGGCCTAGTTCCCCGAAGGAGGAAGGGGAACACAGCTGTGCACCGAGGCATGGTAGACATACTGTGTGAACAAGAAAACACCCCGAGCATTCAGCCACTGGGGTTTGGGGCTACTCACGACCATACAGCCTAGCCCATTCTTAGTGAAATACAGGGGCGAGAGCAGCGGTTTTCAAACATTTTGATCCTTAGAAATTATTGAGGATCCTGGAGAGCTTTTGTTTATGTGAATTACATCTATTGATATTTTCCTTTTTAGGATCAAAGGAAAAAATGTTTATTTCTTTGAAAAATAATGCTAATAATCCCATTAAATGTTAACATATAAAATTTTTATGAAAAATAATTATTATAGTTTTCTCAACAAAAAATTAGTGAGAAGAGTGACCTTGCTTTACGTTTTTGTAAATCTCTTTAAATATCTAGCTTAACAGAATGCAGCAGATAGGTTCACATATCTGCTTCTACGTTCAAGCTGTTCCGATATGTGGTTCAAGTGTATGAAAACTCCAATCTCATGCACATAGGTAGCTGGAAAAATAAGGATCATAAAGACATCATGAAAGGATCTCAGGGATTCCCCGGGGGTCCTTGGAACACATTTTGAGAACCACTGGGCTAGAGAGTGCTGGGAGTACTGGTGGCTGGAGCGGGGTTGCCCAGTCTAGAGGTAGGTGTAGACTGAAAACCGGGGTAGGTCAGGAGAGGACGGGCTGGTAGGTCGAAGCCATTGGCCTTGTTGAGCTGGGGCCAGGCTCTGTGGCAAGAAGGCCAGAGCAGACCAGGAAACCGAGAGGCCAGTGACTGGCCTGTTTCCACAGCTAGCATCAGTTGGGGCACGACTTGGGGTCATCTAGGCGTCTGACACCTGCCTCATGCTCTGTCCGCTTAGAAATTTGTGACAGTCTTCACCTTTAAACATCTTTGCACCATAAATGGATAAAATTGTTTATCAGTTGTTGAGGTCTTAGTCAAAGTGGACCCCCATGTCCATGCCCCAAACCATCTGCAAAGGATGAATCAGGGAGAATTTCAGCTTATTCTGAGCTCCTGGGACATGCCCCGGAGGCTCCAGGATATCAAATACTCAGTTCCGGCAGTGAGGCGCCGGGACATCTGTCCCAGTGGGACGTGGGGGGTCCATACCAGACCAGGAGTATGGCACAAATCCCCTAATTCCGAAAGAAGGGCAGAGGGATGAGCCTTCCTTCCTGGTCAGTAATTCTAAGTGAAAGGAGATATTATTAGTAAGAATCCATTTTCTTTATTAAGTTCTAACAAAATGCCAGGCATTTCTTCCCAGCCTACGGATATTATAATGCTATGTCCACGTAACAGTTTAAGAGCCCACACGAGAGTATGTGTAGATTGTGTTTTTTTCTTTTTTGGTAATGTTTTATTTTAATAATTTCAAACCTTCAAAAAAGTTTCAAGGATAGTAAGAGTAACTACATGTTTCCACATTTGCTTTATCGTTCTACCTTCCTCCCAATAGATAGATGCCCGCTTTTAGAGCACCGGACCATCTGAGAGAGAGTTGCAGGCAGCGTGGCCCCTCGGCCCTAAATACTCTGAGAGCAAAGGACATCCTTTAACATGACCCTAGGACAGTGTTCAAAGTCAGGAAACAGCACTGACACAATGCTGTCATGGAGTCCACATTCACCTTTCTCCAGCTGTCCTCTCCCGTCTTCTATAGCTATTTCCCCCAGGCTGGGATCTCACTCAGAGTCCTGTGTCACCCGCAGTTGTCAGGCCTCTTTACCTCCTACGCTGCCGTCTTGGGGACGTCACTCCGGAACCATCTTCCATCATATCTCTTTAATCTCCTTTAACTTGGGCTAGTGCCTCACCCTCTCCTTGCTTTTCAGATCTCGACATTTGGGGGGGGGTACAGACCAATTGTTTTGCCTAACGTCCCTGAAGATGGCTTTTCTGTTGTTTCTCATAATTCCATTCGGGTTAAATGTTGTGGCAGGATTGCCACAGAAGTCGCAGAAGTGGCGCACATCACGTCAGGAGGTCCTTGGTGTTGAATCACTCCACGTTCCGCAACGTGGAGTCATTAATTTCCATCACTAGGTTAAGGTGGAATCTTCCAGACTCTCCACGGTCAACTTACCGTTCTTCCTTTGTAACTGATAAGTGGGAAGATATTTTTTTTAAACTGTAATTATCCTGATCCTCGTCAAACGTCTCACCCATTAATTTTAGCATTTGTTGATGATTTTTGTCTGAATCAACGATAATTGATTTTGCAAATAACTTAATGTCATTAGTTAATAACTTAAAGTTTGCAAAATGGTGATTTTCTAATTCTATCATTCCTTCTACACTCATTAGTTGGGATTTTACTGCAAGGAAGAGCTTTTCCTTCTACCCATGGATTTAATTTATTTATTTGTACCAATTTGGACTCAGATTCCCATTTTGTTCAATGGGTTATAATCCTTTACTACCATTTATTTTGATGTCGAAATCGTTCTCGATGTGTCTTGTGGGAGTCCCTTCAAGCTGGATTCTGTGTCCTTTTCCCACGTCTGCATCCTTCTTTGAGCGCTGTCTTGCTCGACGACCTGCTGACATGCTCCGGCATCATCCTGTGCTTTTTCTGCCCCAGCCCTGGAGTCCCTCATTCTCCAAGGAGCCCTGGTTCTTTTTAGTAGGGATTGGTATTTAGAAACCAAAATCTGAACAAGTGTGCTCCTGGCTACTGTGATTTTATTGTTTCCAGACCATTTCATTGTACAGAGCTATATATATATACATGTATGTACATATGTATTTTATGTATATATGTGTGTGTGTGTGTGTGTGTATCTCCAATCTCCTAGTTCTAATCCAACTCCATGGAATTATTCCTAACCTTCCTCCATTCATTATTTGTGACTTTACTCATTCATTCACTCAATCCTAGAATACACAGAATATCGCTATAGCCATACCACTGTGAAAACTCACTATGTAGAGTGCAATATTTGTTTGCACTCTTTTTCCCCTTACACTGAGGGTATATAGTCAAAATACTGTGTTCAAAAGTCACTTGGGTTATTTTTTTCCTCCCGTAGGGATGGCTGTATTAATATTTGTTGGAAATGCATACTAGGTTTATTTGTTCCTGTTTGTACTCTGTTTGGAGGTTCTCCCCACTCCTTGTTGGTTTAGGGATCCTGCACCCTCAACCACTTAACCCCTGTTACAATCCCTGCTCAAGTGTGGGCACAGGCAGTATGGGGCTTTTTGACGTCTTTCTGTGTATTTTTCTAATTCTATAACACCACATATTTTGACCCTGATCTACATTTCCGGGACACTTTCCTAACCATCCTTTCCAAGCTTAGCTGCTGCAAACCCTCTTGTCTTTGGCCAAACCTGACTTCGTGGCCTTCACCCATACTGTTCCTCCACTCAGATGTTTCCAGTCTATTCTCTGGGGTACCAAACACTTCAAGGCCCAGCCCAACTCCCACCTCCTCCAAGATGCCTTCAGGAACCCCGAGGAGAACCAGCCCCCAGGCCAAGATGGTCAGGGTCGCAGGCTGGGTGCAGGAGGCTCAGGGAGCCCCTCTGGATGACGCCAGGCAGCCCTGGGCATCTCCAGGCCACCATGGGTCGTGGGTGTGTTCTGCTCTGCCTGGGCTTCCTTGAGGGCAGACCCAGAGGCAGGAAGTTCTTTGAAACTTGCACACTGAGCCAAGTCTTCCTACTATTCGAGTCCAGCCGACGTGGGGTGGCCCCTCACAGGGCCCTGATACTATGGCTTGGAGCAAACTGCCTCGGCTTCTCTGTGGAGAGTCTACCCCAGAGGGTGGTTGGCAGCAGGGCTCTGGGCTGCACGGAATCTGGAGGCTGAGGTCCGGGCAGAACCCCCTCCCACACCGACGTACACACACCCACAAGTCCAGCCCTTGGCAGCCCCCCATCCAGGACACACCCCCTCTGGTCCCCTCTGCTGGACCCCAAGTGAGAATACAACCCACGCAAGGGAGATTTACAGTCGGATGTCAAATACCATCACCCCACAGTTCAGAGACTAGCCCCAGCACAGTGGTCCCCATAGAGCCTTCTTTGTTTCTTAGCTCTCACCTTTGTTCCCAGGACTTTGGACAAGCTTTTGAGGATTCACACTGTCCCTGTGCCTGGGCCACGAGGCACGCAGGCTCCTGAGCTGCTGACTGCCATCTGGAGCCCAAGAGAGGTAAAGCCCAGTTTGGTGCTTGGGGTCCTGCCACTGCGTGAGCCTTCCTGGTCCACTTGCAACCCCCAGCCACCAGCCCCTCCGGACCCATGCCCTCCTGGGATCTGTGGCCCATGGGATGGACCTTTGACCTCCCTGCCAGGTCACCCTGGCCTGACACCGCTGGGTAGACCAGCAGATGCTGCCGAGTCCTGACAGAGGCCATGTGCTGTTTCCACACGGGGACAGTGAGCGCAAATTTAGCTCTTGTTACCCGGACACAGCTCCCTTCGTGTGCACTTCTAATGAGGCGGCACGCACACGCACACGCACCCGCACCCGCACAGGCACCCACACACGCACACGCACACACATAAGCTATTGAACCTCGGACACGCTGCAGCTTTTCAGTGAGAGTGGATTTCAAGGGTGTATTTTTATAAGGAAGAAATGACATAAGCGTCCCTCTTTGTTATTTAAATTTCATGAAAATCAACCATAGATGGTGTGTAATTGAGCACAGAATAGGGCCCAGAATTTATTCTGAAATAACGGGAGCCCTTTTATCAGGTTATATATGAAAAAAAGAAAAAGTCAAAGAAAAGCAAAATCTCCATGCAAAATAATGAACTATTTGAAGGAATAAAAAAAAAAGAGAGAGAAAGGGGCCCAAGCACGGGTAGGAGGGTATGCAGGGAGGTGTTTCGAGAAGCTGCTGGGGAGAGGTGTTTGGCGGCTGGGTGGATTGCAGTCGTCCCTGGGTGACTGGGCCTCAGAATCAGCCCGTGCACAGCACGTCAGCCAGATGCCAGGGCCCAGCAAACGGACCCGCAGGAGCCTCCTGAAGTGGGCCAGGTGACCCAGGCCCTGTGGGAGGCCAGGAGGGGCTGCAGGCCCTAAGAGGATGCTTCCTCCAGACCTTCCTCCCCACCCTAGCCTCTGCACTCTGTGCCCTGTGGTCCCCAGAGGCCATGAGCTGGGGCAGCCAGGTGCCCAGGTGAGAAGCCAGTCTGGGGGCCTGAGTCGGGGTAGCCGGGTGTGGCCTGTGCTAGGCCTTCTCCCCAGACGGGCAAGGGCCCCCAGCCCCGGTCTCAGGTCCTAGTCGTGGTCACGCTGAGTCACCACGGCCTCCGCCTTCGACCGTGAACGCGGAACACGCAGCACGCGGTACAGGCTGGGGTGCCTGCAGGTGCTGCACAGGTGTCGTCAGACAGGGCCTGGAGCCGCCCTCGCCGGGAGCGCGGGGTCAGCGCGCCACCTGCTGGCGGCCCGGGCACAGTGCGGGCGCGGCGAGGCGGCGGCGGGGTGCCGCACCTGCCCGGTGACCGCCACCAGTTGGCTACGCTGCTCCGCAGCCCGTGCTCAGCCAGGCTCCCTCGCCATCACCAGCCAGCTTGGCCGCCTCCTCGGAACACACGAGGGTCCAGGAGTGGGCTGCGCTGAGAACATCCGGGAAGGGGCTTGTCTCCCACCAGCTTTCCGGGGCAGGAATTTTCCGGAAATCCTCCTCCTTGGGAGGCTTCAGGCAGGATGCCATAACTGCAGTTACTGTGAATTCCAGCTTCAGCACTTACTAGCTGTGTGACTGAGGCCAAGTCACTTCCCCTCTCTTTGCCTTAGTTTCCCCATAAATAAAGCAAGCCCCGTGATACTGTTTACCCAATGAGGATAGACCTATGAGGATGAAAAATCTTATCTTTAACCCAGATGCCCAGGCACCCTCTGCTTCAAGGGTTGGGCTTCCCGACAGCGCCCAGAGGGTAGGTGAGATCCAGCTCCAACCTCCCTGGTCACAGAGAGGCCAGCTCCTACCCAGCTGCCCTCTCCCAGTATTTCTGGGCGCCTACGGATTGGGCTTGCCCACCCTCAATGCTGTTCAACACTGTTCTCTCCCTTGTCTCCTGCCTCGAGCTCCCCACTCTCCTTTCTCAGGTGACCTCACCTCCCACGTGGTCACGGCTGCTCCCCCAACACCCCAAAGCATAAGGAAGACCAGAGTGACAGGAAGAACAGCAGGAGGGAAGGACAGAGCATGAGGGAAAACCGGGTTCAAAGTCCTAAAGCCAGCACCCCCAGAGACCCCTGGCCGGCGCCTCCTCCACGAGGGACAGCCCCAGCCACGTGGCCCCTCTCCCGGCTCCAGGAGGCCCAGCTTTGGGAGGCCCCTTTCTTGTCACTTCTGCAGCAAGCTGGCAGGAGACTCTCTTCTGCCCCGAGTGAGGACAACCTTTGCCATGATCGTACAAAACGAAACTCACTAGTGTTTTTCTTTCGTTGCCCAGAACCTCTCGGTCCCAGAAGAGCATCTTGGATTTTTCTACATAAAATCAAATGCCCTGTTTGTTAGTTTTTCTCTTTTTCAAAAACAAAACAAAACAAAACAAAACAAAAGAAGCTGATGTCAAATATGTCACCTACAGAAACTAAAAATCAAATGACAATAGTTGACACCGATTCCACATTTTCTAGTCCAGGACCTGCCGTGGGCCCCTTTGCCTGTTTTATCCCTTTGTTCACGACACCGTAAGGGAGTCACTATTTTGTCTCCATTTCATAGAAGAGGAAAAGAAGCCTAAGCAAGTTGTGGGAAGCACCCCCCACCCCCCAAGTTCACATAGTTAAGTGTCTGAATCCAGGTTCAAACCCCAGACATTCTGATTTCTTAAAGCTTCCAGTGGCCCTCATTGCTTAGAGGTAGAAGCATGGGATCTGAATTCTCCCCTTCCCCACCCGCTTCCAGCCATCTCCCACTTCAACACTGCTGCAGTCCCGCCGGGAGCACCTGCTACCAGTGTGGGTGTCGTGTGCTCCACGGCACGGCCGGGGCACGGCACGTCCCCCAGCACGTGCATGGGGAGGGCCAGCGGGGCCTGCAGCTGGCTGTGGTGTAGCCGGAGGGGCTGCCTCCCGCGCCATCCCTGCCTCGCCCACGGGACATCTGTTGGCCTTGAAGCCCCATCTTGGGTGCAGTCCTCGGTGGCTCAGGTCCCTCTACTGACAGCACTCGACGGCTCCCTGTTGCTTTGCAAGATAATCCAAACCCTCTGCCAGGGCCCTGCAATGACTGTCTGTGTCTGCCTGGTTTCCAGCCCTCTCTGTGACTGTGCCCCCCACCCCTGGCTTGCAGACAGTTCCCTGCCTAGCCAAGATCGCCACTTCCAGACATTTGCACTTAGGGACTCTCTGCCTCGCTTCATTCAGCCTTTGATGAGCCAGAATCTCCCTGGTGGGGCATTTTGTGATTTCGGGACTGTCCCCCACCCCAGCTGCACACTTGTCACTCCCATTTGTTTCCTCCCCTCCTTTCCTGACTCTCTGGAATGCAGGCTCCCCGGAGGAAGACCTCCCAGTGGTGACAGGCTGAGAAATGGCCCCACAGACATACTCACTTCCTAATCCCAGAACCTGTGAATGTCACTTTGTATAGCAAAAGATGTGATCCAGTTAAGGAAATTGAGGTGGGGAGATTCCCTGGACTATCCGAGTGGACGTAAATACAATCAAAGCGTCCTTGTGAGGCGGTGGAGGGAGACTTCACGTACCTAGAGGAGAAGGCCACACGAGGAAGGTGCACAGAGATTTGCTCCTGACCAGCACCAGCCGCCCCAGGTGGCCTGCCACCCCCCACTTGTGGGTCTTTGCTCCTTCCTGGCGATTTCTGTTATTCGCTCCTGTGAGACTTATATACTAAGAAAAAGTCACATTTTGGTTAGCTGGGGGTCACCATGCCTTGCACATTGCTGCAAACTCAAAGGCTTACAGGAGCCTAGAACACAAAATCAAAGGTGAGGCAGGCACAGAGGGAACTGTGATTGGGTGCAAACTGGGATTGGGATTTCCAGCTTGTCCTGAAGGGCAGCAAGGACCCAGCTCCACAGGCTGGGGTCCTCTGGGGACATGAGCCTATGGTGGCCTCAGTTTCCAACTTTTCAAGGGAAGCTGCAAATCCAAGATTGTATTTCCAAGCTCCTGGTTTTAAAATGTTGACAACTTAGACAAAATGTCTAAAATACCATATACTATGTGGCCCAAATTTCTTTTTTGAAGACAGGGGGTCCATGGAGGCAGAAGGTGCCGAGTCCAGGTATAGACTTAGACTAGAGGGTCTGAAAGTCGGGACAGCTTGCCCTACAGGCTCCGTGGGGAGTTAGATTCCCCCCAAGGTAAATCACCGTTTGAATAGTTTGAATGCTGATGCAGCCGCAGGTCTGCAATGGACACTTTGAACAGATAATCATTTAATTAATCATTTCAACAGTGGCAGCAAATACCAGAACTGAATGAAAAGTTGTGTTCTTGATTTTCTTGAATGTTGATGTTGGAGGAAAAAACAACTCAGTTTCCTCCTATCTGGAAAATCATCCAGGCCGGGTGTGGTGGCGCGCACCTGTAGCCCCAGCGCTTTGGGAGGCCGAGGCAGGAGGATCACTTAAGCCCAGGAGTTCAAAACTAACCTGGGCAACAAAGTGAGACCCCATCTCTACTAAAATGAAAGTACAAAGAAACTGGCCAGGCGTGGTGGTGCACGCCTGTTAGTCCCAGCTACCCAGGAGGCTGAGCCAGGAGGGTGGCTTGAGCCCAGGAGTTGGAGGTTACAGTGAGCTGTGATGATGCCACTGCACTCCAGCCTGGGCGACAGAGTGAGACTCTGGCTCAAAAAAATATATGAAAATTAAATTTGAAAAAATCACGCGTGCCGAGCAGCTGTCAATGCAAGAATGAAAGCAGGAGGAGCGAAGACAGACCCATCACGTCTCTCAGGGCGTCTCTGCACGAGAGCTGAGGTGGGCGGCGTTCATGCTTCCTCCGGCAGGAAGCGGGCACTGAAGAGGGAGGTGGGGTGCCCTGGCCCTGCAGGACGGGGGACTCTGCGGGTCCCAGCGAGCCGACCGAGTATGGGGCAACCTTCCCCACCCAGCATCCTGGCCTCTAAAAGTACACAGGTGCTTCTGAGCACAGAAGGGCTGCCCAGCAGTGCAGTGCCCCGGCACTGGTGGTTACGTACCTTCTTACGTTAGAGCAGGACCTGGGAGGTTTTTAAAAGTATCTGAGAGCAAGAGGTGAGGGGCGAATCTGGTTCTCCAAATCATGCTTCTCGATGACTTGTGTGGTGCACTGGGGTGGGGGGTAGGACGGGGTAGAGGAGAGGGAGGGCAGGGAAGGCAGGGAAGGGCGGCATTTGTCCAGGCTGGGCCTAGCATTCCAGCCGGTGCTCCTGTTTCCAGGCAGGCCAGATCATGGCTGCTTCTAAAGACGCGCAAAGGCCTGCCACGGTGGAGCTGCCAGCCCCCGGGTCTTATTTAAAGGTGGTGGAGGCAGTCCGCGGTCTGTGGCAAACCCATGAGCAGTAGGGTTTGCCTGCCCCAAATGGCTGACCCACGGCGGGCCTGGCCCCCACCAGAACCTCCCCAGCTCTCCAGGCCGCCTCTTCGCTGCGGATGGGCCCATGGCAGAGGGTGTGCCCACCCGCGCCCGGGCCGGCCGACAGACAGCAGGCAGACAGGCAGACAGCCACAGGCCAGTGCCAATGGCGGGTTCCGAGATGGGTCCCCGACGCTTACACAGCAGGGACAGTGGCCACCAAAAAGAAATAGCCAACGTCACGCGGCGAACCACCGGGTGACAACTTCACCAGCCTCAGTGGGTGATTTATGGTCCACCAGGCGATGCCCTCCCGGGGAGCCTCTGGAAAACCACTTGCAGAGGGCGCTCTGCAGACAGGACTTCTCGTTTCCTCATCGCTTTTCCATTTTAATGCTATAGCTGCCCCCCGAGGCCGCGGGCGGGGAGGAAAACGCTCTCTATATCAGAGCTGTGGCCATGTGGAAAAGACATATTCCCCCGACACTCGATTCAGGATGAAGACGCACATTTGCAGAGCACGTGTGCAGAATGCCACGCGTGAAGGGTATGAAATGTTTGTTGTCGGGGCTCGGGCTGGCTTTGTGAAACATCATAGGACAGGGAGAGAGACGTGAAGAGTGAGAAACCACCGGGGACAATGGGGCTCTGGTCTGGAAGGACACTTCCAGGGGGCCAGGCGAGGGGTCTCAGCAGATAGACTCAAGTTTGCATGTGCTTGCCTGAGGAATTTCTGGAAGGATACACAGGACACCATTACAGCAGTTACCTGTCCGGAGGGGAGACAGACAGACTTCTTCTTTTTCCAAGAACTGTGAGCTGTATGAACAGATTACCTTTCCAAAATGGGACATAAAAACCAACCAAACGAAAAAAGCATTTCACTTCGGGAGCCTGCATCTCAGAGCAGAACTAGAGCATTAAGAGAAATGCTGTATATATTGATTGGAAAAAAAATCTCAACCTGAATTTCCTCCCCCTGGGCATCCCTTTTCCTGTACCCAACAGTTGGCCACCGGCGCCCTCCCAGCCCCCAGTTCCTGGTGGTCTGCTTCTGCCGTTCACAGGCCGCTCTCGGGGAAGTCCCGCCCCATAGCGGCCCGCGGGCCTTGTGCTGCCATCCTCAGCCCCTGTTCTGCGTTCTGGGAACCGGCGGGCTCGCTGCGGCGCTGCTCAGGGCCCCAGCTCTGAGGAGCCGGCTCAGCAGGCACCTGTTCCCCCGGGTGAGCAGGCCCAGCCGGCAGGGAGTCCCCTCAGCTGGGGGAGGAGTGAGCCTGGCTAGTCCTTCCAAACCTTGAAGAGTTTGCTATCAGGCTGGGAAACAAAAACTCAGTTGTCTTCCAGTATCTGTCTCCCTTTCTTCTATAAGAATAGAACCCTTATTTTGTCACTAAGCATACAGCCACCCAGCCGTCCCTGCTGCTAGGCCTAGCCACTGGCGGAGACGAGGCCAAGGGGATGTGACACAAGTGATGTGGGTGACTTCCGGACAGGTGACCCCCAGGGAACAGATGTGCTCCACACACCCCCGGCCCCCATCCTGTTCCCACTGTTTGGAGGATGGACGTGGTGGGGGCGGGCCACTCGAGGCCACACGGATGAGGACAACACTCCAGGGCTGGCAAAATGACAGCAGAGTGACAGCAGAGTGACAGGTGGAAGGAGCCTGGGCTGCTGACACTGTGGCGCCACCATTTGAGCCCGGGAGTGCTCACCCCTGGCCCCTTAGTGAAAATATTTGTAAGTCACATATCTTATAAAATGTTAATATTCAAAATATGTAAAGAATTCTTACAACTTAACAATAACAAAGCCACCTGATTAAACAATAGATAAAGAACTTTAATAGACATCTCTCCAAAGAAGATATGTAAATGGCCAACAAGCATGAAAATATGTTCAACACCACTCACTAATCATTAGGGAAATGCAAATCAAAACCACAATGAGATAGCACCTCACACCCATGAGGATACTATTAAAAAACAAAAACAGAAAATTACAAGTGCTGGTGAGGATGCAGAGAAATGGGCACCCTTGTGCACTGTGGGTGGGGCTATAACATGGTGCAGCCACTGTGGAAAACAGTAGGGCAGTTCCTCAAAACACTAATAATAGAGTTACCGCACAATCTAGCAATTCCGCTTCTTTTGTTTTCTTTTTTTTTTTTTTTTGAGACTGAGGTCTCACTCTGTTGCCCGGGCTAGAGTGCTGTGGCATCAGCCTAGCTCACAGCAACCTCAAACTCCTGGGCTCAAGCGATCCTCCTGTCTCAGCCTCCCGAGTAGCTGGGACTCCAGGCACGTGCCACCATGCCCGGCTAATTTTTTCTGTATATTTTTAGTTGGCCAATTAATTTCTTTCTATTATTTTAGTAGACATGAGGTCTTACTCTTGCTCAGGCTGAGCTCAAATGATCCGCCTTCCTGGGCCTCCCAGAGTGCTAGGATTACAGGTGTGAGCCACGGCTCCCGGCCTAGCAGTTCCACTTCTGAATAGATACCCAAAAGAACTGAAAGCAGACATTCAAACAGGCATTTGTATACCCTTGTTCATAACATTATTCACACTACCCGAAAGGTAGAAGTAGCCCAAGTATTCATTAATGGATGAACGGATAAGCAAAACCTGGTGTATACATACAATGGAATATTGTTCAGTCTTAAAAAGAAATGGTATCCTGATGCAAACTACTGCATGGATAAATCTTAAGGACATCACGTCATGTGAAACAAACCAGTCACAGAAGTGCAACACTGCATGATTCCACTGACACGAGGCGTCTGGAGCAGCCACACCCACAGAAACAGGGAGCTAAAAGGGTGGTTGCCAGGGCTGGGGGCCGGGGAGGGAAGTAGCTGTTTAATGGGCATGAAAAAGTTCTGTAGATGATACAACAGTGTAAACGTACTTAATGCCACTGAACTGTACACCTAATATGGCTAAAATTGTAAATTTTACGTTACGTATATTTTACCATAATTAAAACAAAAAGATAACTATTTGTGTGTGTGTGAAAAATAGTTTTGTAAAGAACATAAGTGTTTGTAGGGGAGCACTGTGTTCTCTGCCTGCTCTGTGGGTCTGCACAGAGCACTCGCAGGCACCAGGCACCACCGAAATGCCCACACGAAGGTTTCACTTTCAGGGTATGTTAAAAATCTGCCTTTGGCCGGGCGCGGTGGCTCACGCCTGTAATCCTAGCTCTCTGGGAGGCCGAGGCGGGCAGATTGCTCAAGGTCAGGAGTTCAAAACCAGCCTGAGCAAGAGCGAGACCCTGTCTCTACTATAAATAGAAAGAAATTAATTGGCCAACTGATATATATAGAAAAAATTAGCCAGGCATGGTGGCGCATGCCTGTAGTCCCAGCTACTCGGGAGGCTGAGGCAGAAGGATCGCTCGAGCCCAGGAGTTTGAGGTTGCTGTGAGCTAGGCTGACGCCACGGCACTCACTCTAGCTTGGACAACAAAGCGAGACTCTGTCTCAAAAACAACAACAAAAAAAAAATCTGCCTTTGAAGACAAGTTAATTTCAGAATACGCTTTATTCCTAAGCTTTGGTAGAACATATTTATGCTAGCTTTTTAACTCACTTAATTAAAAATGAAGAGCCCCTGTCCAGTGTGTGCTATGTCGTGTTTGAGGCCATCCTTCCCGGCCGGCTGCATCCTTTAAGCAAGCCCATGCCGTGTTTCTGCAATACGAGGCTCTAGTTGAAAAAGAAAGAAGTCCTTTGGAAATCTTTGACCACGGGAAAGAGGACCCCTGTCAGAGTGTTTAAGGAAAGTGTTGGCTACAGAGCAAGACAGGGTGTATGGGTGTACTTATCCCCATTCTACAGGTGAGGAAACTGAGGCCCAGAGCAAAAGCCACAGAGTAAAGCTACTGGCCACAGAGTCTGTGCATGACAGAGCCAGAGCTGGGCTTCTGATGAGGGCTCCCCCGCTGCCCTCGGCCCCTCTGCTAATCTGGACACTGTGGGTGATGGTGGAGGAGACCACACGCAGGGCAGGGCGCCAGGACGCCTCCTCTGTCCCCGAGCCCCTGCTCCCCAGACGGCCTGAGGGACGTCCCTTAAGCTCAGTGAAACATGGAGCCCAAAAGCATGAGCTAAAGGACACCAGCTCTGTGCGGCCTGATGCCCCCAAACCCAAGGCAAGAGCCAAGAAGGCCCGTGGCATCCTTGAGCATCCCTTCCCCAAGCCCACCTGAGGCGTCGGCCAGGGTACCGGGCAGTATTGGATTTAGTGTTTGATAAAATGGACATACATTAAGAATTCGGAACAGTCATGAAATCGGGCTTAGCAATGAACCCTGGAATAGGTGAGGGAAGCCGGGCCAGAGTGGCAGTGGCAACTGAGGCTCCCTCCTGTCACCATTCTGGGCTCCTTGGCAGGTGACGCCCACGGGTCCTGCTGGCCAGCCCCACGTCTGCGCGGAGGCCCAGCCAGCGCTCTGGGAGGGAACGGGTGAGGACCAGGCAACAGGGACCACCCTGACAGCCACATGCTTCCCACCAGGGCCCCGGCCAGGGGCTATTCGAGCTGGCCAGCCCCCCAGTGGTCACCCAGCCCTCCCAGGCCTCAGAAGAAGAGGGGGAAAGAGCTTGCTCCCTAGGGGACCACAGGTAGAACACAGGGCTTGAGGGCAAGGATTTGGGGACCAGACCTGGGCTTGGGATGCGGCTCTGCCACTTAATCTCTGGGCGGCTTGAGTAAGCTCCTTACCTAATGGGACCTCAGCTTCCTCATTTGTGTAATGGGATTCCTGCTAGAACCCATCTCAGAGTTGTAGTGAGGGCTAAACGAGACAGTTCACATAAGGGCTCAGCCAGCACACAGTATGTAGTGAAGAGTCACTAACCGGTGATTTTATTGTGGTTTTAACAATTCAAACACATCAAGACTATTGTTATTCCTACCAGGCCAGGGAGAAGAGGCAGAGCCATTTCTAGAAGCCAGACCTCTCTCCACCAGGCACCACCCTGCATCCCATTCTGAGTCAGAGAAGCAAGGAACCCTCCTCCTCCCCTGCCCTCTCCCCTCCCCATGGTGGCTTCCCCAAGGTTTCAAACTGTCCTTCCCTTTCCTCCTTGAAGAGCAGGTGACTGGGTTTAGGGATGCTGCCACCTGGCGGCCACAGGCCATCAGGATGCCTGGGGACGGCCACGTGAGTTTGGGAGGGCTGGAAGCAGGCCCTGGATGCCTGGAGAAGGCTGGGCAGCAGGGCGACTCGAGAGTCACCACCCATGCAGCATGAAAACTTCATGGTGACACCCAGTAGTCCCGCAGATTGGATTCAAATCCTGGTTCTGATGTTTCCTAGATGCATGACCCCGAGCAAGCCAACTAACTGCTCTCAGCCCCAGTTTACTCATCTGTAAGACGGATAGTCTTCTCCTACGCCAAGGGTCCATGGCCCAGCAGAAACCTGGAGACTCCTCCTAGAGCACCCCCTGTACTTCAGTATAATTTAAATGGGATTTATGTGAAACTCATGCACGTTAAGAATTCAACTCCAAAACTCTGCTCGCTTTAAGCGACAACGGGGGCCGTCTGGGAACTGAGGGTTTGTGCAGACTGTCCGCCTCCTCCTGCGGCCTCCCTGCCAGGCTCCACCTCACTCCGACCTCACAGGGTTCTACTAAGCGCAGCTCTCACCTAGCACCTCCTGCCTCGTGCTTGGCACTTTGCACGCATCTCATTCAGCCTTTGCAACACCAGCAAATCGTCCCCATTATACAAAGCACAAAGCGGAGGTTCTGAGAAGCCGCAGAACTTGCTGGAGGTCACACAGTTGTCCCACGCAGGAGCCAAGCTTCAGACCTGAGTCTGCCTGACGCGGGAATCCTCACCGCCCCCACGCCGGGGAAACCCCCGTAGGCGTGTTTCGGGGAATGTCTGGGGAGGCTGACCCTGAGTTCGCCCTGGATCCCTGGAGCATGTGATGGGGACATTTGCTCGCTGATGGAGCACGCCCCAGTGTCCCAACACCAGACGCCCGACAGCTCCCCAGAGGCTGTCCCGGCCAGGGGGCCACGCAGAGAGAAACCAGCACTTCCCCTGTTCTCAACCTCCCGGCTCTCAGGCGTGGGACTCCCAGCCCCATCTGCATCCGGAGAGCCAACAGCCGGGCACCCCCTCCCCCAGCCGCGCCTGCGGGCTCTTGGAAGAGGCGGCCTGGACAGGGCCTCCCCCGGCCAGTGGATCCCCTGGCTGTTTCAGTTCTCTTTCTTGCTGGGAAACGCTCTGACTCAAATGAGCAGGGAACCTCTGGTCATGCTAGGGCCGTGGGCACAGACACAGCCCTCTCCTCACTGCGGCAGCTTCCTTCCCATGGGGTGTCCCATTGCCAAGGGAAGACACGAAGGCCTGGAGAGGAGATAGGACTTGCCTGAGGTCACATCTAGAGGTGGCCCCCGCCGGGCTTCTGCCCACTGCCCTGCCCTGCTGGTGGGCAGCAGTGTCTGAGGCCCACTGGGGTCTTGTCCCGACTGGAAGGCCAGTGTGCATGGGGACCCTCAGGAGAAGGCCCTGTCCCATGGCTGGGGACATTCTGCAGGCCAGGCGGTCTGTGGGCTGCACAGACCAACGAGAGGAAAGGCCCCGGAACATGGCCAGCCAGCTTTGGCTCAGCAGGCTCAGCCCCGTGTGCCTTTGCAGCCCTCGAAGCATCTCAGCATGGCCATCCGGGCTTCCGTTATCCATCCGTCCATCCGTCCGGGAGGTGCAGCTGCCTGCCCTGCGTGGGGCACGGTGCTGGCCGGAGGCCTGGGCCCAAGGCTGGCCGCCCAGCCCGCCCACGGCCGTCCTCCCTCACCAGGCAATCGACATGCCTGAGTGCTGCCCTTAGACCTGCTCCTTAGGGCACTCCCGCCCCACCGGGTTCCTGAGGAGGAGACACAGCAAGTCCTCCAGAATCGTCAGGAGAGGGTTTTCGCTGCGACCTGAGCTTCTGCCCCCTCCCCCAGCACCAGGAGGACCCAGAGTCCCGGGATGGGGGAAAGATTCGGAAAAGGCAGTGGGAGACACGGAAGCCATGGCGGAGGATTTCACTGAGCTTCAGACTTCTGTCCTGCTCGGTCCTGCCACCAAACCTCCAGCCGCTCTGGGGGCCAGCCCGCCCTCCCCTCCCCCTCTCCCACCCCCTCCCCCCACTCACTGGCTTTTTTTGCCCCCTGAATTCTCACAATAGTCCTTCCAAATAGGTGCTTTTACTATTCCCATTTTACAGTTGGAAAATCTGAGGCTCAAAGAGGTGAAAAGATTTGCCCGGGCGGGACGGTTACCGAGAGAGAACCTGAACCAGACGTGGCTGACGCCAGAGCCCAGACACTTGGCGGCCGAGCAGCCGCCTCGCTGGTCTGGCCGTAGGGCTCTGAGCTGGCGCAGAGCCTCTGCCACCTGTGCCCTTCTGTAGCAACGACTCTCCGTGCCCGGGTCTCCCCAGGCTCCCAGTGGCAGTGCTGACATCTGGAGTGTGACCCCGGCTCCCCCTTCCTGGGGGCAGACCTCCCCCTCATCTGGCACGGCTCTGGGCAAGCTGGGCTCAGAGACGTGGGGAGGACGGGCAGGAGCCCGCGTCCATGCCCGTTCGCCCCGGGGACAGGCACAGTCCCTGCGCTGGGGGGCTGGTTTCCTGGGGGCCCCAGTGGTGGCGTCACACTGGCTGGGTCAGGCAGGGATGGCTGAACACTGTCAGAGTTCTCTGTTTTCCCCTTAGTTCCTAAGCAACCAACTAGAGTTTGGGGGCCTAAATGCTCAGAATAGAGGAAGCAGGTGAAGGGGCCTGGGCAGATACCTAGAGGGGTCACCCACGAGGAGGAGCACGCAGTGGGCCTGGGGGTGGGGAGGCAGGTCGGGGATGGGGGGGCCCAGCCCGCACAACTCACCCGTGCACCCGGCACAAGGCCCAGGGTTGACGGGGTTTGGTGGGGGAAAGAAAGGGTCATGCCAATGACTCCTTCCAGGACTTTGGGCCCAGCACTGCCCTTCTTTGGGCCTTAATTGCCCCCTATGTAAGTGGGCATGGGTCTTTCGTCACCTCGGCAGGCTGGTGGGTAATGGAGCAGATGTGAACACACTGGTGGGTCTATGGGCCATGTGACAGGTTGGCGCCATCGCAATATCGGTCACTTGCAGGGCAGCCAGAGCCACAGTGCGGGGCAAGCGTCCAAGGGACGGACAGCCTCTCGCTGTCCTCCTGCAGAGAGGCCTCCTTCCGTGAGTGGCCATTCTCTCCCCAGCCCCACTCGAGCGGCTGCCCCGCTGCCTGCAGCTTCCTTGGCCGGCCCTGCCCAGCGGAGCACAAGGACGCACCCCTCAGTCTCCCACACGCAGTGGGGGCTTCCCACCCCCAGTAGCCCTCTGTCCAAAAGGGCTCACATTCACCGCTGACATGCCTGGGCTGCTTTTGCCCCCATTGTACTGGCAGGGGGACAGGCATTCTGTGGGTATCTGTGTGCAGGTCTCAAGGCCCCCGGGGATGGGGCCGCAGAGACGGCAGAACTGAAACCCAGGAGGGAGCAGCACCCCGCAGGAGCCCCTCTCCGAAGGGATCCCAGGGGAGCTCTCAACCTCTCAGCGGCAGGATTGCACTTCTGCGGTGACAAGCTACTTTCATTTTCTTTCCTAAAGTGAACAAGGAAGAAAGCAACAAAACTGATGAGTGTTCTGATGCATCATGAACCCCGGCTATAAAAGCCCTCCCCGCCCTCCGCAGCCGGCCCGCTCGCTCCCCGGAGCGCTCAGCTGCAGGGCTGGAGCCACATGTGCCCGCGACAAGGTAGGTGGAGGTCAGGGCCTGAACCACAGGAGAGGGGAAGCCTGGGGGGCTGAGGGGGGTCCCTGGCCAGACACGCCCAGAGTGCCTTCCTCTGCCTCGTCCCAGAGGCAGGATTAGTGGGCTGGGTGTCTGTGACCCCGGATCAGCTGGGATCCAAGAGACACAAGACGTGTCTCAGGGACTGGACGGGCGTAGCTCAGAGGAGCAGAGTAAGGTCATGCCGGGCAGCAGTGAGTCTTTCTGTCCGAGGGATTCTGTCAAGGTCCCCGGCCCACAGGAATGGTTTCTAGGCGTGAACTCTGAGCTCCCGGCCAGGCCTGAGGGCACGGATGCCCGGCTCAGCTGTCCTGGCTCAGCCTAAGCCCGCACCTCGAGAAGAGGCTTTCTGGCCCAGTGTAGGTGCTCACGCCTGTAATCCCAGCACTCCGGGAAGCCAGGGCAGCCGGATTGTTTGAGCTCAGGAGTTCGAGACCAGCCTGAGCAAGAGTGAGACCCCATCTCTACTAAAAAAAATAGAAAGAAATGAATTGGGCCGGGCGTGGTGGCTCACGTCTGTAATCCTAGCACTTTGGGAGACCAAGGCGGGCAGATTGCTCGAGGTCAGGAGTTTAAAACCTGAGCAAGAGCAAGACCCTGTCTCTACTATAAATAGAAAAGAAATTAATTGGCCAACTAATATATATAGAAAAAATGAGCGGGGCATGGCGGCGCATGCCTATAGTCCCAGCTACTCGGGAGGCTGAGGCAGGAGGATCGCTTGAGCCCAGGAGTTTGAGGTTGCTGTGAGCTAGGCTGATGCCACGGCACTCACTCTAGCCTGGGCAACAGAGTGAGACTCTGTCTCAAAAATACAAACAAACAAAAAAGAGGTTCTCTGCAGGCTGGGGCCGGAGTGGGAGTGTGGGCAGAGGCAAGTATGTGTCTGTGCACGTGGGAAAAGGGGACCCCTTGGGGGGCCCAGCAGTCCCTTTCGGACTACAAGGTTTCCAACACCAGCCCTTAATCTACTGCATCCAAAGGCAGGAGGGGCAGAGGATTCTGGACTAGGAGGGACATCGGGTCTACACCGCCCGTGATAGGCTTCCTATCCCACAGCCTTTACGGTCCAGATTCCCATTCGTGGTCTACCTGGACTTGATTTCCCCATGTGCGTGGGCTTCTTCTCATTTAGCTACTTGGCAAGTGTGCCCCAGGTGCTTACTGAGGCCCCATGAGCTGTCTGTCCCGGGCAGTGGGACGTAGGGCAGCAGGGCAGCTCAGCCCACGCCCGGCCCTCCCTGGGACACGACCAGGGCCCACAGACTCTGGCTTGTGATGCAGAGATGGGCTGAAGGAGGTGCTGGCCCAGCTCCTGGGGGGGGGGGGGAGTGCATTCTCCCTACTGTGGAGGTCAGAGGGCAGAGAAAGGCCACCTTCCCCAGGGGAAGGAGCTTCATAGAAGTAACCTTTGAACCAAGCCTTGAAAGAGGAGCCGTATTTGGACACAGAGTTTGGGATGGAAAATGTGTCCTTAGCAGAGAAAATAATGTGAGCAAAATCATGGCGCCAAGAAAGTGCATAATTAGTTACGCAAATCTGCTCTGCCCTTGGCTCCTGGTGAAGGTGGTGGCAGGACCTGGGCCACATGGGGTTGGTGGATGTGGCAGACAGTTGTCCCCAATCCATGCAGGAGCAAAGCTGACCACCATAAGTGGCCTTCTTGTGAGTGGCCGTAGGAAGCACTTGGAATGTGTGAGCTGTTTCTATTCTTTGTTAGGGTCTCCAGGCAGCTTTTCCAGTGCCCAGGACAAGGCTAGGCTTCCTTCTTCCGTGTCCCTCCATGCCACCTGATGCCAGGAGCACCTACCTCCTCCACCAGCTGGGTGCTCCCGAGAGTGAGGGCCTGGTCTCCCTTGCATCTGCTTCTCCCCGGCAGCTGGCACGGTGCCTGGCTCCAAGGAGGGCTCACAAGCATTTGTTGGGTGACTGTCAGGTGCAAGGAAGGTGTAGCCGGTCTGCCCTTCCTTCCCCGTGAGACAGGGCCACATCGTCTGCAAATGACCAAGAGATCACCAGAACCCCACCCCACCAGCCCATACGCCTCATCCCTTGCATAGACGAGGATGGACACATCTGTGCTACAGAGAGCCACAAGTCAGAGCGGGTGTGTGGCACGTCCCCCTCGCGGTGTGGGAACAACTGAGCTCGTGCTCGGACCAGGGGTCCCGTCCTTCCACGCCAGTTCCAGCCTTGGCTCCACCCTGGCTGGGGCAGAATGATCAAATCCACGGGCATGTGGCTCTGTTTGGCTAGATGCCGCCAGGGGTCCCTGAGGCGGGCAAGCACGTCTGGGCTCAGGGAGCCGCAGAGGTGTGTCTGGCTCCAGCTGAGCCTGTGTGTCTGACTCCCTCCTTCCCAGGCTCTGATCCATGGAGCGGCGCCTCACGGTCCTGCAGGTGAGCCTGCACCACCCCTCGCTCTGCCCGGCCGCCTTTGCCAACGTCCCGCCGCGGCTGCAGCACGACACCAGCCGGCTGCTCGTCGGGCGGGGGCGGGACGCCCACCTGCGGCTGCAGCTCCCCCACCTGTCCCGCCGACACCTGTCCCTGGAGCCCTACCTGGAGAAGGGCCGCGCCCTGCTGGCCTTCTGCCTCAAGTGCCTGAGCCGCAAGGGCCGTGTGTGGGTCAATGGCCTGCGGCTGAGCTACCTGGAGCAGGTGCCCCTGAGCCCCGTCACCAGGGTCTGCTTCTCCGGCGTTCAGATGGTGGTCCGCGTGGAGGAAGGCACCTCCCTCACGGCTTTTGTCTGCTGCTTCCACCTCAGCCCCTCGCCCCTAATCTGCAGAGCCGAGGCGGAGGAGACCGACGAATGGGAAGGGCTCCCCCAGGAGCAGCCTGCCCCAGGTTCGGGCGAGCAGGCTCCGGGCCACCTGGGCTTTCCCCACAGCCCTCCCCACACTCGGGACAGCCCTCCCCAGCCCGGCCCTGGAGCAGGGCCAGAAATATAGCTCCCGAGGGAGCCCCCAGACGGTGCGCTCTGCCAGCCCAGCCGTGAGAGCAAGGCTCTGCTGAAACCGGACTGGAGCTCTCTGAGCTGCATCACGCGTGGTTGACACGAGAGCGCACGACGGACCGATTCTGCAGACGCCGCGCAGCCGGGGCGGAGAGGCACCCGCCGTGGCCAGCGCTATGCAAGGGAGTGGGAACCTCATATACTTTCAGAGGCCCTGCGGGGTTCTGGGGAGCCTCTCTCAGCGCTCCCCACGTCTCCCCGTCTTGTCTGACTAGGAGTTACTTTATGTTGCTCATTTTGTGCGCCGCTCAGGAGCGGGCATTTGAGGTTGCGGCAGGAACGCGTGGACACACGTAGCAATTACGCCTGTGGGGGCTCGGGCTCGCCTCCGGCTTCCAAATACCCACAGGCGCTGGGGGCTTAGGGCAGCCTGTGTTTCATAAACAGCAAGTATTTCATTAAGCTGGCACAGCCAGCGGGATTCCCCGAGCCCCAGGCGGCCGCGTGCAGGCCACGTCGTCACGCAGAGGCGGGCGGGAGGCCTGGGAGAGGTGTAAGGGGAAACTGGAAAGGTGGGGGCCACGTCTCCGGAAAGGAAGCAGGCAGAGCTCGGGGGTTCCTGAGCCTGGGAGCTGGGCCTCATCTTCCTCGTCCTCATGTTTTCCCGTCCTCTGTCACTTCTGGACCGAAGCCTGGGCTGACCTGACGGCGAAGGTCTCCAGGGAACGTGGGGCTGCGGTGGAAGGTCGTGCTAGAATCCAGCCCAGCAGTGATTTCACTCAGGGAGGGTCATGTGGCGATGGGGGGGGGGGGTGGAGTCTTTCCAAGTAGTGGGCTGGGGGCGGGGGGTAGGCCGGCCAAGGGAAGGAGAATTTGCCCAGGGAGCCGCAGGAGCAGAGCACAAGCAAGCACTCGCCACACCACCCTGCCATGGGCCAGCGTGGTTCAGAAGGAGTGTCCACCCTGCGTGATGGAGGGAGGGACCTACCCGTGCAGATGGTCGCCACCATCCCAGACCCTGAGCGCCGCTGAGGGCCCGGCCCTAAAAGGGCACCCAGGGCAGGCTACAGGGAGGTCACCTTCCCTCGCAGGCCCTGAGCATCTTCCCCATGAGGAAGACAGCGCGTGCAAGCCCGGGCCTGCCCTTCCTTTCCAATAAGCAACAAGGCAAGTACGCTCAGACCACGGCACAAGGCAGAGGAGAGCGAGGGCTGTCAGGGAGGGCCTGGCCAGCGCTGGGAAGAGCCCTTGGGACCCCCAAGCAGCCCCTCACTCATTCACTCAACAACTTGCACCAAGCACCTGCCCTGCCAGGCGTGTGCAAAGCCCCAGGAACCAGCCGCAAACAAGGCAGACAAGGTCCCCGCCCTCAGGGAGCTTGCGCTGTACTTAGGAAAGACAGGTGCTCAGGAGCGAATCACTCAATTATTTGGTCACCACGGTGAACAGTGCTATAGTCATCCTGTTTTCCTCTCTCCTCCAGCCGGGCTGAGCATTACCGCTGTTACTAAGTGGCCTGGCCTGTCCGGAGCGCTCTCCGAGTGCTCAGCACCCCGCTGGGTGCTCTGTGAGTCACCCCATTTAATGCCCGTGACAGCTCAGACAGACAATGGCACCAACCGCGCTTGCAGATGAGGAAGTAGAGGCTCAGAAGGGTGAAGCGTCTTGCCTGACAGCACACGGTCACCAGCTGTGTGACCTTCCGCAAGTGCCTCAGCCTGCTCTTGCCTCGGTTGCTCCTTCTGGAAAACGGGTACGACGGCAGCACCTACCGGGCAGAGCTGGTAGGTTGTGAGGGTCGTAGGCGGCGGCACATGTAAGTCACGTGGGCAGTGCCTGGCACGCCCGGCTACCGTCCTTGAGGCTACCTACCTGAGACCCGAGAGCGTGACCTGCCAGGTGCAGGCCCGCGGGCTCACCGCGAACACGGAGCTAAGCGGGGACCGGGCACCTTAGCCCAGGGGCTTCCTGGTGCGCTCCGTGACTCCCTGCCTGAGGGTTTTGTTTCAGCCCTGATGGGCGTCGGGAGGGGACTTTAACCTGGCCCTTGCCGCAGAAGGCCCAGTAGTCAGGACTCCTAGCACAGGAGACGCCGGCAGGGCCGGCAGGAGAGGGAGTCGCGGGTGTTTTGGTCTGACGAGGTCCGCGTCTCGGAACTGCCTTTATGTGTCACACACAGATGCTAAAGGCAGCAGCGAGTGACCCCTCACAGACCAAGGCGTTCCACAAACTACGCATTACGGCCTGGCCCGCCATCTCCTCTGCATCCTCCCAGCCCCCACCACAGGGCAGCCCGTGTGGCCGAGGGGACACGCATGTCTGGGCACACATGCACACACGCACACACACATGTGTGCACAGACATCCCCACGCTCGTGAACACTGGTGGCTCCAAGGCGGGGCCCTGTGGTCAGACGGCTGTCGGGGTCAGGATTCTTGCTCCCCCACTTACTAGTTCCGTGACCTTGGACAGGAGACTGAATCTCCCGGTGCCACAGTTTGTTATCCTAGAAAATGGGCAAGGTGACAGTGCCCCCTCCACGGAGTCACCGCAAAGGTGAACTGGGCGCCTGGTGCGTACCTGGCACTCAGGGAGTGTCTAGCAGGGTTAGCCACTGTGTCCAGTTCTGTGGAATGAACTGAATGTGTGTGGACACGTGGACTCGGTTTACACCTACACGCACACGCACACACGCACGTCTCCTAGGAGGAGCTACACCAATCCCACTCAGGCAGACTCCAGGGCACTACGATTCTCTGAGACAGCGCCGGGAAATTTGGAGATCATCCCCTGTGCCCTCCAAGGCATTTGAGCCCTCACATCCCCCTGCTTTTCCAAGAATGTGGGTCTTCCCGGCGCGTCTGTAAGAGACATGGCGTCCGCTCCAGGGAGACGCACTAAGGCTTCACGAACGGCTACAGCGCGGGCTCCGGGCAGGAAGCAGGGCCGCGAGGAAGCCACGGCAGACCAGGTAGCACAGTCCTGGCCGTGGCTGAGCACACATTGCAGTGAGACCTCCAGCTCCTCGCAGACCAGGGCTGGGGGTTGCTGGAGGTTTTGTTCCCAGTGGCCACCCCAGAGCTGGGCGGAGGATGGAGGGACAGATGGATGAGGCGCTGGTGATCCAGGCCGCAGTCACCTTGGGTGCCGGGGGCTGAGCCAGGATTCTCAGGCCAGGCGTGGCTGGCGCAAGGCCCTCGGTGGGTGGCGGGGGCCAGTCAGCCAGCGCGGTGACAAGGTCACAAACTGTGGGCTGACGGTAAGTAGAGGCAAATATCTCTGCCTCCTGCAGGCCCGGGGGCAGCCCAGACCCTCCGGCCAGGGCAGAGCAAGGCTGATGCCTCCTCGCGGTCCTTGGGCCTGTGCAGCCCAAATGCAAGCAGCACCCCCTGGGGTGTGGGCTTCTGCATGGCGACTGCTAAGGAAGCCGACAGGTTTGATAAGGCCCCTGCCAGGGAGAGACAGCACTTCCTGCCCCCAACAGAGGCACAAAGGGGCCAGCCCTGCAGGGAGACCCTGGGAGGGGCCCTGAGCAGTAGCAGTCAGGAGCCTGGTAGCTGGACCGAGTCCAGGCCTGTTGCCCACCAAGTCTCAAGGCCCCTCTCCCGGCCATGCAGACCCCTGCCCTGAGCTTACACCAGCAACACCTGCCTCAGTGTACCTGTGAAGAGACCCCCGTGGCCATGGGAAGCTCGGAGGTCCCCCTGCTAGAGGCATCTGTACCTTCAAAGCGAGGACTGGAGAGGGGACGCTTAACCCAAAGGAGCAAGTGCCAAGGAATGGCATTCACGGTCCACAGCGGGCCATCGAAGAAACCCTTCCCTTTCACCTCAAAAAAGGTGACAGTCGCATGGACGGTCACTTCACGGACATGTAAAGCGAGACTTAGCTGAGGGGCTGGCTCCACGCCCCCCGGCGTCTCAATAGTGGAGCTGAGACGGGAGCTGAGAACCGATCTTCCCACCACCGCCCACGGGGCGGCCAGGCTGCGGCCAGCAAGGGCTGTGCAGGGGCAGGTGAGCCCCTCGCAGTGTAAACGACTCATCTCCCCCCCACACCCCTGCCACGGGCTGCACGCTGGGCCACCTGCTTCCTTTCACCTGTCCACGTGTGGGCTTGCTGCTCCCCCACTCTGTTTCCTCTTCCTCGGCTTCCGCCTGGTGGCACCCGGCGGTGGCTGCTGCCGCCACAGTCCCACGCGGCGAGCGGGTCCTCCCTCCCGCACCCTCACCGTGGCCACTCTGCCCACGCGCCAGCCACCGCTGGGCCACACCGGCCCTCAGAGGTCACCCCACACTCCGGGAGGAGCAGACGGACCAGCCCCGCAGCCGGCAGGGGGACCCCCGGGATCGAGCGGACCCTATTCGCATCGCAGAGCTGGGACTCCTCTTACCTTTGCCGTGAACCCGCAGGCGGATTAAGGTGAAATAAAACCTACCATTTGCGTCACATGCTCAGCTGATTGGAAACACGCGTCCCTGCCCGCGACCGCCGTGAGAAGGCACGATTACCTTGCCTTTGAGTCTGTAAACGCTTTACGGCCGGGCGGCTTTAATCCTGCTGGGGGGAAGCAACGATCCGGGAATAAACGTCCCCCACGTGCCTGTGTGTCCCAGTCTCACGCTCCGGTGGCAGCAAAGCGCCCTAAGCGAGGGGACGCGGGGAGCCAGACGATCCCGGCAGCCCAGTTTGGTGATTCTCGTCGTAGGCGCAGGAGCTGGAAAGGCTAGAGAGCAACGCTGGGCAGGGGCGCTCGTCCCTCCCAAACCCACACCCGGCGAGGACGCCGCCCCCCCCCCCCGGCCGTCCCCAGTTCCTCCGCCTCTCCCTCCCAGGGGACGACGGCCCCCAGGCCCCGGCAGTGCCCGCTCCGTAAGGGGCACTTGCAGCAAGCCGCCAGCTCCAGGCATGTGGGGACGACCAGGAAGGGTCCGAGAAGGGCAGATTCGAATCCAAGTCAGATCAGCCCAGGAAGGAGGGAGAGGCCCGTGGGGGAGGGGCTGTGTGCAGGGGTGGGGGGTGCCAGGCTTGCTTTCCTCCCCGCCTCCCCATCCTCTCTGTGCATTGCCAACAGCGCGGCCTACGGCGCAGGCGCGAGCTCGGCCGTCCGGAGGGCCGGGGCTGGGAGCAAGCTGGGGAGGCCTGGCGGAGCTGCTGCCCCACTGTCCTGCAGAGTCGTGCAGGCGGGGCCGGGGGCTTCCGAATAGAGCAGAGGCAGGAGCCGTCCGAGGGGAGCTCGGCCAGGCGGCCCGACACGGGGCTGCCGTGACTGCTCCTCTGAGAGGTCAGGCTGTCGGGATGCCACTCATCCAGAGAACGGGCTACAGGTGGGCTGGGGACATGGGCCCTATGACGTCACCTTGTTTACGGGGAGGGGAGGTGTCACTCTCAGGATCCAGTCCGGAAACAAAAACCGCGCTAAGCATTCAACAACTTTAATTCAGGGAACTGGGCACGCGAGTGTTGGGATCATGGAGAAGGCAAGTAGGGGAGGCGATTCAGGGATCGGCAGGAAGCGGCCACCACCCAGGGCTGCAGGGCGCCCAGGGAGGTGGTGTGACGGGGGCCACGTGTCTGGCCAGGTTGGAACCACTGGGGAGCCCCAGGGGGAGCTGGCCTCAAGGGACAGGCTGTCCATGGGGAGCTGGAACCACAGGGGACAGGCAGCTGTTGACAGCGGCTGACTCGGGTGACTCCACTGGAGAGGCTGAGAGAGAGAGAGAGAGACACAGAGAGAGACACACAGAGACAGAGAGAGACACAGAGAGAGAGACAGAGGGGGGGAGAGAGAGACAGAGAGAGAGAGAGAGAGAGACAGAGAGAGACAGAGAGAGAGAGGGGGAGACCGAGACAGAGAGAGAGAGGGAGAGAGGGAGGAGAGAGAGACAGAGAGAGAGGGAGAGAGGGACAGAGAGAGAGGGAGAGAGGGACAGAGAGAGAGACAGAGAAAGTGCACACACCTGACGTCGCTCTCCTCTTCCCAGCCCACTCTCCCGCCAGCGGCTCTCCTTGGCTGCAGCTGACCAGCGCCTGAGAAAGGCCCCTGCAGGGTGGACTCCCCGCAGTGCAGAGCAGGGGGGGGAGGGAGAGCAGTGGCTGTGAGGACAGTCAAGTGTCCAGCACAGCGAGTACGGCCATGACCGCCAACACCCCTCGGCCTCGCCTGGGGCTCTGGGGTGGCCACCAGATAGCGACAGCAGAGAGAGGGACGGAGGCCACAGTGCAGGGGACTCCGACACCCAGGGCCCTGAGGGTGACGGGCAAGCACGGACTCCCCCCCCCCCGAGTCACCGCGACCCCACCTCTCGACCCGCAGCATCTGCAAGAAAGGGAAGCGGGGGGCAAGTGCCGCATGGTGCGGGCAGAGGAGAGCCGGTCTGCACCCACGGCCCCGCCCAGGCGCTCTGCTTTCAGGAACCCCCACCTCTCTCGGGGTGCAGAGCAGGGGCACGTGCCTGCAGGAGGCCGCCAGGTCCAAATCCCTGCCGCCCTCCACTCACGGACTCTGGAAACTTCCTTCATCTCCCAAACTGCCCTTTCCTCGTCTGTGAAACGAGCTTCAGTGTTAGCACCTGCCTGGCCTACGTGCAGACCGAGAGTGCAGCATGTGGAGACTAACCCACGCTTGTGTGTGCCTGCAGGTGCTCAGTAACGCCAGTCCTCCGCCGGAGCCTCCACCCGGCCCCAAATGCTCCTCCCCGGAAAGCTTCTCTCCCACAGAGGCCCTCCTGGCTCCAGGCTGGCGCGGGGACACTCAGACGGGACTTCTAGGCAGTTACCTGTGGAAGTAAAGGCCCTTCCCTCATCGAGGGGCAGGAACCGAGCCCTGCCATGTGCGCGGGCCGTGCTGTTCCAGGTGTCGGCTTGCTGGGACCTCCCGTCCGCAGAGCCCCGTGCGTGGCAGGCACTGTCTTGGGCGTGTCTGTGAGTCAGCAGCCACCGGGGCCCGCACAGTAGGACCTCAGCACACAGTAGGTCCTCCAGAAGGGCCTGTTGCCTGAATGGCAGGAGAGCTGGCAGGAGGGAAGAGTTTGGGTGGGGCGAAAGCAGAGCGCTGGCGGGGCAGAACTTTGAGGAAAGCCTCAGTCGCACACAGCCAAGCTTCTGATGGAAAGGTGACCCGCACTTTAAGTGCTCCAGCACGAAGAAAGGTGGGTCGTTTGCTCAGTGAATGGAGTCGTTGCGTCCACAGGACGCTGAGCCCAGGAGCCCACGGCAGATTCCAGCAGGCCCTGGCCGGCCCCACCCCCAGATCGTCCTGCTGTCTGCCAGCAGGTTCCCGCCGCCACATGTACCCGTCCGCATGGTGCGGCGCCCCCCCACCCCCAACCCCACCCCCACCCAGAAGCACACGCAGACGGCCGCCGTCTTTGGAGAGCCGCCCCCCGAGCACTGGAAGCCGGCGGCTGGGCGTGGGATGTCAGAGGCTTCCAGATCCAGGCCCGGCCTCACCACCGGGAGTCCCCGTGGACACTCTCGGAGGCCGAGGTCGGAAGCTAATCCCCAGGGCTCCCTCCTTCCGCTTTGCACTCCTCTTCCCTCGAGCCTGCGGGGTCTGTGGTAGCTGTGCAGATTCAAGTTGAAACGTCAGAAAGCCCCATGCGGTCTGACTTCTCCTTCCATTTCCCAACACACCCCCGCGTGTGCACGCGCGCGCGCACACACACACACACGCGCAAGCGCGCACACGCACCCGCCTCTGGGCTCCGTCAAGCACCCCAGGTAAAGAACGTGCCAGAAAAACCACCAGGTAGCTATGAGCCGGGAGTCTCTCTCCTGAGTCAAAGAAAGAGAAAATTTAAAGAGAGAGAGCGAGAGAGGGAGAGCGCGAATGCTTCCACCTGAGATTCTCAGCCTGCTTTCCAGGCCGGAGCGAACGTTCTGGCTCAGCTGAGGGGAAAACGAGCAGAGGAGGGACCCTCGGAGGAGGGAGTGTCCGCGCTCGGGAAGGCCAAGTACCCTGACCGGGCGTCCGGCCAACGCGGGAACGGCTGAGTCTGACGAAGAAAGGCTGCGAGGAAGACGGTCGGCGTGGCCGCAAGACTCTGCGGGAGTCACCAACAGCTCCACACACCTTACTTCGTCCCTCTCTGCAGTCTGGGACGTGCTGGTAAATGTGTGACAACTGGCTGTCTTGGGGCAGGCGGCTCTGATTGCGGCCTCTGCAGATTGCCGTGGTGTAAATTCTCCCACCAGGGTCGATTTCGAGGCGTCAAAGCGACGTCACCGAGCATGGAGCTGGGCCGACGAGCGCGGCGAGCACGCCGGAGCCCAGCTTGTCCACCGTGCCGGCGCGGCAGACATAAACAACCTCAAGGCATAGACACAGTACAGTAAAATAATTAAGAAGCAGAGAGCTTTAATCATTTATTAACTTTGTATTTAATATAATTGATTTAACGGTAAGCTCACACAATGTAATGTTTAATGATAATAATCGGATTAAAGTTTAATCACCTGAGCGAGTAATTCAACCTACCCATTTAACAACGAGCTCTTACGAGGCGGCGCGAGAGCGCTCGGGCGCAGCGCCGCACGGAGAAGTCCCGGCTCCCGCGCTTCCAGTGCCGGCCAGAGAAACCAAACAGCCGGCGTGGGAATGCCTCGGAAATGAAGACGGCACCTGTGCAGAAGCCGTGGGGAGGTCAGAGTGACCATTCTAAGACACTTGCACAACATCTTTGCTATCTAAAAGTGAACTCATTTACATTTATCACATTAGATGCTCAACGTAACCTTGAGGACGTCAACTATTCCGTGCTGGGGAGGAGGAGCGTAGGCAGCCGGGCGGGGAGGTGTGCGGGACCCACTCAGCTGGAACGTGGGGGGAGGCAGCGGTCGATTTGCCTCCAGTCCTTGCTCTTCTCCCCAGCCCTCCGTGTGTCCTCGGTGAGGGCCAGCCTGCGGCTGCCCACAGGCTCTGGCTGAGCAAGGGTTGCAGGGCGCCACCATCGGGGCCCGCCTAACCAATGTCACCAGGTACCGTTCACACTTGGCGTGCTCGCGCCCTGGACCCGGTGCTCTGGCTTAAAAGGTCGCCCAACAGGGAACATTAGGTAAGAGAAGCACATTCACTTCTTGCCTGGGACCTCCGTCTCTCTCTCAGAGTTCAAGAGCAGTGACGGGATGCCTGGTGTTTAGAGACCACTTTCCTTCCCCTAAGATCGGAGGAAGACACAGCTCTCAGAGCCTGGCTGCCCCTCTCTGCCCTGGTGGACTGACCGGAGGGAAGCAGAGGGGCTTTCGGTGCATGCACTCCTCTCAGCCGTAGCCAAGCCTCAATGCCTCCTGCGCACCCAGAGCAGGGCAGTGCCGCCTGGCCACCCAGGCTGCGGGTGGCATTCCCCGGCAGCCCCTCCGAGGGCCCCAGGCAGGCCACCACTCTGCCCCCCAGAACCTGGAGCAACCAGCACTGGATTCCAGATTGGATCCGGACCCCTGGTGGAGGCTCAGACCGCAGACCCCAAACTCACATGTGGCTGGAAACTAGCCCCTACAAATCCTCCTGCGCAAAGTGAGCCCTTCTCCCGCCCCCACCCTCTTCCGGCTTGGCCACCATCCCTCCAGCTTCTGGGTAGGAGAACCCACCGCCCAGGCCACAGCCCCTCCATCCTTTGTCATTTCAGATTTCCTGGCATGTAGGTTTGGTACGCTTGGCTCTTTTAAACATCACGCTTTACGGCCTTTTGCAGTGTAATTTTGTTCCTGTCCTGCCATTCAATTTGAATTAAATATCAAACAGATGTGAGTCAGTTTTTGCTCTTTTTAAAGAAAAAAGTTTAATATTAGGGAGCATGCCCTCCTATGAGATCAGGAAAGCCATTTGGAGAAATAAGCCCCTCCAAATTAAAAAAGAATCACATTGGTTAATGTTAAGATGCTTTCAAGTGATACATTTCGAAGTGCTAAGGGAAGGTGTTTCCAGCAAGCTATAAAGCAGCCGGTGGAAAGGAGGGGAAGATATACGGCCCCAAGCTGATGGGGAAATTGGAGCTCTGACGAGGGGCAGCCCCACCTGGGAGGAAGCTCTGAGCTTGGAGATGAGGTTCACAGATGAGGTTGCAGGAGGCCGTCTTCCCGAAGGCCCGAGGCGGGCCCTGCTCTCGCAGCCTGTGTGGTCACGCCGGGAGCGGGGGCAGGAGGAGCTCCACTCTGCTCGCAGAGCCGACTCGACCTGCGAACCCATTCCCCGTCCTCACACGCTTGCACCAGCGTGGCCCATCTCCCCCAACCCGCTGTCCCAGGGTGATTTGGTATGTCTGGACATGCCGAATGGCTTAATCCACTCCTTCCTGCTGCAGTCTCTTGCGTAGTGGGGTCTTTGGCCTTCTGTGGGTCTTGGATGCCTTGGAAAAATGCAGGGAAAGCTATTGCTTCTCTTTGCACACGGGAACACGCACAAACTTGCATACAGCCTCAGGGGTCCATGGTCCCCTGATCTGGATGCCCCCCCTCCCCTACCCAAGTTAGCCAGAGCGCAGATCATTTCATCACCAGTGCAAGGGATCAAGGCTCCGTGCACGGGATCAAGGCTCTTCTGTCACAGAGAACAGGAACTTTTGTTTACCTGCATGCCCAGCACCAGGCAGGGCCTTTTGCAAGAGCCAGAGGAGCTGGGCAGTCTCCAAAGCCCTCTCCCTTGTTGGCAACACACAGACCTAGAGCTCAGCGTTATTGGACCTGCCGCCATTCGTGGCTGCGAGCCAGGGCTTCTCCAGCGCCGGCTCAGGCTAAAGTATTTCCATGTGGTCCTTTGACTCGCTGCACCTCAAGGCAGCTCTCCAGCTCCAGCTGCTGACTGCAAATGGCATTTCCATGTGGCAGGGCAGTGGGCCAGTGGGCCTCTGATTCCAGCTGGTTCTGGACGTCCTGGACCCTGAGACGGGGCTCTGCACACCCAAGGTTTGCCTCTGGGGATGACTTGCAAACGCCCAGAGACCCTGCTCCGCGGGGTGCACGGGGCCCTGCTGATGAGAAACAGAACCAGCACTTCCTTGAGCTCTGCAGACAAAAGAGAAGTTGAGTGGAGGGATTTAGAGCAAAGAGCAGCCTAGACTTTGGAGTCAGACAGCTGAAGTCTGAATCCTGGCTCTACCAATTACTAGCTCTGTGACCTTGGGCAAGAGATCAACCTCTTCCAGCCTCAGTTTCTTCTGTCTGTAAAAGAGGGGTATCACGTGTCTCACAGGGGTGTCTGGGAGGATGAAACAGGGTGCACATGAAGGGCCCAGCACAGTGCTTGACCAACACCACGGGCCCGGTGTTTGGAAGTTATCCTTTTCCACCCTCCTCCAAGGTGACAAGCGGCCGGTCTGATGGCGCTTGCTGGGGCCTGGGGGGCTGGGAGGCGGCTCGCCCCCTGAAGTAACCACTCTGACGACCGCAAGAGGAGCGGCAGATGCAGAGGGAGGGGGTGTGAGTTAATGTCCCCTAATTCCTGTCCAGGAGAAGGAAGAGGTGGGAGTGGAGAGGGGAAGAAAGCAACAGAAATATCTGCAAGTCGTTTTAGAAGAGGAACCGAAATTCACAAACCACCGCTGCTATTCCAACCGTCATTCTGCGTCCACGGCAATGAAGTAAGAACGCGCTGAGATCCATTCTGAGGGCCTGGGCGTGCTAGGGGGTGCAGGGTTGCACAGCCGAGAAGGGGTGAGTGGGGCCTGGCTCCTGTCCTCCGGGGGCTGGGGACCACATCCAGCTTCTAGAAGGCTCTGAGCTCAGACTGGCCTGGTCACGAGGGGTTTCTGGGGGGGAGGGCAGTGAAGCTGGGACTTGAATGACAGGCAGTCCCTTGACGGAGGGAGACACCCAGGCTCTGTGCCTTGCTGCCCCCCAGGCAGGGGTCCAGGGACAAGGCAGCCTGTTCTCAGAGGTGTCAGTTTAGCCCCCTCCACCTCCCAGTGTACGTGGCCTCCCGTGGCCGTCATTTATTTGTGATCCACTAAGAACAAGGGGGCCTTTCTAAAGGGGCCGCTTGGGGCCCAGCCTTGGAACTCACAACAGCCATGAGAACTCATTTCTCCCATCCTACAGCTAAAGGGGTCAGCAGGGTGTCACTCAGAGTCCCGAGGACATGGGCACAGCTACGCTCCAGCCCCTCCCGAGGGGCCCAGGTCTCTTTCCAGGCAACAGGGGCAGGGAGACGTGAGGGCCTAGGCTGTTAAAGGGGCTCACCACGGCGGAGGCTTAGCCCCAGCCCCCAACATGCCCAGGATGCTCAAGCTGACCCTGCGACCTTATGCGGTGGCCGCTGTCATTCTGATGACCCTGCTCCTATGGTCCCCCATGGAGCAAGGGCCCAGCCACAGGCCTTTCTCCAGCTCTTGGGGCCATCTGGTCCTGGACTGATGACACAGGGTCTCATCCTACTAATTAAATGGGCTGCAAGGAAGCCACAGACTCCACAAATGGATGGCTAGCTGAACAGAAGGGACCAGGCGACCCATAAGGGATGCTTTTGCTCCTCCTGTGGCCGCCTGGAGCCCAAGACTCAGAGATGTGCTAACTTAGACACATCCATGCCTAAGTAGTCTGATAGCTCAGACACATCCGTTTCTATCTTTGCTCTTATTTCATTTTCATTTTTATTGTGCATTTAGCTATCAAACGACTTAAATATATTTAAATAAACAATTGCTTACATCTGCCTCCAGCCTACAGCTGTAATCAGGCTACACAGACTGATTGCTTCCTTCAGCTGCTTCCGGGACATTCCGCATCGCTCCATCCACATCACGCTGATCTTACTGGTCACACGCTGTAGCATCACAGCACACCTTACTCTGTAACTAATCGATGAGCATTTTGATTGGTTACATTCTCTTTGTGCTGTGTTTAAAGTAATGCTTCAGACTGTTCGTAAGATTATTTTTCTTTAAAGCAATCCCGTTGGAAGTGTTCTCAGGAGCTGCGTGCTCTCTAGATTCTCGGTGTGCCGGCCACAGACTGCACACTGATGTTTCACAGATGGTGTCTCGTTGATCCACATGCTGATACAGCAGAGCTCGTTCCTGTGATGTCCATTCTATAGATGAGAAAACTGAGGGGGGTGGGGTGGAAGTGGATGTTTGACCGGAGCCACCCAGTGTATCTCTGTGGGCCGTTTCTTGGGGTGTCCTCTCCCTCCAGGTACACTCTGGGTTTAATGGGAGCCCCAAGTGCCTTGTCCCAGGGCAGTTGGTGACCGATGGCGGAATGCCGCTATGGCCGCATGGAGACATTACGGGACGAGGAAAGCTGCGTCTTCAGCCTCTGAAACCTCCCCTGCCGATGGGCATCTGGGGCCAAGCCCAGGGCTGCCCTCCCCAACCCTTCCAGAGACCCTCTAAGTGAAGGAGGAGGTGCTGTTCGGATCTCTAAGCCCTTCTGAAGATGTGAAAATGGGGCCAGGTCAGCCACATGAAGCGCTGGCTACAATGTGTAAACACACCTCAGGGCCACGCTAATCTCCCAGGTCAGCCCCGGTGCCACCAGCCACCCACTGCCGCAGACACAGAGGCCGGGGTGGCTCTGGCCAAGTGCACCGTGCGAACCTAGTCGGTGGCAGGAGGGGACTGGGCTCCTGGGAGCAGGCAGGCGACCATGAGTTGGCCCCTCTGTCTGCCCGGCGCTGGCCTGAGCGTCCTTCCCGGCCTCCGATGGATGCAAAGCCCCCACCGTCGCCAGGCCAGAGGGGGGCCCGGGGCTCTCACTGGCGTCCCAGCCCCCTGTCGTGCCCCTGGGCGAGGTGCGCGGGGCTAATCAGAAACACCTGTGTACATGGAATTTCCTGCCCCGGTTCAGCCTTCATTTCCTCTGCCAGTAAAAACCCAAGACGTGCAAAGGTGAAAGAAACCAGCCAGTCAATCACCTAGACGACGGCCACCAGGGCCGCAGAGACAGGACTTTCTAAATTAAATTTTAATTCCCACCCGATGGCCCGGCTGGGACAGCCATGATTCATACCGCTCCACTGGCCGCCTGGGCCAGGCCGGCCCCCACCCAGGCCCTTGCAGGAATTAACCCCACCCCTTGGCCTGCGGACGGTGGTGTCTGCCTGGGCCATCAGATTGTAGAATGAGACCCTTAGCATGAAAGGGACCCCCTTCCCCTTCAGCCCCACCGAGCAGCTGCAAGGGTTGCCCAGCTGATTAGCTGCTCCCTACTCCGGGCTGTCTGAATTATTAGGTGCTGGAGTGATCACAGCCCGCCAGTGACACGGGGACATTTAGCAAGACAACATCAAAGCCGGGGGCTGCCCAGGTCCAAAGTGTAGGATAACGGTCAGAGCCCGAGGGTCTGTGCTCTGTCCTGGCCCAGCAGGTTTAGGTGAGGAGAGAGTCATAAAAATGCCTCCGTTTTTCCAGAACATTTTTCCAGAGATTCCTGCCTGCTAGGGGAGGAGGGCCTTGGAGCGAGAAGAGGGGAGGTAGTGAGCTGCCCGTTTTATGGCCAAACAGACCGAAGCATCGCCTGACCACACAGCTGGCTGGGAGCAGGTCCCCAGACGAAGTCCCTCCCGGGACACAGAGCTGTGCCCCGCCTCTGCCCGTCTCAGCCAGACTTGGGAAAGGCATGGCCTTCAGAGGCAATGCCAGGGCTGAGAACCCGGACTTGGGGGTCACAAGGACCAGGACTCAAACCCAAGCACGTGCCCTTATGCAAGTTAACTGTGCCCAGTCTCAGTCTCGGGGTCCACGAAACAGGAAACAGTGACAGCCCCTCCCTTGGGAGGTCGCTGCAAGGAGCACATGCACGGGGTGGTTTCTGCTGGGAATGTGACAGCCAGGGAACCAGGTGAGGTGACCTTTGAGAGGAAGGCTCTTCTCCTCTGCTGGTGGCATGTCGGAACGGTCACCAGGGGAGCAGGAGGCTCTGTCCCCCTCAGGGACACCCACAGCCCCACTTCCTGTCAGTCTTGTGCCCAGGGCCACCGTGACGAGTTGCACAAGTCCCCCCCCCATCCCATCTGACCGGTCTGCTCATCAAAGGGCAAAAGCACAAACGTGTGGCACTGGAGGGGACAGTCCTAGTCCCAGAGAAGCAACTGGGCAGTGGACGGGGCTGCAGCGAGGACCAACCTCCCCGCAGAAGGACCGCGTGACCCTCCCTGGGAAGTGGGACGCGTCCAGGTTTTCAGAACCTGCCAGCTTTTCAAAATAGTTTTCTGATTTTAAAGACGACGCATGCTCATTGTGCTAGACTACAACGACTTACAATGATGAATCTCACCGACAATGTTGAATAAAACAAATACATTCACACTACTGTATCCATGTATATGGAGTTTAAAAATAGGCACACAGAATATATGGTGTTTAAATCAAGAAATGGGTCATCCTTGTGGGGGTTGGTGACTGCAAGTTGACACTGGGGGTGGGTGGCACTGACGATGTCTCCATCTTGGTGCTGGCTGCGTTTGCTTAGTGAAAATCTGCCGAGCCGTAGTACGCTTACATGGTGGGCGCTTTTCTATATGTTTGTTGTATTCAACAATAAATCTCCTTAACATAAATGGTTGGGTCTATATCGACGCTGGGTGTACAAATACACAATTATAAAATAGTCATCCTTGGTGAGAAAGTGTGCTTCTTTTTGAAGTAGGAAATTGGAAACACAGCCCTTCTGCTGCCATCCAGAGTTAAGTCCTTTAATGTCTTAGTATATTTCCTTCCCACCTTTTCCATGCGTGAGGTGTATTTGATAAATTCAGTATTGTCTGTATATGTGAAATTATGGGTGTAACTTCTTTCCTTAGTGTTATATGGGATTTTTGCACACATCTTGAATAACTCCTGAAAACTGCCTTGATGACCCTATAATCTGCACTATCTGGACACGTCATGCTTTAGCCTAGTAGGTCTCAACCAGAGTCAATTTTGCCTCCTCCCTCAGGTGGGGGCCAGGGGTATTGCGCAATATCTGGCAGGAGGAGGGGATGCTATGGCTACAGGCAGGCAGTAGGTAGAGTCCAGGGCCAGGCTGTGTCTTGCTTACTTCCATCTCCCAAGGGCTGGTCCAGACCTGGCACCTGGCCGAGGTTCAGTAAAAACCAGTGGAATAAAAGAGGGATCCTCCTTCCTTCCTGCTCTATCCCTTCCAAAGCTGAGCAGTCCTTACATTGAGTTCTAGGCCAGGCTCTTTTCTGTGCTTTCCTTGGATGAGACATATTAGAACAGTTTCTGAAAATGGATCTAAGGGACTCAGGATAAAAGTGTAAACCAATCTCAAAGAAAAGCTGAGTTGCCAGGCAACAAAAGAACCCAAGTACCAATTCTCAAGTATCAGCCCAGAAGATGGTTTGTAATTGCTCTGGGGTGTTCTCATTACTACTAATTTGCTTGCTTACATGCAAGGAGAGACTTATTTAAAAAAATACAGTAAACTGTGTTGATTGCTGGGAACAGGATACTGGAAGTGAGATCATGTATGCTGATGGGAGCAGCACAAACCTGACCCTGGCCCCGGAAACACCGGGGAGAGAGAAGACAGCAGGACCATCTCCAAGAAGGCACCGAGCCCAAGGTCATCTCCCGCCTCTGGCCCTTGCTGGACCCAGCAGGAGAGCCTGGCTGGGGAAATGCAGGCTCAGGAAGGAGGTGGGACTCTGAGGGCCACCCCGGAGATGGGTGGAGGCCACAGCACTGTCCCTGAACTCAGAGCCACAGGGTTGGTTGTAGTGTCCATGCCAGTCCTTTGATCCCAAGACTACTGTGTTCAGACTCAGCCTGGATGAACCTGGGTGCCCACCCTGACTCACCTGGGGCTCAGCAAGCACCTGGACCAATGCCCAGCGTGGTCTGCCAGCGTGGCCTGCCTTCCCTCTTCTCAATGTGTAAAGTGTTCTGCTTCCTGGACAAGCTCTGGAAGGCAGCATGAACTTCCTCTTTTGTTTTCTTGTTTTGCACAAGAAAGCCAGTTGGCATAATATATATATGTATATATATGGAGAGAGAGACATAGATATACAGTATATATATATATATTAGGCCGTGGATTGCCTACATCAGAGACACTTGCACTGGGCACATCCTAGGGCCCCACCGTGGACTTGCTGACTCAACCAATCTGAGAGTAAGCCCCAGGAATTGGCATTCCAACAAGCTCTTCAGGTAATTCTCCCTTTTTTTAAGTTGTGGTAAAAATATACAACATATGCCAGGCACTGTGGGTCACACCTGTAATCCTAGCACTCTGGGAGGCTTAGGTGGGAGGATCATTTGAGTTCAGGAGTTCGAGACTAGCGTGAGCAAGAGCAAGACCCCACCTCTACCAAAAAAATAAAATAAATAAATAAATAAATAAATTAGCTGGACAACTAAAAATATATAGAAAAAAAATAGCTGGTCATGGTGGTGCACAACTGTAGTCCCAGCTACTTGGGAGGCTGAGGCAGAAGGATCACTTGAGCCCAGGACTTGGAGGTTGCTGTGAGCTAGGATGATGCCATGGCACTCTAGCCCGGGCAACAGAGTGAGACTGTCTTAAAAAAAAAAAAAAAAAAAAAAAATATATATATATATATATATATATATATATACACACACACACACACACACACACACACACACATATAACACAAAATATGTTATTATGACCACTTTTAAATTTCCAATGCAATGTAATTACATTCACACTGTTGCACACACATCACCACTATCTGTTCCACAATTTTTCATCACCCCAAACAGAAACTCTGCATCCATTAAGCAATCACTCCACATGCCCCCTTCCCCCAGCCCTGGTAACCGCGAATCCACTTCCTGTCTCTGTGAGTCCACCTGGTCTATATATCTGACATAGATGGAACCACACAGTACGTGTCACTTTGTGTCTGGCTTATTTCCCTCCGCACAATATGTTCAAGGTTCACCCACGTTGTGGCATGTATCAGGAGGATGTCATTCTCTGTTATGGCTGAACAATATTTCATTCACACACACACCACACACTTTATCCGTTTATCCATCCAGGGTCACGTGGGGTGTTCCTACCCTTTGGCTATCAGCCATAATGCTGCTTCACAGCAGTAGTTATTAGTGCATTAGTGTGCAAATATCTGTTCGAGTCTCTACTTTTGGTTTTTTTTTGTTTTGTTTTGTTTTTGTTTTTGTATATACTCCTAAAAGTGAAATTTCTAGATGAAATGCTAACTCTATGTTTCACTTTTTTGAGGAACTTCCAGGCTGTTTTCTGCAGTGGCTGCTCCATTTTACAGTCCTGCCCACAATGCATGAGGGTTCCAATCTCTCACGTCCTCACCAATACTTGTTCTTTTCTTTCCTTTGATTACAGTGAGTCTTCACTTAATGTCATTAGTAAGTTTTTGGAAACTGCGACTTTAAACGAAACAGCGTATGACGGAGCCGTTTCCCCACAGGCCTGTGGCTACAAACAAGAGGTAAGCTCCCGTGGTGATTTCTGACCACAAAAACATCACTCAACTTCCAAATAAAGACCCCAAACACTTCTAATATTAAACATTGAGATAAATGTGAGTTATATATACATTTAAGAAAGATTCATAAAAACAAGTAAGATCATTATTTACCCAATCACTCCAGGTCAGGGTCCCGGGTGGCCAGAGCCGTCCCATTGCAGGACACACATACACGCCCACACGCATGCAGAGTGGGGACACGCAGACAAGCCGGCTCCCCTAACGCGCACATCTCCGGGCGGTGGGAGGGAAGCCACGCAGACGTGGGAGAACATGCGAACTCAACACAGACCGTGGCCCAGCCGGGAGTCAGCTTTTTTCTCATTAACAATGTACAGAAATGACATCGCATGAAGTGACATTACTTGAGGACCTGCCGTGTAGCCATCTCAGTGGGTGTGAAGTGCAATCTCGCCGTGGCTTTGTTCGGGCGATTCTCACGCACGTTAAAGTGTTAGAGCTCTGCTGTTCACAAAGGGCGCAGAACATTCAACCGGGTAAGGCAGCGACTCGGGGTAAAAAGGGAAGGGGATTTTTGCTACTTTTCAAAGAGTAAATTTTCTTTTCTTTTCTTTCTTTCTTTCTTTTTTTTTTTTTAAGCAAACACTGGTTGCTAATGCTGAGCGCAGTGGCCCGTTAAGGGCACTTCACAGTCCTGAGCGGACCGAAGCGTTGGGGCTGCAAAGACTGGGTGTGTGTCTGCAAGATGCAGATGGGCCGGCGGGGCGGGCGGGGCCGGCGCGGGTGACACGGGGCGGCAGAGGCCGACACCCGGGGCTCCACTCTCATTAAGCTTTCGCCGGTGGACGGGATTGAGTCCCAGCATTTCTCCAGGGTCTAATGATTTTACGAGTGGGCTTTGCGGGATAACGGCGCTGTTTTGGAAGCGCCGTAGCGAGAATGCGCGGTAGGAAGAGAGCCAGCCAGCTTTTTAATGAAAAGTCCTGGGAGTCAGCAGTGAGAGAGGAACTTGCCTGCCGTCCCGCCAACGCTGTCTGCGCAGCAGGACTCGGCCCGCAAGACCAGGCTCTGGGTCCGTCTAGACAGGCATCACATCAGAGGGATTTTCCTGTATTCCGGGACTTTAGTGCAGGCTGAGCAAACATCTTTCTAGGAGCAGGGGGATGCCCCTCAGGGCCTTCCCACTAGCCGTGGGAGTTCTGGGGGTCTGGGAAGGGTTGGGGGGAGCGACCCAGAGCTGACCCTTGATCATCCCCGTTACAGGCTGCCCTCTCCCACATGCCAAATCCCAGCAGAAGACACACTGGTTGCCTGAGCTGTAATCGTGCTTGTGGGGCTACACGGGGATGATCAGCCCGGCAGAGCTCTGCGGGTAAGAACATTCTCACCAGGACCTGCGAGGGCCACGGCCAAGAGACGGAGCAGCCCCCTTGCTCCCTGCGCGGTGGGCCTGGACTCCGTCAGGAAAACGCGCCCAGCCAGCCCAGAAGGAACTTCGGTGCAGACAGCAGGGCAATGAGGCAAGCCATAAAAAGGCCTAATCTCTTAAGGCAACATGAATTGTTGGCGAGAACATAAGGGGAAAGCAACGGCAGCCAAGGATCATTTTCTTCTTGTTAGAGGTGCCTGCTGACTGCTGGGAAAAACCAAAGTGGGGAAAAAGTCCTGCTAACACTGGTGGGCAAGAAGATGCAATTTGCAGGACGGGTTCCTCCCCAATTGTAACAGCTGAACCGTTAAGTCTCATTGTAATCATTAGTGGTTACCTTTGATGGAGCGCTTCTTCTGCAAGAGGAATTTTACACTTAATAGCTTTCCTAATCCTCATGATCCTAAGAAAGTTAGCAGTATTATCACCCTGTGTCAGTCAGGTGCAGTGCAAGGAACAAGAAGTCATTTTAGACGCTTTGAGCTAAAGGGGATTTTCATGTATGGAATCAAGGGCTTAAAAGATTGTGGTGAGGCCGGAGGAGCACATGCAAGGGGGTGACAATGAGCTGTTAAATGCGAGGACACATTGCACAGCCGAGACTTCAGGGAGCTGCTACAGCTGCCACCATAGCTACCGCCACAGCCACTTCTCCCACCTTTGCAGCTGGTGGTGACAGTCTTCCTCGGCTGCCTCTAAACTCACCAGAGCCACACTTACCAGCAACCTCAGAGGGAGGAAGAAGACCTCCCTCGGCTCTGCCTTCCAGACTTCTCACCGGAACCATTGCTAGTGGCATTTACTTGCAGCCAGAACCCTAGCTGCAAGGGAGTCCAGAAAGCTTTCCAGGCTTCCAAGGAAGGAGTGAGGAATTGAGAATAAGAGTGCCTCAAATCCTTATTTTTCAGTTGAGTCCAGAGATCTTGAATCACTTGCTGAGGGTCATATCGTCAGCAGCAGAGCCATCACATAAGCCCAAGTGTGCAGGACTCTGAAGTCTGGTCTTCCCCACTGTTTTCTGGGGAACTTAAGACCAAAAGCATCCTACGTATTCCAAGCATTTCTTTTCATTATGATTGCACTGGGTGGTTATTACTTGATCTCAGATTTAATTGCCAGGAGATTATTTGGAATTTTGCAGAGATAGTGACTACTCTGGCAATGGTGAGAAATGAATCGTTCCAGTATTAGGGGAGGTGGGTAGAGAGGGGAGTGATGAGATAAAATAAGTGTATTAATAATTAGTCTGGAGTTAGCTACAGCACAAACCTGTTTTCCCCCAATCCACATTCCAGGCTCTGAGTTCCTGACACCTGTCCGCGGGCAGCCTGGAGAGCCCAGCGCGGTTGCTGAGGGTTTGCACGGGAGAACAGTGCTCACAGCTGACTCCTACTGGCACGCAGGTGCCCGGCACATGCTGGGTGTATCGCATGGGTTAGTGCATCTCATCCACACAACTTATGACGTAGGCAACTGTCGCCTTCAAATTTCACAGATAAGGAGATTGAGTCTCTGAGGTTCGGTGACTTGCTCAATGTCATACAGCTCATCGGTGGTAAAGCATCCAAACCTGTCTCAGGCCATATTCTGAAATTCTAAACTCCTGGCATGTTTATACCTCCTGGAGCTTACAAGCTCAGGTGGCCTCTCCCAGCACACAAAGAGCTGCATTAACCCCAAAGACTGACCACCATCTGAGTGGAAACTGCTTGTGGCATGGCAGTGGTGACTGACTCCCCCGCTCCCAGGCTGAGGAACTCAGTGGCGAAGGCTCCCGCAGGCCTGGCACCCACACGGGCTAGGCCATCTCTCTACATTGGTGAGCCCATCCAGGTCCGTCATGCAGCCCCCCATTGCCCCCCAGCCCGTGAGGCCTGGGGCAAGCCCTAAAACCACGGTGCTCCAGCTTGAGAAAACTTAACGGCCTGTTAACCCAACACTCCCATTGCTCAAACAGAAGAGCAGAGATTCTCAAAGGGAAAGTAACCTGCCAAAGGCAATCCCACTGGCTGGAATGAGGGGGTGGCAGGACCCAGACCTGTTCGTCTTCTCTTCTTCTTGCTAGCATTTATTATAAAAGAGGAGGCATTACAGCCCAAAGATGTGCCAGAAACTTAGTGCTTCTTAGATCTCCCTCATCCCCAAGAACTTCTCCACCCACCTTTACTCACGGCAGCTTCTGAGACAGTGGAAATGTTCTATTTCTTGAGCTGGGTGATGGTTACCTGGGTACAGTGAGCTGGTGAGAATTCGGTGAGCTGGACACTTACTTTTTTTGTGTTTTTCTATATTATGTCATGCTTTAATAAAAAGCTTACTAAAAATAATATTGGCTGTTTAGAACTACCCCAGGACCAGAACAATATTCCCTCTTTTAACTGAAAAGTATATTCCTGTAGTCCAAAGAGGCTGAAAAAACCTTGTCCAGTGCTGCCGGATCAGGGTTTAAGTAGCCGTAGGAGATGAAAGGGCCAAGAAGGTTCAGGGGCTCTTTGGCAGAAACTGAGACATTCCTTTTACTTTCCCCTCAGAAGCAGAAACACACACACACACACACACACACACACACACACACACACACACACACACGCTACCTGTGGCACAGACTTAATAGCTCTCTATAAACTATTTACCTCTCTCTCCCCCTAGGCATCCAGCTAGACTGCATTCCCTCGCCTCCCCTGCAGGTAGGTGCAGCCATATGACTGAATTCCGTACAACAGAATGACCAAAGTGGGCAGAAGTGATGAATGCATATTCCACGGCTGGCCCCCAAACACCCCAATGTACAACCCTTGATTATCTTTCCCAATCTGCTGCATGAATGGAAAGTTCTCTGAGGACCTGGAGGAGGGTGGAGCCGGGAGATGGAAGGAGCCTGGCATTTTTCCAGACCAAGCCTCTGGCTGAAAATAACTAGAAAAGGAGGACAGACTATGTATTATTTAACCTACGTGATGGCATCAAAGAGCAACCAAGGGCTTGCAGAAGCAAGATCCAGGGAGAAGGAGAGCCCAGCCGTCCGACCCAAATGTTCAGCCACCCATTTCTCCGTAGGATATGTGCCAAGTTGCACTTTGTGGTTGTAGAGCTGGTCAGGAAGCTGCAGCAGGGAAGCGGAGCAGAACTCTTGACAGTCTCCTACCAGACTGCAGGTATAACCACTGGAGCTCAAGACATGCCGATCGGGAGAAGACGTGATAAGCGGCTCAGGTTTTCAGTTGGGATCTTAAATATCTACAGCCTAGAAATAAGAGAAGGGTCTTAGCCAAGGTTCCCTCGAAGACAGAGCCCAAGGCAAAGGCTTGCGTGTTGGCACTTGGCTCAGAAATACAATAGCAGGGAAGCTGGGCGAGGAAGAAGGGAACTGAGGCTGAGGGGGAAGAACAAATACAAGGGAGTGTCGCAGTGGGCTATACAAGTGCAGTTTCATGAGAAATGATATTGTGCCTCTGAGCAGTCCTTCCAAAGCATGCAGGTTGAGAATTTCCCTGCCAGTGCCTTCCCTCCTCTTGTCCCCTAGGAAAAATGTTCACTGCAGAGTTGACTCCACATACCCAGATTGCACCCCAGTCCCTTCAGCAGACTCATCCCGCACCCTTTACCCCACCTGCATGCAGAAGTTGTAGGGGAAGCCAGAGACACTTCCCAGAAGACTGATATGTCAGGATAGTGCTGATGTGAATGGCTTTTTCAGAGTCAGTAACCCTTGTGTTGGTCAGGGCTGAACAAGTGACCAATAGCCCTGGAGACAGGGGAGGCTCATGGAATACGAAAAAGAATATAAGAGATATTTGATACAATGAGTGGAGGCTAGCCAGATCAATGAAACGTGTTTGCATTTGGAAGATCTGTATAACTCAGTGAACCAATATTTTCCAAATGACTGATGTTATGATTTTTATCAAATCATGCATGGCTAAGGGACCCACTCAAGATGTAATATAGACCAATCGATTTTAATGACACTGAGTTAAAAGTTTATTGATTTCAGATAGTATCTTGCAATTAACATTTAAGAAACTACTACTTCTTGAGTTTTGGTATAGTATCAAAGAAGAACATCTGTAATTATCTGAAAAGCCTATCAAACTCCTCTGTTCTTTCCCAAATACATATCTGCATAAGGCTAGATTTTCTTCATATACTTCAAACAAAACAACACATAGCAACTGACTGAAAACAGGAGACATGAGGCTATAGCTATCTTCTGTTATACCAGACCTTAAAGAGGTGTGCAAAATTATAAAACAATGCCACTCTTCCACTAATTGTTTTGTCTCATTAGTGTTTTAACATTTTATTGTAATATTTTATTAAAAATATATTTTAATAACCACAATAACTAATTGTGATATTATATTCAATATAGTTATAATTATATCATATAATTATTAAAATATGATTATTCAAAAATACATTTTGTTTTATTTATTTTTTTGAGACAGAATCTCACTCTGTTGCCTGGGCTAGAGTGAGTGCCGAGGCGTCAGCCTCGCTCACAGCAACCTCAAACTCCTGCGCTCAAGCAATCCTGCCGCCTCAGCCTCCCGAGTAGCTGGGACTACAGGCATGCGCCACCATGCCCGGCTAATTTTTTCTATAAATTTTTAGTTGGCCAATTAATTTCTTTCTATTTTTTGGTAGAGACGGGGTCTCGCTCTTGCTCAGGCTGGTTTGGAACTGCTGACCTTGAGCGATCCACCTGCCTTGGCCTCCCAGAGTGCTAGGATTACAGGCATGAGCCACAGCCCCCCGCCTATAAAATACATTTTAATGTTAACATATTACTTGTTTACATGTTACCATTTTAAAATAAATACATATTTACTTTTTTCTCGGTTTTAATTTCCAATAAAATAAATATTGATAGATATAACCCACAAAAGGTCTTCTGAGTCCTCAATAATTTTAAAGAGGGCCAAGGGGTTCTAAAGCCAAATATTAATAGTTTCAGAACTGTCATTGTAGAATAACTACCTGGTAAAATGCTCATAAAGAACGACTAAGTTTATAAAGCAGGCGGCAAGCACTAAACAGGGCAAGAACTCTGTGTGTTTAATATTAAGTAGCTATAGATGTGAAGGCCGGGAGAGGAACATTTGTTCCCTCCTAGCAATGTGCTTAGGGTAATCTTTATATTTTTTTTAGCCTTTTCATTTTCCAATTTTCCATGGTGAGCATTATTTTGCAATTGGAAAAAAATAAAAAATTTTAAAAAGAAGGAGGAGGAGGAGGAGCTGGGGTACTCCCTGAGCCTGCTTGGGGGAGGGGGCAAGTCACTGAAGTGGAGGAACAGGGCACACAGTGCAGGAGAGAGGAGAGAGCAGGTGGAGATTTCTGGAGGGAGGTGGGGACAGGGCTGCTGCACTGAACAGCTCCAGCGGACAATATTCCTAGAGTGTTCTAGGAGAATGATACACTTTGGAGAGATGTGCAGGTCCGGGTGGCACCAAGATCAGCTCTTGGAGGAGTGTAGGCTCTAAGCGCACTTGGTGCTCTCTGGGGAACTGAGAGTGCTTGCCCAAGGACCCAGGGAAGCACAAACCAATAAAGGTGTGTGTGTGTGTGTGTGTGTGTGTGTGCACTTCCTGGACACCCATTCCCTGAGGAATCCTCACACATCCTTAATTCTTTGTTTTGGGGACCCATCACTTCTTCAGCTTCATCTCCTGTTACTTCCCCCTTCAGCCCTCTGCTCCAACTCACACTGACTGTCTTGACTATTTTGGACATGCCTTTGCCTCAGGGCCTTTGCACTGGCTGTTCCTCACGCTTGGAACACTCCTTCCCCACATATTCACGTGGCTTGCTCTGTGAATTTCTTCAGGTCTGTGCTTAAATGTTACCTGATCCGGAAGGCGTTCTCTAAAATCTGAAACCTCACTCCTATTGCCCTTCCCGGCCTTACTTTTCTTTACAGCATTTGGACCATCTGACGTAACATCGGTCTTCACCCAGTAAACTGCAAACTCCAGGAGGGCTGAGATTTTGCCTGTCGTGTGGACTGCTTCACATCTGGCACCCAAATTGGTGCATGGCACAAAGTATGTCCTCAGCACTTAACTGAATTAATGAATGCATGGATGGCATGTATTGCACACTGCTCCGCAAACTCTGCAAGTAAAGTGTGAAGCACCGTGGTGAGGCAGCGTTCAGGCTTCTATTCCAGCGCAGCCTTCGGGCTGGGGGGGAGTAGTCTCTAATCAAGTCCCTAATCCGCAGCTGCAGCGGCAAGGTAAACTTCACCATAACCCTGAGGGGTGTGTATTATTATTCAAATTTAGTGCACAGCTGGGTGGAGAGGTGGCCTCCCGGCTCCAGGCCTTGGAGGGAGGGGAGTAGACTGAAAGCCCCTATTTAAGCACTCGGGATAGGGCACTAATGCCTCCAGGCGACAAAGCAATTTAGGACTATAAGGATGGGCTTCGAGGCGGCCCCTCCTCTTACTGCTTGTCTGAAGTTTTCTACAAAACGTGTGTGACGATAAAGAATCACTGTTTATGCATTAGCGAATCCCAACTGGGGTCCAAAACGGGGACGTTTGGTGCATCCAAGCAGCTAACCGCTTCCATGCCCAGAGCAGGTGCGGACTTGGGGGTGCGGGGGTTTGACTGTGAAGAATTCCGGGGTGCCCGGGGTGCAGCGGCGGATCTCAGGGCAGACGCGGGTGGGGGTGGCTCGCACCCAAAGGCAGCGGGGGGCTGCATCGACTGGGGAGAGAAAAGTGATCGCTAGCGACAGCACCTGTGCCTCCCCTACGGGTTAACGGCAGGTTGCTCGGCGTGAGGCGGCCACAGTCGGGTGCTCGCGGCCCGGCACACAGCAGGCGCTCACTCGAGACGCCGGGCTGGAGCGCGCCCCGGAGAAGCGCCCCTCAGGGGACCCGATTCCTGTCAGGACTCAGCTCCGGGCGCGCCCCGGGACCGCGGTGGCACCCCGCGCCCCGCTGCACCCGGGCCGAGCGGCCGGCGGCGGGCGGCGCGGGCCGGGGTCAAGGCCGGGGCGCGGCGGCGCGGGGAGGGGGAGGGCGGCCGGACGCGCGGGCCGCGATGGGATGTGACGAGCGCGCGCGGGGCATTGTGGGAGCCCGGGCCGCGGCGGCGACTGGTTCCAGGGCACTCGGCCGCGGAGCCCGGCGCAGGGGGCGAGCGCGGGGCGCGCGGGCGGGAAGCGAGGAGGCGGGCGGGCCAGCGAGGAGCGCGAGAGAAAAGGCGCGAGCGGCCGAGAGGGCTCCGGCCGAGACACCTTGCCGCCGCCGCCGAGCCGCCCGTAAGTGCCTCGCGGGCCCCGTCGCCGCGCGCCCGGCCCCCGCCGCTCGGTCCCGCCGCGGTGCCTGCCCGGGGGCGGTGGGGCCTGGCGCGCCCCGGGCGGCTCTCCCGGCTGGGCTCGGGCCGCCGCGGCCACGCCGGGGCCTTGCGCGCGCACGGCGCCCTCCCGGGCCCTGCCCGGCCGCGCGGGGCTCCCCTCGGTTTTGTTCAGAAAGCAAACCCGGAAACCAACTTCTCTGGGAGACGCATCCCTCGCCCGCGCCCGGCGCTTTTGTGGGAAGGCGGCAGCGCGGGGCCCTCCCCGGCGACCCTTCCCGGGGCTGGCGCGGGCCGCGCCGAGGACGCCCGAGGCCTGGGCGCCCGGCAGCCGTCGTGTGCGGAGTTGCACTCGGGGAGGCGCCCGCCGGCCCGCGCGTCGCCGGCCCGGGCACAATAAGTCGGGCCCCAGGGAGCCGAGGTTTGGGTGTCGGGCTCAGTACCTGCTGGGACGGTAGGGCGGGGGTGGGCGCCACTCGCGGGACTAAAGCCGGATTGGGGGCTGGGGGTGTCCCGGGATGGGCTGGAGAGAGGCCGCGGAACCCCCGCTGCTCCTGATTGTCTCCGTGTTGGCCTTTTGTTTGCTTTGTGGTTGGAAGGGTTTTTGTTGTTTTTTGTTTTTTTAAGGTAACTCCAGCAGGCTGTAGGCTCCCTGGGAGAAGGCCGACTGGGAAGAGACTCACTGGGGGTGGGGTGGAGTGGGAGGTGAGTGCGCAGGATGCTGCTGGCTGTGTCACCTGACAACAGGTGTGCGAGATGGTGCTCCCTACCCCCACTCCTGCAGGGACCACAGAGCTCTCAAGGAACTGGTCAGTGGATTGCTTGCAAGATTCTTTTAGACAAGATGTTAGGAAAAATGTTTCCGAGTTTGAAAGTGAGAGACTTCTGTACATAAAGCTGAAACAAACCTTGAATTCAACGATTACAATTACCATAAAGTCCTTGTAAGATTTTAATGATCCAATAAACACCATATAAGAATAGACAATTGGACGGCCATTCTTGCTAGCTTCCTTTTTGTCCCACTTTTGTGGTTTGAGGTTTTACTCTTAAAGGTGGGTGGGGAGGGAGGAGGTGCTTTGTTCCAAGGCTCCCTGCTCCAGGGAGTTGGAAATTTTTGAACAGCCTTAGATTTGGTTGGGAGACTCAAGTTGTAAATTAGGCGGAATCCACCTACTGCAGGCCACCTTTAGCTTACTAGCCTGTTCCCAGAGATGGTATTAACTCCAAAATGGACCCCTCATGCCGCAACTGGAATTAATAGCCCTTGTACACAGTCAACCAAAATTGGGCAGCAGCATCTCAGTCTTGCACAAGAGGCTCTGATGAGGACGAATATGTTTTTAAACCTATTTCTTTCTTAAACGTGACAATGGCAAAACTCTAAAGACTTCAAATTCTTCCCCACTTTAGTTTTACAAGGAGAGAGTGTATTCTCTTCAGTCTGTTCTTTTGTTTCCGTCTGTTACCATTGTTAATGCTGATTCCTGCATAAGGCATGGGTGGGGACACACATAAATAAAAATTGTGAAAATTCAGGTAAGGATAGCTCACATTTTATTAAAATTTGAGAATTGTCTGGAACTTCCCGTGTGACATTCTAATACACAGCCATGTCACTGGCTTGGTTTTTACCGAATGGGCCAGGGCCAGGGAGTGGTATATCTCAGTCTGCTGCTTCTGGTCCCAGAGAGCATAGAACTTGGGGTGAGCCCCTCATTCCTGCCCCACTGAGAGGCTCAGAGAACATGTATTCTGGGACCTGCCTCTAATAACCTGTGGAGCTAATGCTACCCCAAGTCACTGGAAGGAGATTTATTTAAAAAAGAAACAAAAAACAAAAGCATAGACTGAAAATTTCAAGCTAAAAAACCCAACAAGAGTTATATGTGGTGTTCATCAGAATTTCAGCAGCCTCTCATTCTTATTTGAGTGTCCCCAAGGATTTGTTACAGGATTTTTAGAGCCCCATTCCTGGAACATGGGCTGGGAAGGGACATGAGTAAGTGGAGCCCAGACCTGTCCTTTGAGTCCTTCCCACATTCTGTAGGTTTAGAGATCCCCTGGGCCCTTCCTCAGCTCTTTGAGTGAGCCTGAATGGTTCAGCTCTTCATTCCAAAGAGTTGTATAGCTTGTTTGCTTGGATCAGCCCTGCCAGGTTGGTGTCTTACAGTCTTTCCATAGATACCTACTGGCAGTCAGCTCTGGTTCAGGCACTGGGGACACAGCCATGATTAAGAAATGCCCAGTCCCTGTCCTGGGGAAGCTGACATTAGGAGGATAAGAGAGGCAAGTGGCAGTTGTGAGGTCAGTGCAGGAGGCCACAGTAACCCCCAGCAGAGACAGTAACCTAGCCAAGACCAGAACCTTACTGGCATGGAAAAGTGAAATAGTAGTTGGCTAGGCAAAGAGGGGCAGATGGGACAAGTGTTTGAGGCCTGGAGAACTGCATGTACAGATCTCAGAGGAAAAGAACAGTGGTTCTGGGGGTACTGCCAGAGGCTCAGAATGGCCAGGTTCCTGGGGAATCAGGTGAGGCTGCATGACAAAGGGACAAATCACAGAGGACCCTGAGCAGAACCACAACTTAGCCTAAGAATAGTGAGAGCCACCGAAAGCTTCTGAGCAGGAGAGAGACATGATCAGGTGTTCTTTTCTTATTGGGAAGGCTACATCTACTCAACAGATAATGAGTGGCTTCTAGGTGCTAAGCCTGTCCGCTGAAGCTCACCTCTTAACTTTTCCCTTGATGGCCTTCCACTGGAGTGGTTGTCTTAGAGTTTGGCACAACCTTTAAAAGAGAGCAAGTATGTAGGAAAGTTTCCTTGTGAAGCAGGCAGACAGTGACTTGCTGTTAAAATGTAGTGCTGGTCAGGAAGCATACCACGGAGTGAGTTTGCAGGGATGAAATTTCAATCCCAGACTGGCTTCCCGAAAACTGTTCCCTGCTTATGGTTAATGACACTTGTGTTTGGGTTTTGCTCCTCCCACAAGCTCCCCCCCCCCCCCAACACCCTCCACTAGAAACCTAAGACATGAGTGAGGAACATCTACTGAAACAAAATGCATGGTTTAGGATTTATTTGCTATCTCAGTTTGTCTCTTCTGTTTGCAATCCTCTGGTTCACTGAGAGTGGACCATAGGTTCTTTAATCATCTAGCTCACTTTGTGGGGTAGTGTTTTATGAATGGAGAGAAATGCTTTCCTGATTGGCTAGAGTATAAGAACATGTTTCTGTTCCAAGCCAATCAGAGTGCAGCTTCTGAACCCCAGCTCTGTGTGCAGTGGTTGTATGGTGTATCCGCATGCCTCGGAGGACATGACAGCAGTGACACCGTTAATCATTTGGTACGGTAGGAGCAAACGGAAGAGAGTGCTGTAAACAGGATTAGTGTCTGCCCTTCAGACTTAAATGGCTCAGGTTTGCTTTCATGACTGGAGTTGATGGGAAGGTGACAAATGCATGTGGCTATGTGGGCACGTATCCAGCCGCAGGGAACGGATGTGGCAGTCCTCCCTCATCAGTGGTATTTTGAGCACTGATAGCTCAGATTCCCTGGTCCTCAGGGGCTGGAGATAGGGCAGTCTAGCAGTTCCCCAGCAGTTCTAATCGATATTTCATTCGAGATCAATATGCACATATTCATTGCTTAGATAATGAAAGACTTCATGATGGACCATCCCAGTGGTCTCATGAGTACTCTGATTGTTTAAAGGTTTTCTATGCCATAGCTTGAACAGGGGTTGGTCTCTTACAGGTGTGAGGAAGGTAAGTATTTTCCTCTGGCCTATATTACTGAGCCAGAGGCCAGAGGAGAGGTGTTGTAGCCTTAGAATTATCACAGAGTTATAAGGCCTCTGTGTGACCCATGCCCAGCAGTCAGGACAACTGGAGTGTTCACTTCCTGGGGATTCCCAAGGTGGCTCCACAAGTTGGGAGGAAGGGCTGGAAATTGCATTTGCAGAATACTTCACATAAGACTGAGGAAAGTAGTTGAATATATTAAAGAATAGGGGCTGCCTGAGGGAGACCATAAGGCATCTTCATCTGGGCCCCGGGGATCACAGCAGACACATCCACTGGAGGAACTGGGAGGGATTCAGCCTGGTGGAGCTCTGGTTGCCGGAAGCAGGGAGAGAGGGGTTGGAAGTCAGCTGGGCCTCATGCAGAGGGCCAGAATCTGGGCACCGGGCTGCCCTAAACTAGACTGTGACTGGGGAACAGAAGGTATAGCCACAGCAAGAATGCAGAGGCGGGAGCTCCTTGATGGATCTGCATTCCCAGAGAAGGCGCTGGGACCACTAGGTAGGCTCACTCCAGACAGAGGGCTGGAGAGGTGTTCGAGACTGAGCGAGCTGCAGGTGCTGAAGGGTACAGGTGGGAATGAAGGTGGTTTGCACTGCAGTGAGCAGCCTGTTCGGGTGCCTGCTGGGTGTGGGGGGTATCCATGGCACTTTCATTTCTCACCCCTGCTGCCCCTCCTAGCAGCAGACAGCTTGCTGTTCTTACATCTGCCGTATTCACGGGTTCTTCACTGGCAGTCTTCTGTGGGGTCCTGTGCTGGGAGAACGGATTGCATTGTCCCAGCCACATCTTGATTGTTGAGGGGCCTGTGGACAGAGACTTTGCATCTCATTCAAGCCTGGCTCATCTTTCCAACAGCTCCTCTTCAACACTCTGTCTCTGGGTAAGCTTTGAGGCTCTGCAGACAAGGCTAATGTTTATTGTGAATGACTTAGTCGAAGGAGTTGCGGAGATAAAGACCACAGAGATCCCTTCAGGATCAGCCACAGAATCTTCATTTTCTAGGCTGATGATGGCCCAAAGGGCAGCTGAGCTAATGTGCAACGATGAACGGACCTGTCACTGTCTCCAGACCACGTGGGGCCATCAGGATGGGTGAGGCTTCCTGGTTTATGGAAGGAAGGACACATCTTTGTCAGTTTGACCAGATCAATAGCTATTCTCCTGTGACCAACTTCAGTGCCCTGCAGAGAAGCTGGGTGCTTAAGAAGCTGCTTTGCCTATGACGCAGGACTGTCTGTCACCCAGATCAGGCTGGATGCAGGACATGGGTCACACAGGGCCCAGAAGGCTTTGGCTAGTCACCCAGACACTGGCTTCAGGTTTGTCATGTGGCAGAGACTGTTTCCTCTTTTCCTCTGAGCAAATAAATAGCTGGAGTACATTTCCCAACCTCTCTTGCGATTAGATGTGGATGTGTGACCAAGTTCTAGTTGATGGCTCATCATCAGATGTGGTGTGCCCCACTCTTGGGCCTGGCCCCTTGAAAGCTTTGTGTGGTCTTTTCCTGTCCATGGCAACCCTGGGAGTCCTGCATGGAAGACGTCAGAGTCACAAGATGGGGGAGCCTGGATCCATGAATCACTACGTGGATGAGAAGTACCAGACCATCATGGAAACCCATTTTTCATGAGTGAGAAATAAGTTGTAGGGGCATACCTGCTATAGCAGCTAGCACCACCTTCTCAATACAAATGTCCTAGTTCTGTTCTGTGAGAGGGTGACCTTTTTTCACCTTACACATACTGTTGTCATTTTTGTTAACTACTGAGCACTCAGTGAGTGAATATCAGCCCCTTACACACATGCTTTGATCCAATGTTGCCACCAATCCTTGGAGGTCCTTTGTGTCATCATCTCCACATGACAGATGAGAAAATAGGTTCAGAGGGGTTAAATCACTTGCCCAAGGACACACAGCCAGAAAGTGGCAGTGCCATGACTAGGACCAGTTGAGTCTGACTTTGGCTTTCTAAGTTACTAATCATGATGCTTAATGGCCACTTGCCTCTCAGCCACTCTCCACCCCCACTGGTGCCTGGCCAGAGCCGCCCGCGCACCTGCACAGACTTCTGAAGAGCAGGCCGGGCCTGGCACACTCACGGGCTTTTCTGGCTGGAGATTTCACAGCTATGAAGCGATTTTCCAAAAGATCTTTTAAAAGCCAGCACACGTTGGATGTCATGAGGCTGTGTGGCTTAGTCAGAATTCGTTCATAGCTGAGGCTGTCGCTTGGGAACTATAGTCAGAAGTGCAGACAGAACATGGGGAGGGGGAAAGAACAGAATCTCGGCGAGAAAAGCCCCATGGTGGGCACGCAGACCTGAGGCCGCAGTATTGGAGAGGAGCCTGACTCACTGAGAGGTGGAGACGTTCTGCCTGCAGATGGTGGTGGAGGACCCGCGATGTTTTAGACCTTCCCTGAGACACAGGGCCTGGGGGCGCGTTCACTGCAGTGCCTGGCGTTGAGCAGCGTGCGGTGCAGCTGTGCTGGAGAGACAGGCACACGGACGTGTGCCGGGACCTTCGCTCTGGGAACAGAGCAGTGAAACATTTCCGGGATGTGGTCAGGTTCAAGAAGTCTCCATGGCAGAGGGGCCATGTGAGTGTCAGTTCAGCAGGTTGACGAGAGGACAAAGGGCATTCCAGGCAGGAGAGACAGCACGGCCACAGACATCCTTGACATAGCATGACGGGCTCGGGAGGTCAGGCTGGCCTGGGGCCTTGTTCCCAGGCAGGGGTGGCAGGAAGCAGTGCTGTGGAAGTAGTTGAGGGATGATGTTTGTGGCTGGTGCGGGGGCTCGAGCTGACGGGGAACCGTCAGAGTAGGCAGAGGTGCCTGTGGCGTCTGCGGAGAAAGACGGGTGCCGGGAGGATAGGTGGGGACCAAGGCAGGGAGGGTGGTGAGAAGCGAAGAGGTTGGGGGGTTCTGCAGGTGGGTTCAGCAGAGCGTGGCTCATGCTGGGCTGTATGGTAAGCAGGCAAGTGGGCGCCAGGCCGGCACCTGCATGGGTAGCTTGGTGCATGGTGTTGCCACTGATGAGGCTGAGAGACCCAGAGGAGTTCAGGGTGCCTGTGGGACTTACAAGTGGGCCCTTGCCATGGGGTCAGGGCAGAGTTGCGCAGCTCAGCAGCCAGGTATGCGCTGGCGTGTGGACATAGAGACCCTTGGCTGGAGTCAGAGGAGGTGAAGACAAGGAGCACCACCTTAAGGAGTCACTGTGGCTCAGACCTGCCAGGCTCCTGAGTGCTGATGGCCGTCTGTGGAGGAGAGCTCTGCCCAGTCCCCACAGTCAGCCCCTGCCATGCCCAGCAGGTCTGCTGGAGACAAAGCTGAAGTCTGTGCTCCGTGGGAAAGGGGCTGAGCTGCTCTTAACCATCTCTGCCCACAGGCCTCCCCTGCTGAAAGAAGGGAGACGTTCAGATTGGAAAGCTCGTAGTCCAAAGGCGTTGGGTTGTCGGTCTGTGTGATGCATTTGTAGTTATGCTAAAGACTGCTCCGAAACCCGGGGACACATACCATACACACCCCAACACCCCCACACACCCTTTCCTGCTTACAGGGAGCATGGGCACCTGTTTGCAGGGAATATTTTTAAAATGTAGCTCATTACAGCAAGGAGTGGGTCCAACTATAGTGTGAGGAAAACTCAGGCCACTCTGGGTCTCTCTGTCACTCAGTGAGTAATTAAGAGTTGGTGCCCCTTGGCAGGATGCAGTGCAGGGTCTCCTCCATGGGGCCTTTACCTGCTTCCAACATCTCTCCGGAGCCCGGGCTTCAGCCACTTCACGGCTCGGCGTGCTCAGTCCTGCCATCGGCTGCCCGCACAGCTGACTCTGTCAGGCAGATGACTTGAAATGCTCTTGGGGTCATGGAGATGTTAGGTGTGGACCAAAGCAGGACCCCATATGTCCCCAGTATAGGGTTGAGCATCACAGTAACAAGAACTCCCAGCCCTGTGGTCTCCACCAGTCACAGCGGCATGGGCTGTTGGAGCTGGAGGGGCCGACGCCATGGAGTCTGACCTCAGTTTTTCAGTAAATGGGAGATCTACCCATTTGGTTTAGTGTCTGAGCATCGATGTTGCATAGGAAGATTTCTAGGGTGCTCCAGAACGTGCTGGGGCCCCTCATATCCCCTTTCCCAGGACCCTGTCTTGGCCTTTTGAAGTGCTCATCACGATTATCATTTACGTGACTTACTGTCCACGTCTGCCTAACATAGTCCCCAGAGTGAACCCGCGTATGAAAGAGTGCTTTTTGTAAAGATTGGAGACCTCACTGAGTGGCGCTACGCTAGGAATACAGTCGGGCCACCCTCCAGCTGCCCACAGTCTGATGGGAGAGATGGGGACCTGCGTGTCATTGCTGTGGGCTGCAGTGCTTCGAGCCTGGAGGAGGGAGCAGCCAGAGCCCAGCACTCGGAAGGGTGGGCAGAGGGCAGGCGTGAGGGACAAAGGGGGCCCTGGCAAAAAGGAACAGCCACTGCAAAGGCAGGGAGAAAAGAAGTTGAAAGGCATTTGGGGAGAACCTCATGAGGCTTCCTGTGTCCAAGTTTAGACCACGAGTGGCCCAAGGTGAAGCTGGACAGGTGTGCCAAGCCTAGATTTCTAGGGCATTGCATGGCAGGCCAAGAGTGCTGGTTTTGTCTTGGGAATCGAGGCAGCCACAGAAAGCTGACAGGACCTATGCCTTCGAGGAGACCTGAGTGTACCTGGAAAGGGATCCTGACTGGCGTCCTATTGCCTTCACAGTGTGCTTGCTGACCCGCCTCCAGGGCCACCACCATGTCGAGCCGAGGCGGGAAGAAGAAGTCTACCAAGACCTCCCGCTCTGCCAAGGCAGGAGTCATCTTCCCTGTGGGGCGGATGCTGCGGTACATTAAGAAAGGCCACCCCAAGTACAGGATCGGAGTGGGGGCCCCCGTGTACATGGCTGCGGTCCTGGAATACCTGACAGGTGAGTGTGCCCAAGTGAACCCAGATACCACTGGCTCAGCTGCAGCGGTTCGGATAGCTTTCCAAGGACCTTCTTTGTTTCTTTAATTTTGAAACATTTAAAGCCTACATAAAAGTTGCAAGAATAGTGCAGTGAACATTCTCGCCCAGATCCACCAGTTAACATTTCGCCCCATTTGCTTTCTCTCCCTTGACCCTGCGTGTGTGTGTGTGTGCGTGCGTGCGTGCACATACATGTGGGTGTGTCTGTGTTTATTTTTGGCTGTTACATATTATACAGTCCATTTTGAAATTTCCTCAATTGTTCCTGTAATGTCCTTTCTAATTTTGTTTGGTTTTCTTTCCCAATCCAGGATCCATTATTTCAGGATCACACATTGTATTTGACTGCCAGGTTTTATTAGTGTTATTTGATCTTGACAATTCTCCAGCTTTTAAAAAAAATTTTTCATGACACTGACATTTTTGAAGACTTCAGGCCAGTTGTGTTGCAGAAGGCCCTTCATTCTGGGTAGATTTGGGATTAGATGCAGGTGACACATGTGTCAGGAGATTCGCATGAGGAACGCTGAGTCCCCTGTGGGTAACATCAGGGCGTCTGCTGTGAGTTTGCCCCGTCCCTGGTGATGTCCCCTTTGCTCATTTAGTGGCATTTGCTGGATTTCTGTACATCCCATGTCAAAATCTTTCACCCAGTGGCTTCAGCAACCCTTGATGATTTTAACTGAATCTGTTATTACCATGGTTAAACCATTATAAAATGGTTTTTTCCATTTCTTTCATCCCTATGTTTCTCAGTTGGCATTCTTCTATAAATGAGAGCCTTCTCTCCTTTTTATTTTTGTACTATCACTGTTGGCTCATGGATTTTTTATTAATTTAATAAGTACCTCTATTCATGTCATTACTACTTTTAATGCTCAAATTATCTCAAATTTGACCTTTAAGCCGGTCCTTTTGCCATGTCCCCCTTGATTTCTGTACATTCCTTTGCTTTCTAACACAATAAGATACTCCACCCTCACCCTGGACTTTCCTTGCTCCAATCTTGGAATCAGCTCTCTCTCGAAGGGGTCCTTGGTTCTTTTCACAGACAGAATCTTATTTGTGGCTCTATAGCAATTGTGGGCAGCCAGCTGGGGAGGGATGGGTGTGACCCCATTTTTAGGGATGAGAAGACAAGGCCTCAAAGCAATCAAGGACTTGTCTGGGCTTGCATACAACCTGTAGGGGCTTGTGAGAGGCCCATATCCTGCTGTCCTGGGAGCTGCAGTGCTTTTACCACTTACTGCCTGAGACGTGATCAGGGAGGTCTGTAGGCATAAGGAGGGAGTATCTGATTCTGGCAGCCACCTCTCCTACTGCCAGAAAGGGGAGATCGGCAAGGCAGATGCCTCTGCCGATGTGGTGCAGCGGGCAGTGGAAGAGCTGGATCTCTTCCTGCTCTCCCAGGCCCTCAGTTAGGCAAGGCCAAGAATTCCCCCATAGTGAACATGTTCATCAGGGAGGTAAAGTTTCTGTGTTCTACTGAAAGCATTTAGGCATGAAAAGTAATTGTGCTAGATTTATAAGATGTTTGCACGTATTTTGGGACTTTTGACTTTCTGCTTGGCAGAGACTTGTATAGGTGGTGTGCCTGGTAGTGTGAGCTAATAAGCAGGAGTCTTCTCACTGTGTATTAATAGATGAGAAAGCAGAGGCCCAGAATTTAGGTGACACACCCAGGAAAGCTATGTATAGCATTGGCAGTCAGCAAGGGAGACCAGGGGAGAAGGCACTAGATGGGAAGCAGAGGACATTCTTGTTTTTGCCTCACGGTTTACATGCTGTGTGACCTAGAGTGAATCACTTAACTCTTCTGGGCCCCAATTTCCTTACAACTCAGATGGAGACATCTGTTCCTACGCCACCAACTACAGGCTGCTGTGAGAGCCAAAGGGGAAATGCTTGAGCATGATGGGGAGCATAATGGGTTTGCTGTGCAAACCCAGCCAGCCCACTTTCTCCCACTCCTGAACGCCATGATGCCGGATACTGGGGTGTTCACGACACTGTCGTTACGTAGAGTACAGCATCGGTCTCGTTCTTCCATCTAGCTTGCTCCTTTTTGTCTGCAGGGTGTGGGGGGAATACCATTGCTCCACCACATCCCAGGCAGCTACTGCCTGTGCCACACAGGTCTGTACGATTCCCTCGTCTGTGCCTGGCTGGTTCCGAATCTGAGCCCAGTGCTCATGAGGTAGAGGTCAGAGGTCCATTCTTATGGGGCTGGGGCCTCGACTCAGTTGTACCCACATCTGTCTCCCTGTCCCTGGCCATCATGATCACGGGGAGCGGGACTGGTCAGGGCAGCCCATCACTGTTGCTGGGAAAGAAGCTCAAAGCAGATCCTCAGTCCGGCATCAGCTACGTCGACTCTCGTGTGTTAAAGAACGATATATATTTTTGAGTTTTGTAAGGTCTTCCCAGCAGGGCTGTAGTTAGCGGAATCTGATCCATTTCCTCTGCCTGCCTGCAGCACTGGGCACTGGCACAACCATGCCTGTCCCCAACGTGGAGCTGGTCTGAGTGACCTCAGGAGAACGTCCTGAGTGGTGAGTGCTGTGCCCAGTCACTGCTGTGCTCACTTGTGTCCTGTTTCCTGGCGGGAGGGGGGTGGACTCTGGGCCACATCTGGTGAGAACATCTCCCTGTCGCACCCTCAGTGGAGCAGCTGTGTTGCTCACCACTCCTGGAAGCACCACGTGAGAGCCCACGTGAAGTAGCTGAGCCAGGCCTTCTGCCCAGAACGCCCCAGGGGAGAGGGACAGGGGTCTGGATGCTCAGGGGTTGCTAAGGACCACTGAGCTGCGGGGCCCACCTAGGAGCAGGTGCTTCTGACGGATGAGCTGGCATCTCCTTGGGGACCAGCCGTGGGGACTCCTTGGGGTCCACTGTGCTCTAGAGCTGGGCAGTTAAGCCTCGGTGCCAGGGCTGCCACTTCTTACTTGTGGCCTTAGGATGTCTCCATGCTGCTATTTTATCATCTGTAAAGTGAGGGTCACAGTGACTGTCTTGCAGGGTTATCACGAGGCTAAAGTGACAGCACGCGTGTTCCAGGCTCACACGTGGTAAATGCCCAAAGGTTAACTATCAACATTAGGGTTAAAGTACAGAGAGGAAGGACGTCCCCAGTAGCCTGCTCTGGCTGCTGAGGTGACTGAGGGTTGTCCATTTCCCGTAGGGACTTTAGTGGGAGTTGTCGCTGCCCACCCATTTGGACCTGTCTTCTTTTCGACTGGTCCAAAACTGCTGGGCCTCCCAGGCTTCTGCAGAATGTCCTGGCAGCTTCAGGCCTATTCCCTCAGGGTTCTTTCAAGTGGCTGCTTGACTCTCCTAAAGCCTTCATTACCGAACACCTAAAGATGCCCTGTTGCCAAATTCTGTGTGGGGTCAAAGTCCCCTTCCCTTGTGTCCTGAGCTCCTGGCACATTTGTGGAAGCCATGAAGGATTTTCCAGGTCAGCAGGAGCTGAGTGTGCCGAGGCCTGGGCCTGTTAGGTCAGACCTGAGGCCCAGCCAGCCCTAGCGTGTGTAGCCCAGCAGCCCGGCAGGCCAGGGCCACCTGAGCCCAGTTACCCTGTCTCCCGTGAAGAGCACATTCTCAGGTTCGGGGAATACACAAGCGCTCCTTAGGGTCTCCTAGAGGCTGGAGGGTTGTGGGGAAGAGGTTGTGGCTGTGTCTTGCTCTGAACCTTGAAGCCGGCCTCAGTTTTTCTTCTCTGGTGCGGAGCCCAATCATTTGCTGAACTTAAAAGGAAAAGGCAACCTCTGGAATAAGCTTGTTTCTGGTGACCAGATAATTTTTTGCCCAAATCTCTGTGTATCCAGCTCTGGAGCCCTGCCAGACTCTTCCCAGAGCTCTTCCCAAGGAATGTGCTACCGTCTGCTTGTCTGTGCAGTGCTCCGGATGGTCTGGGCCCTACTCTGTTCTCCTGCCACTGGCCCTTGACCTTCTAGCTTAGGGGATTGTAGTAGTCTCACTTTGGAGTCACTATACGGATTGATCATGCATCTAAAGCATTTAGCTGGCATTCATAGTAAATAATGAATGGCAGATAAAAAATGAGTGTTATCATGGGGGAAACTGAGGCAGGCAGGAGCAGCCTCTTCCCAGCCATCGTCTCCCCCTGCCCCCCTGCCAGGACCCCTGCCAAGTCCCGGGGTACTTTTTGACTTTAGTTCGGTTTGGAAAGCTTCTGTGGAGCCTCTTCCCTGAGACTAGCAGAGTGTTGAGAGGGCTGGGTGTAGGGACTATGACGTCAGAGCATGTTACGTGGCTTTGCCCACTGGAATCTCCACTGATGTTGGAGATGCACAAGCCCACAGAACAGGATGGGACCAGGCAGAACTGGGGAGTAAGTTAGCAGTACCTGAGGCCCACAGGTACGTGGGAAGTGTGTGGAGGAGCAAAGAGTAAACCTACCAGTGATTTGATGGCCTTAAATTATAGAGCCACAGTGCTCTGGGTGAGCATTGCTCAAACTGTATTCAGCAGAACCTAGGTGTTTAAGGGGTTTTCTACCAAAACACAGGGGTCTGTGGCTGAAATCGGGATGACTATATTCATATTCCTTCTTTTGAGATGACTATGAATAGCTTTAATTAGTTCATCAGTAAAGGCACTTGTTTTAGTTTGGAAACCACCGAGTTAATCAGTTTTCTTTACTGCAGGACTTTTCAGAGCCTTTGACATACTGGTATCACCATGAATCCCCAAGGAAAGGAAATGTAATATGTAGTGGTTCCCAAATTTTTATCACAAAAACCTTTCAGGGAACACCTATATAAATACTTTGTATGATATAGTTTAGGGGACACTGTTGTAGGTTAAGCCCATGAGAAATGACATTATGATTAAATGAAGAAACAAAATAAAAAGTCACCTTAAGGTGTGAACTCAGGTCTGGTTTATCATGGCATGGAAGCATGAATCTGACTAAAATAGTTAAGAAGATCAAGGTCTTCCTCCTCCATACAGGGCCTAACACCTAGAAGGCACTTCTAAGGTGAGTCACTGCTGCACTGACTTGAGGGGCCCACATTCTCCTGTGCTAGACACTGAGATGCAAGACAAGAGTTGCTGCCTTCAGGGAACCGACCATGGAAGGAGGTACCTTTGGGGCTCTTCACCCCAACCCCTGAGAGAACAGGCCTGATTCCTTCGTGATGATATCTTTTTCCTTTTTTTAAATCCAGAAACCCTGATACATAGCCTGATCACATACCTTATTCTACCAACTTACCATCTAGTTATTTAAGCCTGTTTGCAAAGCTTCATTCCAAGGCCGGGCGCTGTGGCTCACGCCTGTAATCCTAGCTCTTGGGAGGCCGAGGCGGGCGGATTGCTCAAGGTCAGGAGTTCAAAACCAGCCTGAGCAAGAGCGAGACCCCGTCTCTACTATAAATAGAAAGAAATTAATTGGCCAACTGATATATATATAAAAAAAATTAGCCGGGCATGGTGGCGCGTGCCTGTAGTCCCAGCTACTCGGGAGGCTGAGGCAGGAGGATCACTTGAGCCCAGGAGTTTGAGGTTGCTGTGAGCTAGGCTGACGCCACGGCACTCACTCTAGCCTGGGCAACAAAGTGAGACTCTGTCTCAAAAAAAAAAAAAAAAAAAAAAAAAGCTTCATTCCATGTGCAGATGATGTCTTGACATTCAGGAGGATGGAAAACACTGACTTCCAGCTCTTAAGATGAAATACTGACACCTTTTTAATAAGCATAGACCCTTCTGAGGCCACCAGTGATTTGGATGGCTAAACTCTGGTCCATTTAAAAACTTAGTGTCATAGTATTGTATTTCCACTTGTTGCAGGACAAGACTATGGCTAGAACCAGAATAGGTTTTTTTTCTGTCTTGTTTGGGTCTAATGTACGAAATGATGAAGACATCTGGATATTCCTAATTCCTCACTCCTTTTCCATTTTCCCAAGCTCTGCTTCTCCCCAGCCCCCATGTTTCAGGCCTGGTCTCCTCTCTCGTGTCTCTTGTCAATGACCAGAGCCTCCATCCTCCCCTAACAGGCACCCAGCATTCTCTGACAGCAGGTACTCCAGTTCGAAGCTGCCTACAGGTACTTGGCTGATCCTTGTGGAGTTTACAGAGCCAGCTTCCGACCTGGGAAGAAGCAGGTCCCCTGGGTGATCATACGGCCACTTTCCAGACTGGATGAGGCACAGTTTTGGGGCTGACTGCATCCTACAGTAAAATCCCAAGGAAAAGGGCTAGAAATATATCTTGCCGTCTGCTTTTGGCTAACAAAATGATTGTCCTCATCTCAAGTTTCAGCTTGTTTGGCTTCCGATCAGGTCAGACGTTGCATCTTTCTTTGGTGTTAGCTGTTAGGCCACAGTCCCTCCCTGCACCCATCTCCTGGAAGTGCAGCAGAGAGAACCCTCTTCTGCCTGCAGCACATCCTGTTACGCACATGCTCATTTCAGCCAACAGCCATCATGCTTGGCATTTCTGGTGTGGGAAAGATAGAATCCTACAAGCTTGGAAGATTGGGCTAGGCAGAGCCTGCAGTTGGCTCTGTCACTTACCTTGAAAATAAACCCCACACCTCTTGGGACACCCAAGTGTGATCTGGATGCACACGGCTAAAAGTAGAGCAGGAAGAAGAGGACAGTCAGGCTCAGCTCTTCAGTGCTTCAAGGCCCCCAGAACCCCTACGTCCTTGCTAGTTTGCACGACTCTTCTCTTAGACTGACACTTCAGGCCAGGACGCAGCTATTGCTTGTTAGCACCTTGGGTGTGGAGACTGCTTGGGGCAGTTTACTGTGTTCTGCAAAGCCCTTCCCCAGCCTTACTTTCCTTAAATTAAACAACAACAACAACAAAACACACATAAGAGAGGGAAAACTGAGAATTTTCCCTAATTTAGGGGTTACAACTAGGAAAAAAACACTCAAGTTGATACTCCAGGATGCTGAGTACCTAGGGCCTACAGACTGTATTTAAATGCCTATTCCCTTTTCTTTTTATGTGAGTAATTTGTCTTTGAAAATTTAAGAAGCTAAAACTCATTCATAATCCCACTACTCAGAGATAGCAACTATCACTGAATGCCTTTTGTATATATGTAAAAGACAGATTTTAATCTAATAATTTGTGTTTATTAACATATGCTATTGATGATCTTCGCTGATAGCCAATCACAGAAAATCACCGCTACCCATAACCTTAAAAAGCACATCTTACACACTGTGAAGTGATTAAGGAGGTGCTCTTCACACACTATATCGTCAATCCTCCTTCAGTCTTCCAGGGGAATAGATGATTCCATGGGGCATAAACGTTCAAGGAGCACTTGAGAAAGAAGCAGTCCAGCACTGTGTGCCTGTGACTCTTCCCTGATGATGTGGTGTCACATGGCTAGCAGGTTAACAGACCCAGGTGGGTCAGGCCTCAGGGCACAGCTCAGTGTGAAGACATGCTTCTCCCAGGCACGTGAATCTGCTGTGAAGCTCAGAAACTGAGTGTCTAGCCCTTTGTCTAGTCCTTCTGAAGAGTCCATGGGCAGGGGTCCTCAAACTCTTTAAACAGGGGGCCAGTTCACTGTCCCTCAGATTGTTGGAGGGCCGTTGGAGAGTGCGGCGCACATTCCACACATGCGCACTGTGGGCCTGGGACGAGTCGACTGCTAAGCAGGACAGGCAGTGGTGGCAAAAATACCCGGTGGGCTGGATAAATGTCCTCGGCAGGCCACATGTGGCCTATGGGCTGTAGTTTGAGGACCCCTGGTCCATGGAGTTGTTCAGGAGAGTGTAGATGTGACCTGGGCCTGCTTCATGAAGCAGTGGCCCCATTTTCCCTGCTCCCCTCTCGCAGGGCCAGGGTCAGACTGCAACACTTGTGTCAGAAAGGAGAAAGGGCTCATTGCTTCTTTTTGTAAATATCTTCGTCTAGTCTTTGGCGTGTCTTCTCATTCTCTTAACAGTGTCTTTTTTTTTTTTTACCAAGTCTATTCAGGTAAAAAGTGTCTTTCATAGAGTAGAAATGTTTAATTTTAATGAATTCCAGCTTATTGATTATCTCTTTTAGGGATCATGCCTTTGGTTTTGTATCTAGAAAGGCATTGCCCAAACCAAAGTCATCTAGATTTTCTTCTGTGTTGTCTTCTAGGAATTTTATAGTTTTGTTTTCTACCTTCAGGTCTGTGGTACAAATTTTGAGTTAATTTTTGTGATGGGTATAAGATCTGTATCTTGACTCTTTTTTTCTTTTTGCCTGTGGCTGTCCAGTTGTTCCACCACCATTTGTGGAAAACCTCATTGCTCTCTTAAAGATAAGTGATGTTGCCTAGAAATCCCCAGAGGTCAGAGGAGTTTCATTGTTGTCTCATGATCTCCCTTTGAAGGGCAATATGCAACTTGTATTTCTATCATCAGGATCTGCAGATGGGTAGACAAGTTCCATATTAAGGATTCTGTTTTGGTTGGGCCAATGGACAGGCACAAAGCACCACAACGCCTGTTTTTGGAATTGGGCAAGGCAAAAGGTGTGACCCAAACTAAGTATGCCTTCTTTCATCTAGACCTTCCATTTGGGATCAGTTTACCTCTGATTGAAGTACATCCTTTAGAATTTCATTTAGTCAGGGTCTTTTGGTAAGATACGTTCTTGGGTTCTGTTTTTGAACATATCTTTATTCATGCATAAAGTTTTCAGCCATCAGTTATTCAAACAGTGTCTCTCTTTTAGTCTCTTCTTATGGAACACAAATTAAACATACATTAGTGTTTTACTCTATTTTCCATATCATTTAAAAGATCAGTCATGTTTTTCATCCATGTCTTTCTGGACTACTTTATGGATAATTACTTTTGATCTGTCTTCTAGAACTACCTTCTGGTTTACTAATTCTCTGTTCAGCTCTGTCTAATCTATTCAGTCACTGAATTTTTAATTTCAATTATGATACTTTCATTTCTAGAAGTCCTGTTTGGTTCTTTTTTGAATCTGCTTGGTTATTCTTTATAATCTCTTGTTTTGTCTTCATTTTCAGTTTTCTTTTTCTTTAATGTACTTCACATAGTTATTTTATATTTTTTTATCTGAATAATTCAAATATATGAAATCTTTATGAGTCTATTTCTGCTGGTTTTGTCATTGGTAGGAAAGCCTACCTCTTTCTGAGGTTTAAAGAAATTCTTTTATGCTTTTGCATAGTATTTTGATGGTTTTATTTTTCACATTTTTACTTTGATCCGTTTGGAATTTACCATGTTATGTAATGTGAGAGATCAAGTTAATTTTGTTTCACATGGTCACCTCCCTATCCCAAAACAATTAGTTGAATATTCCATCTTTTCCTTGGTGATCTGAGATGCTACCTTTATCATACATGAAATTTGTAGATATAATTAGGACTATTTCTGGATTTGATTTGTGTTTCATTGGTCTATTTGTCTTATACTTTATATTATAAATATATATTTCTCATATCTAGGTCTTTTTACTTTTGTTGAATTATCTTTTATGATAAGTAATAATACCCATGGTTAAATCCACACAATATCAAAGGATATGCGGTGAGCTGTGTATCGCCCTCCCAGCTCTTCTGCACACCCAGTTCTCCTACTAGATAATCAACGTTACTAGTTTCTTATACATGTTATATATCTTTCTAAAGATATTTATTTCAAAATCTAGAAAATGAAATGCCAAAATATTAGGGCATCAGGAGGATAATGGGAACATGTAGTATGCAGAGGCTGACTTAGTTATATTTGGGCCAAGATCTTGGTTTGAAGAATCTGAGATCTTTGGTCTCCCCCTAATCTATCCTCAACAGCCCCAGTCCCCTCAGCTAACCTCAGAACTCAACTTGGGACTGTGAGCTGAGGCCTGCCTGGACTGTTGGCCAAGTCTTGGGCTGCTTTCCTCTGGAATGACAGCTTTACAGCTCATGGATCCCAGGTGTGTGTTTTAATTCACTAAACCAGTGCTTTGAAGAATATCCCTGCACTTCTGTCCGTAATCACCGCCTGGCCACTGCAATGCTTGGCTCACTAGTTTAGCAGTTCATCTGGAATGACCTATTTGGGAAAGAGTTACCAAGCACTGACCTGGTGCAAGGTGCCATGCAGAAGAATTATTGTTGATTTCCGCAGGATTGTATTGCATGCCCATAGTGTGCCAGACATATCCGAGGCCACATTGGTAACCCCAGGGCTGGGACTGTGCTCTCCCCACCCCTCCCTCACCAGTATATACTCGGCTCCCAGCTCAAGGCCCAATACTCCGCAGCTGCACTATAAATAGGTTTTTTTTTTTTTTTGTCTGTTTTTAATTGAAGAATGAGAAGACCAGTTGGAGGAATGATGGACTTCAGGAGGAGGGAGTGGTAATAATGTCAGGTGATGAGGGTGAGAGTTTAACTCGACCCCTGGATTTTGGATGGAGTGTGATTAGGATTGACAGGGCAGCATGGGCCACGCCTGTGGGAGGGGAGGCCGTGGCGGGCAGCTGTTGCTGGCATACAGGAGGGCGGTAAAAGCGTTGCAAGGGCTGATCTCTCACTTTGGCCAAAAACGCCATGGGGGAGGTCTCGGCAATGCCTTGTAAAGCAGAGGCAGTCAGGAACTGTCCACCTAACTAAAGACAACAGTGACCTGGGAAACAGCACTAGAGCCACCCAGGGTCCCTCTGTGGATGGCCACCAAGAATGGCTTCTAGAAGAACTACTTTCTTACTGGAAGGAGAAGGACACGGGTAAGAATTCCGTGAATACTTTCTCTTCCAATGTTGTCTTGTTACAGTATCAGCAACTGATAGAAGATATATGCAGGTCTTTTGCTTTCTTTCCCTTGCCTGAGAACTGCTATGTCTAGTTGACCCAGAGTAAAATATCATGAAAGCAAAAAGCCACCCCTTGGAGCTATAAATAAGTTCCAGCAAGAAGGCAAACCCAGAGGGCTTTAGTCACCGTCAGTCTCCCTCTGTTGCTTCCCACCGCCCCCTTCCAGTTCTGGTTGCCAAGAAGATGACATAAATCCTCCTTGGATTTGCCAGGCTGCTCAGCCCTGGCTCCTGCCCTTCCTCCCTTTCTTCTTCTTTTCACCCCACCTCGTCCTTTGTTAGGCAAGTGCATCTTCCACTTAGTGGCCAGAAAGCGTGGGTTCCCTGGTGCTGTAGCTGGTTTCTCCCAGGGCCTGCAGTGGCCCCTGATGCTGAGGTGTCCTTTCTTGGGGTTGGTATCGCTCCACATGTCTACAGAGGACGCTCTGGGTCTTTATAGAAGGTTTGTCCCCTGCACATCTCACATTTCTTACCTGCAGAGAAAACCCGGGGCCTCTGGAAAAAAGGCTAATCTGTCGGCTTCCCTTGCCGTCCATATCCTGATTGACACTCCTTGTGGTCATGGGAAGCCCAGCTAGTCTTTCCTTACATTTATCCTTTGCCTCTATGAATCTGTATATCAACAGCTAAAAGTCAGTATCTGCTGTTCATTCAGAAAGTGAGGCCACTGCACTTGAGTAGCATTGTTTTGCTTGCCGCCCCGCCCCAGGCCAGGGGTCTCTATTCCATACTCAGATTGCAGCTTTTGTAATGTTGTTTTTGGGTGGGGGAGGTGCTAAGTCAAGGTGGAGCAGTTTAGGTTCTAAAGCATCTGCCCTATACTGAGAACTTGCTGTGTGCCAGGCGTTGGTTAAATGCTTTACGCATAACTCAGAGTCCCCAACCACCTGTTTTGCATAGGAGGAAATTGAGGCTCAATCGGTTCTCCACAGGCCCTACGAAACCCATCTCTAGAAGAGCACTTGCTACAGTCTGCCGGGGCTGAAACTTCGGCAGTTAAGAGATGCGGCCTGAGGGGCAGACTCCGAGGCAGTCACGGTGATTGCCAAAGATCACAGGAGGGACGATGGTCCTTGGGGAGACGTGTGCTGTGGGGAAGGGACTGGTCGGTGTCAGGTGCTGGCTGTCACAGCAGCGAACAAGCGAGGCACTGCAGAAAGGCCCAGAGGTGGCCAGAGAGCTGCCGTGAGGAGCCACAGAGGACCTGGAGCAGGGAGGACAGAGCCCCGCAGGCGTGGGAGGTTGGGCCACTCCGTGGTGCTCAGAGGGCCTGGAGAGTGAGAAGCTTTTTGGCCAGTGCCGCTTTATTGTCCCTTTGGCAAAGGGGAGGTGGAACCCAGGTGAAGAGCTTGGGCGACATTAGACATGTGACCCTTAGCACGAGGGATCCGCTGGTGCAGATGGGACACGGCTGGGCTGGGAAAGTCGCCCCGGGGGCCATGGTCCCTCCCAGGGGCCTCCCCTGCTACCACACGCAATGCTCACATTGCTCTAAAAACAAACCAGCATGAAAACCTAAGACGTTTTCATACGCTCAGAACCTTTTTTGTGAGAAGCAGGATTAAGCAGGCTGGAAGGAATGTCCGAGGGCCAGAGGGTGCATGTGACGTGGTGGCACGGAGCAGCATGTGGCAGCGTCTCGTTTACTCTGCGTTTTAATTTCACTTTGCGTGTTGACAAGAAAATGTGTAGAAGATAAATTCAAATGGCACAAGAGAGGGCAGAGCATAATACCTCCCTCTGACCAAGTCCCGGACTCCATTCCCAGCGGGCGGAGCTCGGTGGGCGCATGCGTAAGCATGGTCACAGGCATCGTGGCGGCCCCCAAACTCTTTGCTCTGCTCCTCGTTCCCCCTCCTTTGAAGGTCCATCTGGGAAATGGTACCATGACAGAGGTCCTTAAATGAGTTTCCTCTTTACATTATGCTCTTCAAATCATGTCATTTCAGCAGACGTCTCTGATTGTTCGCCCCTTCCTGAGACGAATTAAGAGCAAATGGCTGTGGTTTTTCCATATCAAAACAAACATGCGTATTACTCGTTTCCTTGTAAATTAATTTCGAGTCCTTGAAAGCAAGTGATTGGCGGGGCAGAGGGCCCTGCCCAGCTGCCAGCCAGGCGCCGCCTCCTTCGTCTCCCTTCCTAGGGCCTTGACTCCTGCCTCAGCAGCTGGCCGTGGCTCACCCTTCCGAGGTCAGACCCCATCCCAAGGCAGAGATGCCTTTGGGGCCGCTCTGGGTGCTGCGTTCCATCAAAACAGGTCTGGCAGCACTGAGGTTAATCGAGTTCAAGTGCATTTTTCAAACATATGTGAACTGTTAAGTGTAACAGCAAAGAGTAAACTATTGGGGGAGGAAACACCAGGTTTTCTGTTGCTTTTCTCCTTTTGCCTCTCACATGTATGGGATCACCCAGTTATTTAGATATGGGAAACTGAGGCAAAGAAAGTATAGTTTTATTCCCCTAATAATCAAGCCTGCTATACTTTTTGTTTAAAAAAAAATAGTGTAGTTGTAGCCTCAGTAGTAGCTTGTGTTTACCAAGTGTACTATGCATTTTACTTGGTAACTCATTAATCCCCACAAGCCTAAGAGGGGACCTCAGTTATCGCTCCCCCTTTATAGAACGGGACACTGAGGCTTAGGTGTGTCCTGGCTGTGTCTCAGCTAAGTGTAGGAACCGTCTTTGGAATACTGCCTTCACCGACTATTGTAGGTTTTATTTTCTGTGGACCCCCTGGGTTCCTCTGAGGCACCCGAGACAGGCGGTTGGAGAGTTTCACTGCAGCCCAGAGTTCCAAGTTGACGGCTCAGCAGGCTTCAGGCCCTGCTGCTCAGCTCCAGGAGAGGTGGGATTTGGGGCAGTGGGTTCTGAGATGTGGCTGCAAACACTCGGGGCTACCGAGGGAATTGGAGGAGGCTGCGGTGTGGCCAGAATGCAGGAAGCTCTTAGCAATCACCCTCCGATTGGGGTTGATTGGGTTAAGGCCTTCCGGAATGGTGTAGAACAGTTCTGAACTCAACTGCTGGAAGGATGATGAATCAAAAGGAATACAATAAACAGATTCCTTGTCATGTTGTTGGCTTTGTAGCAAATATCTGTTTTCTCCTTGGGATTACATGAACATTTGCTTTCCTTTGATTTCGGGTTGTTATTTTCAATATTTCTTTTGTTAGCTGAGCTCTCTCTTACAGAGCTTCAAACAGCCCTGTAAAAGCCCCTGACTCTTCCCTCTTGCAGGGCTGTGTTTAGAGTTTGGCTCAGCCTCAGCACATCACCTGTTAGCTGTTAGGAGGCTAATTCTGCAAACCATGACTTCATCTCCCTAAAGGAAGATAGACAGAAGGCCTCGATACAACAGATACGATTTAGTTCAAGATGTTTGGGAAGGGGAAAAAAAAGACCCTAAGCCTTTGGTCTCTGGGTGAACTTGGAAAGTAGACATGTCAAAGGTATTCATGTTCAGACAGCTGGTCTATAGTAGAGAAGGCTGCCAAACCGTGCTGTTATCCAAGGCTGTGGGAATTTTGTCAAGTGGCCTTAAAACGATCATGTTCAATGAGGCTGGGGAAGGATTGGCCCACGGGTGCCTCTGGAGTGCTGGCTGCTTGGAGGGGAGAGAGGAAGTGCATCGCTGGTCTAGGCCACTACAGATGATGGTGCCAGCTGCTCACCAGTTGCCAGGGACTGGCCCTGGCCAGGAGTGGGAGCCAGAGATCCTTAGGTGTTTTGCAAATTAGATCTCAAACAAATAAAAATCTTAAAACAAAAAAATAGCTAATGAGTGGGCCCGTTTGCTCATCATTCGACTTACTCCCTTTGTAGCATTTATAATTGGGGAACCTTATCACACTCTCCGGAGCTGCCCCCAAGTGCCTTGGGGCCCAGACCAGTCTAGTATTGGTCGCTGGTGACAAAATGTAGGTTATCACTGGCAGAGGAGACTTGGCTTGAGCAGGCAGAGAACCTGGTAAGGGGTTCTGTTTCTTTTCCTCCTAATTGCTCTTTTCCCAGTTTCCTCCCTTGGTTTCTTATGGACTCCATTTGTTTTGGTTACAGCCTCCAGGGCTCTGCCTCCTGAAAATTCCCTCCAAGGGAAGATCCAAGAGTTGAGCTTTGGAAACAGGGGAGGGAAGGATTTGTGTCTGTAGATGTGATGTTTTCCTAGTTCTCTTTCTCAGAATCCCTTTTCTTTTAAACCAGCCACAGGCAAAAAATTTAGAGACGTACAAAACCCTTCAAAATATGAAATGAATTGAGTGGGCTACCTGAAGCTGACTCTGGGGGGCGGCTGTCCTTGCTGAGGAGGGGTACGGGCCCATCCCAGTGTGCCGGGGGTACAGGCAGGAACTGCTGCACAGCTCCGAGCCTGGGGCCTCTGTGACTTTGCCTTTATAGCATTTGCAAAGCAGAGGGTCACTTACTAGGAGGAAGATTTCACCAGGTCATCTCCCTTGGTGACGTGTGCCCTGCCCCAGTTCTTCAGCACTCAGTCTCCCTCTCTCCCCTCCCCTTCCCTTGAACGGGAACACACCCTGGAGAGCAGATGGGAACTGTTCCATCTTGCTGAGTGCTGGCATTTTGCACCTCTCCTCTCTCCCTGCAGCAGGCAGCCCTCTCTGAGCCAGGAAAGCCCTTTTTTATGATGGCTGTTTCTAAAACTGGACTCGGGATCAAAGGGTGGGAATTACTGATATTTGGCAAGGGATGAGCTCGTGCTCTGGGTTACTGCTTTTGTTAGCAGTCAGGGGCGTCCTCTGTCTTTCTCAGCTGTTGTAAAATGCAGTGCAGGGGTGGGGTGGGGCATGGAACATGCTTCTCGTAAAAGGTGTGTTTCTGAGGTGTGTCCCTATCTTGTGTGTCCCTTGATAGTTACTATGGCAACTATCCATCTGAAAAAAGTATAAGAGTAAACAGAAGGTAAAGCTCTTGTTCAGCTAGCTGGGGAGTGACTGTGTGATCCTCACTGTCACCCCTACTTGACACAGCTCCCTCCTCCTCCCTGCAGGGCTGCGGGACCACTCTTCAGCGGTAGGAGCATTGGGGGGGGAGTTACCTTGGTTTGCGCAGATCGCAGATAGGCTGGGGTTTTGCAAAAAGGAAGGAGTCTTGGGTTTGGGGGCTCCTTGGTGAAGAAGGCAGCGGAGTGACACCCCTGCCAGCTCTTTCCAAGGAGCTGAGATGCTTCCCATCCTGGCCCCTCCTCATCCACCGAGCCACTTGCTGTCACTCCCGGGTGGATCCAGAGGTACCCCTGAAGCCAAGCTGAATTCGCAGTATGGGAGCACAGTCCTTGAAATTTCCCAAGTAGAGAAACTGAGGCATTGAAAAGTGAGAGTGAGGGGGAAGGGCCTGCAGAAGCTGGAGGCAGCTGCTGGAGGACTGATGTCCAGGTTTCTCCACCCTGTGTGTGTGCTTCCGGTCGCTCCCCTGCTTGCTTGTTCTACGTGCTGCCTGCCCTCACCCAAGTCAGGTGCCCAGCCACACTCGAGTCCTCCCCCCTGTCCCCTGGTCTTTTTATCCATCTTTCTTTTCCCTGCACAAAAAAGTTAGGGCAGCACTGCAGAAAATAAAAAGACCACAGCCCGCCCTCCCTTCCCCACCACCAACGGCCGCTGAGCCTTGCTGGGCAGGAGAGGAAACAGGCGTCCTCCACTTCCCTGAGAAAGTGTACTTTCAAATGAGTTTCTTGCCAAAGGGATGGGCTTAGGACTTAGCAAAAGGACCCTGCTGTGGGCATTCTCATTCCTCATGCCTATTCTCACTCTCTGTTTTTAGTGAGGGCCAGGTAAAGCCTTCTGAGCACATACAGTCAACAGGTTGTGATGCCTCAGCCCCCTCCTGTGTCTGTATTCTGGCTCTGCGGATATTGATGGCCCAGTGCTTCCCTGTCGCCTCAGGAGCGGGGCAGGAGAAGCCAGAAGTCAGTAAGGTGGGCTACAGCCCTGTGGTGTCAGATGGCCCTCGCAGGCCTTCCTGCTGCAGAGGCCCAGGGACCGTTGTGGCTAGTTCTCCTTCCTGCGCCCTCGCCCCCAGGTTCCGTGTCACTGTTGGCTTCAGAGCCCTGCTTGGTTTCACTCATGGGCTGCAGGTGGAACAGTAGCATTGCTTGTGTGCCGCCAACTCCATGAGTGCAGGAGAATGAAGGCCCAGGTGGGCTGGGCTGGCCAGGCAGGCACCTGGGGCCGAGGGCGCACATACATCACAAGCACCTTTTCTGCTTGGCCAAGGTGGGCCCGTCTCTGCTGGGCACTGGGACACACTACCATGATCAGTTGTAGGGAAGCTTCGGTGACACTGCTAGGTGGGCTGTTTCCCCCACCGCTGGTAACCGAACTGTCCTGAGCCCGTGGGGACCAGCCCTGTTGAGATGTACGTGTGAAAGGGAGAAACGTGAGCCCCTCTAATGGTTATGCTGCTGCCTGTCCTGCCTCCCTCCCCCTCCCCCGTCACATGTGTAAAGCCCGGTTAAGGGTCCCCATGGCGCTGGCATGTGCAGCTTTGATGTGATCTCCCTGCTGGCCTGGGAACACAGAGAAGGCAGGGGCTCATGGCACCTGTGTCCCTCCTGCCAGCACAGAGCTGAGTGACATCAGTGTGGTGATTATTGAGCAACTGAATTCCTGCTTTGGGTTTAGAGGGGAAACCTGGTGTTTCAAGTGTGACTGACGCCTGCCCCCGCTAATACTGCTTCCATGAGTAGCCAGCAGCTTTTCAGCTTTGGACACGTACAGTACTTCTCTGCATTAGGTTCAGCTGTTGGTACCTCTTAAAACATGTATAACATGCACTGTCGTAAATTTTAAACACATGATTTCCATGCAGCTAGAATTTTGTTCCTAGTTACTTTGTAATGATTCTGAATGCTGACTGCCAGAGAAGTCTAGTGTTTACAATATAACTAAATATCAGAAATTCTTTAGCACCAGGAGGAGATTGGGCTTGGTTTGGGCCTGGAACGGTGGTCTAGAAGGACGGACGTGGCAGAATTGCAGAGGTGGGGAGTGTGAGGTACATTCTGAGACTGTCTGTATGTACCTCATCAAGAAAATGTGATGATGATGACAAGGTTGACAAGTTACCAAGAGAACTGTGTTGCCAGGAAGAAGAAAATCTCTTGCCAAAGGGCACCTCCTAATCCCCACCGTCTTCGGTGCTGAGGAGATCTGTCATCTTGTCCTGTGAGACGCTGCCCCAAAGGGCAGGCAAAATCAGTCTTGGCACCCATATGGGTCATGTGCATAGCCTAGATTATTTTCTCATATTTTTCATTTTGAAAAAGTTCAAACATACAGAATGCTAAAAGAATACTTTAAAAATTTTTTTATATATTTATGGGATATATTATGATGTTTTCCTATATGTATACACTGTGGAGTGGATAAATCAAGCTAATTAACATATGCATCACCTCACGTACTACTTAATGTTGAGAACATTTAAAATCTATTCTTTTAGCAATTTTGAAATATGCCTTATTAACTATAGTTGCCATTCTGTGTGGTCACTAAAACATATTCATCCTGTCTGTCTGAAACTTCGTACCATTGGACCAGCATCTCCCTCCCCCTGCCCCAGTCCCAGGTGACTGCCATTCTACTGTTTCTACGAGTTTGACATCTTCAGATAACACATAGAAGTGAGATCATGCAGTACCTGTCTTTCTGTGCCTGGCTTATTTCGCTTAGCATAATGTCCTCCAGCTTCATGCATGTTGTTGCAAATGACAGAATTTCCTTGAAAGAGGAACACTCTATCATATACCCATAGTAACAACTGCTAACATTTGGCCACATTTGCTGTACTCTGTAGACTTTTTCAGAGTTCTTTGAGAGTAAGTTGCAGACATCAAGATGCTTCACTCCTAAATGCTTCAGCTTGTATCTCCTGAGAACAAGGACATTCCCTAGTGCATGGCGACACCATTATCACACTTAAGAAAATCAGTAATTCCCTAGTGTGTGATGTCCAGTCCACATTCAGATTTTGTTGTTTCCAAAATGACTTACACCTTTAAAAAAAATTGGGATTCCATCAAGGACTGACAAATTTGTATTTGGTTGTCATATCTCTTTAGCCTTTAAAATCTACAGCACCCCCCATCACTTTTGTTTTATGTTTTTATGAGATTGACTTCTGGTTTTGAATCTAAATGTGCAGACATTCCACACTGATTAAATCAACAGATTTAACACGCGCCCAACAATGTCGAGCCACCCTCTCCTGGAAACCCTATAAACCCCTTACCTGTTGTTCAAGATGTAGACACAGTGCACTGTCAGGCCACGCAGCTGACCCCGCAGGGTCGGCCCTGGTGATGTGGGGGGTACTGACTGCAAGCCGCATTTTCTGGGAAACAGGAGCTAGAACTGGGCACAGATCTCACCACTTACTTACTGAGTGACCTTCAGAGGGTCTCTTCTCTCTCAGCCTCAGCTCCATGTCCAAAACAAAGGGATTGGACCAGTGGCCTGCTGGGTCCTGCGCAGCTTGTGGTTTAACCCCTCCGTGACCGTGCCCAAAGTGTTTGCCGGGAAGACCCAGCTACAGCTTCTCATCTTGGGCAGCTGCTTCCTGGATCGGCTGCCTGCACCCATTCCTAGCACTGTGAATAGGGCCGGGGGGACACGGGGTCCTCTGATGCTCTAATGTGACATGTGCTGTTCTCTCTCCCCACAGCGGAGATTCTGGAGCTGGCTGGCAATGCAGCGAGAGACAACAAGAAAGGACGGGTCACACCAAGGCACATCCTGCTGGCAGTGGCCAATGATGAGGAGCTGAATCAGGTACAGGGCTCTCCCAGCCTCCCCAGACCCTCGAGCAGGTAGCCACACTTCCTGAGAGGCAGAGCTGAGGGGCCTCAGTGTCTGGCTGGTTATCAAGGTGTGGCCTGCATTTTGGGTTCATTAGCAGCTTCCTTGCCTCTTGAGGCACTGTTTCCTCGGGCCTTCTTGGCAGTGTGGGGAGGGGAGGAGACAAGGTGTTGGGCTCTCCCTGAAGGACAGGTATTATCTAAATCCCATCCAGGTGAGGGACTCTGGGGTCTTGAGCCCTGTGTGGCGGGCCTGAGTCCTGCTGGTGTCCCTGTAGATGCCATGGAGGAAGGGGCGCTGCCACCCCAAGCAGGAGGGTGCACAGGCAGGGCTGGCTGGTGGGCGGGGTGGTCTGGCTGGCAGGCGGGGTGATCTGATTCACCTTCTGCCCCTTTGGTTTTCCTGCCAGCTGCTAAAAGGAGTCACCATAGCCAGTGGGGGGGTGTTACCGAACATCCACCCTGAGTTGCTAGCGAAGAAGCGAGGATCCAAAGGGAAGTTGGAAGCCATCATCACGCCACCCCCAGCCAAAAAGGCCAAGTCTCCGTCCCAGAAGAAACCCGTGTCTAAAAAAGCAGGAGGCAAGAAAGGGGCCCGGAAATCCAAGGTATGTTACTTGGCAGGGACGTGTGGAGTGGGGCAGGGTGGGGAGCAGATAAATGGGGCCACAAGAGGTGACCCCCTTCCCACCTGGGTTCCCCTTCCCCATGGGCTTGTCCCCCAGATAGGGAGGACCAGAGGAGGAACACATAGGACTTGATTTCGCAGGGGCTAGTCCAGCTCCAATGGCCAGGGTCAGGACTGTCTGTCTCCTGGAATCAGACGCAGTTGGAGGACTGGACCCTGTGGACGAGGGGGATGGGCGATGGGTTTTCAGGACGTGCTGGGGGTGGTAGCCCCAGGCTGGAAGGACCTTTGTGCCTGGCCTTCCAGGGAGATGCTTGACCCACGCTAGGGGACAGCCGCCATCTAGTCCTGCCCAGAGGGGCCAGCTGCCCACACTCCCTGACGCTCAGTTGCAGAGCTCCCACCGTGTTGCCCTGGCCGCGTTTCTGTCCAGGGCTGGTCTGGACAGTTTGCTGTTTGGAGTGGTTGCCTCTGTGAAGGAGGAAGACAGACATATTTTTCAAGCACTTCCCACTGGGCCTAACTTGGACTGGCAAGGTCCTAGGCACTGATCATTTTGTGGTGAGGACAGCCTTCTCGTCAGTGTGATCTGTGTTGTCCTGGGTGGGGGAGGCCAGCAGGTTCTGAGCCATAATCCGTGCAGCATGGGGGGACCCCTGGAGGCCCTGCTTCCAAGTAGTTGTGCTCACTGAGCATCAGCAGGAGGCTGCAAGGCACCTCGGACACATATTTTTCATTCCTTCCTTGCTGGGCCCTGGCCTATCTCCTGTTGTCACCACCTCCAGGGCCAGCAAACGGGGAGCATTGCAGTCAAAGCTTGGTCTTTAATAAAATGGAATCTCGAGGCTGCCCTGGCCTGAGGTGTTCCTTCTAACCTCCAGCCAGACTGGGAGGAATCGCCCCTGGCAGAAGGAGGCCTGCCTATTTCGTAAGACCCTCCATAGTAAGTCCTGGGAAATGCCTTGTGAGACCTAATGAAGCAGTGTCGGGAAATCCTTCCCACGTGAGCCCAAATCCTCCCACCCTAGTGAGACAGTGAGGACACCTTCCCAGGTAGGCGTGAGGAACTGTGGCCAGGTGAGCATAACTCCTCCCACCCTGCCACATGTCCCCTCCTTTGAGACTGCCTGTGCATGCGGGGGCATCTTCTTTGACCCCCGACCACCTTCTCCCATCTCCCGCTGTACTTAGGCGGGAGAGGCGGTATGTCTTTGCACACACAAAATCTAAATTCCTCTTGCTAACACGCCACCCAGCCCCAGCCCCAGCATCACTCCCAGCTCTTTGAGAGAGAAACTCGATACTGAAGAGCGTCCTGTGAGTTATTTCCAGACGCTTGCATTCCACCTGGCTCCCGAGTCTGGGAGGGTGCTGGAGGTCAGGCGGGGATTTTGCAGAATGCGCCCTTACTCGCTCCTGCTAACTATAAAATTAGCAGATTGAGCTGTTTCTTTTTTCCCTTTCAACATTTGCAGCTGGGAGGAGGAGCGTGGCGGGAAGCAGGGGAAAGTGCAGCCCTTTGTAAATGTTAAAAGGATGAGGATGCCAGGTCTGTCATCTCTTGGAAATGGACCCCAGGGACCTGGCTGCCCGCAGAGCGGGGCCTGTGGCACTTGGTGCTGGGGACCAGCAGGGGCAGGATGGTGGCCTCGGCATAGCCTTGGCTCATGCCGCGTCCCAGGCCATTGCCTCTTCTATGCACAAGCTGTTGACATTTGAGCAAGTCTCAGACGTCAGCGTCTGCAGACAAACCGGCTGGACCTAGTTCCCCTGCCGCCCGAGCCTTCCTCTAGTAGTTTTTGCCCCATGACTTTGTGAACTTTCCAATTTACCAAACACTAGGAATTTTTTCTCTTTCTTTTTGGATTTGAAATATAGGGGTGTGTGTGTGTGTGTGTGTGTGTGTGTGTGTGTGTCTCTTCAGCTCCTAGTAGCTATATTTGGAACTCAGTGTTTCTAATAACCATATGCCAATAATCACTGGACCACTCAACTTTTCCCTTGATTACAAAAGCAGGAAGTCTGTTATGGTGGTCTGTTTTCCTTCCATACAATAAAACACATTGTCTGCTTACTGTACCAGTATTTGGCTAACATTAAACCCTGGGGGAAGCTGAAATTGGAACCGTGAACAGCTAATTTTCAAAACATTTGTTTAATGTAAATTGTGGTGTCAGCTCCCAGAAACAGCAGAGAACTCTGCATCTCCAGGTTTAAGTGGAACGTTCTGAAAATAACCTTTCCAGGGACACGCTGAGAAAGCCTTCGTAACATGCTAAAACACTTGTAGTGAAAGGGAGTTGGTATTTTTCAAGTGTCAACACTTGAATTCCAAATCATAATTTTTCCCCCAATTCTGTGCAGTTTGAAGGGTTTGAAAATCTCCAGTTGTGACAGCTGAGTCAGCTATGGTGGAAACGGTTAGAGAAGGCAATACTCCTCCCTCCCTCCCCCGGGGCTGGGAGTCCAGAGCCCTGGCTGTGTCCCAGGGTTCCTCCCTCCTACCTGGGTGGCCTCAGGCAAGTCTTCCCCTCTCTGTGTTCTCTCTCCCGGTTTACCCCACCCTGTAAAAAGAGAGTCCATTCCAGCCTTATAATTCAGTGACTCTATGTATATTGCATATGTTTTTGAGTAAGTAACATGTATGAGAGTTTGGAGAGTACGAAAGAGTGTGTAGCAGAGAAATCTCGCTCCCGTCAGCCCCCCACTTCTACCCAGGGCAGTCTCTGTAATGAGCTTTTATGTCTCCTTTCAGAAAGTCTGTGCATCAGCATAGAGAGGCATCAATCCCTCCGCATCCTACCTGATCTTCTTTAAAAAAAATATAAATCATGTGACCAACTATTTTGGCAGTGTCGTGTAATAGTTAAGAGTGTAAGCTTTGGGGTCAGCCACCGGGCTTTGTGTCCCAATTCTGCCGTTTCCTAGCTGCATGACCTTGGCAAGTTACTTCTCTGTGTTCAGCTTCCTCATCTGTAAAATGGAGCTATACAAAGTGGTCGTGAGGCTTAACGGGATTCATGGAGAGTGCGTAGGTACAGCAGTGTGGCGTACACAGTACCTGCTGCTGTCACTCTTTTAGCCGTTCTTCCGTCTCTCTGCATGTAGGGCTGCTTTCATACTGCACGGCTGACTACAGTTACTGACGTGATATGTAAAACCCATGTAGCCAGTCTTCTACAAACGGACCTTTAGATCGAGAGTTGAGTATGTTTTTAACTTTGGCTGTCACTCATAGGAAATTTCTACCCCATTAAGAAATTTCAAAAGCAGCCTCATCTTTTGAACATTTAATACCAAGATGTTTAAAGAATGAATATTCATTTGACCAGTATTTATCCAGTCTGTGCTACTCTTCTCAGTAGTGGAGGTAGCAGCAGGGAGCACAAAGCCCCTGCCCTCCCTCGAAGCTCAGAGAGGGGTGCAGGGTCGTTATAGAAGGTGGGCAGGGGTCGGTGCGATGGCAGAAATAAAGGGTGCGATGGCAGAGGCAGTGTTATTACCTAGACGGTTAGGTGAGACTACTCGTAAGGTGGCACTTCAGCAGAGACCTGACTGAGTGAGACACTTGGCCATCCAGGTGAGCAGGAGCAGAGAGCTGCTGGCAAGGGAACAGCAAGGCACCTTGAGGTGGGTCATGCTTGGCTCCTCCCAGGAGAACTGGCTGGCCTGTGGGCTCCTCATGTTTCCATAATACGGACACCTTTGGCAGTGGGAAAGGCTGGGGACCCTTCTCAAGATAAGGTTTCAAAGGCATAAAATAAAATGCCTGAGATTCAAAGGAAACCATCTATACTTACGTCTCCCAGGTTAAGACCCCTGTCAGAGTGTTGACTGAGAATCATAGGATAATCTTTTGGGCATCTCTAAGACAGTTTTTGTCAAAAATTTGGGTAAAGTATTATCTCGCCTAGGATCTTTCAACATAAACCTGCACCATCCCCAAACCCCACTCCGTCACCACGTGAAAACCACCCTCTGGGATCATGAGGGTAGGCTTGCTCCTGGCAAAAGCCTAAGATGATTTTGGTAGAGTGCCTGTTTCTTGGAAGGAAGTGGTTCTTTTGAGAAGCTGCCGTCCTTACAAAATTTTGCTGGCTTTTTAATGATACTTCAGGCAGTTCAACCACCAGAGTGAAAGAGACTAGGCATAGGTCGACTTGGATTGAGGACTTTCACGTAAGCCTTTTTGGACACTCAGTCCTACAGAGTCTCCCAGCTGACTGCAACCTGGTAGGTTTTCTACTGCTCAAAACAAAGCTGAGTGCCCGACCACTAAATGGGATCCTTTGTGTTTGTAGAACAATATAAAATTCTACACGGTCAGTTATTTTGGAGATTGACAAACAAGATTGCTTGCCAACACTTTTTCCTCCAAGCTGGGATATGAAAAGAATCTATCACTTGGGATTACCACTTCATAAAAGAAGGGCATTTTAATACCAAGAAGTTAGAGGGGGACAGCAGCAGGGTTCATGAGAAACTTGGGCACAGTTAGGGTTTGAATGCGGTCGTATCTCGCAAGCACCCACGTTGTCCCATGGGGAACCTGGAAGGGAGGAGGCAGGAGTTCTCTGCCGAGCAGATGGGCTGCAGAAAACCAGGAAGGACTGGCTCGTCTCTGCACTGCACCTTGCTGCCTTCTCTCTAAGGCAGTGTGTTGAATGAGTTCTCTAGCCTTCGTCTCATTTTCCAAATGAGGAATCTGAGGCTTAGGGATGGTGAGCAGTTTTCCCAAGGTCGTGCAGCTAGCAGAGCTCAAAGTACAGATACTGAAATGCAGTCATTCTGAGTGCAGACATAGTGTCACTGTTATGTCCTGTGCCCATGGACAACTCCCCTTGGTGGAAGCCTCTCTTCAGATGGCGGAGGGCTGCACGGCCACCCACTGCAGGAGGAGTCAGGGAGCCAAAGCCTTAATGAGTCATTGCTGCGAATCACTGGTGTCATCACAGGTTAAGCCTTAGAACTTGGCTGTGGAGGTGGCTGCTGATTTGTGTCAGGGGCACAGGGATGCTCAAGTGCCTGCCTCCCAATAAAACCAGCTCCAACTCCCAGGTGCCTGAAATCCTATCAGCTAGGTCTTATCTCTCAAAACCCAGGTATCCTTGGCAGGAAGCGCTAAATCCTTATCTACTTATCCCTCTGTGTGAGAACCTTTATCCCATTCCCAAGTATTTACTGAGCTATGCATGGGTAGTGTAGGGCATTGATTTTCAAACATTTTTGCTCGCATACCTCCTAAAAAGAATTTTTAAAATCTTTGTATCATACACATTTAAAATTTGACAGCTAAACTTTCATTATAAATTTAAATACCTGCAGAGGGTGTGATTTTTTTTTTGCATACTGCAAATACATTAAAAATAAAACTGTTTTCCTCATTTAAGTGTATCCAATGGAGTCTAAGTACTGTGCTGATTTGATACACCATCATCCACTTAAAAAATACACAAATTGGCCCTTCAACAGTTGGACAATTTGTTTTTTCCCTTTATTCCCCCTTCATTTACTCCAAAAATTTTCATCCCTGTATATGCTTATATTTTATAGATTTCTGCAAAAAAATGATGCATATAAATTTATTTTGAAAACTTGCTTTTGACCTTTATAAAAGCACAAAATGATACAGATTCTACAGGATTGGATAGTTAGGGCACTTAATAATATACTATTGATCAAACTGATCAAATGAATTATAAATTTTTATAACTATTAAGGAAAATAAAATTTTATTGGAAAAGCAGCTTGGGATGGGATGGGTAGAGATTCCCCACCCTTCTTCCCCCCAGTTCAAGTATCCTAAGATGAATATTATTGCTAAAATGAGACAGGGTTCAGCATCCCAATTTTTTATACTTATAAGTGCTGGGAAAGCCTTGTTTGCTAAAATAGGAATGGAAAGTTTTGTTACAGTAACATCATTCAATCCTCAGAACCCTTTCTGATATATGCCAACAGTCATGGAGTACTCTCTCATCAATGTATTTTAATAAATGTTTTATTTTAGAGTAGTTTTAAATATAGAGAAGGGTTACAGGGTACAGAGAGTTCTTGATTACCCTCACCTGGTCTCCCTGTGGTTAACATCTCGCGTGACTATGGTGCACAGGGCCACGACTAAGAAACCGACACAGGTCTGTTCCTGTTAGCTAAACTACATCAGTCTGTTTTTAATGATCTATCAGCTGTTAACTCAATTAGGTATTGCTTCAGTTTTGTTGAAAGTACAGAATTTAAAACACGTGATTTGCAGGCAGCCTTGCTATCCAGCCTTGCCCTTTCTTGGTTCCTGGAAAATATATCAAAAAAGGCTTTGCTAAGACTTACTATATAATTGTTAATTATATTATAATTAATATATATATAATATATATAATTATATTATAATTAATTATAATAAGTATATAGTTAATTATATAGTAATATACCCGTTTCTCTTTTGCTTGTCCAATCTGAGCCACACAAAGTATTAAGAAAACCAAAATAGTGATAATTTTAATGTATCTTTGGCAGTACCATGTTTCTTGATAAAATGCTTTATTGTCTTACCAGTTGTATCAAAACCTTGGGATTTCAGATTTAGTGCATTTAATTTATAGCAAATGTTAGACATATAACCTAATTTTTAAAGCAGTCCTTATTGTTAAAGCAATCAGCAAAATTAGACCTTTTTTTTAATGTAAGTAAAAATGTTAATACATTAGTGAATTTGAATCTTAGACAAATGGATAGGGAGGGCACAGGCATTGCCCTTCTGAGTGTTCATATTGATCCTCCAGAAGGCACAGCCGTCTGGAATATTTCTCACCCCTTCTTTCTTAATTTCTTTCCCCGGACCCCATCTCAGGAATGATGTACATTTTGACACTAATTTGGGGAAAGGGAAAGATGAAGTGTCGAAATAAAAAAATGCCATTGTTCCCACTGTCCTCACCCTATAATATGTCAGAATGCAGGAAATCCCCAAATTAGCCAAAATATCCGTTTCTACTACAGGCTTTGTCCTCAATAGAAATATGCAAAAATTCTATATCCCTACTCCCGGCGTGGTGGCCCATGCTGATACTAGCTCTGGGAAGCAGGAGGAGCGTGGTTAGGAAAGGAACCCCAGGCACAGATCCCTCGCTCAGGGCAGATCCGTTGTAGGAAAAAGTGTATTAGGCAGCTGAAGATCTGGAAATTGGTTTATTTAAAACTCTTGATGCCACTCACCTCTTGGAAGACCCTTGGGAACTCCAGGGTGCCCATGCCAAAGAGCAGGCTGAGACCCATGCCCACCAGGTGGGGTCCCTAGGGAGACAGGTGGGTTTATAACACCCTCTCTACATTCATCCTTGTCGAGGGCTGGTTTAAATGAAGGAGGGTACAAGCCAGACTCACCTTCTGGGTGGGGAGAAGGTTGGAGGGTTATGGTCCTTGGTCTGCTTTTTGAGAATAGTGACCTAGCACAGTGTTTTTCTTCTTAAGCTTGAATGGTGTGCAAGACATCTAGAAAACAAAAACACTTGAAGATCCTTAATTCAGAGGCATTTACTTGGTCTGAATTTATGAAAAGGTTTCTATTCTAAAAGATCAATGCAAAATGAAGTTTCACCTTTTTTTTGAGACAGAGTTTCACTCTGTTGCCTGGGTAGAGTGCAGTGGCATCAGCCTAGCTCACAGCAACCTCCAACTCCTGGACTCAAGAGATCCTTCTGCCTCAGCCTCCCCAGTAGCTGGGACTGCAGGCATGTGCCACCAATGCCTGGCTAAGTTTTATATATGTATACATTTTTAGTTGTCCAGCTAATTTCTATTTTTTTTTAGTAGAGATGGGGTCTCGCTCCTACTGAGGCTGGTCCCAAACTCCTGAGCTCAAACAGTCCTCCTTCCTTGGCCCCCTGGAGTGCTAGGAATACAGGCGCGAGCCACTGCACCCAGCCAAGTTTCACCTTTAAGTAGCAGTTTTTTAGATTAGAAAGTGATAAAAATACAATTTAACATACAGAACTCGCATACCTCCAAACAAGTCTGCAGTCCCCACTTTGGGACGTGCTGAGAAATGGTTGTGTTTAGTGTCCTGGTTTGAGTATGAGGGGTGAGGCCCGTGCACTGCCTCCCGGTTAGGAAGCCCCGACTGGCGCGCGTGGCCTGTGCCCGGGCGGCCTCACTCTGACCCTTCTGTCTGTGCAAGAAGAAGCAGGGCGAAGTCAGCAAGGCAGCCAGCGCCGACAGCACAACCGAGGGCACGCCCGCCGACGGCTTCACCGTGCTCTCCACCAAGAGCCTCTTCCTCGGCCAGAAGGTAGGTGACGTGGGCTTCGTACTGCTCCAGGGCCCCGGGACAGATGGGCACAGGCCACCTCCACTGGCAGGCCTGGGGGCTCCTGGGGCGACGCCCAGCTGGGGGGGGCAGAGTGGGCAGGGGGCTTGGAGTGGTCTCGTAGAGGGCTGAGTGCGAGGAGACCACAGAGCTGGGGGGACTCTGGCGGGCGGGGAAGGGGGAGAGGGTGTCAGGAAGAGGGCAGGAGGCTCCTGTGTTGGGGACCGGGACCCTTGGGGTCAGCCTGGAGAAGGCGCCTCCCCTGTGGGACAGCCTGGTCCTCAGATGGCGCTGGCCAGGAAACTAGGCGGAGGTCAACCCCCTGGTGTGGACAGGGAACGGTCTGGCAGGCCGCCTGCCGGTCCCGGTGGGCACCGAAGCCGGGGCCTCTGGCCTAATCCAGGGGCTCCGCGGGGGTCGTTTTCAGACGTGCTGGTGGGCGCACCGGGGTTTCTTCGCTGAGCCCCCAGACGACGCCCTGAGCCAGCTGTCTGTCTGTTTTAACCGTGGGCAATATATTTTCAGCCGCCCCCGTGACGAGCTTTGCCAGGACGCCATGGTTTTGTAAAAGATGATTCACTTTTATTGAAAATAAAAATGATGCAAAGGCTTTTAAGACCCGAGAACGAGAGTCAATTAATATTTCTCTATTAACACCAAAAAGGGGGTGGGGAGAAAGGGAATTGAGCTCTTAATTTTTTATCCTACATTTAAAAAATTAAAGGAACAGATGCGACCTTCCACGTAAATTTGCGTTTAGCTGGAACGTGGTGACGTGTATTAGGTGGTTCTGAAGCTGCATCATTTTTACACCCTCATCGTCAGCCTCTGGCATCGCGGTGACGCGGCGCGCTCGCTCACGGCGTGGCAGTCCTCCCCTTCCCTCTTCCTGTCACTGATTGCACTCAGTCGCTCATGATGCAATTCCTGTGGTGGACTCTGTGTTCCAGAATATAACCATTCCTGTTTACGTTTTTAACCATTATTTGTATTTTGTATGCATTTTTCAAAAGAAAGCAGTACTAGTTGTCATCTTAAGGTCTGGGGCTTTGAAAGATTTTGCTTAAAATATTTTTTCTTTTAAAAATTTCAACTCAACAGTGAAGGCAACCACCTGGGTCTACTTTCACACCCTTTCACGTGTCCTTTGGGCAGTATATTAAGAGTTAATGTGACCTGTCATCCAAATTGCTTCAGTTTGAACTGAAGCGTGAAAAAACCATGCTACTTGGGACTAGGTCCAGTGTGTTCTAGATCCCTGATGCAGACTGTTAACCAAGGACTTGCAGGCTTCTTAAGCAGGTAGAACATTCAGCCCCTGGGTCACCTTTTCTCGTTCTCTTCTCCAAGCTGCCTGGGGCGCCACCCACCCTGACCTTTCCTATCCCTGCTACCTCCTCTGGCCATGCCAAAGCCAGCCTCAAATCAGAACTCCTCATCCTCCCCTCCCCCCCCCCCATTGCTGGATGAACTAAAATATTTCCAGAGTAGCAGCAAATGTGGCTATATAAATGTCCATATACAAACAGGGCAGAAGGAAACAGGATCGGGCGCCCCTGGGCTCTGTTGCATGTTGAGCCCTCGAGGGCAGGCGGGCAAAGGCTGCAGACACCTTGCTGGCTCTTCTGAAGAGCTGGGCATATGTCAGTTCTCAGTAACTCTCCATGTTGGCTACACCTGGTCCAGGTGTGGCAAGAATAAAAATAGAGTACAAATCTAGCTTATACTGACTCCCACTCAGGGCTTGGGGTAGAGGGTCCAAAAAGCCATAGAGAAGTATTAATACTCCATAATTTACAGATGTACCATCTACTGTTCTTTAAGAAATAGAGGAGAATGAGGGCAGTGAGCTTGGTGATGAAACTAACGTGCCCGTTACCGTGACTTTTGGAGGGAGACTCGGAGAGGGTTGAGCCGGAACGCAGTGTAAAATAGCCAGCCGAAGAGGCGAGGCAGGGCGCAGACCCTGAGAGACCACCAGCCTTCTTTACTGTGTGACACGCTTCTGTCTCTTAGTGGCAAAGAGAAAACAGCAAGTTACTGGAAAACTGCCCTTCCTGTTAAACATGCTTGCAACTTTATGACACAAGATTCACATATCCACAAAGAGGTAGTAACCCCAAACCTAGCACTGCAGATGGATTTTAGGAGAGTAACCTGCATCCTCCCAAATACAACTTCAAAGAATAAAGTATCAGGCACCAGTGTCAGAAGTGGATACTGGCTGCTCTTTCGGAAACCCCACACTCCCAGAGCATGAGATTCATATTCTAGAGCATTATTTTGAAGCACGACTTTCTGGCCCTTTGTTGGCTGTGACTATCAGGTGACTATCATGACATATGGTACAGAAGGCCAGAGTCATAAAACTGACTCATACATATTTTTATACAAAGCACATTTAAAATGTTTTAGATATTAATTTTGACTTGGGTTTTAGGAATTGTTTCAAAAGTGGTGCTTTAGAATGATGGCTCGATGGTACCCTGTGTGCTGTGACTCCTGTTTTTCCATCTGTGGCAGTGGAAGCAGTGCTTGAACATTGCAGGCACACTGGGTGGAGAAAGGTGATACTGCGCTTGCGGCAGCCCAGTGAGGCCTGGTTGCTAAGCTACACACAGGCGGAAATGGCCCAGGGCTTAGGACCCTGGGATCTAATTGTGGCTGTTAATGATGTAGTTCTCATCCTGCAGTCTCAGGAGTAATCGCTCTCCTTATGCTGCAATTGTGCCTAATGTTCACACACATTTTTGAATTGTTTTAGAAAAGAAAACAGTGCTGTAAATCTGAATCAAGAAAATGTTTTTGCTTTGTGCTTCAACGGAGATTTGCAGCCGCTTTCCAGAGGTTTTAAAACCTGATGGTTTTATTTTCAAAACAAATTTCTAATGTATATGAAAATCTGTAAGTCCATGTCCCTGGTAGCAGAGGATTTAAGTTTCCTTGGTAGAGTCAGTGTTACGTGAAGCATTTGGGAAGGCAGTCTTGGGAGGCTGTGAGTGAGTCTCTATCTCCCAAATGATCAGGATTCAACCCCAGCATGCAGGCATGGGTTACCATGGGTTTTCTTTCTCTGATCCACGCATCCTTCTCCTAGGGGCTGGAAAGCTATAAGGAGAAGGGAACCCTTGAAGCAGCAGTAGGAGAGAAAGAGTATTTGCCCCTTTCCAGCACGGTGGCTCACGGCTGGCGAGAGCGTGTAGGAAACTGCCCACAGGTGTCCTTACCTTTGAGGAGGACTTTCTAGCCAGATACCCACCAGATGCCGCCGCCAGGCCCGCGGCCCCTGCAGAGGTCGTGCAGGGAGGGCAGCACAGACGCGAGGGCAAGGGCAGGCGCAGGGGAGACACACTTCTCATGAGGAGTCTGGAAAGGGTCTGATGGAAGACAACGCCCTGCCCGTCCCTCTTAGTTGAGGTGGACTTTGGGGGCAGGAGAAGAATTGCTTTTTATGTGGCCAATACAAGGAAATGAGACCGGCCAGGCTTGCTTCCTTGTTCACTAGAATGGAATGAGAGACTCCAGAATTAGACAGTTATAGGCTAGACTCAGATACTACTTTAACCATCACTTTCGTTTCCTAAAAGTGAATTTCTAATCATGTCACCAAAAAAAAAAAAAAAAGACTGTCCTGTTTCCTGTAGCCAAGTAGGTCAGGCAGCCTGCACGTCCACTGAGGAGCTCCGCGCTGCCGGCGCTTCCCTGTCATCGGCAGACGGCCTCGGCCTGGCCTGAAGTGTGGTGCCAGCCTCTCATACAGGCGAGCTCAGGTCGGCTCTGAGCCATCTCACTTCCAGGCCGGGCCCAGTCCCTGAGCTGTGGCAGTTCCATTAGCCTTGCCCTTAGAGAACGGGGAAGTTGGTGTCCTCTGAGTTATGTCTGAGGATGTTTGTCATCCGATTCCAACGCTCTGTGCCCACAGAACTGGCGCTGCTGGAGGCATTGGTGGCACTTGGGAGGCAGCAGCCTCTCCGCCTCCAAGGGGCTACCCTCTAATGAGCTCTCACCGTGAGTGGCGAGCAGGAGTTGGTGTGCATGTAACCACTGCGGGGAGGACCTGGCTACTGGAGATAGGAGTCAGACCCCCAGATCCCAGTGGTGGAGGGAATCTGGAAGGTCACTCGGCCAAGTCCTTTTCTCCCAACTCCACATGCAAGAGGGACCTCCGCCTGCTCATAATGGCAGTACCTGTCACTTTCTCCAGTGGCTGACAATCTTCACAGCTGCTTTAAATTCCTTGTGCTGTGCTATAAAACATAGCTTTTCATCTTTCCCAGTCATGGGACAAAGAAATAGTCACCTTATTCAGATTCCGAAACCATTAGTGAGCCTCATCCCTCCTGGCAAGTCAGACTAATCTTGGGAATTTTCAGTTTCCCAGAAGTCCGATTTCCCAGCCTGCAGGGACTGCTCCTTTCCACATGCTTCAGATGGTCCCTGGGACCTCCTAGGCCTGAGCGTGTGTCCTGCTCTCCCATGCCTATTCACGGGACTGACTAGACAGACAGTGGGATCCTTTCCAGACGTGTACATACGTGTCCATTTGCACCCTATGCTCACAGGCTCGCTTCTGTCCAGGGAGCTATTGTCTTGGTTGGTGATCGTCTCACTGTTGGCTTCCGCCAACTGGCTCAGCCTGCCCCAAACCCAGTGGATTACCATTTGTCTTTCCAAAGTGCCTGAAGTAATCTGTCTTCTCTCCTCCCCATTCCCCAACCCCCAAATGCATCCCCAGAAGATTTTTTTTTTTAAATACGTATTTGTACTTATAGCAGCAAAGCTACTTTTTGGCTCAGCCCCATACTCTGAGGACTTCTGCTGAGCCCTGGCACACAGCAGAGCACAGTTGGAAAATCACAACTGTAGCCTCATGCAAAGACGTGGGATGAGAGTAGACAGCACTTGGCTGGCTGGAAACTCTGTGCTGAGTGGCAGTGGCTCTCTGACGTACCCTAGCCTATGCTTCCGAGGGGTAGCGAGCTGCCCCTTGTCAGAAGGGAAGCCAGTGAGTCCAGAGGGAACTGAGACTTCTCCAAGGAACTTCAGCTCTGTTTGCATCTGCTCCCTCGCTCCAGCAAAGCCAGTTGTCCCAGAGAATTCCACTCCCCGAGACAGAGGTGGTTCTTCCCAGAACAGTCGGAGACAGGCCACTGGGGCTTTCCCTGGCTAGTTGAAAGGGATGGAGCCCATGAAAATAGCCACTTTTCTAGTGAGGCATTTCTGACTATAAACCCAGAAGCATCTATACAATTGAAAGAAGTGTGAATTTTAAGGATTGAATGTGTATTGTTTTTAAATAAGAAAGGAATCTTAGATGCCTTAAAAGTATACTCATCTGTGCTATACATAGTGAGGTGCTTCTTTCTCCTTTGCCTTCCTCCCTCACCAACCTCCTGCCTCTTCACAGTGTGGAGTGTTTTGATTTTTGGTGGGGGGAATATTGGCTTAATGTGGGTTTTTAGGAACAGCAATTGCTTGGAGCCACTGCACACTGAATGATAAAGTCTTTCACCTTGTCCCAAATCCTGAGAGTTCCTCTGCCTGGCCTTAAGGCCCCCCGCCTGTGTCCAGCCACACCCCACTTCCCCGAAGCAGCAGTAGGGCCCTGGCCTGGCCCAGCTCTTTTCGCCTCTGCCCTGGCGCCAGGCCCCTGCGCTGCAGAGCGCCTTGCTGTGCGAACTCGTCCCTGTGGGCATCCTGCAGCGTTGAGGGTGGAGTTGCCCCTAGATCACTCTGTAGTCCTATGAACAGTGACCCATAAAGTCCAAGTAGATCTAACTCGTTCCTCTTTTCTCTTTGGGTCTTTAGAAAATGAGCCTACTGCCCTGGAGGCAGAGCCTGGCCAGACCCTTCCTTGGCCAGATGACCAAATTTATTTCCACAACTGTTTTCTACCAAAGAATGACTGTTAGACTAAGCAGGTCCCTTTGTTGAGAACCTGACTGCTTCTGAGAATCAGAGACGTGGGTTTATCTTTTTGATGCTTCTGGAGTGTGAGGGTTTTTTTGTTTGGTTTTGTTTCCAACAAATGTCTGGCCCCAGAAATTCAGAAACTTGGAGCTCAGTTGCCAGGAGCTCCTCTGCCAAGCGTCTGCGCACGGCCCTATCCTGAACGAGCTCAGGCTGTGGCCTTGCTGGGCCCCGCAGGCCACAGCCGTTCTCCTGGCCCGGGCTGTCGTTGGCCTTGGGCACCAGCTCCACTGGGGGCTGCTCAGGCATTGCACTTTGCTGCAGCTGCTATGAATTCATGTCACTGAAAGACTAGCAGCTGCCTTGAGAGAGCAAGCGTGTGCACGCATGTGAGAGCAAGCCTTACTGCAGGTACTTGCACCTACAGGAAAGGAAGGGGAAGGGTAGGATCCAGGACAGCAATCCTGAGGGCCCATTAATTCCCCTTGCCCTTCTGACAGCAGAATCTGGAATTCAGGATTCCTCTTGTACTCAGAGGCCCAGGGTTGCCATGGCAACACAATAACAGTAGGGAGCAAGGACATCCAGTGGCTCTTCAGAAAGAGGAAGTTGGTTGGGCAGACAAAAAACTCACTTGGGAAGATACTAGCTATAAGTCACCTGTTGGGTCTCAGAGCAATCTGACCAACAATGTGAAAACTGTTTAAAAGAAGATGCACTGTCTTGCTGGAGAACTGGTTTTTCCCCTGAGTTTCACCAGAACTTCAGCATTACATGATTATGGGCATGTGAGTTAGATGTTGCTAAGCAGCAGACTGTCCCTGCTCCTAGCAAACCCTGAGCAGGGCAGGGGAGCCAGCCAGCAGTCACAGTGATGCGAACAGCCTTAAATTTCTATAGCCACTTGGAGGACAACGGCAGAGCTACCTAGGGGTTTACCTAAGGCAGGTAGGACTTTTGCACTACCTTAGTCACACATGCAACCTCCCCACCCCTAGCAGTGAGTCCTCTGGTTCCTGACGGCTGCTTTACTCTGGCCCCCAAGCCGCAGTCTCCTTTAAGGGAGAGCTAGTCTCCCCAGTCCCATGTGGCTATGCTTCCCTTTGGCCACAAGCATCACCCAGGGTTCTGAGCACTGAGCCTAGTTTGCTTCCTTCTGCGTCCCAGGCAGCACTGAGACTTAGTTTGAAGTGGGTTCGTTATAGCTAGTGACTCCCTGTCTCCCTTTGGGTCCAGTGCACTTGGAGTGTCCACTGCCCTTCGCCTGCATCCCAAGGCTCCCTTCTCTGAGACTTCCCGGCTCTCCTGTTATTTCCCACCCCGTGCTTTTCTTTTCAGCTGAACCTTATTCACAGTGAAATCAGTAATTTAGCCGGCTTTGAGGTGGAGGCCATAATCAATCCTACCAATGCTGACATTGACCTTAAAGATGACCTAGGTAATTGGGGATGGGGTTCGGTGCCACCAGCTGTCAGATGAAAAGTTATGGAACCCAGAATTTAGGGTTTTCCTCTTCCCAGACTTCAGAGTGGTCAAGCCAGATTCCCAAATCCAAGATTGACATTCGAGTGTAGACACTGCTTATCTGCTCTCTCTAAGCCATTCCAAATGGCAGTGGCCTCATTCGGCTGCATTAAGTGTGATTGGCTACTTTCCCTCAATTGCAAATACATTGCATCTAAATTCTCTTCCATAACGATCAAACTGACTGCTGGTTATTTGGGGGGGATTTTTAAACACGTGTTTGGTTTGAAAAGAATCTCAGGTAACTACAAAATGATAGTTTCTCCATTTAAGCCTTAATCAGAAATGATGCTTGAAGCGTGAAAAGGAAGACCAGCCATGTCAGTGTGCCATAAACGTGTCTTTAATGCACACGCAAATTGGTGTCTCCCAAATTTACCACCTGTCCCTGCTTCAGCTTTTTCTAGAACTGAGAACAGTATATGCCACCTTCATGAATTATTTGGCTAGAGGATGATATTAAACAGAAGGATGATATTAAACATAAAACATCTCTTTCTGCTCAAGTTCTTATGGAGGAAAATTGCCCCAGAGGTGTAGTGTCTGTCTGCTCAGTTCAGGGCAAGCTGAGCGGTACCCCTCAGTGTCCTACCGCTGCGGCTTTATCTTTGCGTATGAGGAACTGTCAGCTCAGGGGCACGATAAAGGGCCCTGTCCTCTTAGGTGTAGAGCCTTGCCAGGGGAAATAGGCTACACAAATGCCCACAGAGGCAGCCTTATCCCTAACCATGACCATAGCATCCGTTGTGTGCCTTTAGCTCCCAGCTTTGGCTGATTTTGTAAGAGGGCAGATTCCTTTACTGCGAGAGACACTCATTCCAGAGCCCAGGCCTGACCCCCACACACTGGTACAACCGTGGGCTGACAACAGCAGAAGTGAGGCTCAAGAATGCCCTGCTCGAGCGTGTCAACTGCCTTGTACAGATACTCTTTAGAAAAGAGAAAGGCCACAAGCTAGAAAAAGCAAGGATGCTACCCAAAGTACATTTTTATTAAAATACATAAAAATACGATTGGCTAGAGAAATAGGCCAGGAAAAATATTTCCAGACATTAAGGGGAATGATAAAGGCAACCCTCTATATATATCTGCCTTGTTTTCAAGAGATTCCCCGTGAAGGTAGACCAAATGGTGAATGTCAAAAGAGTAAAAATCAAAGCCTGCAAGTTGACTGCTGCAGACAAAATGGAGAAACTTGTTGTTTTGGTTGGCCTGATGGTCCACTTTTTTGTTGTTTTTTTTTTTTTAACAGATGCCATGTTTTAGTAGCCTTCTCAGTGGGATGCCAGTTTTAGAGGCTTTTGCGAAGTAAAGCGGGGCATTCATTTTGTTATTTCTTTTAACCTTTGGAAATGATCTCATGTGTGTGTTTCTCTTTTTTTGGACTTGTCATTCAAATGTTTAATTTAAACATGTCACATTTGATATTCCTCCTCCTCCTCCTCCCGTCCTCACCCCCATCCACATGTGGGCACACTGCGTGGACTGGTTGCCCCCTTTGGCTCATATGTTGGAATCGACCAGGTAGGCCAGCCCCGCCACTGGGGCGTTAGTAAATGTGCCTGTGCGTGGGTCTCGGTCCAACACAGTTGATCTACATTTGTTTACCTGTTATAGTTGCAAGTTGTACAGGCTGACATTGCCTCGATCGACAGTGATGCTGTCGTTCACCCGACAAACACTGACTTCTACATCGGTGGTGAAGTAGGTAATGCCTAGCCGGGTGCTGCCGAGTGTGTGTGTGCATGGTCAGTCGGCCGCCGCAGACAGCTTGATCCTTTGACAGCTACGCAGGGCTGCATTCAGTTCACACTTCCAGCTGTCCCGACCTTCCCAATGTCTCCTGTCCCTGGGTTGTGAACCCACGAACTAAAGCCAGCTGTCAGGTAGCATGTGTCATGCAGCTCACAGGCGGGCACTTCTGGTTTGGAAGCTGGTTCTGCAGCAGCATGTCTTCCCTTGCTGCGTGAGGCACGGCTTTGGTGGAGACTGGGCTCGCAGACGGTTGTAACTGCAGGGATGATGCAGTCAGATGGGCCAAGTGGCATCCAAGCGCTTTTGTGCCCTCTGAAGAACAGACACAAGTGCTTGTGCACAGGTCTCCCCCGAACACGCGCTCACCGGTCTCATGTCAGAAGCACACTTGCTCCTGAAAATGGCTTTAAAGCCTCAAGGGGTGCACGTGGAGGACCCTCTATACATGCTCTCCTACACCAGGGTCCTGAGACTCTAGGTGCATGAAAGTCACCTCGTTCTGATGTCGTGTCCTTGGGCCACTCTTGAGAAACACTCTTAGATGCAGAAAGCGAGGAACCTGCATGTGATAGAAGGAAGCACAGCTTTGGAGCTAAGTAGGAAGAACTTGAATTGTAGCCTCACCATTTACTGGTTATGGGTCCTGGGCAAGTCACTTAACTCCTCAGTGCTTCAGTTTCCCTATCTATAAAATAATAATAATGAGAATTACATAAGATGTGAGCGAAGCACCTTGTTTTGTGAAGCCTGGCTCATGTTTGGTGCCTCCCGTGTGGTCTCATTCTCATGCGCATATGTGATATTTATAGTAGATGTGATGGCTACATTCCTAGTAAGCGTGCAGTGAATTCATCTTGCAGGATGAGGGGATCAGGATTTTCATGGGGGTCCCAGACACTGGGTGCGCAGCCGCTCCCAGGCTGTGGCTGTTCAGCATCACTAGCAAAGACTGCCGTTCAGTCTTCCCCAGCCACCGTGATTTGTACTAATTGCCCTCCTGGGAATTTTGGATTTCGGACATGGATGGAAAGACAAACTGGATAGAAAGTCAGGGTCCGCCAAGCCTGCCAGGCCAAAATGAAATCAGGCTGTAGGCAATTAAACGCGCCTTTCACAAGAATTTGGAGGAGTTTAAGAGCTCCTAAGTCAGGCAGCTTAAGAGAAAGATGCTTCCTTTTTTAACTAAATGAAAACTGGATGGGAGGGAACTTCTAATTTAGAGAAAAGTAAATGAACAGCTAAGGGCTTGTCTTCCTTTTAGCTGGGCGTGACTAAGGCCTGGGTTCATCCTGACTTCCAGGACATTGGGTGGAATGAAAATTATGTAACTTATGGGCAAAAGTGTCTCTCCCAGGTCTAGGGAGAGGAGCAAGTTGGCTCACCTGCTACAGCCGGTGGGCGCTACCTGCTTAGCAGGATCAGCTACGCCAGGAGGCAGACTGTAGGGTGGGAGATGGGGCTGCAACCAGGGAGTCACCGGCAGAGCCAGCTGTGCCACCCAGAAGCACCCTCTCCTGCCTGCGCTGTGAATGACACGGTGTCATTAGCGTAATGACAGTGGCGGTGCTGACGCTCTTCCTCTGATGTGCTTGCCCCCCGACCCGTAGGGCAGGGATGATTCACCTCTGTGCATACAAACACCTGGGCCCAAGAGCTTGCCCAAGGCCATGCCACACATCACTCCCTGACACTGTCACAGCTGGAAAGAGACCTCAGCAGGTCCAGACATCACGAGTGGCCCACGGAGCAGGGACTGTGCCAGGCCAGAACTCAGTCTCCCGAAGCCTTGCGTGCCTTTCTGCCCAGCAGACCAGTCCAAACCAGTACTGACCCCAGATATCTTTTACAATCCCAAACAGTGACAAACCAGATTCCTGCATGGCCTGAATTGATTCCAGCTCCCACTTTGATGTGCGAGAGGGGGAAAGAGGAAGCTAGTAATCACTCCATTTCTCATATTTGGTGTGAATTCCTGAGTCCCGAGACTGCTGGAAGAAGGAATCCGAGTGCAGGAATGCTTAGCCCCAGTGATTAACTTTTACCCATCAAAAGTTCTTTCTAACAGTGAAATAGACCACAGGCTTAGCCTGACATTTGTCCAAGCCTAAATTTTCGCTTAGGCTGTTTTGAACACTGATACTTATGCCTGCTTTCTAAGCATGAAATAATGTTCTTGTTCTCATGGGAGTAACACATGTTTATGCTGGGGGGCAAATAAGCCAATTGCTTTATGATTAACCCTGAAGTTAAGCCTCAAAAGCAAGAGTCTTACATTAAGAGTGTTGACAATATGGTTGAAAATGGGCCTGTTTCTTGTTAAAAAGTACACGTGTGTCTACATGAACATGTGCATACGTATGTGTGTGTAGGAGTCAAGTCCTGACTGGGTTGATTGCCTGCAATCTAGGGTTCAGTTTTTAAGTTTGGGAAATGCATTAAGTATATTTTAACTTGCAAATTTCACTTTTAATTAAAGCAATATTTAATGATAAGTAAAAATTTTTAAAGTAAACACTCTTCCTAAGATAAAACACCTTCAATTATAAATCAGCCCATTTTCTTAAATATTTTATGTTTTAGGAAGGAGTTGGCAGTCTTAATTATTACAGTACTGCTTTTATTTTCCAAATTTCCCAGTTCTCACCAAAGAGTTAATTTGACAGAGAATGAAAACCTTGATAACTAGTCCAGCCTCTGGCATACTAGTTTCTCTCCCTGAAGCTTGAGAATGGGTTTAGAGGGAAGACTAGGTGTGTAGAATCCAGCTGATTCACACTCCACATTCTCTTTTCTTAGCTGCATGGATAGTTCAGGTGAACCTCTACTGGGGTCTTGCTCACCTGGGTTATGTCCACTTTTTGGTGGAGGAGTTGGGCTCCGAGGCCCCGCACCTGCTCCCTCGAGTACACGGCCCATTCAACTGCCACCTCTGCTCACTATCAGAAACATGCGGTGGCAACAGGTGGATGTCTCTGCACGTGACATTCTGAATCCTCTGCCCTTTGTAGTTTGTGCTGCTTTTCAGGACAAAGGCAGAGGCCAGTCCGAGCTCATGAGGAGCGACACAGGGTCCCACCTCCAGGATTTTAAGTTTATGTCTCTTTGAAAGCCCAGCTCTCTTAGACAGCTGAGAGCTCCCCTGGGTGATGGGCTGCTTGTCACATTCATGCACTCGAGACTCCTTGAAGTGGGTGGTTACACGCCCAGTCCCTGCCATTATCTGGGACAGCGCCAGGGCTGTTTACTTGTCTTCCAAACGTTTCCTGGGGTCAGCTCACCCCTGCAGAACAGACGTGCGAATGAGGCAGGTTTCAATTCATCCTGGTCGTTACAGGGCAAATCCAAGGAGAATCTGGGCTGGTGTATTCCATATACCTTGACCACCCAGTGCCAGGACTGTGCCAGGTGCACCTGGAATTTTCCAAGACAAATGATGAATCTTAAGGGGAGTATTTTATCCTCTTGTGAGAAGTACTTTAAAATGTGCAAAACGGAGGAATCAGAGCTTAAGGAAGAATCAGACACCATTCTGGCCAAACTTTAAAGGATGACACTGTCACTAACTTTGACAGCTGCTTGCAGTCCCATGTGAGATTTGACTCAAAGTCCTAACAGGTGCTGGGGGTCTTGTTTGGAAGCATGGCTTTCACTGCAGGAATTGGTCACTTAGCAAGTACCCTGATTTGGGAGAACAGTGCTCCCGCCCTTAATTGGATTTTTTAAAAGATCTGGCCCTGAGCAGTTAGACATCCTTCTTTCCAAGTTTTTATAGAATGCAAGTTAATCTTTAAGCTCTGCTTCTGATGTTGCCCTCCTTAACCTAAAATGATTCTGAATCATTAGTGTACTTAAGAAAATTCTGTCTGAGGCCATTTTTTTTTTTTTTTGTATTTGCATATGATGCCAAGGCTGCAAAACGGGAGCTAAGCATGGCAATAATGCTGGTCCGGAGGTAGCCAGACATGAGCACTCTCTCCCGGGCCTGCTGCCAAGGGCAGAGCTGGCTGTAGGATGGAGCAGGGCATGCTGCTTCTAAACCTCCTTATTTGGGGCTTCTCCACAGAAACAGAAGAAAACCCGGGGCAGGCAATTATCCCTGGAAGCCAGTACCAGCTGGTTTCTCATGCCAATGAAAGGCATGCAGAACAGCTGTGTGCACAAAGAATAGGCACCTCCTGTCTTCTTTCCTTCTCTGGCATATCCAGGATCACCCTGAGCCAGAGCCAAGCGAGGGGGCGGCAAGGACAGCTTAGGTGACGCGGCAGTGCTGGGTGGAACCCGGCCGGTGATGGACCCCCTCTCAGTCTCACTTCACTGACTCAGCCAGGGCTCAGTTCCTGTTTTGCAGCCTTCGGGAAGTTTAGCTGGTCAGATCATTTGAAGTATGTAATCACCTGACATGTAAGTGTGTGTGTGCGCGCACCAGAGACATGGGATGGCCCTCTGACCCCTCCCTGTCCTGCCTAGGAAACACGCTGGAGAAGAAAGGTGGCAAGGAGTTTGTGGAAGCTGTTCTGGAACTCCGGAAAAAGAATGGGCCCTTGGAAGTGGCTGGAGGTGAGGTGGGGAAGTGGCTGTGCTGGTCTGGGTGTGGTGTGGTGAGTGCAGAATCAGGAAAGCAGGTTCTTGAGCTTAGGATTCGGAAGTGCGCCACCATGGGAAAGCCGCAGCTTCACAACTCAGAATTTTATCACCTGCAGGTTGCCAGGGGCCTTAAGAGTCATGAAAATCACCTCTGCAATTTTTTTTATTACCTTAAATAGTTCCTATATGTTTGATGTCTAGACCTCAAATTTGAAGGAATTATAGAAGCTGAGTTGGGCAAATCTGAGAGCTGAGAATTATAGATAGTAAAACTGAGCCGTCTGTGTTTCTAATGGGAAACATAAATATGCATTTCTCATTTCCTGGTATGAGGGGAAGAGGACGACCTGGAGGCCTGAGTTTGGGGACTGTAAGTGGTCAGCAGGGTGCAGGATGGAGGCCCAGCTCCCCAGCAGCTGAGGGAGGACAGGCCGCCCCTTTGCTCACTTTGGGCTCCAGTTTTCTCTTCTTGATCCCTGATGCCCATTCTGTCTTTCAAATCCTGTTTCCATTTTAAAACTAAATCTTAACTACACTTGGACATCGGTAATTTCCACATGAGCCCTCTCTGAGGGTCCCCCAGACCCTCCGTGCCAGGCTGGTCTCAGGGCCAGTAGCAAGTCCCTTTACTGACCTGTACCTTTAACCTCTGCTCTGGCACTACTGTGTTGCCTGCAACATTGGGGACACTAATTAAGTTCTTCCAGGCAGTTCCACCAAAGTCCTACATTGTACAAGGGAGGACACAATGTTAACTACCCAGCCAGAGGCAGCTGGCCTCCCCCCAGCGTTCCAGCCTCAGCCCCCTGGTGCCCCTGAGCACCCAGGTCGATGCAAGCCCCTTAGATTGAACATGGTTCAAGATATTTGTGCTTGTTTTAATATGTTTTATTCTTGATTTTAAGAGCTATTTTAGAAAATGTTCTAAAATATTTTAAAAAGTAGAAAAATGAGAGTAAAACACAACCCTGGCTCCACTGCCCAAAGATAATCACTGTTAACATGGTTCTTTCCAGTCTTTTTCCATGCATAGTTTAGGAGTGAGACTTCTATTGTGGACAAAACACTGGATTTAACTCCCCGATCTCAGGTTTCTTTGGCTTTTTCTTTCCCATGTCAGAACAAGGTTTAGGGAGGCACATCTCACACGAGCATGCAAACCCAGTTCAGAGCTGTCCCTACTGTATCATGAGACACTACCCACAAATCACTGCTCCTCCAGCATCTCCTACTGACATGACCTTAACAACCCATACCCCTTGGATGGTGCTGCTCGAAAAAGGCTGGGGTGTCCTACTGTGGCAGTGCTGTGGAGACTCTGCCACACCCAGGGTCCAGAACCTTCTTCCCTGCAGAGCAACCTAGTGAGGGATTCTGGAAGCTTCTCCAGTAAACATCTAGCAGGTGCGTGGCAGACCTGAGGCTCGCATCAGGTCTGACAACGGAAAGGCAGGTCCTCCGGGGATGTGTGTATGTAGCTGGAAAACGGCTCCTCTTCTAGGAAAGGAAAATAGTTTGATAAAAATAAAGTTAGTCACACGGTGAGGCCACCCCAGCAGGGAGATGACTGCAGCAGATGCTGGTCTTTCCTAAGAAAGGAGCAGCTAATAGCTTTGTCCTGAATTGGGTCTGGGAGCTTTAGAGACACACCATGGTTATTTGCACACAGATCCACTTGAAGAAAGGGGGTCGGAGACCCATAAAGGCAGTTAGTGTGAGGCTGCGAGCATTCCAACACATTCAGTCAAGGGTGCTGCTTCCTGGAGACACTGAGGGCTCACTGCGGTCCTGGGTGAAGTTCCTGGGGGTGACGCATCCTAATGCCAACTTCCCCAGGGTGGGGCTTGGCTGCCCCTCTAGATGATGCACAGTTTCCAGCTCAAGTTGGCATTGGACTTCGAGCACAGCAGGAAGCTGGTCTCCTCCCTGGACACAGGCCACTAGCACAGTAAAAGGTACCATAGAAGGAAGGAGGGTCTGTGTCTGGCATCTTGTGCCTTGCTGAGGAATAGAGCTCACAGTTTGTCTTGTCCCCTTCAGCTGCCGTCAGTGCAGGCCATGGCCTCCCCGCCAAGTTTGTGATCCACTGTAACAGCCCAGTCTGGGGCGCAGACAAGTGTGAGGAACTTCTGGAAAAGACGGTGAAAAACTGCTTGGCTCTGGCCGACGACAAGAAGCTGAAATCCATCGCCTTTCCATCCATCGGCAGTGGCAGGTAAGGGCAGGTGCTGTCGGGCGTGGCTGTTTCTCGGCATGCTGGCCCCCAGCTGCGGAGCCCGAGCTCTGCAAGGCCCTGTGTCTGCCTTTGCCAAGACGACCAGAAGCTTGGAATAAGGAAGGACATGCACATTCAACAATGCTGAAAGCGATGAGAGAGGGAGGCCCAAGGGCAATAGAAAACCTCTGATGTCATCACAGTGTGATGGCCTGGGGCCTCAGTGCTTTTTGAGGGGCACTGAGCCTTGGATGGCGAGGTGTGGATGCAGATACACTGATAGCACGGCCATCCCAGAATAAGCCTGCAACTCTGTTCTGGTTCTGTCCCCAAACCACAAAATTTTTTGATCAGAGCACTCTACCCCTCACCTTTCTATCCAGGGCCTCCCTATGTGGTGATGGGCCTGGCGGAACTGAACAGGGCAGGGCTGGGCCCTACCCACCTCCTGTCCCTGAAATACCCCCAGGTAGACTCACCCAGGGCTGTAGGAGCAGCACAGCTGCCCCTAAGACTGATGGCTACCACTGGAGGAGTGTAGTCCTTTGACAGCTGACGATGCAGGTAGGACTTGGCCGCAACCCCCCTCGTTTTGTGCCCCAGATGCCAGCACGCAGCTGCCTGTTGGAGCAGCGTTGCACTCTGGCTGGGGGACCAGGTCTGGAGTTAGTTGGTTACTGGCCGAGCCAGGACCCGAGTAGTGGGGCGTGAATTAAACCATGCGGCGTCTCTGGGTCGCTCTGAGACCTCTGTGCCGCCATGCAGAGCAGCGCCACCGCTGAGACCGTGTCCGTCGCATCACCAGGGGCTGAGTCGAAGGCCGTTGGAAGGTTCAGGGTCTGGACTGGGCCCTGAAGGAAAGGGAAACTGGCCGTTAGAGGCTGCAGCTGGTAGCATCTTGGGCCCAAGGCGGGCTTGGTTGGGACAGAGTACCTGCTGCTCCCGGGGCTTCCTGTCTGAGCTCATGAGTCTTTCGGGGTCTCTGCCCATCAGGAGAAAGGGAGGGCTGTGTGGCAGCAGCAGCCCTCAGCCTTGTGCCGTATGTTTATAGAAAGCTGCTTTCTCCAGGCCCCGTAGTTCTGCCTCCTGAACACTGCCAGGACCGAGCTAGCACGTGGGCTTCCTCCCTCCTCATTTGACACTGTTCCTGGCAGAAGGCCTCGCCCACAGACCCTGCCACCATACTCCAAGGCTTGCTGTGGCTGGGGAGGTCACATGTGACTGGCAGGACCCAAATACGGGAAGAGATCTCTGATTACACCTGAACCTTGTCCTGTGGAGCCTCCTCATGGCCAAAGCGGCGGAACGAGCATTGCCCTGGCAAGCCCTCAGGAGGCTGAGCGCTTACCTCCCCCAGCCGTGTCCCCACAGTGTGGGGGAGAGGGTTCCTGTGCCTGGCTGACGGAGTCTTGACTGCCATCTATGTGTTCAGTTAGTATGCTTCATGCTAGTCTCTTGGAAAGAGCATCATTTTAAAAGTTAACACCATTTAAATGCATGTTGAAAGCAAAAGATAACAGGACATGCAAAGACAAGCAGACTGAATTCTCCCTGTAGGTCCCAGGGCCTGTCCCAAAGTGCTTTCGATCGGAGTTTAAGTAGCCCTACTCCCTGCTTCTCCTGCCTTCCTATCCCCTCACCTCTTTTAGAAGGTCTTGTCTTTGGTGCTGTGTGACCTTTGGTAAATGAATCAGCCTCTCTCTGCCTGGCCTGCCTTATCAAGCAAGGCTGTAGGGCCTGCCCTTCCTCACAGATGGCTCCGAGGCTCAGTTAATTAGTGCTTCGGATGCACTTTGATCTGCTCTGATGAAAGGTGCTTCCGAAGAGGGAGGCAATAGGAAACTTTATTGGAGGTAATAATTTCACACCCTTTCATATGACTATTGGGAAATTTTTAATTGAAGCATAAAAGTAATTCCTATAAAAGAGCATCTGTTATTACAAACTTATTTACATTTTTCATGGAGTCAAAAGTTTTAAAAAATAATCAATTGAAAGCTTTAAAGGGGGTGAAACGCCGAAGGCGGCACATGTGTGCGGCTCCCGGCCACATCTGCCGGGCAGACCTGGCCCCGCAGAGCTGTGTAAACAGCTGCCCTCGCTTTCATGAGTCAAAATGGGATTACACCAGAGCCGGCCGTGAATCACAGTGGGTTTTAAGAGGGTAAATAAAATGGCTTGTTTGTGGCGTCCAGTGTCTCTGGCATGAAAGTCGTGTCGGAATTAGAACAATATACACGCAAACACTGGTCAACGGCCACGGATCACGTGCTGAGCTGCGGCCCAGGCCTCGAGAGGGTGACCGCCACCCCACCTGTGCGACAGCGCCCGTCAGCCCGGCCGGAGCCCTCACCGCCTGACCCTGGCCTCGCAAAGCCACCTCTGCCATCTGGACGCACTGTCCTCGGCCCTCTGGTCACAGTATTTATGGATATGCTCTCAGCTCTGTTTGACATTAGGAAAGTGACCCTCAGTCAGAGGGGCAGGATAGCTAGTTTGGGGTTTTGATTAAACTTTCCTTAGATTTATGAGCTTGAAAGGAAAGCTAGGTTCTTCCAAGCTTCCATGGGTGGGTATTCCTCGGGCCCCAGGCACTGCGCTACACCCCGCATCAGCAGCCCTGAGAGGTGACCATTGTCACTGCCTCTCTCAAAGGCAGAGACTGAAGCTTGGAGGTTAAGTAACCCCCTTGCGGCCACACAGTTGAGGCTCCTGCCTGCAGAGTTTGACATGAGGCACAAGGAACCCCACCCTTACCTGCTTGCATCCCACCACAGGGCGGCCCCTGCACTCTGTGTACAGAGAAGTTCCAGCGAACCTTGGAAATACTGCCAGGGCATTCCCCGATTCCCCAGACAGCGGCCACAGAGCCTGGGAGCCCTGCAGTGAGACCGGAGTGCCCCTTCTGCACACTCACCTCTCGTATACCGGTGCCCTCGGCTGAGGATCCCAGGGGTCTGGTCTTCTGATCGACGGGCCTCGGGCAACTTCAGAGAGGCAGAGTCTCAAAAGCCAGACAGAACGTGGAAAAGTGACAAAGGAGCAGCTGGCAACACAGTGCAAGGGGGGCCTAACCTTAGGGAAGAGTGTCCACACACAGTGACAGGCATGTTCCCTGACAGCAGAGACAATTAGACTGGGGGACTGGCCCAGCAGGAAAGCCAGAGTCCACCTCCGCGTCTGTCGCAGCAGTGGGGCAGAGCTGGAGGAACTGCACCCTTTTCTGGCATGTGAACCCACAACCTGTGCACATCGAGTGTCCAATGTGTGTGGGCTCACCGAAGAGGCACCAGCCTAGGGAAACTGAGGCCCAGGTCGCATGGGAAAGGCTATGACCAATGCAACCGGACTGACAGGAAGGCCCGAGAAGGGGGTTATGGCGGCCAAGGTCCCAGTCCCGCGGGGTGGGAAACATGTGGCATACAGACACCCATAGGCACGGTAACAGTGGAAACACAAGAGCACCCACGTGTCGAGGCGTGGGGACTGAGGGCAGCAAAGCAACCTCCTCCCCCCACGTGTACCCCTGGGGCACCTGTGCACAGTTCCAGCAGTAGCAGCTAAAGCTGAGAGAAGTCACGCCCCTGCCCAAAGGCGGCAGGAATTCGAACACAAATCTGACTCTAGAGCAGAAGCCTAACAACAGGCCAGCTGCGGGGCATGGTGACGGTCACAGAGGCAGCAGATCTGAGATACGGCAGAAGGCACAGACGGGGCCAGGCAGGAATGGCTGTTCAGAGGGCCGCCGTCATGCCGCCAGCAGGCGAGCCCAGAGGAGCAAGGTGCCAGCAGCACTGCACCAGAGCTGGGTGCCACCCCGCCACGTGTGCCCACGGTTGTGGCCAGCAGCCCTCCAGAGCTTGAGGCCAACCTTGTTAGCACAGTGTAACTACAGTGACAATAGCAGTCACCCAGTGACAGCTGTCGTGGGGACGGGGAGGCAGTTTTCCACTGCACAAGCCTTTAGAAAGACCCTTGAGACCACCCGCTTTATGGGTAGCTGCTCTTGGGTGAGGACTCCATGTGCCACGCCCTGGTGCTTATCGTGCCCAGTCTTGTCCAGCGCGCTCGCCGCTCTGCTCCTCCACCGCGCAGGGGACGGGCCTGCTTGGGCCTGCGTGTGCTGCGGCTGCCCTGCTGGAGCATGCAGCGCTGCGTGGGAAGCCCCCGTGAGGGCGTCTGCTTACATGCTCCATTTCGTTACAAACTTTCTAACTGTGACAACTAGACACCACTTTGGGGCCCTACTTGAAAACATCAGGGGAGCAATTACCTTCCTCGGTCCCTCCTGGACGCATGCGTGGTCCGGACGAGCCACAATCCCACGGGGGTGGGAAGGGTTTCTTCCACAGGCTGGGGCTTCCTAGGACAGAGAGGCGGGCTTGTCAACAGAGGGTTTTCCTAGGAACATATCCAGAGTTGTGTCCACCCACCAGCGACCTAGAAGGACAAGGCCAGGCACCTCTGGCAGGAGAAGAGCCCACTCTGTCTAACAGGAGGGCATGCAGGTGTGGTCACCGCAGGTCTAAAACCTTTGACCTCTACCTGTCTCCCTCACTTGCGGATCCCTAACCTTTAGGCCCAGCCCACGAGCTTGGGTCCCAGCCTACATACAGAACGGTGGTTTCTGAAGAGTGGGCTCTAGCCCCTGTTGAGTCAGCAGCTCCGGGTGGAGCCCAGCTGTCCGTGTTTTGACAAGCCCTCCAGGATTCTGACGCAGACTCAAAAGTTTGACAACTACTGAAGTAGAGTAACAGGACTTTCTGCCCCGCACCCCGACAGTCACATACCCTTTCTCCAAGGTCCAAGGCAGAGGCCTGCAAAGCCACGGGGGCAGGTCTGTGCCAGCACAGGCAGGAGGGATTGGCAAACTTCTGGTGCTCCAGGGAGACCCCTTGGGGCCTCCCAGTCAGCAGGGCCAGGGCCACGCACCATACGTCTGCACCAGGACACATCCCACCCAGCTTGAGCTGGACGTCCCTAAGTGTCCCAATGCAGTGGCCTGCACAGACCAGCTGCAGAATGGGATTAGGGCAGCTCCAGAAGCCCTGCCCCATGGGGCAGGCACAGCTGGAGATGGGCTGTGACCATCAGGCCACATGACAGACTGCCATGTGTGGCAGTTCCACAGGTGCTCACCTGTGCAGGTGTGAGCCTGAGACAGGTGTCCTCCTTTGCGGGGCTTCACAGCCTTTCTCCGCCCCAAGCATCCAGGTCACGTCTACAGACAGGGCTCTGCTCGTTCTAGCAGCCCTTGGAGTCCCTTTGGTTCATGTGCAGGCTGCAGCAGGCCCTGGGAGCCCGGTCCGCAGTAGGAAGCAGCCTGCAGCGCTGGGTAGATGCCTCCCAAAAGCAGAAGGTCGAGTTTACCACCTCAGTCCTTCCCAACGTGTGTCTCGTTCCAGATAACCCAGCCTCTGTGCTGCTCGACTCCTGGGAAGAGAGTCAGGACAGCTGTGCCAGCTGTGGGCCCTGGTGCTGGGGAGCTGTCTGCCCATGCCCTGAGAGCCCTGTCCCTTCACTGTCCCTGCCACCCTCCAACCTGGCTCACCTGGTGGTCTGGAGCCACCAGGCTCTCTTTGGGGGAAGCTGTGCGTGTCTGACGCCACCCTCCCAGCCAGAGCGCCCTGTTGCCAGCAGCGGCAGGGCCACGTGCCTGGGCTGCACCGCCTGTATGTGAAGGAGCCCCGAATCTGGGGTGCACCCCACTTTCCACAGGCTGGGCACATGCCCTAGGGGGACACCCTTGTCCTCTAAGAATGAGCTCCATTCCTGAAACATCCAGCAGTCCCTAGGTCGCCACCATGAAGCTGGGTAAAGCCACGTTTGATCAAAATCGAGTCACAGGAACAGTTTCTTCCGTTGCCACGGGATGCTCTGGGCTCTGACAACAGCGGCCGCGTCTGGGGTCTCCAATGGCCCAGCCAGGTGGCTCAGAACTCGGGGCACAGAGAAAGAAGTCCCCACTCTACCTGTCTGGAAACCTCTCCGCGTGGCGGCAGATCCCCACCCAGAGGCGAGGACCAGCCAGCATAGGCAGCTGGCCCAGCACCGTGGATGCCAACCCATCCTGCTCAGGCAGAGTGACAACTCGATCTGCCAGTGAACAGAGAAGTTCACGTGATCACTGGCCCCAAACGTCACCCCCCCGGCATTCTTACCTGTAAAATGGGGTCAGTAGGGGTTCGATTCCAGGCTGTTTCCACCAGCCAGGCAGGCGGCCACCCTCGGCGTGGCCCGGGAGCAGCGCCAGTCCTCCCAGGCGTGACTGCAGACTCTTAACTTCTGAGCACCTAATTCCAAAAACTGCCGCGTGGCATTTGCTTTAGACAGAAACGTGTGTGAATCCAAACACAACTGGCTTGGAGACTTGGTGACATCACCTCGTTGAACAGCCCACTCGGCCCAGAGTTCCTCCCCAGCACCACGGCTCCCGACAGCCTGGCCTGTGGGGTGGGACGGGAGCTGGTGTATATTGGGGGGTAGATTCCAGGCAGCAGCCCCCGCACCTGTGGACTCTAGAGGCCAGTGTGAAGGGCACAACCCTTCTGCTCGAGGGACGGAGGTCAGGGCCTTCCCAGGGAACCTCCAGCTAGGCCCGGGGTGACTCGCGCTGGAGCACAGAGAGTCTGGGCTGTGGCTCACGCTCTGTGCGGGCTGCAGGGATGATGGGAAGAAAGAAACGCAGGTCTCTGTGCCGCACTTGGGGGCCCAACACACCCTGCAGGACGCTGTCCCGCCTGCTGGCTGGTTGTCCTTCAGAGAACTTCCTGGACGCCTTCTTGTGTGAAGGCACACACAGGGTCGAGGCTCTCTGCCTGGTGTCTGGCCCCCGTCGCCGGGCACTGGGCTTTCTCACACTGGTGGACCAGCAGCCGCAGGGCTCAGGGCATGCTGTGACCCAGCAGGAGGCCACTGCGGCGCACACAGCCTCCAGGGCTTCCTGCGAGGGGGGCTGCCCGGGGACAGGGCAGGTTCCGTGACCACCGTGGTGGCCCCGCGCTCAGAGCTTGCCTTCTCTCCCGCAGGAACGGTTTTCCGAAGCAGACGGCAGCTCAGCTGATCCTGAAGGCCATCTCCAGCTACTTTGTGTCCACGATGTCCTCTTCCATCAAGACGGTGTACTTTGTGCTCTTCGACAGCGAGAGTATAGGCATCTACGTGCAGGAAATGGCCAAGCTGGACGCCAACTAGGCCGAGGAACCCAGAGCCAGCCCCCGCGCGTCCCCCGCCTCCAACTCGAAAGAAAAAAAGGAAAAAAAAAGGCCCCCTCACTCCTACTGGGAGGCGAGAACCCTTTCATTTTCAATTTTGCTCATCTAGGGAAAATAAGGTTTTGGTTTCCAGTTTAATTGTTTTTGACCTTCTAAAATGTTTTACGTTAGCACTGATAGTTGGCATTACTGTTGTTGAGCACTGTGTTCCAGACCGTGTCTGACTTAGCGTAACCTAGGAGATTTTATAGTTTTATTTTAATGGAATCCTGATTGACGCACAGCAGTGGAGAGAACAGTGTCTTTTACGTGTCGCAGAAGCCAGGAAGCCCGTCTGTAATCATGTGTGTGGTGCTTTATCGTACACCCAGTGGCGTTCTTTTTACTCTAATGTCCTTTTTTGTTTCCTCGGAAGAAAAATCATGAATTTGCAACAGACCTAATTTTTGTTTACTTTTGTCTTAATGATGGATTTGAAAATGAAAGATTTAAAAGGTAAAGCAGAAGCTGTTGTCCTTAATTATATTTGCAATTTGGAATTTGTGTGAATTGATTTAGTAAAATGTTAAACTGTTGCTGCGACTGGCATTTCCAGTTATTCTGCCTGTGAGTCGTGGGTCCCGAGTCGGCCTCTCTAGTCACAGGAGGTGGGGGCAGGCGGCCCACCCCGGGGAGGCTCTGCGGTGGCCTGGGCGGGCAGGCGGGCACCATCTCTGGCCCCCACCCAGTGCTTTGTAGAGCAAATTCTTGTCAAGTTTCTCCTTTCAATCTTACGACCCTTGGGCCAGGAGTGTTATCCCCATTTCACAGATGAGGGAGGGGATATACCCAAAGCCATGCAGGTGGCAGGTGGCAGGCTGGTCCCAAGGCTTCAGACTCTGAGCCCAGCTCTCTCCTACTGCTGTCCCCTCCTGACTGTCTGGCTCGTGGCTGGACTGGGCACCCTGGCCACTTGCCGGATGGGCCTGCAGAAGCCTCACATCCTGTGTTGTCCCTGCCATCCCCCGCAGGACAGAAGCCCTGGCAGAAAGGTGCCAGGCGTTTTACAAGGGCAAGCTGCCACCACCAAGGCCCCCAGAATGTGCTGCCAGCTTTACCCGCCTTCTCCCTGCCCAGGCTGTTGAGGGACGTAGATTGTTTAGGAAGTTCCAGCCAGGCCAGCATAGCTAGAACATATCAGCAAAACAGCGACGCTTCCTGCTTCAAGGGGCAGTTACCCCTTAATCTGCATTTGCCTAAAACACACAGAAGATGCCTTCCATCTCTTAGAAGGCTTCCAACGCTGGCTTTAGCTCGGAGGAAACAAGCAGCACCCTGCATGTCACGGCGAATGTAAAGGGTCGTTCTTCCCTTCCAGGCTGTGTCTAACGAAGACAAAACAGAAGGCCCTAGACCCTCGCACAACTAAGCTTCTCCATGAAAAGGCCACCATGGTACTTCCAACTCAAACCCGAAAGACGGTTTTTCCAAATGTCTTCTGAATATAAGGTGCTAATAAGACTTTCAAATTTCTTTTGCCAAGACTTTTGCTGGGTCCAGGTTATGTATTCCCATTTCTTGATTAGAGTTTGAAAAGAGGAAATAGGGAGAGGAAGGGAGAAGGGGCACAGGGAGGGAGAGAGCAAGCTCACCATTATCTTTTCAAGACGACACATCTTAAAATGACACCACTTCATAGACACCAGCACCTGTTTGCATGGACGAGCCCCACCGTGCAGCTGGTAATCACGGCGTGGCAGACACCATGCCGGCCCTTTACGGGCATCACGTCATTTGGTCCTTACAGTAACCCATGGGCCAGTTCTACTATCAGGTAAGTTTTACAGCTGAGAAGACTGAGGCCGAGAGGTGATCGCATGGCTAGCAAGTGACAGCCAGACTGACATGCAGAGCTGCTGGTCACCGCAATGCAGGTCCCTGCTAGCACGCTGCAGTCACCAACAACAGAGGGTCCGTTTGGCCTCGGTGGTGCTTTTAACTTGGAGACTGAAACACAGATGGACACTTACATGGAACCCAGGTTACAATGGCTGCTTGGTGAGTTGGATTTCCTTAGCTTTGGAGGAAGCTCACAGAAGCAAGTGCGGTATTTTTCAAAGATCCTCCGCTAGATGTCGCTAAAAGGATTGGGAACTAAGGAGAGAAAAGCCCAGCCAGTTTCTGCTCTTCCTTGTGATTGCACAAAAGAATAAATTGCATTTGTCAGGGTTTGCGTGAATTATTTACCATAGTCACCTAAATGTTTCTAAACTTTGAGTTACCCAAAGTGCATCGTGCCCCTGCGACCGTGGGCACGTTGGAGAGATTCCTTTCGACGATTACGCAGGAAAGAGCCAACCAGCCTCCTGGGATTCCCATCATCTCAGAACCACCCAGTGTGTTTCTCAAACTGGATCAAAAAATGTTCTCTGATGTCAGCCTTGTGTTTGGAAAGGGGAAAGCTCATGAGTTTAAAAAAAATCGGTGCAACTTTAGCAAGGAAGCTCTTGAAATGCACACATGCATTTTCACACGTGTCAAAAGACAAGTATGCAGTTAGTAAAACTTACCAAAATTGGGATTATTTTGTGTGTGTGTTCGGGGGTAAGTCCTGCAGGTTCTAGAGAGGTAAGCGCTGTCCCCCATCCATCCCTCCCCGCTGTGAGCTGTGTGAGGGGCAGGTGTGCAGCGAGAGCCGTGCAGTGAGCCACCGCCCCGCGTAATCGGGTGATTTCTTAGTGCCCCCCCCCTTTAAGAGACATCTGAGCTCTAACACAGCGCCGTAGCTGCAGCTGGCACCACACTACCGATAGCAACTACTGTGTGTACACATGTGCACGCACCCTGCAGGCATCATTTCCTGGGCTTCTCATGGCCACTCTGTGAGGCAGACAGCACTGTCCCCATTTCACAGATGAGGAAACTGTGGCACAGGTGAAGGGTGTTCCCCAAGGTCGCACAGATAGAATGGTGGAGCTGGGATTTGGGACCAGCTCTGTCTGACTCTACAACTAAAGCACCCCCGCCCCCCCGAGCTGAGTTCTTTGGCATCCGTCTCAGTACTTTGTCCTTCAGTTGGGGCTTCTCGCCTGCTTACTGGCCCTGGGCCCTGAACCACACCCGCTCGATAGCAGAGGAAAAGCAACATGCATTTACAGTAACCACCATGGGTGGTTACACAGAAAGGGCTTACTGTGTGCTTTCTGTGAACCACGCCTCAGATTAGGGGCCCCCTACCCAGGTGAGAGACACAATGTTTCTGTCCAGCAAGCGGGGGGCGAGGGCCCAGAGCAGCACCCACTAAACAGGCAGGGCTCAGAGCAAGGAGTTCAGCTCACTGCTATCTCAGTGATTCGAAGAGACAACCTAGCGCTTCCTAGGGCTTTGCAGGAAAGGTTGGGATCTTCTAGGCCAAGAGGACAAGGTGACAGGTGGGCGGTAAGTGGCAAGCTGGCACAGAGGTCCCTCGGCCCCCGTGTTGAGGACCTCGGGTCTGCACCCCATCCCTACCCAGGACAGCTGCTCCAGCCCCACCCCTCGGTGGGAGCTGTGCATCCCTGGATTTGTGTGGCAGGATCCCTCCCGCCCACTCGGGCTCCAGTGCATCTAGTCGCAGCTGCAGCTAACCCCGACGCAGAAACTGGCTTGCACTAAGGCAGAGAAAGAAGAAAAGGAAAGAGATGGGCAGTACCTTTCTTGCCAAAGGTCCTACCCCCCTCCCAGTCCAAGTTCTACAACCGTCCTGGCCAGGCCTCCTCGGGGCTGGGGTGGAAGCCCTGGCTGGCCTGTCCCCCCGAAAGGCGCTGGGGTGGGGAGGGGGTCCCTGGGGCCCACTGCTGGCTGAGAAGAAAGGGAAATCTCAATGGCAAGGGGCGAGGCCACCTTTTCTCTCGCTTTTCTTCTATTTATAACCTAAACTGTCGTGTTTGCCCTGATACCAAAACAATGTCACAGGAGCCTCCTGACAGGCGAGCCAGCAACTCTGCTCATTAATCCTGGGCCGTCCCCGCCCTCCGAGCTCCCCGGCAAAGGTGTGTAAACAGACTGGCCTTTCCCTGACCCCTGGAAACCAGCCAGGCGCTGCTTTGTCAAACGCAGGAGCGAGAGTGCAGCACTTGCCCCTCTCCCCTCCCCCGCCCGGCCCGGGACCCCCGCCCACGCACCCCACGCCCAGTGCGACACTCGTGCAGGCGCACGTGATGCGACCACCCCAGCGTCCTCTGTGCTGACCGAGGGCCTGCAGACAAGCGTCCTTTGAACTTGAGCACAAAGCAGCCGAAATCTCTCAAGAGGCCCCCCAGGCCCGCGCTGCCCACGAAACGACCAGAACTGTCTGCTGAACTTGTAGGCCCCTTAGAGGACTTAGAACAGCGCACCTGGGCTTCTCCCTGGTCCGCTGGGCGACCCAGCGGCCATGCACCACAGTGACCCACACCCAGTAGGCACGCGCTCCCTGGAGAGGTGGCTCCCCACCTGCCCTGCTGGGCCGAGGGGCAAAAGGGTCCCAACGTCACAGGTTAAAGGACCACCTTGGCTTCAGGTTTGTAACCGCACTTTAGTGAGGGCAGAAAGCTCAGAGTCCCAGAACGCCGCCCTCCAAATGTTACGTTCAAACTCCTGAAGCTGGAGCGACGGTCGCCGCGCGGAGCAACGGTCACCGTGAAGAGCAACGGTTGCCGCGCGGAGCAATGGTCGCCGTGCAGAGCAGCTCGGCTGCAGAACACGTGCAAGCGGGAGGTTGGATGTGCCTTGCTGGTCGCGGTCCCCTCCTGTTCTGAGCCCTCGGGCAGGCCACGTCTGTCCCTGAGACATCGGTGTCACCGCACCACATTCCCACACGCCACCTCCCTGTCCACAGGCCTGTGCCAGCCGGCGGGAGCCCCGGCTTCCCCCGACAGGGGCGCCGCCGCTAACCCTGAGCGTGGCCCTCTGGGCACCGGCTGCGAAACCTGATATTTCGGTACCTGGAAACAACAAGCCTTCCCAAGCTTAAGAGAATAAATTAGAGCGGAGTTCAAGTAGGCTCAGCTGCGGCGGATGGGCAAATTGATTTGCTTCCCATCTGGGAGATTAAATTCCACCGCCCAAAAATGGCAGCGGGGTAATGAGCTGTCAGTCAAGCGGCCAGCGGCCAGGACCGGCGCATAATTGACACCCCGGGGCTCCTGCTCAGGCCCCCGAGGTCCCGGCTATGGGGCCCCACCCTGAGGAGGCTTCCACGGCCCAGGAGAAGGTGCACGTGGCCCTGTGGCCACGTCCTTTGGAGGGAAGCGCCCACTCAGCAGCAGCGGGGGGCTTCAGGGGACTCTGACCAGAGTGACGCGCTGGCCCGCCAGGATGTGAGCCCGGGCAAGTGCGGACCACTGGGAAGACGGCGACAGCTCCCCTGAGATTACACCCGGGGACGCCTCTTTCCGGGGACCCCCACCCAAACGCTCCTGTGTGCCTTCATGTGCATCCCCAGTCACCCCGGGGCTGCTCAAAGGGCGGCGCCCAAACCCCCCGCCGCCGCCCACTCAGCCCCGCATGGCGCAGGCACGTGCACACCCCAGTTTTCCCCGCACCGCAGCTTCAAGCAGAGCTGTCGGCGCCCCCATTTCGTAGCTAAGGAAGCTGGGGCGCACGGAAGTGCAGACACTGCCTCCTGGCACCCTGGCAGCCCTGGGAGTGGAGAAGGGCTGGTCCCCCTCATCCACCTCCCCCCGCCCCGCTCTCCCCCCAGCCAGACTTACTCTGTACGGCCGCTCATGTCTTGCACTCAGGCCTTTTGCATGTGCCAGTTCCTCACCAGAACACACTGCTGTCGCCACTTATTTGCAGTCCTGCTCAACCTGGCAGGTCTCTGCCCTTAGACCTCCCCTATGCCGCCTCCAGGAAGCCTTCCCTGACCACACTGTCTGGGCAAGGTGGTCCCAGTGCACCCTGCACCTGCCCACCCACCAGCCAGGACACCGGGGCCAGCTATCCTGTGTCCACAGGGCCGTCACCCTCACCAGACACCGAGTGCTGTCCATGCACACCTTCCCTGAGCCCTCCAGGCCAAGCCCTGCAGCGGCTGTGGGGACGCCGTGGTGAGCGAGCAGAGGAGACCCCACCCTCCCAGGCGGCAGGTATCTCTGCAGATGACACTTGCTCATTTTATCACCTGGCCTCCCCTGGCCTTGACAAGACTGTCATCCCATTTCACAGACAAACAACTGAGGAGAGGATTCACAAGCACCTGGTCCAAGGACACAGAGCTCCAGAGCGTGGGCGCCGAGGTCCGTGGCCCGAGCCCTGAGCGTCTGGCCGGGCTTCTTCGCGGGCCTCCCCGGCGGAGTTGGAGGCAGAGGCCCCGGCAGAGCCCACACTGACATGGGACCGGCCCCAGCTCCGCTCCTCCCCGGGCCGGGGTCCCGGCCGGGCCTTCTCGTCACCAGCGGGCCCTCGTTAAGACTCAGCCGACCCGGTCCTGGCCAGCACTTGTTTTTGTCCCCGTGCGGAGGCCTCGCAGGAAGGCCGGGCGCACGTGCGCGGCCCCATAAATCCAGCCGGCGTCCCTCATTACAAGGTTCCGCTTCATGACTCCGCCAGCCCCAGCCCGCGCGGCTCCCAGCCACGGCCTCCCTGCAGCCGCCCGCCACCCTTGCGCCGGCAGACATGAGCTCATCCGCCCAAGCGAGTGAGGCAGGGGCCTGGCCAGGGACAATGAGCCTATTAAGGCCTGTCAGCCCCTGCCGCCCGCCCGCCTGCCCGCACGCCCCTGGGCAGGACCACCACACTCCAGGCCCGCCCAGCTCCTGGGCACCTTCTAGAATCCAGGTCACGTGGGTGTGCCCGTGGGCATGGCCTGCCCACCCAGCACGCGGCCGCGGAAGTCAAGGCAAGGCTGGGGACTCGAGTGGTGGCAGAAGTGGGCTCAGGGTCAAAGCCCATCCCAGCAGACCGGCCACTGCCCTGCGGGCTCTTGGGCAGGCGGCTCGATCCCTGGGACCTCCATACCCACAGCTGTGAAATGGGAAGCTGCTCGCCGCCCTGGCCGCCCCTCCCCGGAGCACTGCCACGGACGGAGACAGGACAGAGGGCCGGGTGTCTGTCACCCAGGCAGCCCTGTGGAGGGGACCGCGGAGAGGGACGCGCAGGTGGGGAAAGCACCGCCCTGCACCCGGGACCTTCCGCCCCTGCAGCGCGGCTCTCCCTCAGCCTGGCCCGCCCGTCCTCCCGTGGTCTGAGGACCTGGCCGGGGCCACAAGCAGGTCGGCCGCCACAGCGGGATCTACGGGCAAGTCACCTTGCCTCTTCAGGGCGTGGTCTCCTCCTCTGTAACAGAGACTGGACAGCACAGTGCTGGTCACAAATGCTTAATGAGTGGGAACTGTGTCCCTGTGTCCCGGCCAGAGCTGGAATCTGCGCCCTGGCTGTGGTGGCGGGAGCCGCCCTGCAGGAGCCGTCACTGCCTGCGGCTGAGGGTGCTGAGGACACGGCAAGCCCCTCTCCACGTGGTGCTGGCTGGCTCAGAGAGGAGCGGGGCAGCGTCCAATTTGGAAGGAACATTCTAGAACTACAATGTCCACTACAGTAGACACTAGTCACATGTAGCTGTGTAGACTCATCAAAATAAAATAAAATAAAGAATTCAGTCCCTTTGCACACCTGCTACATTTCGAGCACCGTCGGCCACACGCGGCCAGCGGCCACCACATTGGACAGCCGTGACTATGGAGCATCTCCAGCGTCACAGGAAATCATGCGGGGTGGCTCTGTTCTAGAATACCGAGTCCACGGAGCCCTTTGGCGTGACCCCAACCTTTCCGTGCCATTCGGTTCGGCATGTGGAGCAACAGCCACAGCCAGGGCGTCTCCACTAGCAAACAGTTCAGTGCTGCTGACGGTGCTACAGACAGAGGTGATCGCGACCGTGGACGCGGCACCAGCCGCGTGTGCAATGTCCTAAGTCCCAGGCATGACGCCGGGTGTCTGACGTCCATCACTGCATCAGTTCTCCACGAAATACTCTAGCATCACTGATGTCCCTCCACTGTACAGACCCAGGCTGAGGAAGCCCAGCGACGGGGCGTGGCAGAACCAGCTCTGACCCGCAGCCACCTGCCCTGGGGTGTGGGGCCCGTCCCCCTCCCTGTGCTTGGAACAGCTTCACACACCGGGGCCAGCTATCCTGTGTCCACAGGGCCGTCACCCTCACCAGACACCGAGTGCTGTCCATGCACACCTTCCCTGAGCCCTCAGGCCAAGCCCTGCAGCGGGCTGTGGGGACGCCGTGGTGAGCGAGCAGAGGAGACCCCACCCTCCCAGGCGGCAGGTATCTCTGCAGATGACACTTGCTCATTTTATCACCTGGCCTCCCCTGGCCTTGACAAGACTGTCATCCCATTTCATAGACAAACAGGTGACGAGAGGATTCACGAGCACAGAGGGGCTCTCGTCCTTTCCGCAAAGTGTCAGTGCGTCTCTTCCTCTCTGGAAAGCTCAGGTGTGTCTGAACCCGGGCCGAGGGCCACTCAGGTCCACGGTGTGGAGTTTCCTGGCTTGGACAGGCCTGCAGGGGCCAGCCCTGCCCCACCAGCACCCCCAGTGCCCAGAGGAACCTGCCCGCTGCCCAGCTCCAGCCCACCTGGGGCCGGTGCCACTGAAGGAGGGTGGGCTAAGGCCCCGGCTGTGCTGCCAGGCCCCTTCCCGGCCACAGCCCCCTGCAGGGTCAGGTCACAGAGCTGAAGGGACAGCAAGTGTCAGATGCAAGCACCTGTGAGCGGCAGCAGCCCACATGCTTCTGCTCAAAGCCAGGGTGTTGCACATGCCATGGCACAGGGCGGGGGACAGGGTGACACGGCCGGCCCTGAGAATGAGCCCTGCGCCTTCGCCCGCCTGCCCCCGCCACCTGTGCGTTGAACCGACGGACGCCAGGTGCTGCTCTCGACACAGGCTGGTCACCCGGCCGCCTCAAAGCGGCCAGCACACCCATCTCGCCATCTCCCAACTCCTCCTTGTCACTGTGTTCTCGGGACAGCCCCGAGACTGGCAGGCAGAGCAGGGGCCTCCCCCAAGCTCGACAGGCGCAGAAACTGAGGCTCAGCACGTGCACGCAGCTCCCCAGAGCCCAACTGCCTCCTGGGGCTCGCCCACGACGCGTGCCACCTCGCACTCAGGCCTTTGAAAGGGTGCAGGCCACGGGCAAGGCACACTGTGGCTCCAAAGGACAAACAAGGATGCCCGAGGCACAACTCCAGGCACCCGCTTTCTGTCCCTGGCCGCTGTCCTGCCCGTCACCCACGGGCCGTGCTAGGACTCAGGCACCAGGCGGTGGATCCCTGCTGAGCTTGCTCGGCTGCACACCTGCTTGCTCAGAAACCCGGAGTCTCGGGCACCCAGCGGGCCAGGGAAACGGTCCCGGGCAGGGGAGCTCTCGCTCACACAGCGACAAGGCCACACAGGAGCCTGCGGCAGGGACTCATCAGAAACCACCTGCAGGCCCGGGGCAGCCCCACAGCCGGACCCCGCTGCCCACTGAGCTCGTGCGGCCAAGCTCAGGCTCCGAGTCCCCAGGCTGAAGCAGCACCCGAACCGGCTCGCCCTGTCCAGGGCAGAGGGAAGCCCTGCGCCCAGCGCCCGAGCCCACGTCTGTCTCGCTGAAGCCCTAGGGCTCCAGTTTAAGAGCCTTTTTATAGACTCCTATAAAGGAGAAAGTGAACTTTTAACATGTTTGCACTCCCCTAAGTCAACACGCATAAACGGGACAGCAGCCGAGCTTCCTCTGCCCGCTTGCGGTCTGCGGGGCTGGAGGGTGGTGGCAGGGCCACTGGGCTCCCGTGGGCACCCGTGGCGGCTGCTCCTCACCTGCAGGCCCGGGGCGTGGCCCCAGTTTGCAGGCCGCGGGTGGGCACCAATGAAGCCCGAAGCCCTCCCGGCTGGGCCGACGGGCGGCTCCCACCCCCACTCAGCCGAGACGGCCCCGGACGCACACTTCCATGGGAAGATGGAGAGGAGGGGAAACGCGGAAGCCATAAAGTTTTAACTAGGAATTCTCAACCATCCTCCTCCGGCCCCGACACTCACGCTGCCCTTCGTTTTTAAGAGAGCTCCCTTTCTGCTTTGAACTTGCCCCTTGAAGCTAAGCAAGCCTGTGCCCGCCTCTGGGATCTGGGCTCAAACCCCAGCGGGGCCTGCCTGCCTGCCCGGGAGGGAGGGAGGGAGGGATGCCTGCTCAGGGCACCCCAGAGGGCACCTCCTGCCCCACCTTGCCCTGGCACCGTCCCCAACGATGCCATCCGCCTGCCTGCCGTCCCGCCAAGGCCAAGGGGACCGGAGTTTTACTCCTGAGACGCACCGTGCTCCCAGGGCTGGGCTCACGGGGGACATCAGTGCACGGCTCTCCACTCGCTCGGTTGTACCAAGCACCTCCTGTGTGCCGGACGCAGACGAACGACGCCGGCGCAGCCACCACTGGTCGGGCCATATCGGGCACTTGGTGGGCATTCGCTCAGTGGTTCAGAAAGGGGACATCAGAGTCGGTTCCTGGGCTCAAGTCCCAGCTCTGCCACTTACTGTGATCTTGGGGGCATCACTCAGCTTCTCTGAGTCTGTAACGTGTCTCTAAAACAGGAACAATGGTTACCCCCCCACACACACCACGAGACTGTTGCAAAGATTAGTGGCACGGTGTAGGTGCTCAGCATACAGTGAGCACTCAGTAAATGGTAGCTTACAGCTCTGGCAACTCTGCAAGGAGAACAGCATCGTCCCCTTTTTAGGAAGGAGGGAATTGAGGCTTAGAAGGTTCAATGACTTACCCAAGGTCACATGGGAAGAAAGAGCTAGAACTGGGTTTGGATCCCAGTTCTCTCAGACTCCAAAGCCCACAACCTTAAATGCAAAACACTCCAGGCTTGAGAGCAAAGCAGGCCCCCAGATAAGTGAGGAAAAGCTTAGTGCTGATAGACTTACCTAGAATTTTGCAAATCAACAGATCTCCAAAGCAATTATTTTAATTTCGGCATCATGGTTCAGTGCTGTTTCTTCCTGTGAGTTGGCAGCGGTGGGGCGGCAGAGGCGATATTACAATGTTTTCCGTGCCCAGGGGAGCACTCTAGCGCACGGGGTGGATTTCTTATCTGCTGTGCAAGATGAGCCCTTACTCCATGGCCAGTTAACTGGACACAGCTCCTGAGAGGACAGGCCGCCAGGAGGTCCCCGCCCGGCTGTGCACTTGGGGTGGGTGGGCAGGGGGGTATTCCAGGCAGAGGTCACGGCCGGCTCACTACCCACCACCCCCACAGAGCAGTCTCTCGGCCACATCCTGGTCTGGAATATCCTAGAAATCAAGATCTCTTCACACATTATGAAGATTGTCTGACATAACCACCTTTGTGGAATTCTTAGCAGAATGTCTGGGCATCACTCAGGAAATAGTTCCTCCTTGTTTCTGAATGACCAAGAACTCCCCGGCATCCGAGTATAAAGCTAGGACTGGGATGAAGTTCCAGCCTACAGTCAGCCGGCTGTACAAGTCGGAAATGATGGATGCATGGAGAACATCTGGCTGGCAGGTGGGGAAACCGAGGCCCAGGGTGCAGAGGGACTTGCTCAAGAGCTGGTCCCAGTCACCATCAGTGCCCAGAGGCAGCTGTCACTGTCTGGCCCACCTTTCTCTCTTTGCCTCACCTTCTTTTATAAACTCCCCCAAACGCCCAAATCCCATGGCGATTGTCTGTGCTGAATTCCTCTTTGGATGAGGACTTGATCTGTTTTTCTAAGCTGTGCCAAGGCCTGGGGGTGTGAGGATTGGTCAGGTTCTGCCTGAGCAAGGGCCAGCCTGCTCACGGAGGGTGCTTGAGGCCTCAAGAAAGCAAAACACCGAAGCCGACCGTCCCCGGCTGTCCCTGCCCCGTCCACCACCGCAGCCCCTGGCTACCCCGAACAGAGTCGGCTGCCAATCACATGCCCTCTCGCTGACGCCGCGGACAAAGGTGCTGGCTTGGCACTCAGCGTCTGCGCGCCACCACAGCCGCACGGTGTTTGTGAGAAAACCACGCAGACCCCACCACCTCCGTTCCTTTCCACACAGGCATGAAAGAGCAGCGAGTTCTCCCCGCCATTCCTGCATGCTCCTCAGCACCCACCTCTGGCTGGCAGGCACCCAGCCGGGGACCTCGGCTCTCCAGAGCACAGCCACGGGCCACAGACCGTCCAGAAACGCAGTCGCGCGGGGAGAAATCCCTGCTGCCAAGCTCGCCATCGTGACCCCATGGGGGAGAGGGGGCACCGTCCCACGTCAGGGAGGCAAAGCCTGTCCCTACTGACCAACGCCCCTCCGTTTGCTCCTGATCGGCTGTCCCACGACATTCCAGAGGAAATGAATGCTGAGACACTGGAGGACCGGGAGACAGGTGTGAACTAAAGGACAATTTTAAGGCTCAACCCCCACCGGCTGACTGAATGGGGCCCCCCCCCCTCGTGGCCTGGGGAATATCCTAAAATTAAATTGTCTGCCAGGAAGACGGAGGGAAGACTTGCCTCATCATGCCCCACCCCGTTTTTGGAGACATCCGTTGTAACCCATTAATAGGCCTAAGGGTACTCAAGACGATCCTGCAGGTCCTCAATTGCCACAACAAATCTATATCTGGCGGCTTATCTCTGGTAACAGCTCCTTATGTTAAAACATTCCAAGCCTTTAAGGCAAAGCTTCTTGTCTTTAACCAATTACAACCGAAAGAATCTTTAAACCCACCTATAACCCGCAAGCCCCCCTCCCCTTCAAGATGTCCCACCTTTTTTGGCCAAACCAATGTATGCCTCCCACGTATTGATTGATGGCTTTACCTATAACCCCCCTCTCCCTGAAATGTCTAAAAACCAAACCGTAACCCGGTCACATCTCTCCACTTGCCGAAGGCCTCTTGGGAGTGGCTCCAGGTCATAGTCCTCAAATTTGGTTCAGAATAAATCTCTTAAAAATTATTTTACAGAGTCTGTCTTTTTTCCGTTGACACAGGCCAGCAAGAGTGCCGGCCGGCTGGGGGCAAGGGAAGAGACAGGAGCCTGCACAGAGGCGGCAAGGGCGGGGGTCTGCGGCGGTAGGCCGGTGGCGGGGCGCGGGGGAGGCAGAGCCCTGGTGGGCGGCACGCACGAGTCCCCACGCCACCCTGCCCGCCTGTCAGGGCATCCGGCCCAACCTCGGTCCTGGGCGTCTGTATCAGTCTGCCGCCGCTGCGGTGACAACTCTCCACAAAATCAGTGTCTCACAAGGACCCACGTTATCTCCCTGCCCTAGAGGCCGGAAGTCCAAGGTGGGCCTCACTGCACTAAGGACCAAGGCGTCACAGGGCAGTGCTCCTGCCAGGGCTCGCGGGGAGCATGGCTCCCTCGTCTTGTCCAGCCCACGGCTGCGCACCCTGCCGGGCTCTCGGCCCTTCCTCCAGCCCCAAGGCCGGCTGTCAGTGTCTTCAACCCCCTTCCCGCCCGTCTCCCCGTCCATCCCCTCTGGGTCTGACACTCCTGCCAAGGTGGGATCACCTGCCCAGCTGGCACCCTTGACTCAGTCACATCTGCCTGGTCAGGGGCCACACACACGGGCTCCCAGGTCTAGGATGTGGCATCTTTGGGGCCTAGTCTCCCTACAACCACGGCCTCGTACACCCTCGGGCCATACGTGCCCCCCGCACCACCAGCAGGGGAGAAAGAGGAACTGCCGTGGGCGGGAAAGGGTTAACGGGACCTGCGTGCTCTGCCCTGGGAGGGCGGGACGTCCAGCAGATGACAGGCTGCTTCCCCCACAGAGCGCCCATCTGCCTGTGCCCCCAGTGCCACCCACCCGAGGATGCACGCAGCCGTGAGGGGCCTGCTACACAGGGGGGCGCAGAGCCCCTCTCCCGCGCCCGGGCCAGGCCGGCGCTTCCCACCGCGGGGGTCCGGACTCCCCCCTCACCCCGTGTCTGCCCACGTGCGCCCCACGCCAGCCTCTGATAGCACCCACTCGATACGGCTCAATGTGGGCTCCCGTCTCCCGCTTCTCGACTCCATTCTCGACAGCACACATTCATGGCAGGTGAAGTTGGGTGGCGTAGGGCCATGGGTGGCCCGGAAAGCGGGTTCTGGGTGCCCAGTGAGGGCAGCCGCCCCCCTCTGCCCCCTGTGCCCGTGCTGTGAAGCTCTCAGGGGGCACAGCAGCGTCCTGGCTGGCCACACGTGCTGGAAGACACTGCTCTGAAGGCCACACGCCGGGGCCACTCCTACCTCTGCCACTGTTTCCTGTGTCCCTGTGGGCGCCGGACTCGAGCTCTCTGGGATGCAGTTTCCTCAGCTGGGAATGGGGATGTTAATGGTCCCCTGTGGCCTCAGGGAGGATGGCAGAGCAGTGGACAGTCAGCCCTCAGTATGGTGGCTGGGTTCAAGGCTAGCCTGGGCAACATAGCAAGACCCTGTCTCTAAAAAAAAAGAGAGAGCTGAAAGAATAGGGAAACAATCTGTAAGCCAAAAAGCAGAAAAGGGTGAGAGAGGTAAAAGGTGGACCAAAATTGTACCAGCAAAGTAGAGGAAGATGTGGAGTGCAAGAATTCAACACAGGCTGGGCGTGGTGGCTCACACCTGTAATCCTAGCACTCTGGGAGGCCGAGGCGGGAGGATCGTTTCAGCTCAGGACTTCGACACCAGCCTGAGCAAGAGTAAAACCCCATCTCTACTATAAATAGAAAGAAATTAGCTGGACAACTAAAAATATATAGAAAAGATTAGCCAGGCATGGTGGTACATGCCTGAGGTCCCGGCTACTCGGGAGGCTGAGGTGGGAGGATCACTTGAGCCCAGGAGTGGAGGCTGCAGTGAGCTATGTATTGTACTCCAGCTTGAGCAACAAAACAAGACCCTGTCTCTAAAAATAGATAGATAGATAGATAGATAGATAGATAGATAGATAGATAGATAGATAGATAGACAGACAGACAGACAGACAGACAGAAGATCTTAACAGATGCCAGGGGGGATGAAATCTACCCCCTGCCCCCCATGAGCTCGCTGCCCACAGGCTACCTATGGGGACAGCCACCACACCCTTTGTTGAGAGATGCCAGGCAGGTGGCTTTGTGGGCATCATGTTATCTGTAGGAAACCATGGCAGGTCTCTAATCTGGCCCCTTCAATAATAGATGAGAACATTGGGTTTGAAAAGGGAGAGGGGAGATATTTGCATATATTGCCTCATTTGCTAGGCAGACATGAGACTTGGGGCCAGACACTACCACTGAGGGCTGGATGTTCCCGGGCCCAGTGCAGGTGGGCACGCGGAGAGCCGGTGCTCCTAAAGCCACGGGACACGCCCCATGAGGGCCAGGAGAGCCCTGAAGGCCCTGGCGCACAGGCCACACGGCTGCACGAGCTGGCCCTCCTTGGCGCACGATGGCTGTGCCTTGGAAGAAACCCCCCTCTAACGACGCGAGCCGGCTGCCGGGGCCTGCGCTGGCACTGCACGCCCCACTGCTGTTCCCGACACAGCACCCGGCCCAAACCCAAACCAGGCCCTGCCAAGAACGGCTCTCCCCGACCCCTATCCGAAAAGTCCCCCGCCGGCCGCCCCTCTGTCTCGCAATGGCCATGTCGGAGCGGACAGGCACAATCGCCCTTTTGCCCCGGCTGGCCACGGTGTCCTGAGGAGAGAGGCCAACACAAACAGCTCATAAAGTCAGTCCGGAAACCAAGTTTCCAGCTCCGGGATGATGATCGTCTATTTGTTAGTGGTGGACCACACTTCCTGGGACGGCTTCCCACAGCCCAGGGCCATCTGTCGTGTCCCCTGTCCCGAGCCCAGAGGTGTCGCTGGCAGTGCGGTCTCCGTGGACAGCAGCTGCTTGGGGACTCTCTCCCCACACTGCCTTCCTCCCAGGCCCCGGGCAGGAAGGACAGGCACAGCTGCAGGTGGCACAGCGGCCCGGCCAGCCTGCAGGTGAGGCGGCCTGGGGGACGTGCGGACTGGCAAGTGAAGAGGCAGCGTTTGTCTCCCAGCAGGAGCCGCAGTTACCCCGCTCCGTGACAACCGAGGCTCTGCTGAATCTAAGAACCATCTGGCAGGTGTCTCCCTGGAGGGAACCTCTGCAGCCACCTCGCACGTGGCCGTCTGTGGACAATTCACTCTGCGGATGGTCTCGGCCAACCCGGCCCCACTCGGCAGCCTCTGGGCTCCGGCGTGGCCGCAGGGCGCTGACGCTCACGTGAGCGAGACTTTACGTGCAGGAGAAGCCGCGCTAAGAAACTGGATGTTCCCCACACACCAGACGCGGTCAGTTCACAGCACGGAATGCAGCTCTCAGGCCATCTCACCTCTGCAGGATGTTGTAGGGGCCAACGAACAGGCCACGAGGCCTCTCAGCAGCCAGAAGAGCCGCCACCACCTCCAAGCCCAGCAAGCTCATCCCCGTCTCCCCGGGCACCTCCCTCCCAGCCCGCGACACGCACGGGTGAGCTCGTGTGCGTGGCCGCCTCGCCAGAGCACACGGTTACCGGGACCCCTGCAGGTGGAACGCCAACACCCTCGAAACCTGCCAGCTGCCAGCCAAGCGCAGAGATGCGCGGGACTGTGCAACCACATGAAAAGACACCCTTGAAAATGCGCCCTGCCACCACGCAGGGCAAGGACAGACAGCGGCACATCCGTGAGTAGGCTCTGAGCCGTGTCCCAGAATGGAGCCTGGCACGTTGCAGCACGCAAATACACACACACACATACACATATATTTATTTTTAGCTTGAAACAGTTGCAATTACGTTTTCCTGAGTTAATCATTAGCACAACAACTGCCGAATGGAGATCTTCCTAGCCCCACCGTTTCTTGCACGCTGGCCAGTTGGCATTCCACCGTGGGGAGCAGCTTTCTCTTCTTCCACACTTACTTATTTATACCAGCGTGAGCTCATGCATGACTATTTAATGGCTTTTAATCCATTACTATCCTTATATATTCTGCTCCTCAAATGTCTCAGATCGGGCCGGTGGCAGCCCCTTCGAGCTGTTTCCATGTCCTTTTGACATGTCTGCATCCCACTTTGGGCACATCCGTGCTTTCTGACATAAAGAGATGCTCCAGGCTTATCTTGAGTTTTTCCTGTCCCAGCCCTGGAATCAGCCGTGTCTCCAAGGAGTTCTGTCCCCTCAGGGGAAGACAGCATTGGAAACCATCAGCCTACAGCAAACGGCAACCAGGTCCGCCATGGGCTATGTCAGTATCATCGTTTCCAGGCCCCCCCAGGACAAAGGGCCCAGAAACATTCCCGTGCCTGTGTGTAGGTGTGTGTGCACAGTCGTGTGTTGAACGATGATGTTTTTGTTAACAGTGGGCCACATATATGACAGTGGTCCCATGAGATTATAACACCATGTTTTTATACTACCTTGTCTATGTTTGCATATGTAAATACTTGCCATTGTGTTCCGTGGCCTGCAGTGCTCAGCACGGTAGCATGCTGCACAGGCGTGTAGCCTCGGAGCAGGCGGCGATGCCTCGGAGCCCAGGTGCGTAGCAGCCACCCCATCTAGGTTTATGCAAGTACACTCTGTGACGTTTGAACAACGATGAAATTGCTTAAGAACACGTTTCTCAAAACATATCCATGGTTAGGTGACATATGACTGTGTGTCTATATCACACATTTACATCTATGTTTATTTCTATGCTTACCTATGTTGAAAACCATGGGTCCACACCAATACCTCCAGTAACACGGGGTTCATCCTACCTTCCCCTTTCCATATCTATAACTCCCTTTTCCAACAGAGAACACTGGCCTCTGGAACCCTCCGTATATTGACGTATCTGGTCCATCCCTCTGTGTGTAACCGAATTCTCCAACCACCAGGCTGCCGCCTTCCTCATATGGCTTTGAACCTCCGCCAGGAACTATTCCCTGTTGGGACTTTCTTTATAAAATAGCTTTAGTGAATTATAAATTATTTACCATAAAATTAACTCACTTTAAGCGTACTATGATTCAATGATTTTTAAGTACATTTATAGAGTTGTGTAGCCTTCACCACAACTCAGTTTTAGAACACTTCCATCACCCCCACACACGCCCGGTGCCTGTCTGCAGCTACCTGCTATCCCCAGGCAACCTGACCTGCCTTCTTTCTCTTTAGATCCGCCTCTTCCATAAATTTCATACAAAGGGAATTACGTCTTTTTTGTCTATAGCTTATTTCACTCAGCATACAGTTTTTGAAGTTCATCCACGTTGTACCATGTCAGTAATTCCTTCATTTTTATTGCCACATTGTATTTCATTTTATGGATATTTCAGACTTTGTTTATCCATTAACCAAATTAAGGGACATTTCCGTTGCTGCAAGTGTGGGACCATTATGTATCTTGCCGCTACGAACGTTTGCGTGCAAGTCTTTGCGTAGACGCATATTTTCGTTTATCTTAAGTAGCGTGGCAGGCACAATATCGAGCTCCCAGATTGCTAATCAGCTGACTTTAAGAAAGCAAGATTATCCTGGATTATTTATGTTATGTGCACGTCCTAATCCCCAGAATCTGTGACTATATTACACGGCGAAGGGGAATTAGGGTTGCGAATGGAATGAAGTTTGCTAATCGGCTGACCTTAAGAAAGTGAGATAACCAGGATTAGGCCCAGCCTGATCACAGGGCTCCTTCCAAGTGGAAGAGACAGACGAGGATGTCAGAGGAAACGATGTGAGAAGGACGTGGCCCACGCTGCTGGCTTTGAAGATAAAAAATAAGGCCATGAGCCAAGGAACTGTGGCAACCTTTGGAAGCCAGGATAGGCAAGGAGACAGACTCTCCCTTAGGCCCCGACAAAGGAGCACAGTCCTCTGCTCACACCTCGACTGCGGCCGGCAAGACCCTGGCGGGCTCTAACCTATCCCCAAACCGCAAGATCACGAACCTGTGTTACGCCGCTACATTTGCAGTGATCTGTTACAACCTTGTTATAACACCAGCACAGGTCGACACCCGGAAGTGGGTATCAGGTTGGACAGTAAGTTTAAGTTTTTAAGAGACAACCAAACTGTTTTTCAAAATAGATGTACATTTTACATTCTTACCAGAAAATGTATGATCCTGATCAGTTTGTAGAGCCCTGAAATGGTGGTTTCTGACAGTTTCATCATTGCTTTTTGGGGAGCGCATTGGCCAAGCTTCTCAGTCTGGCACACAGAACCTGAAGGCTTTTCAACTGAATGATCGAAAAAAGAAAGACGAAAAGAAAGAGAGGAGGAAGGGAAAAAAGGGCAAATATTTGTTATTGACTCATTGACCATACTGAGGACAAATTCCAGGGGTTCAAACCCCTCTATGTCACCTCGTATTAGGTGTATGACTCTGGGCAAACTGTCTTGCTTCCCTGAGCCTCAGTGCCCCCACCATAAAATAGCATTAGCAGTCATACAGTCTGCCTCCTGGTGTGTGATGAGGACTAAATACAACAATACAATTGAAGCGCAGCCAGTGCTGGGCCTGTGAGAGCTGTCAATCGTTGCTAACGCTCCTAATAGTCAGGCCAACAAGAATAGGTTAAGTCTTGTCGATTCTGCTCTATTTAAAATGATAAAAGGATGTGTAATTAATAGTAAAAACCACAGGGCATGGGTTCCTAGACAGGAAAACAGTTGTCCTAGTTGACATAGTTTTCAAGTCACTCCTAGATTTCAGAAACTTAAAATTTAACAGCGGAATCTTACAAATCACCTGTTGCCAGTGGTGATTATCCACATGCCACTAGTTCCTCCGTCAGTAACAATTCTACACGGCAGCGTAACGTTTCATACTTAACATCTTCTCGGTGTATACTTTCACGTGATCGTCTGTGCAGCCCAGTGGATAGATTAAACGAGAATTATCCCATTGCACAGACTGAGAAAACTGAGGCCCAGAGCTGTCAAGTAATCGACTCGAGGCGCTACAGAGAGGAGGCGGCAAAGCTGCTTCTTCGGTTTCCTTTTTTGCAAGGAATGTCGCCGTTTCCACCCACGGGCACGGTTCCCTCCTCTCTGGCGCTGACATCGTTCGCTGGCTAAATGCGGACAAGATGAGGGTCCACCAGATCCGCGGATGCTGACGGCACAGTCACGTCCGCGAGCGCGTGCCCATTTCGTTGCGGCTCTGCTCGCCGTGCTGGGGGCAGCCGAGCCCGGCCTGGCGGGGGTTGGGACTCTCCGCTCCAAAGAGCGGGCCACGCTTACGTCGGGCTGGCTTCTCTTCTGAGCCCAGCAGCATTGTTAATGCATTTGTAAAGACGGAAATGCGTCGAGGCCCCCAAGGCCAATCACGCGGGGCGAGCCCCACACCTGCAGAGCCCACGGCGGACGCCTTGCCAGCGGTTCCCTGCCCTGCCGACGGTGCCCGCGCCAGCCTCCCCGGCACAGGACCCGCCGTCTCAGACACGTCCTCACGACGGCCTCAGCCTTACGTCCTGTCACTCTCCCCATTCCACAGATGAGGAGGCAGAGGCTGAGAGAGGTTGGCCGACTTGCCCAGGTCACACAGCAGGCAGATGATGGACCCAGGCCTCGAACTCGGGTCACTAGGACTCAAACCTCCTCCACGAGCTCCTCTTGCCTCTCCTGCGTCCCTTGCCATGTAGACACCTGCTCCCACCCAGCCCTCGCTACGCCCCCTCCGACCTGAAGGCCACAGCGCAGAGGCCGGACAGCTGCGTGACGCAGGGGAGGGAAGGCAGAGCCGTCTCGGCCACCCAGGCCCGCTCCGTGCAGCCGCCGCCTCACAGGCTCACGGACAAGGGTGCCGCCCGACGCGGAGCCCGAGCAGAGACGGCTGGGGCGGGGCCGTCTGTGCAGGAGGCAACGCCCCGGGACCCACGGAACCTGCCCGCTTTGCTGTCCTCGTGTCTTGCTCTTATGGCTGGGGTTGCTGCTCTGGGAAAAGCTGACCCGTGAGATAAATCAGCGTCGCCTCACCCTCTCGAGCTGTCTTTCGCAGAGGAAGAGCAGAGAACGAGAGCAACGCGGCGTCGCAACAGCCCGTTCCAGACCCGAGATGGACGAGTCAGAGGACCAGGAGCCGGGTCTGTCTGTCTGTCTCTGTCTCATCCCGCGCGTGCACAGACGCACGCCAGAGTGCACGTGGCAGCCCCAGAGGCTGTCTCGGGGCTCTTCCCCAGGCTCGGTTCCAAAGGCTGAGAAGCGCGGGCCCTGCGTCCCAGCCAGCCACGGCGACAGCCCAGGGGGACACACGGGGAAGGGCCACCCCCACCTGTCCCCAGGATGCCACTGGGGGCCGGGACGTGTCTCCCACCCACTATCAGAAGCGCTGGAGAGAGGGCCCACGGCGGCATGCAGCTCCCTGGGGCGTGTGGCCTTGGGGCGACGGCCACCGAGAGCAGCTGGCCGCCGTGCTGCTCCCCACACTCCTGGGCCGGGCGGGCTGGGGGAGTGCAGAGGGGGCAGCCCAGAGTCCCTGATTCTGTTTTTGCAGGGGGCCATTGCAGTCATTCCTTCGTGGCTACCTCCGGCAGCAGGCGTGCTAGGAACTGGTGACCAGCACGGGCACAGCACGCCACGGTCTCCAAGCCACGTAATTCACGCGTGTTCCTCCCCAGCGACTCACACAGTGCTACTGCCGGACAGGGCAAACATCACTCCCATTTTACAGACGATGTCCCATTTTACACACCGATGTCCACAGGTGACTTGTCCAGGGCACAGAGCAAGGAAGTAGCCAAACCAGGCTGGGAACCCAGACAGGAGAGTGTAGACAGGCCACGCACCACGACACACCCCAGCCACCCACTGGCACCTTGTGGCAGGAAGGGTGTGCCGAAGAGCAGCACACAAGAAACCTTTTTATACTCCCCGTGCCCTGATTCCTGAGATGAGGGGTCAGCACGCCCCCCACCCCCCGCCTGTGCCTGTCCCCTCGGTGCTGGGGCGGCCCTGCTGTCACCGGCCAATCGCTCCCCTAGGCTCCCAGGCTAGCGCCAAGGACAGGCCTCTATTCAAGTCCTAGGACCCCACTTTCCAGCGGTGGGGCTTCCCCTCCCCATGCCCAACTGTGCTCATCTGTAAAATGGGCACAGCAAACTCGACTGGCTCACGCAAGCACTGCAGGAGCTGAGCACAAAGCACGTGCCACACTCCCTGCCACACCTAGCCGGGGTGACTCCCTGGCGCGCAGCCCGGGACACTCCAGGGTCAGGCCCCGCCTGCGCTGACCAGAGCCCACAGGCCGGCGGCTCCCCTGCCCGCCTCGGGCGGGGGGTGGAGGGGGCCGAGGAGGTGTCCCACGAGACCTGCCGCCTCGTGGCCGGGCACTCCCGTTCTCGCCTTTGTCTGTGCCCCTGTAACCGAGAGGGCTGTCTAGACTGAGCGGCTACTGCGAGTAATCCCGGGAAAATCTCCCTGAAACCCGATCCCACCCCTTATCGAGGGGCAGGCAGATTAGCCTGACTGATCGGGCAAGGGACGCCGGGACCTTAACGCCATCTCGTGTGTCTCTGCGCAGCGGCGGCTCTGGGCAGGGCGGGAGCCCCGGGAGGAGGCTGTCCTGCGGGTCTGGGCGCTAGTAATCGCCCCACTACCACGGTGCTCTGCGGGACCCAGGGCTCCTGCTCGGCCTCACGTGCCCCACACCCTGTGTCTATCTTCATCATCATCACCACCACCATCACCATCACCGTCACCCCCTCTCTCTCGGGCACGAGCCTGCGCCACTTGCTCAAGGTCACCCAAGGAGAGAGCAGCACGGCCTGTTCGCCGCGGGGGCTCAGCTCCGCCCACGCTGGCACTCTGCCCTGGACGTTCACACGGCTGCGCAGCAGCCCACGGCCCTGGCCACGGCTCCGGACGACCTGCCACCTCCTCCGGCAAAGTGGCCCTCGACGCCGGCACGGGCGTGGAGGTGCCCTGTCGGCCGTGCGCACCTGCCCGCCAGCACGTGACCACAGGCAATCGCGCTCCTCTGTGCTCATACGAACCATCGCGCTCGGGGACTGACGGGAAACAAGCAAGGCTGCCCCGAGCCGCCGGCACCGAGAGCGGCTGCCAGAACGGGCGTGACGCCCTCGGAGAGGGCAGGGCTGCTGCTCACACGTGCAGACCACGGGCCAAGAGCCGAAGAGCCATCCTGGCCACAATCTGCCAGTCCCACGAGGGCCAGACGCAGGGGAGTGTGGCTGGTACGTGCTGCGGTCCACGTGCTGGGGGAGGGCAAGGGGAGAGGAAGAACCAGTCACTGCCCGACCTGTGCCGAGGCCAGCAGAGAGCCGTCCACGCCACGAGCACTCAAGTAGGCCACCCCTGACTCCCACCTACCTCTGCCACTCACCTGTGTGGCCACGAGATGCCACCTACCCAACCTGCGCCTCATCAGCTCCGTTGTACAAGTGGGAGTGCCAGCCACCCCCCCCACCCTGCTAGAGGGTGAACGAACCGACCTGTGCCCTAAACGCAGGCTGAGTTCTGCCCGTGGCAAGACTCAACTCCCTAAGGGCGAAGCCCCCGGCCGGAAACTTCTATGAGGACTCAGAATCGACGTGACCTGCCCATGACACGTGGCCTTCCAGCAGCAGCAAGGCGGGAGAGCCACGTCCCGTCCCGCCCTGCGGTGACTGCTGGAGTGAGGAGCCGGGTGGCCACGCTCAGGCTGTCCCCGTCGCTGCCCACGGTGCAGGTGCCCGGGAGTCCGTCTACCTGGGACGCCACCACCTGGCTGGCACTGCGATGCTCAGAGGCACCCACTGAAAGCAGGGCCGCTACGCCTGGGACCTCATGCCGCAGACAGGGAAACTGAGGCCCCCGAAGGTTTCGCCAAGGCAATAACGCAGGCTTCCCCTTAGGACTCGGAAGGAGTTTCCATGGAAGCATTATCAGCTCGTTAACTAGAGTGGGTGACACTGATCCCCCGGTAATACCTCCTGCAGGTTTTTTTTGCAACCTGAATACCCAGCTGGGGTCCTAATTCATTTCAGCAAATGGCATTGATGCACTTCTGTCTCTGTGATCTCAGCTTGGATAATCCCCACTCTCCTGCCTTCCTGTTGACCAGGCAGCACCTGCGCGACCAGCAGCCCCACCCTGCCCTCTTACTGTGCCCCTGTGCGGGCCCGGTGTCCCTGCCCAGCCCCCTCCTGCCTTCCGCATGGTGGTCCCTTGGGCTCTTGTTAATCCACCTGCCTCAACCAGGCAGCCCACCCACTTGGCCAGAGCTCGGGCCTTCAGCTCAGATAACCCACCGACTCCTTCTTGCCTTGACTTCACGATCAGGCCAGGAGCGGCCGCCACGCCAAGCCCTCCCCCAGCGATGGGCCCCTGCCACGGACGGCCCTGGCCGGCGGGACACAGGGCAGCTCCCGGCTGCGAGGCGCCTTGGACATCAGGGCGCAGGGGCAAAAGGTGCGTGTCTCCCTGCGAGGCGGCGCAGTGCCATCTCCCTCGAGGACAGCAGAAAGACGAGACACAACCCCTGCCCTCCGGAACCTGGAGCCCGTCTGACCACGGCTGGGCCTGCGGGGGCCGGAGAGAGCTGAGCCGTGACTTGGGGTGTTGCCTAGAGAGTCAGGCAGGAGGCCGGGACACAGGTGTTCCTGGGGAAGGGAAGGCGCGAGGGAGAAAGGCCCAGGAGGGAAAGGCACGGCTCGGGGGTCTCTTGGGGTAAGGTCGCACGGGCTCAGACCACAGGGGAACTGTACGCCACGCGCAAAGGGAGCCACTGCAGACGCAGCGCAGGGCTGAGTTCTCGAGAGACCACGCTGGGGGCAGGGGAGCAGGTGGATGGGGGGTACAGGGCAGAAAGGGGAGCACTGAGGGGCTGTCGCAATGGTCCAGGTGACAGGGGTCTCCAGGACCCAGGCTCTTTACCATTGGCAAGCTGTGTGACTTTGGGCAGGTGACTTAACCTTTCTGAGCTTTCGTCTCCTGCAGAGCCGGATGTAGGGAGACTCCAACAGCAGGGCTGCCTCGAGGATTGAACCTGGTAACACATGAAAGCATTTAGCGCGGTGCCTGAACGTGGAGTAAATGCTCAATAAATGTTTGCTCAGAGAAACAAAAAGGCAAAGGCTGAATTCTAGAGCCTCCTCCCTCCCCCATCTCCCCGATCAATAAAAGCAGCCCTTTTATCTAAATCCCCGGGGCCAAAGGGAAACCAAACACAGCAGCTGCAGCTCTGCTCCCAGGACCCGCGCCCCGCCCGCAGGGGGGCTTCTCCCGCTGGGGTCCACCGCCACCGCCACTGCTGCTGCCGCCGCTGCTGCGGCCAAGGAAAGAATGCGGCGCGTGACCTGCCCGTGAACCTGCCCCGGCCTCCGCACACAAGCATTGCTTCTGCCTCGGCAGCGCGGGCAACCCCGGCCCAGCGCGCCGTGCCCCACTGGGGAGCCCGCCAAACCCGGCTGGCCTGTGCAGAGTCTCACACCTGCCAGGGCTCGGCTGCCTGAGACCGACGCCGGGACACGAGGGAAGAAAAGTGAAAGAAAAATGTGTTCTTAATGTTCATGACTCCGGTGGCGTTTCTGTGCACGGCACGGAGTTCCTGCATAAAGACGAGAAATTCAATCCGGTGTAAAATGCGCTTGCTAGGGGAGGGGGTAACACAAGCTCTTGAAACCTTGAGAACTTTCTGTTGGTCTTTTCACAAGACAACTGTGGGATCTTCCAGGTGGGCCCAGAGGTCAGGAGGTGGGTGTTTCTGCAGATTAGAGGGGAGGCGGATCAGCCCAGTCCCGGGGACATCGGAGACGAGTCCTGCTGGCGGCCTGCTGGATGGTGTGGTCCTCAGCCGCCCCATCCCCGGGAACTCGCAACCTGCGCTGGGCGAAGGCACGCAAGAAGGCACGTCCACGCATGGAAGTGGGACGATGTCCTTGACCGTCTTTGAATCACATTTATTTCCTGCAGTGAGATGTGACATGCAGCGAAAAAAGCATGGGCCTGAGGGTGGGTGAGATCCCAGGTTTGAATCCCATTTCACAGCCTAAAAGCCACATTGCCTACCCAATTAGACCCTGAGCAACAGGTAAAAAATGAAGATGACGCGACCTGCCTGTGAGGGCCATCGTGACGCTGAAGTCAAACAGGATTACGCCCGTAAAGCGCTGAGCCCTGTGCCGGGCACGTCACTGGCACCCCATAAATACCTGTCCCCGTCCCTTTCAGACTACAGCACACCTGCTCCACCACGACCCCAGTGGTGAGCCAGTGGATCAATTATCCAGATAAAGCAAAATAATTTTTTAAATGACTATCACTAGATAACTGAAACAACAGGGATTTGTTTTCCCCATAGAAATTATCTAAATAAGTCTCAAATTTCTTATGGGTACAATAGACGCAGACAGATAAACAAGGGGCTGCCTGGCCTTGGGTAAAAAACTAACCCCTGGTCATATTTCCAGAGGACGGAAAGACAACCTCGGCCTTGCAGAAAGTGGGATAAAAATGCAATTCCCTATCTCACAATAATTGCTGAGTAGTGAAAACCACGTTAAAGAGAAGCCTCGGAGAGGTACAAAATTCATGTTAAAATGATAGGAATTAAAAGTCTTAATAAATGTGACTTCACCTTTCAACTTCACCTTAAAAAACAATGTTTGTTTGTTTGTTTGGAGGCAGAGTCTCATTCTTGTTGCCCCAGCTAGAGTGCTGTGGTGTCAGCCTAGCTCACAGCAACCTCAAACTCCTGGGCTCAAGTGATCCTCCTGCCTCAGCCTCCCGAGTAGCTGGGACTAGAGGCATGTGCCACCATGCCCGGCTAATTTTTTTCCTATATATTTCTAGTTGGCCAATTAATTTCTTTGTATTTTTAGTAGAGATGGAGTCTCGCTCTTGCTCAGGCTAGTCTCGAACTCCTGAGCTCCAAAGATCCACCTGCCTCGGTCTCCCAGAGTGCTAGGATTACAGGCGTGAGCCACCATGCCTGGCCAAAAAGCAAGCTTTTTAAATTGATTTATGTTTTCAGTTTTTAGCTCAGAATATCTAAGATTAGACTGAGGGGATATAAAATCAGAACTTTCAAATGAGGCACTGACTCTAGCAACATAGCAAAACTTTGTGGACTGAAGGTTTCGACTGACATCTTTTCCCTTTCAACTTCATCAAGGCACAATTTACATAAAGGAGGATGTCCCCATTTTGTGTGCACGGGTCGTCGAATTTTGACAAAACACACATGTAACCCACCACAGTCGAGACCTAGAACATTTCTGTCTGCCCAAAATATCTCCTCGCCCCCAGCCAACTGTTTTATTTATTCCAAAACGGCATATAATGGGATTGTCGCGAGATGTGCAGCTTTCCCTTGTGCACGGGGACACTTTCTATAACAAGATCGCCAGTGGATGCCGGAAACCACAGACAGCACGGCGCCCCAAGGATACTATGCTTTTCGTACCTATACGTACCTATGATAATGCTTAATTCATAAATCAGGCAGTTGGAAATTAACAACAATAAAATAGAACAATTGTAACAACATACTCTAACAAGAGTCACGTGAATGTGGTCTCTCTCAAAACTCACCTATTTTTTTTTTTTTTTTTTTGAGACAGTTTCACTCTTTGCCCAGGGTACAGTGCCGTGGCGTCAGCCTAGCTCACAGCAACCTCAAACTCCTGGGCTCAAGCAATCCTGCTGCCTCAGCCTCCTAAGTAGCTGGGACTACAGGCATGTGCCACCAGGCCTGGTTCATTTTTTTTCTATATATTTTTAGTCAGCCAATTAATTTCTTTCTATTTATAGTAGAGACGGGGTCTCGCTCTTGCCCAGGCTGGTTTTGAACTCCTGACCTTGAGCGATCCGCCCTCCTCGGCCTCCCAGAGTGCTAGGATTACAGGCGTGAGCCTCCGCGCCCGGCCAAAACCCACCTATTTTTGACCGCGGCTGACCCCAGGGAACTGAAACTGCAGAGAGCGAAACCGGGATGGGGGCGCGGCCGGGGCTACTGCGCTCTCCTCTCGCTCAGCTTTCTCGGGGTTCTCCCGGCATGCTGTGCGCGGCCGCGGCGCACCGCTTCCTATTGCCAAGTAGCACTTCCTCACACGGGCTGCACCACAGCCTGTCCGTTGGTAGACATTTGGGTTGCTTCTCTCAGAGTCTGGGGGCTCCTGTGAATAAAGCTGCTATCAATATGCACGTCAAAGTCCTGTGGTGAACACGTGTTTCCATTCTCTTGAATAAACACCTAGGAACGGCATATGTTAAGCGTGTATTTGACTTTGCGAGACGCCGCCAAACCGTTTCCCAAAGAGGCGGAACGATTTTACACTTCACCCGACAACATGCGACAGTTTCGGTTACCCCTGATCCTCACCAGCGCTTGGGGTTGTCAGGTTTTTTCCCGTGTGAGGCACATTCGTACTCTGCAGATGTGAGGTATACGTTACAGTCAATGACATCCCTCTGGTTTAAGGACAGTGTGATTAGCTTTGGTCACCGTGCATAGTTATGTCACCACAGCCAACATGGAGAGCATTTCTGCCACCCCAAAAAGCTCCCTTGAGCCCCTGCAGCCGGACGCCGCCCCAAACGCCGATCCCCAGCTGCCCCTCACCCGCTTTTTCTGACCGTGCTTGTGCTCCTCCCAGAGTCTCATCTAAATCGAATCTACACGGTACGAAGTCTTTTTCACTTAGCTTTAGTATTTTTTGAGAGTCATCCATCTGTCGTGCGCATGAATATTTTGTCCCGTCTCATTACTAACTAGTATTCCGCGGCAGGACGCACTACAATTTGTGGATCCATCCACCGGCTGATGGCCACCGTTTTATTTCCGGTTTGGGGCGGTTATGAACAATGCCTCAAGAATGTTCACGTTCAAGTCTTTGAGGGCCATATTTTTCATGATTCTTGGGTAAATAACCCAAAGAGTTTAATTGCTGGGCTCTGTGGTAAGCATGTTTAACCTTGAAAACACAGCCAAAAAAATAAAATAAAATAAAATAAAAAAAACACAGCCAAACTCTTTTCCAAAGTGGCTGTATAATTTTACATCCCCACAAAACGCAATGTATGAGCATTCCAGTTGCTCTTTGCCTTTGTCAACATTTGGCATTGTCAGTCATTAAAACTGTAGCCACTCTAGTGTGTACGGAATCTCGCTGCATTTCCCTGCTAAATAAAGATGCGAAACATGCAGTCATGCGCTTATCGTCCATTTATATATGTTCTTATGTGAAGTGTCTATCCAAATAACTTGTCTGGTTTAATACTGGATTTTTTTGTTTTACTGAGTTGTAAGAGTTCTCTACATGTATTTTGACTGAAAGTCCTTCATCAGATATATGCATTGTGAACATTTTAACCCAGTCTGTCCTGTGCCTTTCCATTTTATTAACCGTGTCTTTTGGTGAGCAAGGGTTTCCAATTTTTATTAAACCCAACTTGCAAACTTTTACCATTAGTGATTTGTGTCCATAGAAACCCTTAACCACTTCGGTGTGGCCCTCACGGCCGCGACACCTGGCCCACAGCCGGCACTCACAGTCCGCACGGTAGCGTGTGCTGTGCATTGACCACGGATCTGTCTTGCTCTTGTGTGATGAGGAAAGCTTGAAAGCACTGAAAGCTTGTTTCACTTTACAGGCAGTTTTACTTGTAGTGTAAATCAGAATAGGTAACATAGACATACATGTTCTCATTATGTTATTTTCAAATGTTCACAATTTTATTTTGATAAATGAAAAATTACAAAAGTCGTTCTGTTATTAACGCTAAAGTCGACACTCTGCTGTGCGCCTTCATAACACGGCTGTCGGCTACGGTCGACGCTCGGCTGTGCGCATTCATCTGTGGCTATCGACTGTAGTCGACACTAGTACCGAAGTGGTTAATCTATCCTGATGTTGTGAAAATGTTCTCCTATCTGTTCTTCTAGAAGGTAGTGGGGTCAAGGTGCTTTTCTTTTCTGTAGAGCTGGCCAGGTGTTCCAATACCAACTGTTGAGAGAATATCCATTCTCTCAGAACCTTTGCAAACCAGTTACCTATCTATGTGAGTCTATTTCTGAACCGTCTGTTCTGCTCTTTTGATTTATATGTGTACCCTTACATGGGTATCACTCTAACAATTGCTGTACATTTATAGTAAGTTTTGACAGCAGGTAGTTTAAGTTCTCCAAGTTTATTCTTCTTTTTCAAGATTGCTTTGGAGATTCTAAGACCTTTTTGTTTCTCCATAAATTTTAGAATCAACTTGTCAATTTCTATATATATATAAAAATCTGTCATGACAAATTTGGTTTGTCTTGAGTCTACAGATTAATTTGGGGAAGAACTGACATCTTAATCATATTGAGTGTTCTAATCTATGAGCATAGCATATGCTCAATACCTCATATTAAAAAGTCTTCTTTTTCTTAGTAATGCTTCATAGTTTTCAGAGTGGAGGTCTTATACATATTCTATAAAACTTTTCTTTTATGTAGTTCATAGGTTTTTTAATGCTGTAAATGGAATTTTCTATTAAATTTTATTTTTTCATTGTTTGATGTTAGGTATAGACAAAAAATTTGATTTTTGTAAATTGAACTTGTATCCACTGAATTTGCCAAACTCATTTATAAGTTTGACTTGCTTTTTCATAGATTCCTTAAGATTTTCTATATATGTGATCATATTGTCTATGAATGAAGACAGTCTTAATTCTTCCACTTCTATCTGTGCCTTACTTCTTTTACTGATTGTACTGGCTATGATCTCTAGTTTAATATTTAACAGAAGTAATAAGCTTCATCTTGTTTCTAATCTTAGGGATAAAGTGTTTAATATTTCATCATCAGGTATGAGGTAAACAGTAGGTTTTCTGTAGATACCCTTTATTAGTTTGAGGAAATCTCTTTAGTTTCTAATTTTCTGAGAGTTTTTGTTATAACAGGTATAGAATTTTGTCAATAAACAATTGGAATTCAACATTAATAAATTAGTACTGTTTCCAATAACACCAAAAAGTGAAACACTTACATGCAAATCTAACAAAATATACACAGGTTCTATAGATGAAACTATAAATAACAAATGAAAGAAAACATTCCAGTTGTTTTCAAGTTTGGGTTTTAATAAATGAACTGTTCAAAATAGGATGAGGACAGGCGTGAGCGGCATGGAACCAACCTCAAAGAGTTTCCAGTGGCCAAAGCTGAAACACTTAGTGCAAGAAAACGCATAACAAGATATGAAAGGGAACGATGGTTAGAGGAGCTCCAGGATGGTGGACCAGAGACACCACCACCAGCCAGAGCAGCTCAGTAAGGAGAAGCTTAGATGAAAGAAAAGAAAAAACACACAAACATAGACTGGATGAGGATCTGAAGGAAGGTTGACAGAACCTTCAAGAGACTATCTGGGAAGAGTGTGCAGAGCAGAAGTGAAAGGAGAAAGGTATCGATGGAGACCAACCCCCGAGAGGCTCGGAGACCAGTGGGAAGAGTAAGTGGAGCAGTTGGTTTCTTCCTCCCTCAGATCTTGGACAACTGCTGGGCTGCTGGGCTGCTGGGCTGCTGGAGAGATCTGCCCATGTGAGCCCAGAGACTGCTGCTGCCAGTGAGCTGGGAGCTTTTTGCAGACAGGGCACCAGGTTCCTAGCACCCCAGGGTGCCTCCCACCCCATGGACCCGAGCCCAGATGGCCATATTGGTTCTCTATACATGGTGAACTTTGTCCTCTCCAGGGGTCTTCAACTCCTAGGTTTCATCTTGCTCATTCCCACACAGATATTTCCCAACTGCAGCCCAGAATGCACGAGCCACAGGGGGCCGGTGGGTCCCAGGTGATCTGCATGACTCCAGATCCATGTCATTCTAGGCAGACTGCATCCAAGAGAGAGGGTTGGAGATGACCAGACTGCTGGCTTTCCTCCACCCAGAGTCTTTCCCTCCCCTTCCCCTCCCCAACCTGTGCTGCCAAGGGAGACAACTGAGCCGCCACACAGGCTTCCACAGGGAGCAGGGCTCATATCTTCTTTTGGGGGGTCCTGCAATGGACTAAGGGGTGCTCACAATGTGAGTTCCTTGTCTGCTGGCCCCCACCCTGTGCTCCTTGCCTACACAGCCCCATCAGAGTAGGGCACGCCCTGAAGCAGAGGAATACTGAATCAGCTTGGGCACCCCTTGTTACTCGGGACCAGCATGCTTCTCCCTGGCATGGTCAAGGAATGATCTCCAGGGCCCCAGGGACAAGCCCACAGGCCAGATCCCATACACCCAGGTCTTGATCATGTTGCCCAGGGGCACAGAAAGGATATCTATAAATTAGTCTTGAAAGGTGTGGGTGCCTGCAGGAGCAGATCACAGGGAGAGTACAGTATGGGTCCTAGGTGCAGCATGCTCATGGGGCACCCTCCTCCCATGGGAGGGCCATGCCCCCAGCACAGGCCAGGATCCTGGGCAGGGAACCTCCCAGCCTGCATCACAGTTGAAGAGGACCTTGGCTGGCTTGAGGTCCTGCCTGCTGACAGAGACCTGGGGGAAACTGTGGAATAGGGGATGGTGGAAAGCAACGAGGCCTGCTCCAGATGGCTGGATTGTGGGTCTCAGACAGCCCCACCTCCAGACACAGACTTTCTGGTTGAGAGGGGCCACTTCAGCCCCTCTCTGGCAGCTCTGTCCAGAGGTGGGGAACAGACCTTTGACCCCTGCCAAAGCAGATCCCTAGCCAGCATTTGTGGAGCTTGAGGACAGGCTCACCCAGACAGCCCAACCCAGCCTCACTCCCCCACCTGCCTCTGCTGTGGTGGAGAATAAAGACTCATTTGGAAATTCCAGGGTCCCACTCACCACCTGGGGCATTTGAGTGCTTCTGAGGAACTAGAGCTGGTCACAGGAGCCAAAAACAACATTGCAGTTTGTTCCCTATAGCAAACACCATCTACTGACAGGGGAAGGTCAATTGGTACTCCCTTGACAGCAAGGGTCCCCAATCTATGGTGACTTATATAATTATTTCATTATATATTACAATGTAATAATAATAGAAATAAAGTGCATAATAAATGTAATGTGCTTGAATCATCCCCAAACCATCCCATCTCTCCCTGGTCTATGGAAAAATAGTCTTCCAAGAAAACAGTCCCTGGTGCCAAAAATATTGGGGACTGCAGCTTTACAACATTTACTAACTCAATCAAACAGGGTGTGGTTTATTCTCACCCACAAGCACCACCTAACTGGCTCAGAGACTAAACTGGGTATGTCATTATCTAAACAAAAGAAAATCCCAACGTAAGAAGCAACAGCTGCTCCAGATGAGAAGGAATCAGCAAAAGAACGCTGAAGTATGAAGAATCAGAGTGAAAGGACACCCCCAACAGGGAACACTAGCTCTCTAGCAATAGATATCAACCAAAATCAGAATATTAAAATGACAGATGAAGATTTTCAAACATGGATTATAAGGAAGCTCAATAAAATACAAGATAAAATAGAAACCCAACACAAAGAAATCACAAAAATGATTCAGGAAATGAATGAAAGATTCACTAAAGAAATTGAATTATTAAAGAAAAATCAAACAGAACTTCTGGAAATGAAAAATTAATTCAAGGAAATACAAAACAGTGGAAAGCCTTAAGAATACATTAGATCAGGCAGAAGAAAGAATCTTGGAGCTTGAAGACAACACCTTTGAATTAAACAAGTCAAAGAGATAGAGCAGAGAAATAAGAGCAACGAGCGAAGCCTCCAAGAAATATGGGGTTATGTAAAGAGGCCTAATATAAGAATCATAGGAATCCCTGAGGATGAAGAAGAAAATACACAAGGGTTGGAAAACCTATTTGAGGGAATAATTGAGGAAAGTTTCCCTGGTTTGCAAGAAATCTAGATATTCAGGTACATGAAGTTCAAAGGACTCCTGGGAGATTCATTACAAAGAGGCAAACACCACAACACATAGTCATTAGACTGGCCAAAATAAACATGAAATAGGTACTCTTACAAGGTGAAAGTAACAGGTAACTTACAAAGGAAAACCCATCAGACTAACTGCATACTTCTCAACTGAGACCTTACAAGCCAGAAGGGATTGGGGCCACATTCTCAGCGTACTTAAACAGAATAATGGCCAGCCTAGAATTTTGTATCTTGCAAAACTAAGTCTTGCATATGAAGCAGAAAATAAAGATTTTCCCAGACAAGCAAACACTGAGGGAATTTGTCAAGACAAGACCTGCATTGCAGGAAGTACTCAGAACTGTAGTATACACAGATCAGCACAATAGACATCCACCAGTGTAAAATCACCCAAAAGATAAAGGTAAAAGCCCAGATACCACAATGGCTTAAGAGATAAAACTAAGCAACAAAGTTCTACTCAACAGGATGAACAGAAATCCACCCTACTTATCAATTCTTTCAATAAATGTGAATGGCTTGAACTCCCACTCAAGAGACACAGGCTGGCTAAAGAAATAAAAAAATACAAACCAAGTATCTTTTGTCTCTAGGAAACACATCTAACCCACAAAGACTCATTCAGACTCAAGGGATAGGCAACAATATCCCGCAAATGGAAACTAAAAGAAAGCTGGTATAACAGTTCTTATATCAGATAACATCAACTTCTACTCAACAAAAGTAATGAAAGACAAAGATGGTCATTATATAATGGTAAAGGTAACAACTCAACAAGACATAACAATTCTAAATATTTACACAGCTAACACAGGTACATGCAGATTCATAAAGCAAATCCCACTTCATCTAAACAAAATGATAAACAGCAGCACCATAACAGTTAGGGATTTCAACATCCCTCTCACAGAACAGGACAGATTCTCCAAACAAAAAATAAACAAATAAAGAATGGACTTAAACAGAACTACAGAACAAATGGTCCTGACAGACATTAACAGAACATTCTACCCAAAATATACTGAATATACATTCTTCTCCTCAGCTTATGGAATATTCTATAAGATTGATCACATCCTAGGCAACAAAAGAGGTCTCAACAAATTTTAAGAAAACAGAAATTATACCATGCATCTTCTCAGACTACAGTGGAATAAAATTAGAAATCAACTCTAACAAAAACACTCATCTCTACACAAAGTCATGGAATCTAACAACCTACCACTGAACGATAGTCAGGTCAAGGAGGAAATTAAGATGGAAGTAAAAATGTTCTTTGAACTAGAAGATAAAGGGGACATAAGTTATCAAAATCCATGGGATACAGCTAAAGCAGTCCTGAGAGGAGAATTCATAGCCATAAATGCCTACATCCAAAATGGAAATATCACAAATCAATAATCTAAAGAATTGTCTCAAGTAACTAGAAAAAGAAGAGTAAAACAATCCCAAACCCAGCAGAAGGAAAGAAAGAAGATCAGAGCAGAACTAAATGAAATCAATAATAAAAGAACTATACAGAAGATTAATGAAACAAAAAAATGGTTCTTTGAAAGGATAAAAAAAATGGACATGCCTCTCACTAGATTCATAAGAAGCAGAAAAGAAAGGACTTCAATAAGCTAAATCAGGAATAAAAAAAGTAGAAATTGTATCTGGTACCACGGAAATACAAAATATCATCTCTGAATACTATAAAACTCTATATGCACATAAACTTCAAAATGTGGAAGAAATGGACAAATTCTTAGAAAAATACAGCCTCTGTAGGCTTAGTCAGGAAGAAATAGAATTCCTGAACAGACCAATATCAAGTGCCACAATTAAAGCAGCAATAAAAAATCTTTCAACAAGTTAAAAGTCCCAGACCACATGGCTTCACAGCCAAATTTTACCAGACCTTCAAAGAAGAACTGGTGCCTATTCTACAGAAATTATTCCATAACATTGAGAAGGAAGGAATCCCCCAAACACATTTTACAAAGCCAACATCACCTTGATACCAAAGCCAGGAAAGGACTCAACAAAAAAAGAAAACTAAATTACAGCCGGGCATGGTGGCTCATGCCTGTAATCCTAGCACTCTAGGAGGCCGAGGCAGGTGGATTGTTCAAGGTCAGGAGTTTGAAACCAGACTGAGCAAGAGTGAGACTCCATCTCTACTAAAAAAAAAAGAAAGAAATTAATTGGCCAACTAAAAAATATATATATAATAAAAAATTAGCTGGGCATGGTGGCACATGCCTGTAGTCCCAGCTACTCAGAAGGCTGAGGCCGAAGGATTGCCTGAACCCAGGAGTTTGAGGTTGCTGCGAGCTAGGCTGATGCCATGGCACTCACGGTAGCCTGAACAACAGAGTGAGACTCGGTCTCAGGAAAAAAAAAAAAAAAAACTAAACTACAGACCAATATCCTTTATGAATATAGATGTAAAAATTCTCAATAAAATCCTAGCAAACTGAATTCAGCTGCTCCTCAAAATAATAATCTATCACAACCAAGTGGGCTTCATCCCAGAAATTCAGGGATGGTTCAACATACACAAATCTATAAATGTAATGCACCACATAAGTAGAAGTAAAAGCAAAAACCATATGATCCCCTCAATAGACAAAGAAAAAGCATTTGACAAAATTCAGCACCCTTTTATAAGAATGCTTAACAAAATAGGTATAGACAAGACCTACCTCAAAATGATAAAAGCCATATACCACAAACCCACAACCAACATCATACTGAATGAGGAAAAGTTGAAAACATACCCAGTTAGAACTAGAACCAGACAAGGTTACCCAATATCACCAATTCTATTCAACATAGTGCTGGAAGTCCTAGCTAGAGCAATCAGACAAGAGAAGGAAATTAAGGGTATCCAAATGAGGGCAGAAGAGGTCAAACTATTGCTCTTTGCTGATGATATGATCTTATATCTAGAAAACCCCAAATATTCTGCCAAGAAACTGCTGGAATTGATAAATAAACTCAGCAAAGTCTCAGGTTACAAAATCAATGTATATAAATCAAATTCATACACACAAACAATAGTCAAGCTGAGAACCAAATCAAAGACTCAATAACCTTTGACAATAGCAACAAAGAAAATAAAATACCTAGGAATATATTTAACTAGGAAAGTGAAAGACCTCTACAGGAAGAACTATGAAACTGAGGGAGGAAATAGCAGAGGATGTAAACAGACGGAAAACCATACTGTGCTCATGCATCAGCAGAATCAACATTGTTAAAATGTCTATATTACCTAGTGTGATCTACAGATTCAATGCATCCCTATTAAAATACCAACATCATTTTTCACATATCTAGATAAAATAATGCTATGCTTTGTATGGAATCAGAGAAAATACAGTATAATCAAGGCAACCTTAAGCAAAAAGAACAAATTAGGAGCCATCAATTTACCAGACTTCAAGCTATATTGTAAGGCTATTGTAACCAACACAGCATGGCACTGACACAAGAACACAGACATAGACCAACAGATCAGAGCAGAGAACCCAGATATAAAAACAGATGAAAGGAAGCATTTCATAATGAGAAATGGATCAATTCATTAAAAATACAACACTAAATATGGATGCACTAAATGACAGAATTTGAAAGCACATGAAATTAGAAAATATTTTGAACTGAACAAAAATAAAAATACATCATGTTTAAATTTGTATAATGGTGCTAAAGTCATGGTTAAAGGGAAATTGATAGATTTAAGTACTTATATCAGAAATGAAGAATGGTCAAAAAATGCACAACATTTACCTTAGGAAGAGGCCATTATCTTAGGAAGCTAGAAAAATAAGAGCAAATGCAATCCAAAATTAGTAAAAGGAAGAAAATAATAAAGAACGGACATACATGAAATAAAAAATGAATATTACAGGATAGTCAATGAAACCAAAAGTGGATAATCTTTTTTAAAAAATCAAAATTAGACTAATTAGACTCTTAAAGAGAAAAGACACAAATTACCAATACCAGAAATAACACACAGTATATCACTACAGGTCATATGGACATTAAAAATGTTAATAAGAGAATATTACAAATGACTTTGGGCCAACAACTTTGAAAATTAAAAAGAAATAGAGAAATTCCTTAAAAGACACTGATTACCAGAATGTACTGAAAAAGAAATGGAAAATCTGAAAATTCCTATATCTTCTCTAATTTTATGCTTTAAACTAATATATAGTACAATTGACTTTTGGTATATAGTTCTTTATATCCTTTAAAAACATTGAATTCATAATTTAGAATATTCCCAACATTTTACGCCTAGATGGCCTTATTGGTCAATTCCAGCAAACTTAAGGAAAAGAAAACAAACAGCAATCCTACACTAGTCTTTCAGAAAATAGGGAAGAAGGAAATAATTCCCAACTAATTCTTTTGAAGCCAACATTACCCTGATACAAACAAAACAACAGATGAAAACACTTCACAAAAACTCTAAACTACAAAACATTCAAAGAAATTAAAGAAAAGCCAAATAAATGGAAGGACATTCAACATTCATAAATTGGAAGGGACATAATAATTTTAAGATGGCAATACTCCCCAAACTGATCTGCATATTCAATGCAGATTAAAATTAAATCTATTTTAACCTATTAAAATTCCATCTGCCTTTTGGCCAGGCATGGTGCCTCGCACTTGTAATCCTAGCACTCTGGGAGACTGAGGCGGAAGGATTGTTTGAGCCCAGGAGTTTGAGACCAGCCTGAGAAACAGCAAGACCCCATCTCTACTAAAAATATAGACAGAAATTAGCTGGACAACTAAGAAACATACATACAGAAAAAATTAGCCAGGCATGGTGGCGCATGCCTGTACTCCCAGCTACTCGGGAGGCTGAGGCAGGAGGATTGCTTGAGCCCAGTTTGAGGTTGTTGTGAACTACACTGATGCCACAGCACTCTAGCCCAGGCAACAGAGTAAGACTCTGTCTCAAAAAAAAAAAAAAAAAATTCCAGCTGCCTTTTTGCAAAAATTGACAATCCTAAAATTTGTAAGGAAATATAGGGACTGAGAATAGCCAAAACAAGCTTGAAAAGAAAAACAAAGTTGGAAGACTCACATTTTCTGATTTTAAAACTTTCTATAAATCAGTTGACAAGCCAACTCTAATATTCATATTTTCTTTTGATTTTTAAAATTTTTTTAGAGATCAGGGCCTCTCTCTGTCATCTAAGCTAGAGTGCAGTGGATATTCACGAGGTATGATCATAGCTCACGGTTGCCTCAAACTTCTGGGCTTAAGTTTTCCTCCTAGCATACCAGACTGCTTTAATATATATAAATCAATCAATGTGATCTATTCGCATGAGCAGAATAAAAGATAATAAAAACCACATAACCATTTCAATTAATGCAGGAAAAGCATTTGGCAAAGTTCAACATCATTGCATAATAAAAGTTCTCAACAATTAGGTATAGAAGGAAATTTCCTCAACAAAATAAAGGCCATTTACAAAAAGCCCACAGCTAACCTCATAATCAACAAGGAAAAAAAAAAAAAACAAGGAAAAGCTGAAAGTTTTTACTCTAAGATTCAATATAATAAGGCAAGAATGCCCACTCATGCCACTTCTGTTCAACATAGTTCTGAAGTACTAGCAAAAGCAACCAGACAATAAAAAGAAGAAAAAGGCATGCAAGTTGGAAAGGAAAAAGTAAAATTATCCCTATTTGTAGATGACATAATCCTGTACATAGAAAACCCCAAAGATTCCACAAAATAATTGTTAGAACAATAAATGAACTAACTAAAGTTACAAGATACAAAATCAATGTGCAAAAATTAGCTGTATTTCAGTACACCAATAATGATCTATCCAAAAAAAAAAAACCAAGAAAAAAATCCACTTATGTGGGGTTTTTTGACAGCATCAAAAAGAATAAGATAATACTTAGGAAGCAATTTAACCAAGGAGGTGAAAGAGGTGTACAGTGAAAACTATTATACAAAGCTCTGATGAAACAAACTAAAGAATACAGAATTAAATGGAAAGATATCCTATGTTCATGGACTAGAAGAATTAACATTGTTAAAATGTCCCCTCTATTCGAAGGAATATACAGATTCAGTGCAATCCCTACCAAAATTCCAATGACATTCTTTACAGAAATGGAACACAAATTCTAAAGTTTATATGGAACCACAAAAGACCTTGAATAGCCAAGGTAATTTGAGAAACAAAAGCAAAGTTGGAAGCATAACACTTCCTGATTTCAAATTATATTTATTACAAAGCTAGTAAACGAAACAGTATGGTACTAGCATAAAAACAGAGACACTGTGGGCCAAACAGGGTGGCTCGTGCCCATAATTCTAGCACTTTGGGAGGCTGAGGCTGGAGGATTGCTTGAAGCTTGGAGTTTGAGACCAGCCTAAGCAATATAGTGATACCCTGTCTCTACAAAAAACGGAAAAATTAGCCAATTGTGGTGGCGCATGCCTGTAGTCCCAGATACTCATGAAGCTGAGGCGGGAGGATGGCTTGAGCCCAGGAGTCTGAAGTTGTGGTGAGCTATGATGATGCCATGGCACTGTAGCCCACACAACAGAGTAAGGCCTTGCTCTTCAAAGGGGAAAAAAGGGGGAGGGGAAAATGGAACAGAAAAGAGTCCAGAAATAAATCCAAATATATATGTTCAAGTAATTTTCAGCAAAGACAATGAGAAGACACAATAGGTAAAGGGATTGCCTCCTCAATAAATGGTATTAGGAAAACTGGATATCCACAGGCAAAAAAAAAAAAAAAAAAAAAAAAAAACAGAAAGAAAGAAATTGGACCCTTTTTTACATCATACACAAAAATCTACTCAAAAATGGATAAAAGACCTAAACATAAGACCTGAAACCACAAAACTTCTAGAAGAAAACATAGGGGGACATTTTGACATTGGCAAAGATGTGTTACATATCACAATAGAAAACACAGGTTTGAAAACCAAAAATAAATAAATGAGACTACATCAAACTAAAAACGTCTGCACAGCATAGGAAACAATCGACAAAATGAAAAGCCTGTGCATAAGTTAGAAGAAAATACTGGCAAACTATATATCTGATAAGGGGTTAACATCCAAAATATATAAAGAACTCGCATAACTCAACAGCAAAACAAAAACAAACGAACCCACTTTAAAAACGGGCAAAAGACCCGAACTCACCTTTCTCCAAATAAAACATAAAAATGGTCAGCGGGCATATGAAAAGATATTTAACATCGTTAATTATCAGGGAAATGTAAATCAAAACCACCATAAGATATCAGCTTGTATTAATAACTGTTAGCCTGGCTAACATCAAAAAGACGAGTGGTAAGTGTTGGCAGGAGCGTGGAGAAAAGGGAACTCTTGTACACTGTCGGGGGGAAGGTAGATTGGTGCAGCCATTATAGAAAACAGTATGGGGGTTCCTAAAGAAATTAAAAATAGAACTTCCACATGACCCAGCTGTCCTTCTGATGGGAAAATACCCAAAAGAAATGAAATCACCTCCTTATAAAGACACCGGCACACTATGTCCATTGCAGCGTTATTCACAATAGCTGAGACAGGGAAACGACCTAAATGCCCATCAGATGAATGGATAAAGAAATTGTGGTTCATATGTAAAATGGAACACGACTCAGCCTCATACAAGGAAGGAGATACTGCCATTTGTCACAGCACGAGGGAGCCTGCAGGGCATCGTGCTAAGTGAAATAAGGCAGACAGAAAAACACTGCGTGATCTCACTTATCTTTAGTAAAAGGCGAAAGATTTATACTGTCTGAAGAGAAACTGGAGTATGATGATCTCATTTTTCACGTAAAAAAAAAATACTACATAATCTCATGTGAAATGATGAACGTTAATTTTCTTGACTATAATAACCATTTTACTATGTGTATCAAAATATCACACAGCACACATCTATAAATATATATAATAAAAATTACAAATTCAGGAACAAACTTGGAAAACTTACATTGCCCGATTTTAAGACTTACTATAAAGCTACAGTAACTAATACAGTGTAATACTGACATAAAGATAATGAAATATATCAGTGGAATGGAATGGATAATCCAGAAACAGACTCACACATATATGGATTTTGGCAAAGCAATTTAATTGGTAGAAGAAAGCATCATTTTCAAGAAATCATGCTAGATAATGTTTTAAAATAGCACTGGAACAACTGGATATTGGTAAGGGGATGAAACTTGGCTCTTACCTCACACGATACATAGCAATTAATATGAAATGGATGATAGAGTCAAGACTCATTCTTGCCCAGGTCAATAACCAGTTGTTGTTTCAGCTCTTGCTCCTTTTTCATGTTACACATTTCAGTGTGGGAGAGGAGCACACGGAACCCTCTCGCATTGCTGGGGCAAGCGCAGAACGGTAAAATCACTTTGGAAAACCACTTGGCACTTTCTCGAAAACCTCGAATACATGTCTGTCTATGACACATGATTATTCTCTGTTACCCATACAAATAAAAACACATGTCTATTAAAAAAACTCTTGTTCAAGAATGTTTGTCTCAACTCCATTCCTAACAGCCTCAAACTGGGGTGTTTTTTATACAATGAAAACACTATTCGACAACGGGAAAAGCGAACGACTGACGTTCACAGTGGGTGGAGGAATCTCCAACACCACGCTGAGAGAGCACCCAGACACAAGTGAGCACACACCATGCGGCTGCGTCTGTGTGAGACCCAGGAGCAGCCGCGGCCAAGCCCTGGCGGTGGAAGTGAGAACAGCTGCCCGTCAGAGGAGGGAGGGCTGGGAGCAGGGAGGAGGGGGCACAGGACTCTCTGCGGCAATGAAGTGCTCTGGGTGGTGGCCGTCGGTGTGCAAAGTGTCACAATTCGCCAGGTTACACACTCGAGCTATGTGCATTTCACTGCAGGTACATTTGCCTCAGATTAAAAAATATACACAGGCCAGGTGTGGTGGGTCACGCCTGTAATCCTAGCACTCTGGGGAGGCCAAGGCGAGAGGATCGCTCAACGTTAGGAGTTTGAAACCAGCCTGAGCAAGAGAGAGACCCCGTCTCTACTATAAATAGAAAAGAAATTAGCTGGACAACTAAAAATACATAGAAAAACATCATCCGGGCATGGTGGTGCATGCCTGTAGTCCCAGCTACTTGGGAGGCTGAGGCAGGAGGATCGCTTGAGCCCAGGAGTTTGAGGTTGCTGTGAGCTAGGCTGACGTCACGGCACTCACTCTAGCCTGGGCAACAGAGTGAGACTCTGTCTCAAAAAAATAAAAAAAATAAATAAAAAAAACATACATATCATGCTGACTGCTGCGTGGAGAACAGACCACCATTACGTGGCTGGCAGAGTGGGGGAAGGGCACAGGCTGCAGCTGTTACCTGGGACAGAGATGGCAGTGACCTGGAATCGCATGGCAGCAGTGGAGGCTGAGATATATTTGGAACAACAGTCGCTAGAACAACTCCTCTTAGGGCGACGGTCATCATAAATCCCCTTTCACTCCTCTAGCACGCACCATCGGCCTATTAATTCCACCACCATTACCGAACACTCCCTCCCTGCCAGATACCTCATCATTTTCCTGCTTCTCGGAGCTGTTTTTATGTGTTGGGATCCTGTCTGCATTCCAACTCCGCCTCTATCGCTTATGAGTTGTGCAATCCTGGGCGAGTTTAGTAACTTCCCAGAGGCTCAGCGCTCTGCTTTTGCAAATGGAGATAATAATTTATCCTAAAGGCTTATTACGTGAGGCTTCAATGTAGATAAAATAATGCTTATTCTTAGGTTTAAATAAGGACAGCAATGGGCAAAGCGGCAAGTCCAGTACCTGACACGCATTAGGTAGTGAAGAAATGACAGACCCTGTCCTTCTGCCCCGGTCTCCCCGAATAGGCGGTGGGTGGGCTCCCAAGGGGCAGGGGCCACTTCTGCTTCTCCTCTCATCTTCCCGCTGGCAGAGCGGACCGCACCACAGGTGTGCCCAGGTGTGCTAAATGAACACCTGCTTTAGTTATGGGTCCACGATATCGTAAGTTAAGATGCTTTGCCGAGTAGGTTCTGGGTGTAGATTTGCTCAGCTGAGAAACACAAACAGAGCCCGCAAGATTTTAGGGAACACAGATTTGCCCTAATTAGAACCCAACAAGACTCAAAATTTTAAATGAAACTCAGATTCTTGGGGGGCTCAGTTCAACTTTGTGGTTGAGAAGTTTCAAAAAAATATGACTCTAAATGAAAGCGCAAGGGAAAATCTTACTTAGGAAAAAAGCTAATAAAGCCCATCGACTGAAACAGTGCTTTTTGAAGCAATATTATGATGCATTAAAAGCAAAAAAAGAAAAAAAGACAGAGAAACATATGGATTAGATTCCCTGGAAAAATATCAAGTTTTATAATAAAATGTAGGGAAATGGTGCTCGAGAGAACATGGAGGTTTTGTTCAACTCAAAGCACAGACCATTTTCTGAGTTTATTAAGAAGCTCGCATACTTGTGACAAGCCCAGAGAGTGCTCCCTATCTTTTGGTCGAGACCATTAGTACTCAAAACCTAATCAATACATCCTGCCCCAGAATCAAACACATTTGGAGGTGACAGACACATTTCGTGAAAACACCAGATTTAAGGGGGAAATAGGCTTAAAATCAAAGGTAACTCATCAGATGGGCTTCCATCAGCTTTTAAAGAAAGACCACCTATGGCGTCCAGTCAAAAATGGGGAATTAAACAAACATATACTTACCTCTAACTCCACCTCCAGAAATACCTCGTCATTGATAGTAAAAACCATTTTATTGTCTAATCCCCATGCACGAAGAGAACCAGAAAGAACACAATAGCAAGAACATTCTGGAAGCTGGACAAGTGGGAAACACCTTAGCACATTTAAACACCTTAGTCCTGAATCAACAGTCACAAAAGCAAAAAATCAGCTGGTCAGGAATTGGCGACATTGTCTCTGGAAGTGAGGATGAAGTTGCATCTAAAAAGAGGAAGATTGGTTGTACAATCTGTTTACGAAACCACCAAACCTTCAGATACCCATCCTCATTCCAGACAGCCAGGTGACAGCCTCTTCACCACTCCAGCAGGAAACTCAAAGATCTTCTAGACAGGGAAAAATGGTCTTGAGCTCACCATGCTCAGTTGATGGTGGAGGTATCAGAATGGAAACAGAAAGATTAAGTGAACCTTTGCATACTGCAATGGAATGAACAGTGTCCCCCCCGGCCCCCACCAAAATTCATATGTTCAAGCCCTCCTCTCCCCCCCCCCACCAAGTGACTATATTTAAAAATAGGACCTTTAAAGAAGTAGTTAAGATTAAATAAGGGCAGGGCCCTCATCTTATAGGACTGATAAAAGAAGAGGCAGAGACACCAGAGTGCAAGCTCGCTCTCTCTCTCTGGGCATGTGCAGAGGAAAAGTCATGGGAGGACACAGCAAGAAGGCTGCTGTCTACAAGCCAGGAAGGGAGGCCTCACCGGAAACCAACTCCGCGAACACCTTCATCATAGACTTACAGCCTCCGAAACTGTGACAACAATAAATTTCTGTTGCTTACGCCGCGCAGCCTGTGGTATTTCGTTATGGCAGCCCAAGAGGGCTAATATACATAATGAATAAAGAGAAGTTTGGTCTTCTGCCCAGAATGCTGGCAGTCAGACCTAGGATAGCTCCTCCAGGCAGGAGACTAGAGAAGATTTCTCTCCGCAATCTGATTGGTCTAAGAGAAAAGGTCTAAAAGACACCAATACCAAGGGGTTCGTGTGAAAAGAGCCCAGATAGACCATGCTACATGGAGTTCATAGTTCAAACAGCCCCACTCAAGAACATCGAGTTTCAAGTCAGCTCTTCACTGCTCCTACCCTTCAACGTAAGCAACGATCAAGAACCGCGAGGCATTTGAAGAAAGTGTCTAACAGGAAATAGAGAATCCAAAACGAATAAGGAGGAGAAAACTTCAGTGAAAGTATCATTACTATTAGAGAGGAGATGGTATCTGTTAAACAAGAACAAGCCACTACTTTTAAAAGAAATATTTTAGAAAACAGAAAAAAAAAAAAAAAACTCTTGGAAAAATTTTTAAATGATGGTAGAAACAAATAGAATTAAAAAAACCTTCAAAGATAAAGAAATGGCTTGGAAAATAGATAAAAAAGATGAAACACAGGAAAATAAGAATATAGGAGAAATAGCTCAGTAGATCCAACATCCAAATAATAGGAGTTCAGGGTGAGGAAGAGGGCAGGAGATAAGAAAATTAATGAGAGATAAAATCACCAAGGAATCATTTCCTGGCCTTTTGTATAAGATCAAATGTAAAATCATCAAGGAAATAGTTTTCACAAGTAATAGTCGCAATTGAAGGATATGAATTTCCAGATTGAAAAGAGCCACCAAGTCGTCTTTTCACACAATGAACAAAAATAGATCCACATCGAGGAAACGTATAAAACTGCAAAATTACAGGGATAAACAACAGCTCCTATAGCAGAGAGGGAGAGAGAGAAACAGATTTTATACAACGGCCTTCTTAGCAATGCTGGCAGCTTGAAGACAAAGGCACAAGTTCATCAGTGTTGTGAGAAAAAAGCACCTCCAACCCAGAATTCCATATGCAGCCCAACCATTAATTAAGCATGAGAATAAAATATATATTGAGACATGCATGGTCTCAAAAAAATTGCTTACTTTGTTTTTTTTTTTTTTTTTGGAGACAGAGTCTCACTCTGTTGCCGGGGCTAGAGTGAGTGCCATGGCATCAGCCTAGCTCACAGCAACCTCAAACTCCTGGGCTCAAGCAATCCTTCTGCCTCAGCCTCCCAAGTAGCTGGGACTACAGGCATGCGCCACCATGCCCGGCTAATTTTTTCTATATATTTTTAGTTGTCCAGCTAATTTCTTTTTATTTTTAGTAGAGACGGGGTCTCGCTATTGCTCAGGCTGGTCTCAAACTCCTGAGCTCAAACGATCTGCCTGCTTCGGCCTCCTAGAGTGCTGGGATTATAGGTGTGAGCCACCGCGCCTGGCCACTTTCTTCTTTTAAGTGTATAGAAAAATGTGTTTCACCAAAATGAAGAGGCAACCCAAGAAAGAGGAAGATATGGAATTAAGGAAACAAGATCTAGCAGAAAAGGAAGCCAGGGGAATTGCTAAGACATTAATGAAGAGCAATCCCCAATCTGGTCCAGAATCATCCAGGAAAGATGTCCTCAAGAAGATGAGATTGATAGAACAAGAATTGTGAATACCATTTTGAGACAAATTTTATTCAACTGGGGGGGAAGAGTTTGGCATTGAATCAGTGACATAGACATAAAGAACTAAACAGAGAGGAAAAAAGATGAACCCCAGGGGGGAAATGTCGATCAGGAAAGTACAAGTCATCATAGCTTAGCTGTGAATAGTGTCTTCAGGGTCAAAATAATATAATCACTAAATACTGATCTAATAAATTTACACTATAACTATTTTGGAAAGATAGGCAGGGAAGTATGGGTGTTGTTGACAGATGGTAAAGAAAAGCACCTTACCCAGTGAGAAGTCAATAGACAACACTGAAAATGGAAAATTCAAGTAGTGTAAATACAAGCATGTTATTTAGAGATACAGAGATAAATACCAAAAGAATCCGCTAAATTACCAAAAGTAGATACCTCTGGGAAGTAGAAAATGGGGCGGGGGCAGAGGGAGAAGTCCAGGAATCTGCGTGTGCGCGCATGCCATGCGTGCTTGCTACACACCTTCCAGAACTGTTTGCCTCTCTAAACTATGTGCAAAGGCAACTTTTATTTTAAAATGAAATGTAAAAGCAGAATTAATAAAAGCTTTCAGTGGAAAAAAGAGGAAGAGGAGGAGATGAAGGGGAAGGGGTGGGAGGGAATGAGGGAGAAAAAGACATGGCTGCTTTTGACCTCTGATATCTGATTATCATGTCATTACCTATGAAATGTCCAATTTCGAATCGAAAGTGTAGTTTATCATATCTCAAACAAGAAACAGTACAATTAGTCAAAGTACGCACCTAAACCATCGGCACAGCGTTGCCATCTTAGCGGCGCCGAGTTTATGGCGGCAGCAAAGAAGCCTGGGGAGCAGGCGGCGATGAAATCACAGAAGGCGTTGTCCACAGCTTGCTGAGAATGGAGTATTGTCCCTTGCAAGAAGTGGTCCAAAGCCTGGAGGACGCAAGAGCCAGTTGGTGCAAGGTCTGGCGAATACGGTGGATGGCAGAGTTTCCAAGTCCAGCTGCTGTAGTTTGAGCAGCGTTGTTTGTGCAACATGTGGTCGAGCGTTGTCTTGCAAGAGGACTGGCCTGTCGCTGTTGACCAGTCACAGCTGCTTAATCGCAAGCATCCTCATCATCTTGTCCAACAGACGTCTGCTGTAATCGGTTGACCAGGTTTCATGTTTCATGAAGCTGCAGTGGATAGCACCAGCGCTGGTCCACCAGACAGGCACCATTACCTTTTTGTGATGAATAGTTGGTTTTGGACTGTGTTTCGGCACTTCATCTTTCTCCAACCATCGTGCCGAACGTTTGTGATTGTCAGAAAGAATCCATTTTTCATCACATGCAATAATACAGGGCAGACATGCTTCCGACGAGGGCTCAGCTGCCTTTTCTTCTGTGGGCCGTGGCAGGGACGGGCTGGCCTTGTCACTCAGCTTCTCGGGCGTGAGCACGGACCCCCTCGAGAGACCCAGGCTCCCTGCCCGCCATCCCCAGCTCGTATACCTGGCGGCCGGGCTGTCACAGCCCCTCTGGACTGGGGGAGAGCTGTCCCGCAGAAGGGCTCAGCAGGCTCTTCCAGACGCACCCCTCCCTCTCTCCAGCGTCTCGCCACACAGCCCGATGCTGAGCACCCACGGCCAGGCCACAGCGAGCCAGGCCACGCCCTTCAGCAGGTGTCCCCGCCAGTCCCGTCACCAGCAGTGAGGCGCTCGGGCTGAGGAGTCAGACATGCATTCAAACATGCTACTACTGTCAGTGTGACAGTTACTTAGCCTGTCTATGCCTCTCTGAGCCTCAGCTGCAAGACAGGGGTACTAAGAGTACCCATCTCATCACAGGGGTTTCAGGGGAATTCAGCTGGTTAATAAAGCCCTTATTTTCCCCGGGCCTGTGCTGCAGTCAGCACCGGGCACGTGCTACCATGCGGACCTGGCCTGCATCACGGGCACAGCCCTCTGCCTCCCTGCCTGCGGCCGTCCAGGTCCCGCCTCCCGTCCTCGTCCCAAGCCCATAATCCTCACGAGTCCCAGGCCGCGGCCAGCCCACCTGGAAAGGCAAAACGACCCGCAAACCCCAAGTTCAAGGACTGCCCGGGCTCCCTGCAGCTGGAGGCCCCGCTGCTCCTGGGCCCAGGTGAATCCCAGGCCTGGCAGGGCCTCGGAGAAGGGGCAGCCCGGGAAGAGGAAGAGTGAGCCGGCAGGACAGGCCCACGTGCCAGGGTCTTCCTCGTGGGCCCTCGTCCATCAGGAGTGACCACAGCTCCTTCCTCCCAGCGCTCTGGGCATCCCTCGCTCACCTTCCTCCTCCTCCTCCTCTCTCCCCAGAGCTCGCTCCTAACTGGCCCGACAAGCTCAGTCACCAAGGGCAGTCCTTGAAGTTGGGGATTTCAACAAAGCTAAACCACTAAATCCCTGGGCCGCCAGCCTGTCTTCACAGCTCCCGCGGCTCTGCCAGGAATCGCACTTACTCCGGGCAGAAACCACAGCCCTGGCGCTGCGGCCCCGCCCGGCTGCCTTATCAAGGCAGGCGGCCTCTGCCTTATCTGCCCGCCATCGCTAAGTGCTTCCAGCCCCCACAGGCCCCCGTAAAAGCTGGTCAAAGAAGAGGCTGCCCCATTTTCAACATCACTGACTTCAAAGGCCCCTCGAGTTAGGTGGGGCCGACCCGGATGGCCTACCAATTGAGAGTGATGCTAGGAGCTCCTGGGATGGCCGCGGGGGTCTGGGGATCACTCTGAGAGCCCCAGCGCTTACGGTAAATACACAGATGCGGCTGAGGGCGCGGACTCTGCAGCCTAGTGGCCTTGGTTCAAGTCCCAGCTCCACCGCTTGGTAACCGGGCAAGTCACTTACCCTCCTAGGCCTCAGAGTTTCCATCTGCCAAAGGGGGATACTGAAATCTTCCTGCCTGTTGGATCCTCCAAATGTCACTGGGAAAGATTTGACGTGGTAACAAGGGCTCCCTCCTGTACACAGATGGCCGCTTCTTAGGGCACCTGGGAGCCATCCATCCACGAGGGCCTTTCGTAGCGGAGGGAAGTGGCTTTGCTGAGTGGCATCAGGGAAGGAGGAGTGAGAAAAGGACCTGGGCCACGTGGCATCCAAAGCCTCAACTCCCCACTCCCCACCATGCACCCCAGACCCACCGGAGTTCAGGCTCCAGCCCCGCTCACCCTTTCCTGGCAAGAGTCTGCCCCCCCAGAAAGTGGGGATTACTGCTGAGTGGGTACCGGGGTTGTCTGGGAAGATGAAGGAGTTCTGGAAATGGATGATGATGACGGTCGCATGACAATGTGAGTATTTAATGTGAACGTGCATGCCACCACCGCACTACACACGTAATGGTTAAAATGACAAGTTTTATGTTATGAATATGTTAACCACAATTCTGTTTTTAGAGTCTGATTCCTTCCACTCTCCCCAGATCGTGGCAGGGAATAGGGAGTAATGGAGACGGGATGTTTCTTAGCTCTTCCAAGGGCTCTAGTTGCTTAAGGGAAGGTTGATAGTGGAAAAGCAGCCCAAACTACAAGCTGACCACCTCTTTCCAGCCCCAAATCCCCCGGGGGCCCCTTCAGGCCCCACCATCTACAAGAGGGACGTGCTGACTGCCCGGCCTCCCAGCGGCCCCGGCGTCCCATCCCGCCTGGCTCACGCCCCCAACAGTGGCTGCTGGGACCCCTGCTCCAGGTCCTACATGCAAAGAAATAAGTGCAGAAAGGAGAAGAGGAAGAGGGAATTAAGTCATCCTCAGCTTTTCTCACAACTTTTACTGAGAAGAATCAAGACGCTTTTTGGGCCCACTGCCCAGAGACAAAATAGGAGATGAAAATATTTATTTGTTTCTAAGGCTCTGGCAATCCCAGGATGAAAAGCCCACCTTGGTTGTAACTCACTGCAGCTCAGGCTGCTTCCAAGGCAGCCCCTCCTCGCTCGGCTCTCGGGCAAGAAGTTGCATCGCCCCACTGAGGGGAAAGGTGGGATCCCGTCCCAACAGAAACGGGATCTACTAGATGAGAATTATCCTGTATTGGCATCAGGGAGCCGTAAATAGCCCAGCCGCCCCAGCTGAGTCACCAGAGCTCGCTCTGTGTCAGCGTTTCTATATAAACCAGGGCTTGCTAGGGGATTAGCTCACAGCCATAAAAAATTTGCTCCAGGCTGAAACTTGGCCTAAAGAAAATCTTAGCCCAGGAGTAGATACTGAAAAGCAAAAGCCAGACGGACACCACCCCCAGCCTCCGAGGACAGGGGTGCTTGTGACGGGGACCTCATACACTGGGGCTCTGTGGTCACCAGCACAGAAGAAACTGGTGATTTAGGGCACAGACTGGGGGTGTCATAATTCAAATAGAGGGTTTTCCCCCCAAGCTAAAAGAAGAGATACTTCCCGCTTTGAGAACTCTGAATAGATCTGAGTTTGAGAGTGCATAATCCAAACCCTGCCCTTTCCTGCCGACAGCTAAATATCAGGCGGAGAGAGATTTACCTGGGCAGGGAATGACTGCTCATGTCGGTACCCTGGATGTTGTCAAGATAGCGGGTGCTGTCTTCCAGCTCAAGGGAAAAGTTCTGAGAGCAGGGCCTGGGAAGCTAATAGATCAGAAGGGAAGAATAACACACAGGTGCAGTCAGGGGGAAACGGATTTTTTCCTCACCTATGCACGGTCAGTCCAGCATCATCTATTAAACAGAGCTAGAGGCCCTTCCACACGCCATATACATACACAACTTCCTGGTGGATTAATGATCTAAACGAAAAGAAAAACTATAAAAAAAATATTTGAAGAAATTTAAGAGACCGTGTATGTAAACTCCGAGGAGAGAGGGCTTCTTAAGTCAGTCATAAAAACCAGCAGTCAGAAAGAAAGAGAATGTCGTAATATTTTAAAATTTTAATTAGTTTTAAATTTTTAGGAAGCCAGACTTGTCAGACACAGAGTTAAAACAACAGAAGGGAGAAAATATTTGCAACACACACGGCAAAGGGTTTACATGCCGTGGTCGTAAAAGACTCCTACAAATTAATAAGGAAAAAAAAATAGCAGAAAAATAGACAAACGATATGAAAAAGCAATTGAAAGAAAAGGAAGTGTAAGCTGCCAACACACACTGAAAAGAAATGCAACTTCGCTAGCAGTGAGGGAAATATACATCAAAACAACAAATTTGAACCATCAGATTGACGAAACTAAAATAGATTAGGAGTGACCAGGGCTGGTAAGGGCATGGGAAAAGAGGAGCTCTCATTCACTGCCAAGCTACGCCGAACTACTACAACCCTTTCTTGGCTGCTCTTTTACATCACTTAATATTTTTTTAAAAAGTTATTTACAGGTGTCAGAAGATTTGAATTCACCCATGTCCCTTCCTGACAGGGGACACTCTTTTCTAGCAAGTTTACTATGTAACGTAGCACCACGGTGTGGTGTTCATTACAAAGCGATGTTAAAACGTAGAGTAATATGTTTAGTACGAGCCACGTTTTTAAAAAGAGGAAAAAGTAAAGTCCCTAAATACGTGTATACATTTTTATTTAAGTCTGTGCACAGAGAAAGATGCAGATGGACTCACTATTGTAAACACTGGCCACCTCTTGGGGACTCACAGACTATTGATTTTTTTTTCTTGAGACATTTTATATTGCTTTGTACAGCAAATATATATTAATTTTATGATATTTTTAAGTAGAAAAGTTTATTTTTTTGTTTTTCAAACCGAGTCTCACTCTGTTGCCCAGGCTAGAGTGCCGTGGCGTCAGCCTAGCTCACAGCAACCTCAGACTCCTGGGCTCAGGTGATCCTCCTGCCTCAGCCTCCCGAGTAGCTGGGACTACAGGCATGCGCCACCATGCCTGGCTAAGTTTTTCTATATATTTTTAGTTTTCCGACTAATTTCTTTTTCCTTTCTGTAGAGACAGGGTCTCACTCTTGCTCAGGCTGGTCTCAAACTCCTGACCTCGAGCGATCCTCCAACCTCAGCCTCCCAGAGTGCTGGGATTACAGGAGTGAGCCACCGTGCCCGGCCTAGAGAAGTTTTTGATCACTCTACAACACAAAGTGTACTGGTAACGGGGAAGTGGCTGCAGAACCTCGAGACATGCTTAATAAATACCACGGAGTGCACTCATCGGCGCCCACTAGGGAGTGGCCAGAGGGCCGGCACAGCCCCACTCTCAAGCTCACATGCAAGTGGGGGTGCCATGGTACACGACACCCCGAGAGAACAACTTCAAGGATCCACAGGGGTCAGAGGCAGACAAGAGCTGAGCGTCCAGATCTGCTCGCTCCACGGCGGAGGCTCACGAGCTCTCGAGAGCGGAAGGACCTGGATGGACAGAGGATGAAAACAGGGCGAGGGAAAGCGACCGCGTAAACAAAGGCCTGTGGGGCTGCAGAGCCCGGGCAGGAGAGGCCGGCGTCTAGGAAAGGGCTTGGCCTGCGACACGTGCTCGGTTACGCTTCCGGGCTCTGCCAGTGCGATCTCCTGCTCTTGGTAGCAGACGGCACTGGTAAAGAGAGTGTCCACGCTCGTCTGAAAACCGCCTCCGGTTTCCCTTTAAGGGGCCGGTTCTCCAGGGAGTGGTCCACAAGCATCTGCTCTCCGGCCTGAAGCGCGGGGCCAAAGGCGGGCGGGCCCTCTGCGGGCCTGGGAACCCACCCGGGAAGCCCGCCGGAGGGGCTGGGCTCCGAGGCCACGGGAACAGCATTCGCGCTGGGGCCCGGCCAAGGCCGCTTCCCACAGCCACCGCCACTGCGGGTCAGCCCACCCCGCCCGAAAGCACACAGTCCGTCGCTGTCTTCCCGGCCGGGGTTCAAGTCTCCAGAGGACAGGGACCTCGCCTGAGTCTCGCTCACCCTTCTCTGTCCGGCGCCAGCCGGAGAGGGCGCTCGGTGGGCGCGTGCTGAGTGCACGTCTGCTGACAGCGTGTGCCTTTGCACACGACCCTCTGGCCCGTCCCTCCCGTCTCCGGCAAAGGGACGCTGCTCTCAGGGTATGGGCGGAAAGAGGTGGGGTCTGGGGGCCGCAGGGCTGATGCAGACTGTTTTGTTTTGAAAGACCAAAGGCGCACGGCGAACCATACGCACATGCTTGAGAGACTGCTCGAACTAAGAGGACAGTCTGGGCGTTATTTTCCAGGGGAAGGGGGCAGTTTGCAAATTCACTGGAGGCACAAGCGAGGGGTCTATCTCACGTGCCATTTCTAGAGGAGGAAGGGGGAAGATAGTGTTCCCACAGGCACGTCCTCAAAGGGTGGCGGTTCGTTTCAAGCCCAGGAATGTGGCGGTGGGGCTCATGCTCCCAGCCTGCTTAGGAACAGCAACGCTGGCTCTGAAGGGACACTCGTTCCTACCGGCCTCTCGGCCCTCAGGCTGCCCGTGCCTGTCCAGGAAGAGAGGGCCTCCTTGCTGCGGGAGGCCCCCGCCCACCCCGGTCTGCAGCTGGAGGTGTCCGCTCCGTCCTGCTCAGCCCTCGCCGCTTCGCTGCCCTAAGAGGACGCGGGAAGGACAGACGTGAGCTCCCGGGCACACAACAGAGAACTCGTCACGCAGGCCACCCCTCGCTAATTCTGTCTGGCTCAACACCCGGCCGCGAGCGTCCACCCGGCACTAAGCCCACGCAAGGCCAGTGTGGCCCTGCCCCCAGGGACTGGGAGCTGTCCCCCTACCCCAGTCTGGGACTCGTGGCTTCCCTCCCAGCACCCTTGGGAGTGATGACACCTTCCTCCTCCTGGGGCAATCACTGCTTCTCCCAGAGCACAAAGGGGCTTCTGGCTCTCTTGTTTCACCTTCAAAATTTTCGGTTTTAGGCCGGGCACGGTGGCTCACACCGGTACTCCTAGCTCTCCAGGAGGCCGAAGTGGGAGGATCGCTCAAGGTCAGGAGTTCGAGACCAGCCTGAGCAAGAGCGAGATCCTGTCTCCACTAAAAGGAGAAAGAAATTAGTTGGACAACTAAAAAATTATTTAAAAAATTAGCCAGGCACGGTGGCGCATGCCTGTAGTCCCAGCTACTTGGGAGGCTGAGGCAGGAGGATCGCTTAAGCCCAGGAGTTTGAGGTTGCTGTGAGCTAGGCTGACGCCACAGCACTCTAGCCTGGGCAACAGAGTGAGACTCTATCTCCAAAAAAAAAAAAGAAAAAAGAAAATTCGGCTTTAAAAGTCTTTGCTTTCTGCTCAGAGGAACTGAGGTCCCTTTATCCAAACAACAAGCATGTGGCCAGGGCTTCCCACGGGCCTGGCTGTGATCCGGATGGCGGGGAGACAGCGGGGAAGAAATGGACACAAATCCCTGCCTTCCTGGGGCTTAAATTTTAGCAGGGGAGATGGGGGTGGGGGTGGGGGACAAACTTAATTGATAAGTAATTTCTCTAAGCGCCCTGAGATCAAGCCGGGCGCGGGCGTGCGAGGGTCGGAAGGGGCCACGGCGGGCGTGGGGGGCGGGAGGCTCCCTCCCGGCTCCCGCCTGCTCCGCCTTCTTCTGCTTGCCGACAGGGTGTCCCTACGTCCCCGGTGCTTGAGGTTCAAGTGAAGAGTTCATCCGTAATGGGATTATTTCTCGCCCTGTTTGCTTTCATTACAGTCCGGCTCCCTCCGAGCATGAGAATCTAACCTTACCGAAAGCGTATTTTGGTAATCCGATATAAACCAAATTTAAACTCTGACCTCCAACAATAAAAACGCTACTTTCCCTCTCTGAAGACCTGAAATTCAGATGAAGGGCTGCCAGCTCCACTTTCCGGGTTTCTAACTGGCTTCTAATTAGATTCTGAGCGCTTCTCAGAGGGGCTGGGGACAGGCTGGGGACAGGCCGGGGCCCGCGGTGGGCGGCCGGCCCACTGGCCTGCTTCTCCCCGCTCCCATCAGACGCCCGGGCTTCTCTCTGCTGTCCCACACGCTAGCAGCTCGCCGCATCCCCACTGAGCACCCACCCAGCCGGTGCCCCAAACTCCAAGTCAAACTGCCGTCTCCAGCTACGTTCCAAATTTGCTCTGATCCCGTTTTGCATGAACCGCTTTAATCCCGTGCGGGTAAAGGTTAAGTGTGAGCTTACTGCAATCTGCCCCCGCGTCATGTTCCAATTCCCGTAGGTTATCTCATTTGGAAATTGAGGGGAGCGACTGCAAACCCACGTGGGTTTGCAAACTCCACCAGCCTGGCCGCTGCTCAGAGCTCCCCGTCGTGCCTTGCTCAGGTTTGCTATGCACAGAATTAAAGCCTTGCTTTAACTTTTTTTTTTTTTTTTAAGAGAGACATTAAATAAATTTCACCGTCTGGAGCAGGATAAGCAACTGAACATTCAAATTCGGGGATGTCCTACATTCATAACTGTTCACTGAGGAAGCATTTCCTGTTTATATGCCGAGCTAATGAGAATCCATCACCCCTGTCAAATACACTGAACACCAAATTCAAATGTCAAACCAAATGTAAGAGGTCACACATTTCCTCTGCTAACTAAAAGTGTAATTCATAAATATTATTGCTACCAAACTCTCCATCTACAACATTTGTTTAGAAATATGCACATGTAATATAAATTGTGATTAAGTTAAATGGGTATATTATTTCCTGTTTTAAGGGCTAACGGCAGCATGAGTTATGCTTCACTGCGAAGAAGGCTCAAGTCACAAGCAGTCCTGCCCGAGCACCGCCCCACGTTTTTACACCCCCCGACCGGCTTTTGCACGTTCATTCATAAATACTTTACATTAACCAGCCTTGCTGATAACTTTTACTTGTGCTGCCCTATAAAATAGCTCTTAGTATTGAAAAGGTCAGCTAAATGGACATAAACTTGCGATCTAGCTACATTTAAAATTAAGAGTGGAAAAACAAAAAAGATTTACGAAGCCAGGGTCTTCCTTTACCGCTGTGAGCAGAGTACCAGAGTCCAAATTAAACTGAAACTTTGCATCTGCGGCAGGATGCAGAGAGAGGGGAGTGGTTAGCATGGGCAGCAGCGACTCAGACTTTTTAACTTCCAGAGTGACCACGGGGGAGCAGAGACACAATCAGGAAGCAACGTTTCGTTCCTTTTTGTCTACAAATAAATTCAACAAATAGCCTTCATTTTAAAAACCTGTATACCCACGAATACTTATATTATTTTAGGAGAACAAAATGTACTGGAGCAAGGAAAACAAGGTCAGTGTAACAAGCAGAAATAGATTCTCACCTAAGAACCTGGTAGGGGAGTGTCCTGGTGGCATGCAAATAAAAGGGTGACAAAAGGAAAGACCAGAATCAAAGCTGACCCTCACCAGCCTTGCTCTGCTAATGCAAGAGAAAAAATACAGTTTTACTCCCTAGTCAAAGAAGACTGACCGAAATACTGGGGAAAAAAAAAGGAAAGAAACCATGCCCTCCCAGGCCTAGGCGGGCAGGGGGGCTTAGGTCCCCATCTCAGCAGAGCGGGACTGCGAGCCCCCCTTCCACACGGGCAAGGCCACCGGCCAGGTCGCCCCGGGCTGGGCCGCGCGAGGGGTTCCGCGGAGGAGCTCTGACTCATCCCTGTTTCCTAGACCTGTTCAAAGGGGAGCCGGCCCGACGCCATCGTGCCAGACGGTTCTGCAATGAAACCGAGCCTTTGATGTCACAGATCGGGAGAGAGGGTTAAGCTGGGGTCCCTCGAAGAGATAACTAAGATGACTTCCAGCTTTTGAAGTCTAGCGGAGAGCATTTCATAGACTCGGGACTCAGGAGGAGATAATTACCAGATTCCACTGAGGCTCATTATCTGTGGACATTTGCTGTGACAGCCGCCCCCCAGTCCGGGGGGGGGAGGGGACACCCTGCCCATGTGCCACGAGGCACGCAGGGGCCTGCTCCTTACCCGCCCTGCCCCTGCCTTCCCTGAAAGCTCAGGCTGAACGGGCAGACGTGGGTTCCAAAGTAAGTACTGCTGGAGAAGAGGTTTGTTTAAAGCACGCAGCTCTCATTCGGTATGTTAAATTAGGTTTCCAACAGTGTTATCGTAATAGTCATTCACCATAATCTAACAGCTACATTGCTGGGTTGTCTTAAATGTGGCCACTTCAAATCTGTCACCTATGATTTGAAGCTCAGCAAAAGAAAATGATATTTTTACCCCACTTTTCAAAATTAAGGCATAATTTACATAAAGCGCAATGCTCAGGTCTTAACGGTCCAATCGGTTCTGATGAGTACAGATGAAGACATAGGACATTTGTCACACTTTTCCACGCAATCTCTCACTCCCCAAGAATCCACCACCGATCTGATTTGCATCATCACAGGTTACTTTTTCCTATTTTAGACTTTTCTCCAAACGGACACGTAGCACGCACGCTTTCATTCACTCACCGTGTTTGAGACCCATCCACGGGGCTGCGTGTCGTGGCAGTTCATTCTGTCACACTGGCTGGCATTCTGTTGCGGGACTATGCCACAGTGCGTATGTCCGTTCTTCCCTGATGGACACCTGGGCTGTTTCCCACTTTCAGATTTTTTTTATCAATGAAGCTGCCATGAACATTCTCATACAAGAATTTTTGTGGAAATGTATTTTCATTTCTCGCAGGTGAATACCTAGGAATAGAATTACCGGCCACAGCATGAACATATTGTTAACTCTTTAAGAAAATGCCAGTTTTCCCAAGTGGCCATACCATTTACACCCCACCAGCAGCGCACGGGAGTTCCAGGTCCTCCACATCCTCTCCCACATCTCATGCCATCGATTTTTTTTTTTTTAACTTTAACCAGCTTCTAGCTGATGTCCAGTGGTAACTCACCGTCATCTCAATTTGCATATTTCCCTGATGCCTAATTATGTTAAACACTTTTTCATGTACTTACTGGCCATTTGTATATCTTCTTTAGGGATGCTTCTAATCAGATCATTTTGCCCATTTTTAATTGGATTGTCTTTTTATTCTTGAGTTGTAGAAGTTCTTTACATACTCTGGATGCGAGTCATTTGTGAGACATGTGTTAGCAAATCTGTGGTTTGCCTATTCATATATTTTTTTTTGACAGTGTCTTTGGTGAGCAGAAATTTTTAATTTTGATGACAACTTATCAGTTTTTGCTGTATGGGCCATGCTTTCTGTGACTTCTCTAAGAAATCTTTTCCTACCCCAAGGTTGGAAAAACATTCTGGTTTTTTCTAGCAATTTCATTGCTTTAGCTTTTATTGTTCAGGTCAATGATCCATATTGAGCTGCTATTTACATATGGTTAGAAGTAGAAACTAAGATGTGTTTTTTCTTTAAATGGATATCTAATTGTTTCTGCACCATTCATTAAAGAGATTTTCTTTCCTTATTGAATCTCCTTAGCACTGTTGTCAAAAATCGCTGTCCATACGTCTATGGGTCTATGCATGGACTTTATTTTGTTCCATTTACCTATTTTTCCAGTCTTTCATCAAGACCACACATTGTCTTGATTAGTGTAGGAGCTATGTAGTCAGTCTTATAGTGAGGTAGAATAAGTTTTCCAAATTTGTTTTACTTTTTCAACATTGTTTTGGCTATTCTAGGTCCTTTGCCTATTTGCATAAATTTTAAGATAATTTTGTCAAAGAACTTACTGGAATTTCATTTAGGACTGATCAATTTGGGAGAACTGACATCTTCATATTCAGTATTCCAATTTCTAAACATGGTATCTCTATTTATTTAGGGCTTTAATTTCTCTCAGCAACGTTTTATAATTTCCAGTCTTATGTATGTTTCATTAAATTTATCCCTAAGTATTCGAATTTTTACACTACAATACATGTTACTTTAAATTTCTCATTGTTAATTTTTTCATTGCTAATTTATGGAATTATAGTTTTATTATATCCTACAACACTGCAAAATAAATTAGTTCTACTCATTTTCTTAATTCCTTAGGAATTTCTTTGTACAAAATCACATCACTCATACGTAAAGACAATTTTACTTCTTCCTTTCCAATCTGTATGTTATCTTTTTCTTACGTTATTGCTTTGTCTAAGACTTCCAATAAAATGTCAGATAAAATTAATTCATAAGAGAAACATCCTTGCCTTTGGAGGTAAACATTCAATTCACCAATAACTATGTTAGTCATAGGGAGTTTTTTGGTTTTGTTTGTTTCGGTTTTGTTTGTAGATGCTATTTGTCAAGTTAGGAAAGGTCCTTTCTATTGCTAGTTTGTTGAGAGTTTTAATCATGAATGGATATTGGTTGGGATTTATCAATTGCTCCTTCTATATCCATAAAAATGATCTTATGATTTTCTCCTTGATTAATGTGGTAAAATGCAGTGACTGATTTTTTAAATATTATGCCAACTTTACATTCCTGGGATAAACCCTACTTTATCCTTCTTCACATATTATGGGATTTCATTTATTAATACTTTGTTAAGGATTTTCATTATCAAGGACTTACCTATGATAATGAGGGACTTTGGTCTATAACTTTCTTTTCCATAATGTCCTTGTCTGGTTTCAGTAACAAGATAATTCTGAACTCATAAGATGAGTGAGAAAGTATTCCCTAATACTCTATTTTCTGAAAGAGTTGGTATAAAATTAATGTTATTTTTCCCTTAAATATTTGAAAGAGTTCACCAGAGAAACTATCTGGACCTGGAGTTTTGTTTGTCAGAAGTTGTTCAATTACAAATTTAATTTATTTAATGAGTATAGGAAATTTCCTATTTCTTGTTTTGTAAGTTATGCTTTTTTATCCTATTTTATCATATTATGGAGGTACAAATATTGTTAGGGTTACATTATATCGCCCCTGCCATTCCTCCCCCCGCCCCCTGCCGTGCCGAAACATCAAGCGTGTCCAACCCCCAGGTGGTGCACATCACGCCTATTTTGTAAGTATATATCCTTCCCCTCCTCCCCCCTCCCATCTGCCCACCACCCAATAAAAGTTTTTTTTTCCTTTTTTGACCTATTAGTTACATTGTATATCTTTGCCTTTCCCTATGAAGGGTTAGAGGTATTCCCTCCCCCCTCCATGCTCGCCACAACCCTAAGATGTGTATCTCCCCCTCCCCCAAACCCTGGTGAACACTACCACCATTTGAGCACCATAGTTTTAATCAGTCAGTACCAATTTGATGACGAGTAGATGTGGAGCCCATTTTCTTGATCTTGTGCCACCTCACTTTGGATAACGGGCTTAAGCTTAATCCAGGATACCATAAACGGTGCTAGCTCACTGTCATATTTTAGAATTGAGTAGCATTCCATTGTGAGCATATACCAAATTTTAATTATCCACTCATGAATTGATGGACACTTGGGTTGTTTCCAGGATTTTGCAATAGTGAATTGTGCTGCCATAAACATTCAGGTGCAGATGTCTTCATAATAGAATGGCTTATGCTCTTTTGGGTAGATACCCAACAATGCTATTGCTGGGTCGAATGGTATTTCTGTATCTAGTTGCTTGAGGTGTCTCCAAATTCTTTTCCACTGAGGTTGCACTAATTTGCAGTCCCACCAGCAGTGCAAGAGTGTTCCTGTCTCTCCACATCCTCGCCAGCATTTGTTCTGGGATTTCTTGATACAAGCCATTCTCACTGGTGTTAGATGCTATCTCATTGTGCTTTTGATTTGCATTTCTCTGATGATTAGAGATGTTGAGCATTTTTTTGTATGTTTGCAGGCCATTATTCTGTCTTCTTTGGAGAAGTTTCTGTTCATTTCCATTGCCCATTTCTTGATGGGGTTGATTTTTTCTGGTTTATTCTTTTAAGTTCTAGATAGTTTCTTATTATTAGACCTTTATCAGAAGTGTAGAGAGCAAATATTTTCTCCCACTCTGTGGGTTGTCTATTTGCTCTAATGATGGTTTCCTTAGCTGTGCAGAAACTTTTTAATTTGATGAGATCCCATGTGTTTATTTTTGATGCAGCGGTGATCGCCTTGTGGGTCTTCCTCAAAAATTCTTTGCCTAGACTGATGTCTGATAGGGTTTTCCCAACATCTTCTTCTAGGATTCCTAAGGTTTCATGCCTTAGGTTTAAGTCTGTTATCCATCTTGAGTGAATTTTTGTGAGAGGTGAGAGGTAGGGAACCTGTTTCAATCTTCTGCATGTAGCTAACCAGTTTTCCCAGCACCATTTATTGAAGAGAGATTGTTTTCCCCATTGTATATTTTTGTCTGCTTTATCAAAGATTAGGTTGCCATATACTGATGGTTTCATCTCTGGTATCCCAGATCTATTCTAGATATCGATGCTTCTGTTCTTGCGCCAGTACCAGGCTGATTTAACTATTATTGCTTTATAGTATATCTTGAAGTCAATAAGACTGATGCCTCCCAGTTTGTTCTTTTTACTTAAGATTGCTTTGGCTATATGAGGTTTCTTCTGGTTCCATACAAAGTGAAGAATTATTTTTTCTAGATCTGTAAAGAATGCTGGTGATATTTTGATGGGGATTGCATTAATTCTATAGATCACTTTAGGTATTATTGACATTTTAACGATATTGATTCTACCAATCCATGAACAAGGTGGATTTTTCCATCTATTCAAATCATCAGCAATTTCTTTTTTTAGTGTTTTGTAGTTCTCCTTGTATAAATCTTTCATATCTTTCGTTAAGTATACTCCTAGATATTTAATTTTCCTTAGGGCTATAGTATAGGGTATTATGTTTTTGATTTGAGTTTCTGCTTGATGGTTCTTGGCATATATGAATGCTTCTGATTTGTGTATATTGACTTTATAACCTGAAACTTTACCACATTTATTTATTAAATCTAGGGGTCTCTTGGATGAATCCATAGGATTTTTCTAGGTATGATATCATATCATTAGTGAAGAGCAAAAGTTTGATTTCATATGCCCCCACTTGGATGCCCTTAATACCCCTCTCTTGTCTGAGTGCTACAGCTAGGACTTTGAGCACTATGTTGAATAGAAGATGAGACAGTGGGCATCCTTGTCTAGTTCCGGATCAAAGAGGGAATGATTTCAATATTTCCCCATTTAGAATGATATTAGCAGTGGGTTTGTCATAAATGGATTTGGTAAGTTTAAGGTATGAACTATCTATGCCTATTTCATTAAGAGTTTTAATCATAAAGGTATGTTGGACTTTGTCAAATGCTTTTTCTGCATCTATTGCCAGAATCATATGGTCTTTGTTCTTGATTTTATTTATGAAGTGAATTGCATTTATAGACTTGTGTATGTTGAACCAGCCTTGCATCCCTGGAATAAAGCCTGCCTGGTCATGGTGAATTATTTTTTTGATGTGCTGATGAATTATATTTGCTAGAATTTTATTTAGGATTTTTGCATCTGTATTCATGAGGGATACTGGTCTATAATTTTCTTTTTTTTGTTACATCCTTTCCTGGCTTTGGTATCAAGGTGATATTGGCTTTGTAGAATGAGTTAGGAAGGATACCATCTTTCTCAATGGTGTTGAATAGTTTCTGTAGTATAGGTATGAGTTCATCTTTGTATGTTTGGTAGAACTCTGAAGTGTAGCCATCTGTCCGGGAGTTTTCCATTTGGTGGGGGGTGGGTTAATTACTACTTCAATTTCTGCGCTTGAGATTAGTCTATTCAGGAGATATGTTACCTCCTGAGTGAACTTAGGGAGGTTGTATGAATCCAGAAATTTGTCCATTTTATCTTCGTTCTGTAGTTTTGGGGCATATAGTTTTTTATAGTAATCAAATATAATGTTTTGTATTTCTGTGGTGTCTGTTGTGATCTCTCCTTTTTCATTTCTTATTGAGTTTATTAGAGTCCTTTCCCTTTGAGTCCTTGTCAATCTAGCAAGAGGGCTATCAATTTTGTTTATCTTTTCAAAAAACCAGCTTTTGGTTTTGTTGATCTTTAGTATAGTTCTCTTGTTCTCCATTTCATTCAGTTCTGCTTTGATCTTCGTTATTTCTTTTCTTCTACTAGGATTGTAAGTTGTTTGCTCTTCTTTTTCCAGTTCCTTGAGCTTATTCATTAGGTTGTCAGTATGTACGCTTTGTGTTTTTTGGATGTGAGCGTTAATTGCTGTTAGTTTTCCTCTCAGGTAAGCTTTTGCTGTATCCCACAGGTTTTCATAACAAGTATCACCATTATCATTTTGTTCAAAGAAATTCTTGATTTCCCTTTGAATTTCTTCCTTGACCCAATAATTTTTCAATAATAGGTTGTTTAGTTTTCATTATTTTGTGAGGCATTGAGTGTTTCTATTGGAATCGAACTGTAATTTTATACCATTATGGCCAGAAAAGATACAAGGTATAATTTCTATTTTCTTGAATTTTTTCAGATCTGATTTGTGGCCTAGGATGTGATCAGTTTTGGAGAAGGATCCATGGGCTGCTGAGAAGAATGTAAATTCAACTTTATTTGGGTGGAATGTTCTATAGAGATCTGTCAGAACTTTTTGATCAAGAGCTCTGTTCAAGTCCATTATTTCTTTGCTTATTTTCTGTTTGGAGGCTCTATCCAGATCATTCAGTGGAGTCAAGTTCCCTGCTACTATGCCAGTGTTGTGTAACATGGTGTTTAGATTAGACGAGGTTTGCTTTTTGTAATTGGGTGCTCCTGCACTGGTAAGTTATGCTTTTTAAGGAATTTGTCCCTTTCATCCAAATCATTGAATTAATAGGCACAAAGTTGTTTGTAGTATCATCTCATTATCCTTTTAATGTCTATAGGCTATTCAGTGATGTTCCCTATTTTATTCCTGATATTGGTCTTGACTCTTTTCTTCTTGATTAGTTTTCCCAGGAGTTTATCAATGTTATTAATCTTTTCAACAGACCAATTTCAATCTTTGCTGATTTTCTGGATTTTTTTTCCTATTTCATTGATTATACTTTTATTTAGGTTTAATTAGTTCACCTCTTTTAGCTTTTTAAGGTGGAAACAGAGACCATTGATTTTCCACCTTTCTCATTTCCTAATATAACCATTTAAACTTATACATTTTCCTTTAAAACTTGTGCATTCCACAAATTTTGATGGCATCTTTTCATTATCATTAAATTTAAAATATTTTCCAATTCCCCTGTGATTTCTTCTTTAAGGAATAGTTTATTTAGTTGTATGTAGTTTAATTTCCAAATATCTGAAAAAATTTTTAGGTATGTTATTGTTATTGATTTCTACTTTAATTCTATTGTGTCCAGAAAACATACTTAGAAATTCAATTCTTAGACATTTATCAAGACTTGTTTTATGGCCCAATTCATGGTCTATTTTGAAGAATTTCCATATGCACTAGACAAATGTGTGCATTTTGCTTTTGTTGGATGTGGTAATATATAAACATCAATTAGATCAAGTTATTAGCAATATTATTCAAATCTTCCATACCCTTACTAATTTTTTGATCTACTAATTACTGAGAGAGGAGTGTTAAATTCTTCAGCTATGAGTAGATATGTACAGCTTCCTTCTGTCAATTTTTGCTTCATGCATTTTATTTTTTTTGAATTGTCTAGTTGAAGTTAGCTTCATGTATTTTAAAGCTGTTTTATTGGATACAAATTTTGTATTTTCATGTCTTGATTATTTAAACCCTTAATATCATCATAAAATGCTTCTTGTATCTTTTTATCAACTTGAAGTCTACTCCATCTGATACCAGTTTCACCTGTTATATACAGTATTTATATTGTATCTTTTCCAAATTTTTTACTTTCAATCTGTTTTAGTCTTTATGTTTAAAGTTCATTTCTTACAAACACATATAGTTGGGTCTTGCATTTTTATCCAGTCTGACAATCTTTGCCTTTTAATTGGGAAGGTTAGTCTCTTTACATTTAATGTAATTATTCATGTATTTTGATTTTAAATATATAAAATTTGGGGTTGATTTATAGCTTTCCCTCATGTTCTTTGTGTTTCTATTTCTCCTACTATGTAGTTTTGGTATGAAACAAATATGCTTAGTATTTCATCTCCTCTATTGACATTTTAGTCATGCCTTTTTGAATTATATTTTTAATGATTTTTCTAGAGATTGCAATCTTTATCACAGTTCACTTTTTAAACATACTCTATTACTTCATGAGCAATTAAAAAACTTAATGAAAGTATATTTCCAATTACAATGCTCCTTTCTTTTATGTTCTTGTTGTCATATGTTTTCATTCTAAGACTATTAATTCCTATGCTCCTTTGTTATTATTTTTACTTTCAATAGCCAATTATCTTTAAAGGTTCTTAAAGTGACCTTTTATTTATAGGTCTATTCATTCCTGATATTAGTTCATATTAAGTCCTTCCTCTATGATCAGTTTTCCATCTGAAATAATTTTATTTCAGCCTACAGAAGTCCTTTTAGCATTTCCTGTTCTCCTAGAGATTGATTCTTTCAGGTTTTATCTGTCTGAAAATATCTCATTTTGCTTTTTTGAATGATGTTTTCATTGGATGTAGAATTATAGGTTGACAAGTTTTTTGTTTTTCCTTGTAGCATGCTAATGTTGACATACCATTGTCTTTATCCTTTGTTTTTAGCAACTGGACTATGATTCTGCTTGAGTTCCCTAAGCTTCTTGGACCTCAGGTTCTGGAGCTTTCCTCCCCCCATCCCGCTAATTTTAGAAAATATTTGATCCCTGTCTCTTTAAGTATTTCTTCTGCCATTTTCTTTCTCATTTTCTTCTTCCAGGACTCCAATTAAAGGTGCGTTAGACTATATGATGTTATCTCACAGAACTCAAGATGGTATTTCATTTTTCTCACTCTTTTTTCTCTTTTTATTTCAGTATGAATCATTTCTGTTGAGTGTCTGTAACTCTTTGCACTTGCTTGCTTTTTTCTTGATTCCTTTATTCTACTCGGGATTTAATTTTTTTAAATGCCCCAGATTTTACGAAGCACGGCAGCAGAATAAAAAACTGGAGTTTCTTTTCATACAAACTTATTTGGATTTTTTAATATTTCAAATTATTGATACGTTCAAAGAGTAATTTTAATCTCTGTAAGTTTTGCTAACCGTGTCGAGTCACACTCAACATCCAAGCACAAAGGGTTAAGTTTATTTAATTTTTTCCTCCACTGTGTCCAATTCCTAATAATCCCATTGACAGAATTTTTCATGTCTGTTACCTTCTTTTGCATTTCTAGCATTTCCATTTAGATCTTTTTTTTTTTTTCTTTCATACCTCTGCTGAAAGTCCCCATCTGTTCATACATGTTGCCTGCCTTTTCCACTAGATTCTTTAGCATGTTTTCTTACAGTCCCAGTCTGATAATTCTGACATTTGGGCCAACTTTGGTTTAATTCTATTGATTATTTCGTCTCTTAACAAGTGATCATATCATTGTTTGTTTGGGTTTTTTTTTGGATGTGTGTGCTTGATAAGTTTATATTGAATGCCACATGCTGTATGCAAAAAATAGTAGAGATGAGGTAAATACATCCCCCCCAAAAAATATAGAGAGAATTCCTCTTCTATCAGGCTTTTAACATGGAAAGTTGAGTTTCTATCTGGCCTGTAGTTGAGCCAAGTTTGTCTTACACCTTATTATTGCTTTAGTTACATTTAGTGCACTGCAGTCTTCCAGTGTTCTTAGTGACAGACTGTTGCCGTGCCCCACGCAAGGCCCAGTGCTCAGGAGGGTTCATTTAGGCAGCCCTACATACATGCCTGTGCCTTGGAGAGGATGATCACCCTTGGCTCTCCTTCCTTTCCCTCAGGTAGCAGACGGCACAGTGTCGGCACAGTGCCGGATCCAGAATGCGGGCAGGTTTCTGGCCCCCACCTGGCCGCAGACAGCAGCTGCCTTTTACGCAGTGCAAGGCCCTGAGTGCTCTGCCCCTCCCCAAGCGGGTGACCACTGACTCCTGCCCACGCGTGGTCCACGACAGCTTCCCGTGGTTCCCTATTCTAACCTACGTGTGGGGCAGGCCTCGGTACCTGTGCCTCGGGGGCGGGGCTCCCCATGCTCCTGCCCCTCCCTCTTCCAGCGGCAGGTAACCTCTGCCTCACTCTCTCTCGAAAGGTCAGGAACGTGGGAGGGTTCTTATCAGTCCTCCTGCCTTGACCACAGTCTGAGGCCGGTCCTACTCCACAGAGGGCCGTCTCTTCTCCTGCCCTGCCCCCAGTCTTGTTTGTGAGCGCCCAGTGGAGGCCCATGGATAAGAGTGAGCAAGAGGGAGGCACCCCTTGTATCTGTAGCCTCCAACCATCCTCAACTGCTCTGCAGCCCCCACTTGCCTCTTAAAAGTTCAGCACAACTTCAGTTGTTTCCTCCTGACTTGCATCTCTGATGGCCACCGCCTCCGCCTGACGCCCTGCCCAGGGTAGAATTCTCACGTGCCCCGTCCCTCCTCAGAGGGGCTGCCATCGTTTTTATTTCACTGCACCAGGTCACCTTGGATCTCAGGGCCGCTCTCTGGCAGACTTAAAAACAGATGATCTTGTAAACCGTCTGGCTTGTTTTTATTCTTAGGGTGGGAGCAACATTCTCTTGCCGCTTTTTACAACCTACCTGGAAGCTCTGACTATGAATATTAATAACTAATAATCTCTCTCTTTCAATGTGTATTTGCATGCTTTAGGACACAATTTTCACTTTCTGTGCATTTATTCATTTCTAATGAAACTGAAATGATATCCTGCCCTTTTCCCTTAGTCCCATAGCTCCTTGCACGTGGAGCTCAGGCGTAGAAAGATGGCAAGGAATTTGTGTACAATCAGGAAAGGATTAGAACAACATGAGCATTTTCTTAACTACAAAGCAACAATAAATTCTGCTGGGCACACAGCAGGTAAAGCAGGTAGTATCTTATACATGCATCATTGCATTTCTTACAGCTCAGTGAGCTAGACACCATTTTGCAGATGAAGAAATTCATGCTCAGAGAAATTACATGACTTTGTCCAAGGCCACACAACTAAAAACCGGAGAGACCAGGACTTACTTGAACCCACGCAGTCTAGATGTTGGGGTCCACACTCTTAATCTCCATGTCATGAAGCAGCGAGAGAGGGGTCAACTGCCCTGACTACATTTTCTTTCACTGGCGATTTGACATCTGAGTTCTGACTAATTCATGTGGCGCTCCATACACCCAGGGCCGGAGCAACACACACGCTTCCCCCCAGTCTTCCACAAGGGATAGCTGCTCCCCATCTCAGCCCTCCCCAGAGTGGCTTCCCATCACTCCGCTGCCTTCAGGACAACCCTGTCCCCACCCCACATGACGGGACTGGCTGCAGGCCGCAGAGCACGGCAGCACACGATGCCTCCTCGCGCAAATGCAGAGAGATCTGACAGTCCCGAGGGACCCTCCAAGGGGCTGGGGGCCCCCACGGGCAGCCTGAGAGCAGGGGGCAGCGGGGAGCCTCAGTGCATTTTAGGGCCCCAGCTAACCGGGGACAACCCATGATTTTAAGGGGAAAGAGAAAATTCATCCAACTACATCACAATCCAGCAGCGTAAGTTCCCAGACACACTGTCTAGAGTGGGGCTGACTCTTCTTAAAGCAATCTCTTGACTGTTCAAAGGAAGACTTCCCCGAGTCATTTTAAAACCTAGAGACGTTGCCATTAGGGGAGCAGAGATCAAAAGCACCTTAATCTGCTCTATCAGCGGGCCAGCTACTTACCCAGTCTGAGAATGTTCCTCACGTGCTGCGTTCAGACCCTGCCCGATAGTCCCGGGATTGGTACCTCGGCTCCTGGAAAACAGAAATATGGTTCTACTTATGCTGATCCCTATCTCTGGAGACGCGTGCAGTGATAACACAGCGGCCCCATCGGCTGCCGCTCCGATGGCTGCACGAGGGTATTTCGGAATTCATAATTGGGATGGCTGCGGTCGCCTTCTTTAAAGAGGGATCAAAACATTGAAATCCATCAAGAGCTCTGCTGCGTAACCCGAGAGCAGGCGGCATTCATTAATGGGACACGCACAAGGCGTTTGCCCTCCTGCTCTTAAGATAGAGATTCCCTCCGCAATTCTCAGGCAGAAGTGGGCCCCATAGCTCCAAGCACTCGGGAAGGTTCCTCTAGGACGAGACTCTAACACTGCAGGCTTACCCGTCCGAGGCTCTCTCTGCACCACCAGGCTGCTATAAATTAAGGTTACACTAACAGAAGTATGCCTCCAAGAGCAAGGGAGGTGAGCCCTTCTTGCTTCTGTTTGAGCAACTGGCACAAGGGTTTACTGCACTTTAAAGTGGACTTTGACCAATTACAGTGAGCCCTTGGGTGGGTGTTCAGGATGAGGGGAGATCTGGGAGCAGGGTGTATAAAATGGGTGCAGGGTGTGAACAAATTGAGCATGTATTTTTATTCCTGCTGCTGTTGGTTAGCACTCTCACACTTTCCTCACTCTGCACGCTAATCTCATGTGTGCTGAGCCCCCTCCCTCAACTGAACCAGGATGGTGGTTAACACGCAGCGCCCGGCATGCTCAAGACACATTTGCTGAATGAATGAACAAACAAATAGACAAACAAACTAAAGGACCACCTTAGGACGGTGGGTCCCCAGATGCAGGTACATGCCTACCCCAGCCTTCCATGGGATGCAGGATGGCCCTGGCGTGATTGTGGAAGGGGGAAGGAAGCTGCAGCCTGCCTCCCAGAGAGATGCCAGGGGCTGCAGGATCAGGGTCTTCCCGGGTCTATAAGGAAGCTGGGCTCCCACCATAGAAGCATAACCACGAATGCCAAATCTGATGAAGCCAAACACCGGAGCGAGTGGGCTCAGAAAGCTGCAGAACCTCGGGCACGCCGAGGCCCTCCTACGCCCCTGCTTCTTTTTGCTGTAAATGGCTAAAGTCACGGCGAGCTCGTGAGCATCGCTGAAAGAGTCAGATGGGATGCTGTCAGGAACGGGCATGTGCAAACCATGCAGGACTCAAACAGGCAAGGTGGGGAGACAGAGATGATGACGGAAAGAAAAGGCATTCTAAGGGGAAGGGACAGCCGGGGAAGGGCCCTGGGGCTGGCCGGCCCGAGGGTGCCCAAGCCCTGCACAGGACATCTGGGCTGCCCCACGCACCCAGCCAGGAGGCTGGCACCTCAAGTGAGGCGCCAATGAAGTGGGTGAGAGATGTCTCTGCCCAGAAGCTGGGGACCCTGTGCCATTGGTCTGCACATCCAGGACAAAAGGACGAAGCTACCGTTGCCATGTCGTTACCAACACGGCACTGACCACACACCCAGCCACTCATAGTCGTGCTCCCCTCATGCTTTGGCTATCAGGAGACTCAGAGTCTAACTTGCAGCCTAGCAATGGCACTGGACCCTCGGTGGCCTCTCTTCCCCCACCCCCGCCTCTCCCGCTAACTGTGAGCTCCCGGAGGGCAGGAACCGTGGCTGGTTTTCTGTGCCCTGCTCTATCCGCAGAGCCAGGCGCATGGTAAACACTGATGTACTTGCAAAGTGACCGACCACACTCTTACTTTCTTGCCCTTGCCCCAGTTTCTTCTTAGTCAGTGTTTACCCTGCTGCGACACCACCACACATTGTCTTGTGGACAAGAGGGAGTACAGATAAACATGCGTTCAAAAGAGGACACAACAGATAAAGAATCGGTGGGGCACCATTCACGCCCCCAGCGGCTCTCGTGACAGCGTGGCCTTGCCGACCTCGCCCGCCCCCGGCTAAAGCAGGTGCAGGTGCAGCTGCAGCAGGCGCCCTTTCTGACGGCCAGGTCTGTCCTTAGGAGGCCTTGCTACCCGGCTGCTCCCAGAGATTGTGTTACCTCCAGGCCCGGCTGGAAGGTTGCCTAGCAACACTCACCAGCCTCCTCGCCCCTAAATCCCTAATTTGTGTCCTACATGCACACGGTGCCGTGTTCACATGACCTGAGCAGCAGCCTCCGCCACAGATCCCCATCCGAAACAGGCCTGATCTGCCCGCACTGGCAGAGCCTGGGGCCCAGACCCTTCTCCTCTTCCTGGCCCGCGGCTTCCAGCCGGGACCTGCGGGTTCTCGGGGAGCGTGAGCACGGAGGACGGCCAGCAGATGAGGCTTTGAACCCTGCTGCCTCCCGGTCTGCTTTGCCCGTGTTGGGGGGGGGGGAGAGCCAGGAGAAAGAGGAGAGCTGGACTTAAAGCCCACCTGCGTCTGGGTCGATGAAGATCCTGTCACCCCAGAAGCCACCTGCTTGGAGATTTTTCTGCTCTCAAACATTTTATTTTACATCCAGAAGGGTCAGAAACACACAAACATGTAAAAACATGAAGTGTTGCTTAAGATCATGTCTAAACAGTGTGCAAAAATAAATATCCTCCCTCTGAAGCAAGTAGCCATCTGGGAGAGCAAGAACACAAGGAGTAATGTGGAGGGAAACCGCTTCACGAGACCTAAATTTCACCTGTGGCTTTCTAAAAGCCACGAAAAAGAGCCAAAGAACCCCAAACTCACAGACTTCCAACGGGGTGCAGATGCGGTCTCACCGCTTCCTTCTGGCTCTAAGAAACCTTGCCAGGCAACGTCCTGGCTGCCGCTGACTACAGATTCCACCACGGCCCTTCTAGATGCTTCTCCTGCTTAAGCACCAGGCAGCCGCCGACTGCAGGAGTGTCTGCAGGGAGACACTTCACTTTTCCACGTCGCCCAAAGAACAGGCCACGCTTTCTTGTACTGAGTCAAAAACCAGTCCATTCCATCTGGCCTCCATCTCTAAGTCAAAAGTGAAAACTTTAAGCATTCCATACATAAAAAGCAAAAGAGCACTTTTGGCTCTTTAAGATAAAAGGTATCTTTGACAATGAAATGAAAAACAGACCAGGAGAAGGGGCAAAACCGAGACACTCGGAGCTGCGCTGCCCAGTACGGCCGCCACCGGTCACCTAGGTCTGTTTAAGTTAAAATCTAATCAATTAAAGTTAAGTGGAAGCAAAAATTCTAGTCCTTCAATTGCACTGGGCACACAGTGGCTGTTCCAAAAGCTCGACAGACGTGTATGCTAGCTCAGATTTAAAGGACATTTCCATCACTGCAGCAAGTTCTGTTGGAGAGCGCTGTTGTGGGCGTCGTTCAGGCGGCCACAGTCACGGAGGCCCGTCCCCAGCATGGTGGAGTCTGTCAACGGGCCCCAAAGGGCTCCCGTAGGTCCCCGGCCATCCCTTCTAAGCTGGGCCCTGAGTTTTCAGTCTCGGGAAAAACCCCACAGCCAAGGCCCTGGCGCCTGCGGGAATCCTCCTACTACCCCCAGTGCAGCGGCTCACCGGGCTTGTCCTCGCGCCCAGCAGACGTTCCCTGGTGACCCACCTGTCTCTCAAGGCCACATTCCACACCACTGCAGGGGTGTGAGAACGGAAAGATGTGTCCACCCACCCACAACCTGCAGGCGTGAGCTTACGTGAAAAAAGGGTCTTTGCAAACGTTAAATGAGTTAAAGATCTGGAGATGAGATCATGCTGACTTGTCCGGGTTGCCCCTAAATCTAAGGACAGGTGTCTTTACAAGAAGAGAAGCCACAGACAGAGGCGGCGGCCACACGAAGACAGAGGCGGACACAGAAGTCAGGTGGCTACCGGCCAAGGAGCAGCAAGGACGGCCAGCAGCCACCCGGAGCTAGAGGAGAGGAATGGGACAGATTCTCCCTCGGTTTCTCCGGAAGGAACTACCCCTGCCCACACCTGGATTTTGAACTTCTGGCCTCCAGGACTGCGAGAAAACGGATTTCTGTTGTTTTAAGCTGCCTGGTTTGTGGCAGTTTATGAGGGCAGGCCCAGGACACTAACCTAAGGGGTTAATGGCAAACGATGACCGAACGGTTTCCTCTCCCAGGAGAGACGCGCTCGGCACATACGCCCGGCCCGCGCCTCCCCGCCGGGTCCCATGGCCCCCGCGGGTGCGAGCACAGCGCCGACCACAGCCCGGGCGCCAAGCCCAGGGCCGCCGGCTCTGACGTGCACACGCCAGGAGGAAGACCTGCAGGCAGGGACGGAGCAAATGATTTGGGGCCGATGAGGCCTTCTCAGGACCCCGCAAATTATGCTACGGAGCTGGCCGTGGTGGCTCCCACCTACCTCTCCTGGCCCTTCTCCTTGTGGCCCCTCCCCCGTGCCATCCCCGGCCAGGCTGTGCTGGGCCCCAGCTCGCCTCTCCTCTCCTCCGGTCTCATCCCTACTCTCGTGCCAAGGCTCATCTCAAAACCCACCTCCTCGGCCAGCCGCGGTGGCTCATGCCTGTAATCCTAGCACTTTGGGAGGTCGAGGCGGGAGGACTGCTTGAGGCCAGAAGTTCAAGACCCCGTCTCTACAAAAAATATAATAGAAAAATTAGCCAGGCGTGGTGGCATGTGCCTGTAGCCCCAGCTACTTGGGAGGCTGAGCCAGGAGGATCTCTTGAGCCCAGGAGGTAGAGGCTGCAGTGAGCTATGATGACGTCACTGCACTTCAGTGACAAAGCAAGACCATGTCTCAAAAAAAAAAAAAAAATCCCTACCACCTTCTCCAGGAAGCCTCCTCAGACCACCCCATCCCCAAGTGACAGCTGCACACGGTGGCAGAGCAGCCCTGGGTTCCAGGTGTTCTTAGCCACACCCCACTATGAGGTTCTCAGGGGTCTCTTCTCCTTTCTGGGCCTCACTGTCCCCATCTGCGGCATTTCTGTGATCTCCAGCTCTCACGTCACATGTTCGCCAATTTGTGCCGTTAAGTCACGGTTTTGGGCCTAAATAAGAGCTAAATAAGAGCAATAATATTAACTATGACAACAAGAGCAGTTATTGAGCCTACCGTGATGCTACGTGCTTTACATGCACCACCACACTTAATCAACACTTTCTGGATGCATAGGGGGAGGTGGAGGCAGGGCAGGGGAGGAGAGTCCGCCCTCTGCACGAGCACCGCGCCCACGACGGCAGAGCCCTGTGCCGGCTCGATGACCAGCAGGGCCTCGGCGAACATGGGAGGGAACACCCAGGAACTTACAGAACGGAGACCAGACTTAGGATGTCTCCTACGTTTGAACAGGGCCACCCCTGCCCCCTCCTTTGAGCTTCTGAAAGGAACGGCAGCTCCAGACAAGGGCTGCCACCCACGACAGAGGCTGGCCGAGTCCGGGGCAGCTGCGATCGTCTCCCCGGCCTCTGGCCTGAGCACTCTGGAGCAGAGTAAACGGGAATCAGCACGGAGCCACAAACCGACGGGATTGCCCCGTGTCGATACCTGCTAGATGTCAGGGATCCTCTGGGTCGCCTGCGAGCTGTCTGACATGACCCACCCCTGCCACCTGGGCCTGCGCCCCCTGGGCCCCCACACTCCACCTGCACTTGTTTATCACGAGTAACCTGAGCTCAGCGGGCCTGACCGAGGCGTGTGAGTCCTGACATGGCCTTGTTCTCTGGCCCCTGCAGAGACGGCACTGGGGCCCGGGCTTGGCTTCCCCTGGGGCTCAGCCGCTGGTTCCCAGGGCAAGAGGTACACACTGGGGGTCCCAGCGGCTCTCACCAACTGGCTGAACATAAAGCACTGGCCCTCCTTCTCCCCGACCCCGGCAGGACAGCCGGGCTCACGGAGCACCCCGTGGGCCAGAAGGAAGGCGCCTCGTGCTATTACCTCGAATGAAGAAAATCACGCCGGGGAGACTGAATTGTCTGCAGACTTGTTTGACTCAGTGATTTCCGAGCCCTTGGCACTGGGGGAGCCAGGGGGAGCAGGCTGCCAGCAGGCAACTGATCAGCCACTTCCCAAGAATACTCACAGGCTTATAAAATCAGCGTGAGTCACTCTCTTGCCTTCCTCACAAGTGTGAATCACAAACCACCAAAACCAGCAGCAAATGCATGACTCAATGGTTTCTCTGGGGCCCAAAGGGGCTGGAGAGCCGGGGCGGGTGTTGCCAACCCCAGGCCTCCCCTCACCGACGAGCAGGACTCCCCAGGCAAGGAAGGGGTGGCCAGGGGCAGGGAGACGGCTCGGGGGCACTGAGGCTCAGGGGTGGGCTCAGAAACGCACAGACCCGGGCCCATCCTCCCCCCACTTGCCTGGCACCGCTGCCCGCCAGGCAGCCCGAGCCACACCAGGGCGTCGGAGAGAGCGGCATGGGCCAGCCTCTGCCCGCATGCTCCTTACAGTCTACTGGAAGTTTCTGAAGTGATTGGAACCCTGTTTCTACTTCTCTTCTAGCTGGGAAAACAGGGGCGAGTCCCCTGATGTCTCTAAGCTCAGCTTCCCCATTCTCACGCCTACTCTCTGGGCCGTGTAAGGATTAGATGAAAGAGCTAGTTTGCATAAAGTCCCCCCACCCCACGGAGCCCAGCACATTGCACCTGCTCAGCAATCCACCTGCCATGCAGTGGAGAGAGGATGACCTCTGCTGTCCCACTGGGCCCACGGGGCCCTTCGCCAGTCCCCACCACCACCCCTCCCGGTGGCACCCAGACAGCCTGAAATCTGGGCACCCCTGCAGCTCCGGCAGGAGAGGGCAGCTGGGTCCCGGGCCTCCTTTCTGGGACTCCTGGGCCCCCCAGAGCCTTAGCACCAGTCTCAGGTCTTCCTTCCCGGCAACCCAAGGGCAGCATTTCTTTCTTTGTGGCCTTTCTCCTCTGGTCTTTTGGCCAGTAGGTCCCGACCACATTTTTTAGCCCTCATCTCTCAGCCCTCATTTCAGCCCTCATCTCTCCCCAGAGAGCTGAAGATGACAACGAGCAGCTTCCTCCCCGTGGCCCTGGTCCCCCCCATCCCCGCCCAGCCATTCCTGCTCACTGCCCCCAAGAGCCAGGCCAAGACTCAAGGCTTCCCCTTTAAGGCTCATGCTGGACTGTCCTACTGCCCCCAACAGAACTTCCCTCCCGGACCCTCGTCTTCCAGTCCCAGGCCTGGAAACGTCACCCTTGGGGCAAAGGCTGCACCCTGCCCAGCGGGGGCCGGGCACACACACTGGAACACGCAGGAACCCCCCTCAGCAGCAAGGCGGCCCATGCCCTGCGCATGCGTCAAACCCGCGCGGTTGGCCAACGTCTCCTGACACCCTCCCCGAGGGCCAGATCACCTGCTCTAATCCTCACCGCAGTCCCACCACCGAGCAGGGACTATTACCCGCCCCGCCTCGAGTGCACTGAGGTCAACCTGCAGTGAGCGCGGGAGGCGAGCGAGGGGCGGAGGCCGCGGCCTGGCAGGAGATGAGGGCACACCGTGGGGTGCAGGAGCTGGGGGTGAGACAGCGGAACCAGAGAGGCGCAGGAGGCCACCCGGGGCAGCGACACCCCAGCACTAGGCTCCCCCCCCTTGTCCGGCCCCCACCAGCCCCGCCTCCAGGGCCGGTCTCTGATGCTGGGAGCTGGGGAGCTGTCTCTCTATCTGCCTGCCCCCGCCCAGGACAGACAACGCCGGAACAGCCCGTAACAACCTGCCCACGGGTGACAGAGCTGCCGTAGCTGAAGGGGGAGGTTGCGCCTCTCTGGGGCCCCCGAAGCCCAGTAGAAAACCTCAACCTTGGGGAAATAAAAGTCACAGTGATTGCATCTGGGTCATTTCGCTGTAGGTAACCTCCTTTTTCTGCTCTTCTGGAGCTCCTAAATGATATAAAAGCAGGACAAAATAGCAAACAGCAAAAGCAGAAGTAGAGGTGGCTGCAGATGAGGAGGAGGAGGAGGAAGAAGGGAAAAGAGAGAAAATACGAAAGCTGAGAACTTGCAAGGCGGGAGGAAAGCTTCCGAGCTGGGCGTGAGGGTGCCCGCAGCCCCGCGTGGTATTTCCAACCCTGAAACACCGCTGACCACACAGCCGGGGCCGGGCAGGCCTCACACCAGCAGGGGTCAGGGACAGAGCCAGGCCCCCTAGACAGAAGCCACTACCCAGGGCAAGCAGCAAGGGACTGCTTAAAACTGGGGACTCCGAGCCACCTGCATGCCCGCCAGGATCCCAGCTGCAGCTGGCCCTCTGGGCTGAAGCGCTGTGGTCTCCATGACAACACCTGCTGCTGCCGGGGAAGCGTCCGCTCATCCGCAGGTGCCCAGTGTCCACTGCCCCCCCTCCGAGAAGGAAACTGGGACCCGGGCGTCCCGAGGCTCATTCCACGTCTGCCCTTGAGGTGCTCGGAGCAGCCCCTCCACGGCAGAGACCCCTTTGCAGCCGAGCACGCACCTGACCTTGCCCGAGAGAGGCTGAAGGACATTCTGCCAGCCCACAGCCCCACGCTGTCGACCACTAGCTCCACTGGAGCAGCCGCCAGGCAGAGACAGGTGGTCAACCACGTGCCATCATTCCAGTCTGGGGGATGTCTGTTGAGGCCTCCCCCTAATGCCAGAACCAAGAGGGTCCAGGGAGTGACAACCGTGTCTTGGAAGGGGCCAGGGCCAATCCCCAGGCTAGTACCAAGTCCGTGCTGGGGCCCGGGGTCACCAGATGGAGGAGAGGATTTACGGCCCACACCTGATTTCCCAGCATCCAGTGAACTTGGGAACAGAGAGCAGCAGAACCTACAAGACTCCCTCCTTCAGGTCTCGCTGGGAGCCGTGTATTTTTGGAGGGCTTTGGCCTCGCCTGCTGGCTGTGCTTTACTGCTGGCAGGAAGATGGGAAATTTATTGCTTTACAAATCATACCCCTCGCAGCATAAATGAACTGTCTGGCCGCGGCACGCTCGGGCCCAGATGATTTGCGAACGTCTGATGCCGAGCGGGGCCGTGCTATCTGCTACGGCCTCGTAGCCGACAGCGAGCCGAGAGGCCGGGCGTCTGCACAGTGTAACTCCGGCCGGCAAATTGGCTGCGACGCGTGCGCGTTGGCTCGGCAGCGTTGCATGACTCCGCGAGCTCGCCAGGGAATCAGAGGGGCGCGGGGCAGCCCCTTGGCCCGGGGAGCGGGTCCTGGCGGGCTGCGCGTGACAGGCGGGGCAGCTGCGGGGCTCGGGGCCGGGGTCAGGGCCAGGCTGCCTGAGCTCAGCAGCCCGCTGGTCCGGAGGCCTGCGAGCCTTCAGGAGGCCGGGCGGACTCCTGCAACCCCCGGGGACAAGGCTGCTCTGCACAGTCGTCCACTCCACATCCCCCAGCCGGGGGTGGGAGGGACGGTCTTGAAATGACCTCAGCCCCGAGTGTAGCCAGGAGCCGGCCGGTGCCCACAGCCTGCGAGCTGGCGCACCCTCCGCCGGCCGGCCGGGGCCGGTGAGCAGACAAGACTGATGGCACCATCACCGCCACCAACAGGCTCCTCCCAGCGCCTGCGACATGGGGCATGACCAGGAGGGGGTGATGGCACCTGTCCACAGAGGACACCAGGCAAGTCCCTTGGGCTCTCCGAGCTTCACGGTCACGGGAGTGGTGGTGCGGGATCCAGATCCGGGCCGCCGGCGCCTTATTCTCCTGTGTCTGCGGTGCGCGTGGCGCTTCATGCTCACTGTGTTCACCAAGCATCCGTTATGTGTCACCATCCCCACTTCACAGGTGAGTAAACTGAGGCCCAGGAGAGTCACGTCACTCGACTCCTACGGTTAGTGAGTGGCAGAGCCAGGATTCAAGCTCAGGATCCTCTAGTTCTGAAGCTTCTGTTTTGCCCCTTCACTCCTCTCTGCCTCCCACGACCTGGGGTGTCATTTATGGCATCCCACGCGTCACACCGCACCGTGCCGGACAGTGGCATCAGGTGCTCAGTCTAAGAGCACTGTCTGTATGTTCAGCAAAGGGCTAGAAGGAGGATGCAGGAGAGAGGGGTCTATGCCCCGGCCCGGAAGCTCATGGAGCAGGTGGGCAGGGCAGGCCCCACACCAGGGGCTCCTCGAGTCCAGCCGGAAGGACCGACTGGGGCCCGGCATGCCGCAGCGGGGTTGCTTCAAACAAACCTGGTGTCCTCCTTGGCTGAGGGACGCGGTGACCTTCCTCAGGGGGAGAGGGAGCCAGCAGAGCCGGCCGTTTACATAAGGGCCAGAGGGCCCTGCCTGAGTGCAGAGCCCATCCTCACCCGGCTCCGAACGTGCCACGGGGAAGAATGAACTTGCACCGACTCTCAACCTGGTGACGTCTTTCGCCAAAAAACAAAAACAACTGTCGTCCCAAACAATTGATTTAAAAACGGGGAATAGCACTTTATACCACTTTGATCCTCAAAAACAACAAAACTGTCTTGTTACCATAGTGAATTCTGACTGTGCCACTTGGCATTAAAGACAAAAGGCTGCTGATGGAACGCTCACGAGACGGGCGCTTGGCCCCGCGACGCCGGCCTCTCGCCCCCTCGCCCGATGCTCTCATCCGTCTGCTTGCCAGTTCGGCAAAGCTCCTCCCTCCGGTTCCAGAAAAGCCCCAGCAGAAAGGGCTCCTGGCATTTTCAGTTCCTTCCATGTCTAATGCCAAGTACAGACCGGGCTCCACGATCTCTGGAGAAGCCTAAATTCAGTTAATGGACTTTTTATAGCCTGTCAACGTTGCCCTCGCTAAGAAAACCTACCAGCCACATAAATAGGGTCCACGTGTCCCTGTGAAGCGCAGACCACGCGACGGTGGCAGCTCCCACCGTCAGCACCACGGCTGCCGCCCCCCCACGATGAGTGTTTCCACCTGGGGCCATCGGCGGGTCTCCGTCAGAACCTTCTTGGTGCATAATCAGGAGGGGGAGGCAGGCATCCATCCCCGATCTCTTAAGACAGCTCCTGAAAGCCCAGGAGCTTGGCCTTGGCCTAGGCAGGAAGCCACAGGGGGACATTCCAGACGTGGGCCTATGCCAGTTTGAGCCATGCCCCTCCTGCAAAGAGCCACAAAACGCAGGGAGATTCTTGTCCCCTGCAGGCACACGCTCCCAGAGGCTCACATGGCTCCCCTGGCCCCAGCAGGACTCTCGAGGAAGAACAGGAAAAGTGCTCGGGGCCCAGGTTCACATGCTCGGGGCCAAGTTCTTCCAAGCCAGTGGCCAATGCCAGAAGGACGGACACAGGCGGCTCTGCTCTTGGCACAGGCACAAAACGCAGCCCCTGTGCATTCATCCTGCACTCCCTTTTCTGGGTGGCAGCCCCCCTCCCCAGAGCGTGCCTGTGGCGGCAGCAGCAACCAGGAGAGTAACCTGGGGGACAAGGACTCTGGAGACCCCTGTGCGTTCCTCGGATGGGGTCAAGCAAGGTCATTTGGGCCACGGTCGCACCACAGTTAAGGATGTAAGAAATCAGTTTCATGAAAACGTTCCAGGAAGTAGGGGTTTCCCATGGCCGAGGCCAGGGGCCCCTGGGAGAACCTGAGAGAGGTGTGGGTCCCCTCCCCGCAAAAGCTCACCCACTGCAACGCTCTTCATCCACTTTCAAAAGAGTCAGAAGCCCCCAACGCTTCACAGGGAGCTCAGGCAAAGAATTTCTATCGAGAAAATTTCTCCAGACAAGACGACACATGCGGCCAAGCCGGCTAGCAGCGACCCGGCACCCCAAGCTCCGGGACACAGGAGGAGCCCTATCTATGGCCACGAAAGGTTCAAGACCCCCCTCTGCACCCACCTAGGGTCTCTTACGGCTTCGCGTCCGGAAGGACAACGAAGGTGCCCGTGCATCTTCAGGTTTCCCGGCTCTCGGTGGTGCCGCCTGCGTGCAGAGACCACGACGCCCCGCCCCGCCCCCCTGACGGACACGCCGCCGCCAGGCGCTGGCTGCTCCGAAGATTCTGCCTCGACACAGAGACCCGTGGTACCGACCACGACCACCATCTGCCTGCCCCACCCCGGCCCGCGGCGGTCACGTGTGGCGTGTCTGCTGCCCCACCTGCCCCTGCAGGAAGCGCCTATGGACTACCGCTGCTCGGATTCCCCCGCCCTGGAATCCTGAGTGAGGAAATTGCGAGAGAACCGCAGTGCGGCGGCAGCAGGTAAAGCCAAAACTTCGCGATGCTTCCCAAAGCTGGCGCCGCCTGCGCTCTCTAGGTGGAAGGGACGGAAGCCTGGGAGCAGAGAAAGCTGTGTGGGGGCCCCGTGAACCCCCGCCACTGATGGAGAGAGGCTGGCACAGGGGACATCTGAACCCCATCTCCTGCCCCTGGGGTCTGGAGCCGCCGTGATCCAGAACCTGCCTCCTCCAGCCTGAGCTCAGCTGGGCGTTTTCGGCCAGGCCCAGCCCCACGGAAAGCCACGCAGAGTCCACCGCTCGGCTCTCCGAGGACGGGGGGCTTTGAACCCCGCAGCGTCTGCCGGGGAAGGGACAGGCTAAGCAGAGACGATCCGCGCAGCGGGGAGGGGTGTCTGGAGCCTGGCCCCGCCCCAGCACCCTCCGGGGAGCTCCTGCCCGCAGATGCCTAGACCCCACCCGAGGGCGAATGAACGACTGGGGTGGGGTTGTGCACACACAGGTTGACACAGCTCCCCAGGCGCTCGGGAAGCTATGCCAGGATGAGGAACCCTAGAGCTTAGGCCACAAGCCCCTGGCCTCACCAAAACGGAGTCCCCAGCATACAGACGACGGCAGAGGACAGGGTGTAGGGAATGATGCTGCTTTCTGGAGAGTTCCACGTCAGCCTGGCCAAGCATGTTCTCTCATGGCCCCCAAGTGCCAGATGCCAGCCAGCCTCCTCCAAGACGCCTACCCTCCTCCTCATCTGAACTCTCTGAGTCCCATCTTCCCCGTGCCCTGGTCACCCAGTGTCCTGTTTGGTTCTCAGGCTGCCCTCGTTCCTGGGGAGTTCCTGGCCCTCCAGGCCTCCACGGGGCCCTGCTGTGGGCTCAGGCCTGGCCGTGTGCCGTGCAGGTGGTGCCGTGCAGGTGGGGCTGGAGGCGGGAGGAGGACTGCCTCCCCGTCGCCCTTCTGGAACCGCGGTGGTCCAGGTGGAGGGAGCCAGGCTCAGAAGCTTCACAGGCAGAGGTGACATGTCTAGGGGAGCTAACGGGGGTCCTGTGACTCAGCCCAGAACCCCGGTGGTTCACACTGAACCTTCATACGCCTTCTTTCTCAGTAAAAGGCACTCAGAAGGTGGTCATGGGGGAGGCAGTGGAGGGGGAAGAGGAGGGAGAGGAGCGAGAGGAGGGAGAGGAGAAGGGAGGGCCCTCTGAAACTCCTTCCAGCCCAGGCAGGAGCCCCGCTCTCCCCAAGCCCGGGCTCCAGGGCCAGCCGCTGCCCGGTTCCCCCCAGTCCCGAGCCATCCGGCGAGCTGGAAGAGCGAGGGCCTGGAGAAGGCCCCACCACGCAAAATGTGCATTTGATCAAGGCTGAAAACACGATGTAACATGAGTTCTCCTGATCTATTGGATTTCTGCAAAAGAACCCTGAACTTTCAGTCAAGTTCAACCTCAGGTCTCGGGAAAAATGAGTTTGTTAATTTAAGCAATTCCCCCGTGGTCAGTAGTTTATACCACATGCTTTGAAACAATGTGGCCCGAGTCAGGGGAGAAGTTGAATTACTTCCTAGGGGAGCGCCAAGGACTATCTGTTAACCTTGACAGGCTCTGCAGCCTCCTGCGCTCCGCGAGCCCCCTCCCCTGAGGCTGGGGGGAGGCCCACTGCTCCACGGCCCACACCCCCACACAGGACAGCCCCCCGGTGTGCAGGGAGCAACGGCCTCCCTGCCACCGCCGCCCACTGCCCCGGCTCCGACATCACCTGCGTCTTGAGCAGCCCGTGGCTCCCGCAGCACTGGGTCCCCCAGGACTGGGACCCCCCGCCAGGCAGCCCCGGGAAGGCTCGCGGGCCAGCCTGGAAGCCAGGCAGGCTCCCCACTTGCGGGCCGGTCTCCAGCAGGAAGTGGTGGGGAAGACCCTTTTAAGAGAAGATTCATTAAGGCAGGAGACCTCCAGGCCACCTGGTGAATTCCATTCCTTCATCCAGGGAATATTTATGGGGCATTCGTTGGATGCCAGCTTCACCACACTAACCCACAGAGCGTCCCGTCTAGCAAAGTGTGGACCCGGGAAAACACACAGAGGATGACAGTGGCAACCGGCAACACGTGTGGACAGTACCCTTCTAGGCCCCTCGTGTCGATCAGCCACTTAATCCTCACAGCCACCATGGAGGGAGGCATGACTGTCATCCCATTCCACAGATGAGGAAACTGAGGCACCCGTCCAAGGTCACCCAGCCGGTAAGCGGTGCTGGGGAGACTGGGACTCAGGCAGTCTGGCTCTGGAGCCCGTGCCCTTCCGCACCACCTGGATCATCATCCTCCTCTTCATCGTAACAAACGCACTCACGCTCCCTGCTTCTCTGTGCCTGGCAGGTGCGACCTGGCCCCCAGGAGGTGGCGTGTCTCAGGGTAAACCCAGGCTCTGTCTGAGCCCAGAGCCCAGGCTGTCGGCCTCCCTGCTCTGCCTCGGGGGACCTCAGACTGGTTACTCCACCTCTCAGCTTCTGTTTGCCTCACTTTAAAATGGCAATAATAATTCCCTATAGGAATAGGGCTCACAGCAGCCCAGCAGGGCAGGAATTGGTCCTTCCTGACAGCCGTGGGGCAGGCGGGGCACTCGACAGGCACAGGGACGCGCAGCGGCTGGGTGCAGGGGGCCGGGTCAGCACAGGGTAGGGGCGGCTGCGGCGGCCACGCCCCGTGTCTCGACAAGGCCAAGCGCCTCCGCGCGTTGACTGCTGAGCTACGAGGTCGTGGCTCTGCCGAGTTTTCCATGAAATCATCCAAAGCCAACAGGAGCTCCGGGATCCGTCTGCAGCCGAGGCGTCCTTCCTGGCTGCAGGAATCTTCAGCTCCCCGGGGCCCGGGCTGACTCCATCGCCAGGCAGGCAGGCGAAGCACGCCAAAGGGCCAGCGTGGCTCCCAGACAGCCCACCAGTGCCCGGGGGGTGACCACGCAAGACCCACCAGCTGGTGCTGTGCCCCACCCACCGGCTGACAGCAGCCCTCACTGAGGGACGGGACAGCGTGGGGGCCGAGCTCCAAAGGGCGCTCGCCCCAGCCCAGCCCCCAGGCCCCGGACACCGAGACCCCGTACAAACGCGGGTCCCAGCTCAGCTGCACAAACACGCACCTTTCCTGTCCACGGCAGCCGGCCCAAAAGGCGAGCAACGGGCAGGAAGCGGCTGGACGCCGAGGCCAAGGTGAAGCCGCTGGGCCCTCGGCCCTTCCCACTTGCACAGGGCGCTGATCCGGGCCGCGCGGCCTCTGCGAGCCGCTCAGCGGACACCGGACCCAGCAGCACAGAGTGTCCGAGAGGCTGAGAAACGGGCCCAGGTTCCACCCATCAAGTCCTGCAGGATGACCACTGATGCTGCGAAAAATCAATTCTCTGCAGCCCGTTCGGAAGCCAGGATTCATTTTCTGAGTGTGCAGCGCCATTGGGCCCAGCTGTTTCCCATCAGCTTCCTGCCTGCTTCCAGGCCAAGCATGGCCCACTGCTCCCCTCTCCTGCCCCTGCTCTGCACACCCAGGGGTGCACCACCGGGAAGAGCAAGGGCTTCCACTAGGGAAAATCGGGCCATGTGTCGGGCGCAGCTCCCACACCACCGCCTCACGTGCAAAGGCCCCGAGCACACCCCGAGGCTGGGAGGCCAGGCTAGAGCCAAAGGGGGTTGGAGGATGAGAGAGACGGGGCAGAAGAGCCGCTGGAGCCCAGATGCACAGGGCGGAGGTGGACCTAGGGGGTGACATCAGGGCGTCAGCCCAGGGCCGCGTGCCTGGCCCCTCTGTCACGAGCTCCAGGCTCCTCTTCCAGGACCCGGGAGGCCACTGACAGCAGCGACCACAGCGGCTGGCACCGGCTTGCTCGCGTGCGGGCCGCACCTGCCTCACACAGGTGCCCTGGCATGCAGCAGTCCCCGATCTTGCCAGGATCCCGTGGCCACCAGATCCACAGCTCTGACCCTCTTCCCCGAGGGCCCTCTGAGCCAGACAGACAGACCCTCTGCGCGACCCGAACGGCCCATGAGCAAAGGCTTCGTGCCACCTCCTCCTCCCGCCACCGTCGTCTGGGCGCATCCCAGCATGGTTTGCACAGCTTGCTCCAGATCAGTGTGCCCAAGGTGTGGCGCCCGGGCCGGCCACATCAGCACCCCCTGGGAACTCTGGAGAACCGCGTTCTCAGGCCCCACCCCGGACCTCCTGCACCAGAAACTGTGGGAGGCGACCAGCAGTCCATGTTTTAACAAGCCCTCTAGGCGATTCCAAGGCCCGTGCAAGTTTGAGAACCGCTGCTCCAGGGGGTCATGCCGTGGCGGGGGATAGGCTGCAGGGGTGGGGAGGGCGGCCGCCCGGCTCCCCTGCTCTCCCCTGGCCCAGGGTGCCCCATGCACCTGTCAGCTGGTGACCCCTAGGGAACCCTCCTGCCCCCCCTCCCCGGGCTTCTCCTCTGTCCTCCTGGGTACCCACCCCAGGCTGGCTGTCCCGCTCCCCCCTGCAGGCCCTCAAACCCAAGTGCCCAGTCTTGCCCGGTGTTGATGTATATAAGACGGTTAATCACATTACAATTAAAATATCACACAACACACACTGATCCCATCCCCGCCCCAGCGGGGGCTTTGCACTCGCTGCGTGCTGAGCTGGGACTCTCCCCCCATCGGCACGCTTTCCCCTGCTCGCTTCGTGCAGGTCTCGGAGCAGACGTCACCTCTTCCGAGAGGCCCACCCTGACCACCCCACCTAACGGGAACTCCCTGCAGGTTCCACCCGCTTACTCGGCTAACTTTTTCCTTCATCTCCCCCCGATGTTATGATGCCTATTTACACATTCGTTTGTTAATTTGTTTGTTGGAGACGGGGCCAGGGTTTCTTTTTGGTCTATTTCCGCCTGTAGATCACACACTCCACGAGGGCGGAGCCTCCACGCTCGCCCCTCACTGCCCCGTCCTCGGTGTCCCGAGCAGCCGTCACACGGCGGGCGCCCGCTCGGCGTCTGGGGAGAGCACGGACACACACGGAGAAGCAGAAGTCGGAGCCGTCCACGCCTCGTATTTGTCGCCCTGGAGCACGTAAAAAGCCAAAGCAAATTTGGAAATCAAATCCAAACAAAACTACCAATAAAATTAGACGATGTGTTTTGCTAAAGTTAAATTGCCAAGAATGAGTTTAATAGCAGCAGGACGTGGCTTCGGGCCAGTCCTGTTGCTGTATTTTGGTTTAATTAATAGAGCGGCTGCCCACAAACAGATGCACGCAGACAGACAACGCCAGCTAACAACTTGGAGGTAACCGGCCCGACGCAGCACCAGAACCGGCACGGAGCCCCGGGGCGTCAGCTTGGACGGGGGTTCCGCGGTAACTGCGCAAGGAGTAACTCCCGATCGAGTGAAACCCCAGGAGCCTGACGGCGGAGGCTAACATCTGCCGTTAAACAGGCGTTTACTTCATTTCTTCCTCATCCTAATTCCAGCCATCTCCTCCTCACACGTTTCCCAGCTCGGTTCCCGCCAACGAGCTCTAGCAAGTTGTCATGCGTCCAGCCAGAATCCGTCTGCCGCACGAACGTGCCGCTGGCCACCAGCAAACGGGCGCCCTGGCCTCTGAGACGCCTGCCGGCTGGCGTGCACTCTGTCCCGCCCACCCTTTGCCCTGTCTGGACTGATGCCCCAGCTGGCCTTCCTCGCAGAGTGGGGACCATGGCAGTGTCTGACCTTCCCCCGCAACAAACAGGAGCCGCTGGACACACGAACACCACCATGAGGACAGGGGAAGCGGTTCTTAAGTTGGGCGGCAAATCCAAGTTGCAAGACGGGTGCTCAGATAACCTTAATGAGAGGGCATGGATTTTAACAGATTTTGTTTGTTTGTTTGTTTGTTTTGTTTTTTTACCAAAGTGGAAACACAGACCTTTGAGAACTGGGAAACAGGGCGCTGAGCTACGGCTGTCTCTGCCTGTCCCAGGGCCGAGCACCTGCTCCCAGGCCCCTCCGGGGAGAGCAGCCGTGGGCCGAGACTCGGAATCCCAGCACACAGACCTGGCACGACCTTAGCGGCCGAAAATGCGACTGTTGAGCGGCCGCGGACTGCTCCATCCCAGCCGTGTCCGCGAGGAGCTGCGAACCGCCTCCCCGGATCCGCACGTGTCTGAAACGGTCCCGAACTTCCGGCATCTGCCAGGGCTTTCCAGGGACGACGGCATAACGGGTGCCAAAGGTTTAATTAAAAATTTATGGAAGAAAAACTTACACTCGAGAACATTACATCCACTCTCTTCAGTTTGGGTTTTATTTCCCCTGCCGATACGGACGAGAGCGCCCTGACTCTGTTTTATGGGGACCCCTGAGTCTGGGGCCCACACAGCTGGGGGGCAGCCAGCAAGGGGAGGTGCGCTCTGCACCCGGCCAGCCTCGGCACCCCGCCCAGCTGCTCTTCCTGCCTGGCACCCGTGCTCTGGGTGGGTACAAGACCGGCCAGCCCTGAGGCAGATGCCAAGTTCAGATGGCCAAGGGGTCATCTTGTCCCATCTCAGGCCCCTGTGTCCCTGCGCACCGGCCCCAGGTAAAGCCATGCGGTTTCGTGGCTTCTCCCCAGACTCAGCTCCCTGTTCTCGGGCAAAAGCAACTCTCCTTCTCTCACATATGTCCGTGTCCCCTCAGTCTCTGCAGCTGCTGAGGACGTCCCGGGGCAGGAACTGTCCAGGGAGGAGCGACGTCTCCCCGGCCTGTCCCTCCACGCACTGAAGAAAGGCTTCGTGCAGAATCTGAGGCCCCGGCTGCAAACACTAAGCCCCACTGCTCTGCTGAGGCCCAAGGGCCAGCGCCCTCCCTCCCAGAGGCTCAGTCTTGCACGCGCACGCCAGGCACAGCCGCTGCCCCGGCCCACCTCCCAGAGAAGGGAGTGCCCTGTTGTTGAGAAGGCATTGCTCCGTGTCAGTCACCTGCATTGAACGCTCAGGTCAAGGCCGAAGCCAGGACTCTACGGAGGCAAAGGCCTGGCAGCCCAAGCATGCCAGGAAAGCAGGCAGGCCAGCCGGGGCACGGCGTCCGCAGGGGGACAGGCCCAGGACTGGCTCGTCACCAGCCACAGCTCCACCTGCCACCCAGGAAGGGAGCACCTGAGACCTGGCCGAGGGCCCACCTGCCCCTCACCTGCCCCAGAGTGGTCAGTGGCCCCCAGAATGCCCACAGCAGGCCCTGACTTTCAGTCAAGTGCTGCAGAAAGGAGACTGGGGTCTCAAGAGCAAGAGGGGCTCATCCACGGCCCCCCAAGCTAGCCCCACTCTTGACGTGAGAGAACCCAGGGCTCCTCCCAGAAACACATTTTGGCTAATTGCTGCATTCTTTTCACAACTCTTTACTCCAAAGCCTTTCTCTGAGATCCTTCTTGACAATTACTGTCATTAAAGGAAGGGGGATTTGGAAGTGACAAGCACAAGCAGCCTGGCCAGGCCACCCACCCCGAGGCAAATCTGCCCCTCGGCTCCCGCGTAGGCCCAGAGGGGAGGCCACCCAGACCCAGCCCACGGGCGGGGCAGACGTAGCTCTGACCCCTCGGTGACCTGGCGGGTGAAAAGGGCAAGCTGGTCCCTACTCGCTCAAGGCATGGGCACAGTCAGCAGGCAAAGGTGCCGGTGGGTGGGGAAGGGCCTTGGCAGTCACCCACCTTGGCCTGACGGGGCCTCAGAGGGTGTGCAGAGAAGAGGAGGCTTAGCAAGGGGCTGCACTGGGGAAGCCTGGGGGGGCCGGCGCCGGCTCAGGCCCTGGGAGGGACCAGGGGCCTCCTCTCTCCTGCAGCGACTGAGCACCTTCGAGTTCCAGGAGCCATGTCAGGGTTTCCAAAAATGCTATGAAGTGCACGGCATTATTCCCAATGAGCAGATGAGATAACTGAGGCTCAGAGCCCATGGTCAGCAGGGTGCCCTTAACTGCTACCCCATCTTCCTGAGCCAACCCCCTGCAGTGGGGAAGCAGCTCCTCCACAGACCTCGGGGGCCAGCGGAGGGACAGGGACCAAGCCTGCCTCTCCTGTCCTCGCCACTGCCCGAGCCGGCCCTGGGCCAGCCCTCCGCAACACACGCCTTAGAAACCTGCGGCCCCAGCCTGGCCTCCACTCCACTCCCAGCTCCGGCTGCTCCTCCTCCACCTTCCTAGCGCACGTCCCTCACATCAGCACTCACCTGTGCCCAGACCTGCTGTGGCTCCCTATTTTCACATCCAAGTGTAGGCGGGCCAGTCGCATGGAGGACCCTGTGTGATTAGACAGTGACTCCTCCTTTCTGGAGGACTCTCATGGGACTCCCTCCCGTGTGCGTACAACCTCCCACCCTAGCAGGACTCCCTGCTGACACGCTGTCCCGAATCCCTGCCTTGCCTGCACTTTCCCTGCTGCCGGAAACACCCCTCCCACGCCCCCGAGATTTCGACGCGTCCAAACCCGGGACCAGCTACCCGGAGCTGGCGAGCGTGCAGAAATGTCAGAAGAGCTTATGAGCCAGAGGGGGGGCCCCACGGAGTGGGAGAGGACTCGATGGGCACAGGAGCTGGCCACGGGCCTGCACGGGGAACCGCGGGCATGCCCTGCTCTCCCCTGGCATGGCCCCCCCAGGGCCCTGCACACCCCACCTGGCGCAGAGCCTGCCCTCGGCGCTGCTGAATCACCGCTCGCCATGCTGCGCGACACTCAGGTCTGTGCAGTCACACAGGCACCGCTGCAGCCGCACGGCTCTTGCGCAACGGGGCCCTGGGTGCAGCCGCCGCAGTGCACTCGGGGATTTCTCGTGAGCCCCTCCTGGGCGGATCTGCGTGCCTGCACATGGGCCCTGCACTCGGGGACCGGCAGCCAGGCACACCTGAGCGCTGCACAGGCCTCTGTCACCCTCGAAGACGTGGGCAGGTGATTGCAGGGATTCCCAAGGAAGGAGGGCTGCACGGCAGCCGTGTGCCGTCCTCCTACCCACACGCCTTCACCTGCCCGTCCCTCGGTGCTCCCAAAGCCACTGAGACTCTGGGGCAGGGCGAGGGGCCAGCGCCGAGTTCCTGCTCTGCCGTCTGCTCCCAGCCAGCGCGGCCGCGGGAATCACGCTGCTCTCAGACCTGGGTTTCCACCCCCGTGAAACAGAGGCCGGGACTCGATCGTGGTTTCCCAGCTTTGTTCCTGGGAGCCCTGGAGTTCCGAGGAGGGGTCTCGGGGCCCCGTTCAGGGGCACGTCCCTAAGCCCAGCCCCTCCTGCGACCGCACCCGGGCCCGGAAGCCTACTGCAGCTGAGCTCTAGTCCCTGGCACGGAACGTCCGGCAGGTGTTGCCCTCCACAGGACAGGACTCTGGCCTCGCCCTTTCTTCCCACTCAGACTCAGGCTTCCGAGAAGCTGCAGAATGGGAGGCCTGGCCCGGAGGTCAGCGGGCCCTCCACCCTGGGCAGGGAGGGGTGAGGCAGGGCGGGGTGGGGCAGGGTGAGGGAGGAGGGGCGTAGGCTTCACTCAAGGCTCCTGGCTCTCGAGGACAGGGGTGGGGTGGCAGGCAGGGAAATCACCAAGGCCTCGGGGCTCCGGGGCCCAGGCGGGCAGATTCTGGGCTGGAAGGCCGGCAGCCGCCTGGTCTCCCTAACAGCAAGGTTGGGAGAAGACTCGCCCCATCCCCCACCCACACCCCCGAAGGCCCCTCTCACCCTGCACACCTCCCACTCTAAGGGACAGCTGGATGTGACACAACCCCAGCAGGCAAACAGAGCCCAGCCTGGCAAATTCACACAACAAACTCGTTACGAAGTTGCATTGCTGCAAAGACAGGCAGGGGACAGCGAGGCAGGCAGAGAGCAGCGCATGAGAAGGCCAGCGGGAACAGCAGCAGGGCCTGGGAGCCAGGGCCACGAGGCAGGAGCTGATGCCTCCTAAGGGCCTGCTCGGTCTGGGGGAGTGGAGACCACAGAGAGAGGCTGAGGAGTGACAGCTAGAGCCATGGAGGAGACACAAGGGTGGCAGAGACATCGCCCGAGCCAGAGGAAGGCTCCCCTCTCCCCTCCCCCTGCCCGCCAGGCCCCTGCTGGTGCCTCTCACTGGCCAAACCTGGCCAAAGCCAGCAGTCAAGGAAGCCCGGGAACTGCAGTTTGCAAGCCCAGCCCTTGATACAGAAGCCGGGAGGGAGGGAAGACATGTGAGGGCAGAGAGACAGACGGCCTCCTGCAGACCCCCCTCTTCCCAATCCTGCCCACACCTCGAGATCCATCTTCCTCGGGAAGCTGAGGGTGCCGGCTCTGGCCAGCCCTGGTCTCCGTCTGTCTGCCCCCACTCCTCTGGCCCTTGGTCCCATAGCCCATACGAGATCGGGGCAGGAGGCCCTTTCTGCGTTCTCTCCAATCCCGTAGATGTCACCGAGTACTAAGTCTGACGTGCCCTTTTATCCTGAATTCCCCAAATAGGTCTCTTTCCCAAGCAAAAATTTTTTTTTTCCAAATGAGTATTTCCAGGTCATTTCTAGGGGGAATATATGCTGCTGTTGTTTTTAAATCCCTGGACTGGATGTTAAAAAAAAAAAAAAAAAAAAAGCCAAGCACTCCCATGTGAAAGCCGGGCCTGGGCCCGGCCTGGCCTTGGCGGGAAGGAGCTGGGGCGCTGAGGTCTGGCGGCCTCTGGAAACCTCTCACTGGGAAGAGCATTTTCAGAGCAGGAGATGCCTGAGGTTCCAGCAGGGGGGACACGGTCGGTCAGGACGTATGGTGGGATCTGGCCCCTCCCTTCCAAGAGTCCTACTCCCATCCCCCCACCTGCCCCACGTCCTGCCGCCTCTGGCCCCCAAGAGTCAGCATAGCCTTCTAATCGCCCAGTTCTCCAGCCTCTTGCCCCAGAGTTGACAACCCCAGAGTTGCATTTCAAACAAAGTCCTGATAGCGGAGAGGTTGCAGGAGGGGAGGTGCCTCTGTCTCCAAGATAAACCCAGAACGCCAGAGCCTGAGCAGCGGGGCCGGTGGCGTGCCAAAGCCACCAGCTCATGCCAGCTCATCGGAGCCTGGGATCCGGGGACGTCACACTACTGATAACCTGAAATCAGCCACGGTGGGGACATTAATATTGACACCATGGAAATGGGCAAAGGCTTCAAATCAGGGTTGATTTGTTTTGGGGGGTTTTTCCTTCCTATAAAGCTGATTGTTAAAGACTTACCAACACACCACTAAACGAGGCCTTCGATGTTCTGGATGCACATGCCCTCCCCCACCCCACCCCACCCCCTCCCCCACCAGACCCCCACCCCCCTCCACCAGCCCCTGCCTCGAGTCTCCTCCCAGCCACTCACCAAGCCCACCCGGTCCTCCCAAGCTTCCCCCAGCTGCCAGAGGGGAGAGAACACGCAAGTGCTTCTGCTCGGGGCTCAGCTGCGACTGTGTGACCTTGGACAGTTGCTCCCCTCTCTGGCCGCTCACCTGTAACAGGCAGACACGGCAAAGGGTGTTCGTGAGCATGACGCAGAGGCGTGGGGGCTGCAAGCCCTGCACAGTGCCCGGTCCAAGGCTGTCCTCAGACAGCATCACCCCTTCTCTGCTAGGAGAAATCCTCCCACGCCTCAGAGTTCAGCCTGAATCCAGATTCAAGTGAAGAATCTGAATCCAGATTCTGGCTTCTTGGTGAAGCCAGATGCATGAACCCAGCAGAAAGGCCCGGCGGCCCGCCCCTGGTGAGCGTGGCCCATGACATGAGACCGAGTCCCCTGTGAGACGGGGCAGGCCCCTCTGCAGGGGTGGGGGAGACAGAGAGGGGAGGCAATTTCCACGCAGTTCCAGCCAGAAGCAGGATCACAGGCTGCCAAGGCTGCCAGGTCCCCTGTGTCCCTGCAGACCCCGGAGCCACGTGCTCCCTCCCCTCCCAAGGCCCCTCCTCTGGAGAGGGAAGCTGCCCCCCCTTCCTGCCTCAGGCACCTGCAGACACCTGCTCCGCGGCAGGAAACAGACACCCCCGGTGGGGCAAGTGGCCTTATGAGAACTTGGGGTGAATCAGCTTCACAAGACTCACCTCCCACCGCCAGCCCACTTGCAAAGGTAAAGGAAGCTTCCAGAACATGGCACCTCCATCAGCCCAGCAGGGATGTCACTGGCCAACCAGCCCACAGGAGCTCCGCCGTCTTTGGAGAAGGAAATGCCACACTCACTTCCTGCCCCCTGCCAGCCCTGGACAGCTGAAGACGGACAAGGGCTGGGTTGTGCCAACCCGGCTCCCAGCAGAACCCAGGGCTGTCCAGGAGGGCCCCCCCGCCTCCCTGTGGGGAGCTCGGCAGATCCCAGCAACTGGCAGATGTTTTGTTTGTCACTCACTAGCTGGCGTAGCCTTCAGCAAGTTGGCTAATCTCCCTGGGCCTCAGTTTCCTCCTCTGTAAAATGGGGAGAATAATAACACCTAAGCCTAAGAAGTTATGAAATAGGAATGAGGGCCTCAAGCAGTGTCTGGCACACAATAAGCACCTAGTAAGTGTGAGCCATTATTATTTATTGCCCTCATTTACACAGGAAGAAAGTGAACTTTAAAAGGGAGGCTGGGTAGACATAATTTGGAGGTTTTTGTCCCAAGTCTTTACGGGATCAAATCTCTAAAGGAAACCCGACGGCCGAGCATAAGCCCGGAGGCTTCCAAAGAGAACGGCGCAGTGTCTGTCTCCTTTCCCTGGAGCAAGGACAGCAGAGCAGGGACCCCGAAGGCCTGTGTGGAGCCAGTGACAAACCTTCTACCACAGGTGTCCTTACTGCTATAAAGGGCCGGCGTGGCCTTGCCCAGACTCCACTTGTAAAGCACAAACTGCAGAATCTGAGGTTTACAAGAAACTCTGATGACTACCCAGGTCTATTCCACGGCCGGGCGCGGAGGCCCTTAACACCTCCACCGGGAGGTTGCTTGAATACCTCCAGGGATGGGGAACTCAGTACCAGCAGAGGCTCCTCATCGGGCTCCAAAAGTGCCTGAAGAGAGGGGAAGGGAAGATAAACGAAGGGGCTGGGGAGGCGGGGGCTCAAGGCCGATTTTACCAGTTTCTCAGCTGAGCCTGAGGCCGGGCCAGCCTCCAGCCCCGGCCGAGAAGCCCCGCTCTCCGGGCCCTGAGAGCCCGCCCGGTGGGGAAGCAGGGCCTGCCAGCAAGACGTGGGAGGGGAGCGGGCCGGCTGCGCACCCCTGGGCAACAGGAAAGAAGGAAAGGGTGGCCCTGGCTGGGGTGATCAAAACGCCCAGATAATGAGCCAAATTCTCCTCCCAGAGACACCAGCTAACGAAGGCGGCACAGGAAGCCGCCACGTCACAGGCCGAAGTGTTTATACAAGTGTTAAAAATACATTTCAAAAGAAAGCAGGGAAGCCCAAGGAAAACCCTCTGCCGCCTTCGGAAAGCAGTTTTTGAAAACCACGTTAATTTGTTTTCCAAAAGGTGTTTGAAGTCTCTCCGTGTACCCCCCGGGCAACTTTAATTCCACCTCCTAATCCCCTATTAAAGCTGATGCTCACTAACACAGCCCACTTAGGGGATTACGCTCTCTATTCTTCATTATGCAGATACATATTTGGGCCCATGTGTGTTCCCGTGTTGTCTTGTAAATTAAAAGGCCACTGTCAGCCACACTTCTCCAAGGGGCCCGAAATAGCCCGAGCGTCAGCAAGGCGCTAAGGGGATTTGAAATGAAGTTTAAAGGGTCAGAGGGTGTGATTTTTAAAATTAATTTCCGAAGCCTCGTAACCTTACAGCCAGAGATGAATGGGGCCGTGGGAAGGCAACGTGCGAAGAAGGGGACCGGGGCGGGTGGGGGAGGGGCCGCCCCTGCCACACATGGCTGGGGGGGGACAGTCCTGCAACTGGCTGCACCGTCCCCGCGACCCCGGGGACCCGGAGCAACAGCGGGGGAAACGGGAGTGCACCGCCGTAACTGTCCTCTACGTCCGCAGCGAGCTCTGTTTCGTGAACACCTACTACGTGCTCTTCGCATACTCCACTCCACTGAATTCAGCAGCCCTCCAAGTTTCAGATGGGGAAACGGAGGCATGGAAAACTCAACTGAAGAAATGGGACAAAAACAACATTAATGATGCTGCTGGTGACGACGTTTATCAAGTGCCAGTGACGCACCAGACCCAGCTTAGTGAGCCAGCTCACTCGACCCTCACCGAAGCCAGAGGCAGAAGTCCTGTTGGTAACCCTGCTTTGCAGATGAGGAGACTGAGGCCCAAAGAAGTTTGGGGTTTTTTTTAAGTTGCCAAAGATCACACAACTAGTAAGGACCTCTGCCTTGAACCAGAGCCCCCGACCTTTCTTCTCTCTCCACCACAGACTCAAAGCATGCTCCCCCGCTGGAGACGACCTCACGGCCTTGGCACAAGAGACGTGACAAGGACCTGTCACCGGCCTACGGACCAGGGACCTGTCTGGGCTCCGGGTGGTCAGGGCTCGAGCAGCACAGCTACGGACAGAGCCCTGCGGGTTGAAGCAACCTGGGAAGGCTCCCTGGAGGAAGGGGACACGACGCAGGCTGGGGAAGAATGGGCTAGGGCAGCGATGAAGTAGCAGTAGACGAAACGGGGTGCACAGGCGGGAAGGGACAACCATGCTCAGAGGCACGTGGCCAGAGACCTCGGGTCACAGAAGCGCAGAAGGATCAGGAGAGAGGTCTGGTCTGGAAACAGACACCTAGGGTCCTTCCCCCAGATCCTCTCCCATCTACCCTCCCTGCTGCTATCCAGGCCGGCCCCTCCCTGTGTACCCCATCCCACCCCCCCCACCCCCCCACTCTGTCAGACTTCACTCCTGTCCTTGTCCCCCCTTCTCTTCGCAGCATTCCATTTCTCCTGCCTCCTGGGACATCAGCGCACAGACGTGCTGTAACTTCTACCGCATCTTAAAAACCCTGACGTCCCCGTGTTCCTCTCAAGTGGCCACCCTCTCCGTCTGCCTCCTATGTTGGCAAAGCCCCGTGGGCGCTGTGTGGACCCCACGGCTCTGGCCCGTCCTCCCTGGCCAGGTGTCATCTCTGCCCCTCCAACGACCTGGCTCTCACCAAGGTCACCAACAGCCCCCAGGTGGTCAGAGCTGGCTCTCACCTGTCTTTACCCGGAACCTGCCCTTTCTCCCGCCTGCCACGAAACCGCGCCTGCCTCCGTGGTGGTACCTGCCAGGCGCCCCTACGGGCCCCTCACGACTCAGTCCCGCACTGTCCGCGGGCTCACTCCCCTACCCCCTCTCCTCTCCTCCCTGCTCCTGCCATCTCCCCTCATCCTGTGCGTCCGTCCGCCGTGCCGAAGACGTGACGTGTCTGTCTCCAGCCCCGACCTCCCCTCCCAGCTCCAGACCCCACACGGCAGGCTGGGTGCCCTTGTCTGTACGTCTGACGGGCCCCCCAAACTTAAGCACAGACTGACCTCCACGCCCAGACCCGCCCTTCCTCCCCTCTTCCTCCATCTCGGCAAACCGCCCTGGGGCGAGAGAAAGAGGGAAGGGAGGAACAGCTCTCCCTAGAGATTCCGCATCCCGAACGTGCCTGGGTCCATCCTTCTCTCCATCCCCACCAACCTCACGAGCCTGCACTGTCATCCAGGCTAGACCCGGCCTAGATGCCATAAATGTATCACACCACCGTCAGAACAGTAACCTGCACGTAATACCCGAAGAGTAAGTATGCGGTCTCCTTATAGCCGCGCTGACAAACCTCTGGTTTACCCAGCCCCGGACTGTCAGCCAAAAAACTAGCGACTGACCCCTATACAGCCCGGTTACCTGGCAGGTTGCACCTGGGCCATAGGACAATGTCCCACTTAGGACAGTCTGCAAGGTGTGCCTGGCCTCGGAGTAGATCCCGCACTGAAGGGTCTTGGCCTGGGCACTGTTCCCAGCAGGCAACACCACCGGCCCAGCCCGGCCCATGCCGCGTGCTGCCCGGCCCACACCCACGCCTGCTCATGCCACCCACTGGCACCAGAGCGGCCCAGGGCGGAAAGCAGGGTGGGGACCGCTGGCTCCTCTTCCCAGACAGGGACTCTGAGACCCACGACAGGCAGAACCTGCCTGTGGCCAGGCCAGAGTCAGCTGGGAGTGAAGCCAGACATGTACGAAAAGACGAGTACCAAGTCTTCTCACCAAGAAGTAGGAGCTAAAATTTTGATCCCGGGTTGGGGGACAGAGAGGAGGAGGATGGAGAACTGAGACGGGGAGGGGAGAAGGAAGAGAACTGGGTGGAAGGGTACAAACACGCAGCAAGATCGAAGGAATAAATGCACTGTTTGGTGGCAGAGCAGGGTGACCGTACTTAACAAAGATGTACCATACTGGGGTGACAGACACCCTGAATGTCCTGACATGGTCACTACGCATCACACGCATGCAACAAAATTTCACAGACACCCCATACGTACAATTTCACAAAACGTTTTAGGTAAGAGAAACCTAGAAATCCAATAACTTCATGTTCCTTCAACCCCGGGTCCTGAATGGGTAAAAAAAGAGAAACAAAACCGGAATAAGATGATAATTATCATGACTACTCCTTTCATACCTCTAGTAATAAGAATGAAAATTCCAACTGCTCATGCTCGTCAAGACTTTTACAATGCGCTGTCTTTACAATTGTTTTCTAATCAAAACAAATTTTATTTCAATTCAAGTTGTATCATCTGGGCTAGCCCACAAGCCTCTCGGGCTGGCATCGACCTCACGTGTCACAGATCCTGGACTGAGGCCCAGCGGGGTCCCTGGTGCACCCCAGGTCCCAGGAAGCGTCAGAGACCGGGGCTGTGTCTCCTGACCCCGGCCCAGCGCCCCCGCTCCCACCCGCCACTTCCCAGACCGGAGCGAGACCACCGCAGGGCCCTGGGGGACCGCAGGACCACGGCGCCGTGACAGCCACCAGCTGTGGGCGCTCCCACTCTGTCCCCTCCCGTACCTCTCTCCTTGCCAACCTCAGTTCACCGAGGGCACGAGTGAGCCCGTGCCCTTGACCCTGGCGTTCCTGGAAGCCCCGTGAACCTGCTGAATGTCACAGCGACCAGGTGATCCTCCCACCCTGCCCACAGCAGGAAGACGCCCCCCAGCTAGGCGGGGGGGTGGGGGGGAGGCGGGGCCCTGGCTACAAAGCGCAGCCCGAGAAGGGCCCGCGGCGCAGGTCAGGGGCCGACAGACAGAACACACAGACCCCCGGGCACACCGCAGCATCTTGCGCCGTCTACCCCAGCAGCCAGCAGCTCCGCCCGCTCATTTCCGCAGGGCCGGCCCAGCGCGAGGCCTCTCCAAGCCCGAGCTCCGCCCCGGGCTCTTAGCCTGGGCATTAGGAGCGTACAATCCCCATTTCCAGGCTTAGCTGTGGCCATCGGTCAAGGGCGGGCAGTTAAGACGCCTCCTTCCACCCCTGGGAGACCCAGCAGAGGAGCCGGAGCCACGGCGGGACGTGTAGACGGCGCTCTGCAGGCCCACGGTTCTGGGACGACCGCGCCCGGCCACGCAACGCTGGGTACGGCGGGGGTCTCCCCAGAGAAGGGTAAGCCCTGAGCCAACGCCGGGGGTGGGACGAGGCAGGGTGACAAGTGTCCACACACGCTTGAACAGGCCAAACACCGAGGAGGGGCAGAACCACCTTGCCTGGCGCACGGAGGTTTTAGGGCATCAGGCAAAACCTTGACCATCTTTCACTTCCCGTCTATACGGGAAAGTCCGGCCAAGGAGGAAGCGGGCGGCCGGACCTTGGACCCACTCTGGCAGCACGGAGGGGACCTGGGAACGTCTGACCTCTCACACCACCCTCGTGGGACTTCCTGGGGTGGGGACAACACAGGAGACCCACGCCAGCCCGGATGCTAGGCTTCCAGGGAGCGTGGGAGGATTGCTCAGTGCGCAACCCGACAGCAGGGCCCCTCGGAGCAACAGAACCTTCCTGGAGAGAGAGGCCAACCACTGCGAGCCCCCAGCCCGCCTGCAGTCCTGAGCGCCCCACACAGGTGGGGACGGCGAGGCCCAGGGAGGGTCACACGGGCACCCCGAGCCAGGCTGGGGAACACTCCTCGTTTCTCCCGACGCTCAGGGAAGCACCCACCAGCGAGGCCTCGGCGCTTTCTGGTGTTCCCGGGACCCCTCTCCCAGGGGTGCTCAGGCCACTGCGTGACAGCTGACAAGTGGCCCTGGAGCGTGGTGACAAAGCCCTCTGCTTCATCAAAGGAGCGTGCCCACGAGGGGTCCCCACCTCCCGGAACGGGGCTCTCCGGGCTGACGGCGCGGGGCCGAGCACGTGCCCAGAGGAAGGGCGGGAAGTGGGCACGGAGTCTCCGGATTCCCTCCGACGACGCACGCCCCAGCCCGCGCGCAGCCACGGAGACGCGCCGGGAACCGCCCAGGCGAGGTGCCCGGAGGTTCGATGGGGCTTCTCAAGCTCCGTTTGGCCGAAAGGTTTGCTCTTACTTTAAAAACTTCTTTGTCGCAGATAAAGATTGTCTCCTAATTCGGCCGTACATTTGGATTTCATTATTTTCCGAATGCATTCCAGACATCTAAAATTAAACAGATGTCATCGACCCCGTTCAGAACCCAGAGACTTGTAACCGAACGGTGACTTCACCCCCAGCACAATACCGACTTGGAACGCTGCGCCCGAGTCATCGAAAGTCTTAAAAACTCTGCTCCATTTTTCTCATTTCCTATAATGAGACCTCTTCTCCCTCCCCCGCCCGCCCTTGAAATGCGCCAGTTCTTCTTCAAGGGTCAGCGGGAAGTCAGACCGAAGAGTGAAGTCAATTTAAATATGAGAAATGGCAGAGTGAAACGTGAAGTGCTTCCTGATCCCGGGGAGGAGAAGCCGAGCTGGCTCGCGCAGAGCGGGGGAGGGAGAGCTGCGGGAAGAGCGTGCGCGGGAAGGGATTTGGCTTCCAAAGCCCGCACAGTCTCATCCCTCCTTCTCTGACGGGGATTAGATCAGCGAGAATCCTGCAAGCCCGCGCAGCGCGTCCTGGGGACAGTTAAGACGAAAAGACGGTGCTTTCTCCTCTCGTCTCCGAGCTCGCCCCCAGGTGAATTTGTTAAACGCCGCAACCAGGCCGGAGCAAAGTGCCCGTCTGCGACGACCGGAATCCGCAAGCAGGGGCGCGGGGCCACCGGGGACGTGCCCGGGGCGGGCAGAGGGGCGGCCGGCCTTGGGGCTTGGAGACCACGTTTGCAGTCCGGCTGCGTAATGTCTTCATTAAACTCCCCGAGCAGAAGGTAAAAAATGAAAGGGAGAAAAGGGGGTGAGGGAGGGACAGGGACCAGAGTGGACCTCTGCCTGTCTCGCAGAGACCCAACCTGAGCAGGGAGGCGGGCCCCCTGCAACCGGCCGGACATGCCACACTGGCCCCCAGCTCCTCGGGCCTGGTCCTTCCTAACTCCCTGACCTCGCCCACCCTGCGGCCACACTCTAAGGCTCCAACGAGGAGGGAGGAAAGGAGGGTCCCGACCACACAGCTCCTTTCCCACCCTCCTCTTCTCCCCCACCCCTGCCCCCGTGACCCTGTGCCTGGGGTGCCTCTGGGCAGAAAAGCACCTCAAAACATGGGAAACTAGCTCACTTGCAAAAGGTGGCACCCCCAGGACACCCAGTCCCAAATACCTGTTCCAGGAAGCAGGGTCAGGCCCTGGACCTCAGGAAGGGATATGGCCACAGACCTGCATCCATGAGGACTGGCAAGAATCTTGCGGGTGTCTGCCCGCACAAACACAGAGGCCCGTTAGAGGACAGAGTCCAGGGCCAACTCTGAGGTTGGCAGGAGAGAAAGAGGAGCCCTTTGCAACAACCGGGGACGGGCCCATTGTGGCCTCGAGTCGGACCTGTTTGGTGTGTCCCCAATACAAGAATCCACCGAACAGCCTCCCCAAAGCCACGTGCAGAGATGCTCACCACGAACCCCACCGGAAGTCTCGAAACCTCTCCAGGCCGTGGCTCTCCCAGCTGTACCTCCCGGGTGACCATGGGGATTTACCCTCCATGAGCAGCGAGCAGTGTTACCGTAGGCAAACCTGACGGCCCAGTGCCGTCCCGCTCCGCGGGGGCTGTGCCGAGAAGGGTGGTGTCTGCCTTCGTCCCGGGAGAAGACAGAGCAGCAGCGTCCGGCTCTCTCACCTGCCAATCCAGAGCCTGCCCTCCCGCTGCACAGGTGTGCAGACACGGGCTCAGGGAAGCAGGGTGACCCGCGCAAGGAGGCCGCACACTAGAACAGAAGCCTGAGCGTGAAGGGGTCACGATGCTGGAAAGATGCCGCTAAGTGGGTCTCTGCCGCCAGGGCTCCTTGGGCTTGCATCGCATGGGACTTGCCAGAGCACTTGAACCCGGCGCCCTCGAGCCGGCCCCACGCTCCTGTGGGAGAGCCGACCCCATGCTCCTGTGGGAGAGCCGGCCCCACGCTCCTGTGGGAGAGCCGGCCCCACGCTCCTGTGGGAGAGCCGGCCCCACGCTCCTGTGGGAGAGCCGGCCCCACGCTCCTGGGGGAGAGGCATCAGGCAGGGGGAACCAAGGCTGCACAGGTGACGTGGCGGGCCACTCCCGCAGCACGCCAGTGACCAAGCGAGAGGAAAACGCAGGCCAGCCTCTCCACCGGATGGACCACCTGCCAGTCAAACTGGCATTCTCACCCAGCTATATTGATGCGCTAGGACTGCGAGGGGAGGAGGAGGAGGAAGGGGTGTGGGGAGAGGGTCAGCTGCCTGGCCCTGGGGGCAATAAACTAGACAGAGCATTTGTGGCCACCACTGAATGGCCTTTCCGTCACTTCTGAGACTTGGGCAACGGGAGAGCCAGCTGACAGAACAGACACCACGGCCTCCGGGGCCCTTGAGGTCACCCCCACGAGGACGTTTGGGCCCCTGATGCCACGCACTTCCCTAACAGGTGGCGAACAAAGCTCTCTTAGTGCCCACAATGAACTGAAGTCACAAAAGGGGCAAATTAGCTGGCAATTATTTGCTTTGCCAAAGGGTCGTTTTCTCTTGACTCTGGGGTTCTCATAAATAGCAAAAGCCCTTCTAGCACTGGGTGTGGTCCCGCTCACAAAGATGTACCCAGCCACCCGGGCGCACATGGCGACCCGTAGGCTGGATTCCACGACAGCCTGCGCAAATCGCCAGCGGAGCGGCTGGTCGCTGGTCTAAACGCCAGGGCCCCCCCTTCACCCCGAAGATCAGTGGGGGTCGGGGCAAGTACGACCACAGGAAGGATGTCAAGGACGGTGGGCACAGGCTCCAAAGCACCCCCAAAGGGGAGGCAGGGGCGGCGCAGGTCCTCGTCGACCCTCAGAGAGAAGCAGGCGCAGGCGCAGGCAGAGCGGCCGCGGGTGACGCTAGGTGCGGGGGAGCAAGCCCAACACAACGCCGGCTCCCCTGGAGCGCAGGTCTGGGGAGGCAGCGAGAGAGCGATCGATTAACCAGCCGCACTGGTGAACGCCTAGCTGCAGACTCACCTAAGGACTGGGGGAAAGGAACCCTGCTCTGGAAAAGCTTTTGATAAGGTGCCCGGGCTGTCAGTCAGGCTTCGTCCCCGTCACCGGGCTGGGACAGTTAACCAAGCAACGAGGGGACGGCAGAACGTGGTCCCGGGAGAGACCAGAGCGGGTGCCGAGGCCGGGAGGGAACGCGGTACGGCTGGGGAACTGGGCGAGGAAGGCCACGTGGCTGGGCGGAGAGCAGGGCCGGCACGCGACAGCCGCGGCTTCTAGGTCGTGCCGGGGGGGTCGGGTCTTCATGCACAACGGGAAGCCGTTGGAGGGCGTTAAGCAGGCGCGAGCCGGGGCGGCGTGTGCTCTGCAGAGGCAGCTCTGGGTGCTGGTGCAGGAAGGGCTGCGGGGGGCAAGGTGAGCGCGGGTGGCCAGCTGGGACCCTGCTGCCCAGGTGAGAGGTAGAGGTGACTGGACCGGGTGGCCGCAGTGGCAGTGGACGGAAGCGGAGGGACTGAAGAACTACATAGATATAGAGCGGACAGGGCTCCGGGACGGGCTGGGAGCGGGCGCTGGAGAAAGGGCGTGTCCGCGAAGCCTCCCAGGCGTCCGGCCACGCACACGGATGGACAGAGCCGTGGTCCCTGCACGGGAGGGGCGAGGCGTGGAAGGGTCAGGGGCGCAGGGCAGCCTCAGATGCCTTCGAGACAGCTGCGCAGAGACACTCGAGCTGAGGACACGTGTCCCACGGGAGGACAGGGGCCCGACAGCTGCTCCAGGACGAGTCCCAGGAGACGACAGGGCACGCGTCTCTCCACAGCCCCCGTGTCCCCCTTTTGAGTGTTCTTGCAAGGCGACTCCGCAGGGAGATTGCAAGACAGAGCTGCTCGCTGCAGAAGTCAGCGTCTTCCCACACGAGGGACATCTCTGTCCCCTCTCCCTGAGGAAACAGCGCGGGGAGAGAAGCCTCAGGTCTCTCGGGGGGATTACGTGTGGATGTTCAAGACTCCCCAGCTCCGACGGCGCAACAGCACTGGAACGCGGGAGTCTGCAGCCGTCTGGGCCCTCCCTGCCCCGGGTCCGCGAGACAGACGGGGGTAGCGTGCTGTCTCCGGGGATGCCCGGAACGCAGCCCGGCCAGAGGCGGGGGACTGGACCTGAGGAACTGCGGGGCTCCCCGAACACAGGTGACTTAGTCCTGGTCACAGGAACTCTACACGCCGGTGACAACAGTCCACTCCCCACATGCAGACAGGGGCTCAGAGGCCTCACCCACATTCCTGCATCTCATCCTCACCCCGTCACCCCTCGGTGAGCACGAGCCAACGGGAAAGACACAGACGCCGAGGCTCAGAGAGGTTGGGTAACTCACCTGAAGCCGCACAGGTGGAAAGGCGCACTGCTGGGATTCAAGCCCTCGCCTGACACCGAAGCTCACACTTTTCCCTCTCCCTTCTCCCCTCGCCCCACCCCAGCTCTTGCAATTAATTCTATTTGAGAAGAGCCTAGTGCCAGAACTGCTTTAGAAATGCTAACCGCAGGGCCCGGTTAGAAACGATCTGTCAACGGCATTTCACCACGAACTAGAATACAATGCAAGTTATAACAAACGTGTAGCATATACCTGTACCTACCCCACAGAAGGAAAATTCAACTGCTCATTACCTGGGGGGAAAGTCTGTAAGAAACGGAGCTTTATAAAAATGGCCAAAAGATAAAGCTTTGTGCATATTTTAAAGGTATTTAACATATTTTGCCAGAGCGCCTTCTGAAACACTCTGGTCACTCTCACCCACCACTACTGAGGGCTCTGACTGCCCCACCATCACGAACAGGACATTTCTACTGATTTGTCAGAGCTCTCGAATGTTCTTCATCTAGCATGTGCTGCCAATGTAATTCCTCTGTCTGTCCTTGTCTTACTTATTCTTTTAGTTCCTTTTCTAGAAATTCAACTTGAATGACCTAGTTTTAAAAGTTGCTTAAATCCGTACTTTTAAAGCAAAAAAAAAAATCAAAGCACGTGTCACCTGCAGAGACAGCTCTCCGCAGGATTTTAATTCTGCTCCTGCTGGTTGGCGATGGCACCACACTGACAGGTGGCAAGGCGCTCAGGAAGGAGGCAGGTCTGCCGTGCACCCTGGGGCCCACCCGGAGTGGTCACCTGCGACCGGCCGGTGGGAGCCCTCCCAGGTGAGACAGGTAACGCCTGCTGTCCTGCCTCCAGGGCCCTAGAGCCAACTGGCACTGCTTGACCTTTGTGTTGGGGGGGGAGTCCCCACAGTCTCGGCTGGTGGCCCAGCACCCCAATGGGAGAGCTGCATGGCTGCAGCCCCCAAGGATCACATCCCCCCGGGAGGCAGCTCCACGCTCACTCCGGGCCTCGCCTTGAGCCAGCTCTCTGTCACACAGACTTACACGCACGTGCCCAGCACCTGTCTCCAAAAGGGCAACTGATCACCATGAGCCTGTGGGACTCGAAGTCACTCACGGGCCTTACGACGCAGAGCAGGGAAACGGGGCTTCCCAGCCTCCCTTCCGCCCCACGAGGAAGGAGCCGGGGGCCAACAGCGGCCCTTCCAAACACACGTTTTCTCCCTTCACCCATGTAGTGGGGAAAGGGCGCCAGGACAAGCTGAGGAGCACGTGCCCACCTGCCCCCGAACAGGTGCAGAGGGACTGTGTTAGAGGGCTCCCTCCACAGTGCTCCGTCCTTCCCACTGCGTCACCTATGATTCCACAGGGGGACAAGACCCTCCAAGACAGCAGCGGGCCCTGGAGTGGCACCTGCCAGGCTTTGCAGAAGCTGCTGCCCCTGCCTGGGACTTCAGCGTCACGGTCAGAGTGGCTCGGGGGTGATGGGTCCCGGCGCCCCCAGAACACACCCTGCCCAGCCCAGGGCTGGGACACTCGGGTCACCAGGCTTCTCCGCAGATCAAGGACCCGTTCCTGCCCGGAGCAGGGCCTCTGCAGCCCCCTCTGACTCCGCAGCTTTCTGTCTCTGCCCTTGCCGTGTTGCCCAGCTATGCAAACAAAGGCATGTTCGCGGGGAGAGGGGCGCTCATATTTAATAACCCTCCGATCTGGCTGCACATGTGGCTATTGTTAGGTAGATTTAAACAGCAATTACGGAGGGACCTCCTTCCTCCTCAGCAACAACCTAGGCCCTTAATCCAGCTAAGACCCGGAGAGTTTAGGCTGAGCTCGCCCAGATGAAGGTACCAGCTTAAGCAGGGCCTGCTCGGGGCTGGGAGCTGGAACGCAGACAGCGGCTCTCCCTGAATGCGCTCCCTGCCAGCAAAAAAGAAATGAGGGGGGAGGAGCACAAAGAAGGGGCTGCTTGGCCGAGGTCCCCGCGGTAATTTGCCTTCCAGAGAGCCCACGTGGAACGTCTGCAGAAATGTTTGGAGCAAGAATTCAGAAAGGAGGGCAGCATGCCTCCACGGGAGCCGGAGGCTCAGGCTGAGATGGAGGAGGGGCGGGGTGGGGACTCCTCCTTCTAGAACGCTCGGCATCCACGGTTGCCAGTGGTACGACTCAAGTGGGAAGTCAGTTTCCGTGGGGGGAACACGGTCTGGGAGGCAGGACTGGGTCCACAGACAGAGGCCAGACGGGAGCCTCACGTGTTGTCCCTGGAGCTTGGGGGCTGGGGGTGCAGACAACTCGTCCTCTGGGCCTCCAGATTCCCCAGCACAGGTGGAGAAAGAGATGCTGGAAGACAGAGGCTGAGACTTCCTCCCGCCGGCCTGGCTCCCTCAAACCGCCTCTGCTGCAAGGAGGAAGTCCTATCCCACTGCCCAGTGTCGAAGGCGGGAGCCGTGCGGCCGGGAGACCGCTTGCTGCAGTGCCGCGGCCTGGGGGCAGCACGCGGAGCGGAGGCTGGACAGGGAAGCGTGGCCCTCCCAGCCCCGGGCCGTGACTGTTTGGTGAATCAGCACCGCCCCGGCTAGCCGGACTTTCGAGCCTGGATTTTCTCATCTGGGTTTTCCAAGAACAGTTTTATTCTGCATTATCACAAAACAATAACAAAAACCATTTGGTGTCAACTCTGATCTTGGATAAAAGCCCATTTGGGGTCTAAAGAGGCAAAGGGACGGCAACCAGCCTCCACGGAGCACCTGCCCCTCCCGCAGCGCCAGCTGGGAGCGCACACACCCTCTCCCGGAGCGAAGGGGACGGACTGGGGTGACACAGACCTGCCGCGAATCCCGGCCGCACCGTCTAGTGGCCCCACAAGCCCGCGACACACACTTAGTTCTCTAAGCCTTAATTTCCTCATCTACAAAGTGGCGACGACAGCACCACCACCCTCGTACGGTTGCCCTGACGCTGGGAGTAAAGGGTTAACTCGGCGATTCCCAAAATGGGGTTCCAGGACCAGCAGCATCACACCACCTGGGGACTTGTGAGAGATGCACATCTTCCCGCCACAGACCTACTGGGCCGGAACCCCGTGGGGCGGGACTCCGCGGCCTGTGCTCCAGGGGACTCCGAGTGCAGGGCACACGGCAGGTCTGAGAGCCCTCGAGCCACCTGCGGTGAGGAACAAGCACGCTGCAGTCACCATTGCGGGAATCGCCCCTCCTCCCCGCAGCCCAACCTGAGGCTCAGGGACCTCAGGTCACTCCTCCCAATTCAAACAGCTGGGACCCAAGCAACGTGACTCCCGAGGCCTCAGCCTTCCCAGCACAGCCTGGGGTTCTCCACTGAAAGCCCAAATCCTAAAGCGACGTAAGTATCGCTGTTCCCTACGAGGCCAGACGGCGTGCAGCGCGGGCCGTAGCCACCAACACTCTGCATCAAACCGCCAGGAAAGCCAAGAGAGTAAGAATAGGAATCGCCCCTCAGAAATACCAGGGCACAGAGCCTGCTGGGCCAGGGAAGGCGTCACAACTTAGGAGTAAAGGACGTGAGATGCCCGGACGGAGGGTTCTGCCGGGCACGGCGGCGGGCGCTCCGGAACACCCGGGCATCTTGGCGGCAGCAGCGGCAGCAACTTGAGCTACGCAGGGAAAGGCACGTGTTTCTCTAGTACTCTCCGGACGCGACACGCGAAATATAACCATCAGCGAGTCAAGAAACCTCGTGACTTTCTCTCCAGATCTCAGCGGCCCCGTCTGCGGCAGGGCAAGCAGAGAGCGCTCAGGTGTGCCAAGAGCTTCAGAAACGCTGCCTTCCCCTTCTGCATCTATTCCGGCTGAGGTCCCTGCGCTTTCTGGGTGCCCGAGGACGGGGTCTCCTTGGCCCACGCTGCAGAGTCTGGGAGAGCTGTGCACCTACTGTGTGCCGAGCACTGGCCACGCCTGCAGCAGGAACTCCGGCCAGCCCGGGCCCCAGGCCGGCAGGTGGGGAGGACACAGGGTGGTGTCTGGGAAACCGTCTGGCAGAGGATCCGCCAAGCCGGTGTGGCGATGGTGGCGGCGGCTGCTCTGCCCCCATGCCCCAGCCTGTGCCCCCAATCAGAGACTCCCGGGGCCCCTTCTTCGCTTAGGGGAGAGCGTCCAGGCTTCATGGAGTCTGCCCCAGCACCCCGCCTGGCCAGCACTAGGCTCCAAATCAACACACGTAAAGCAGCATGCTCAGTGTACCGTGCCCCACTCCACAAAACCCTGCTGCCTTTTCACACCCTGCTAAGCTAAGACCCTTCCAGCCACCACGCTGTCACCGAGCCTGCAGTTCCACCGTGAGTTGTTCTTAGCTCGCCCGCGCTCATCATGCTCCAGCCACGCCGAGGGGTTTCAATGCCACGAGGAAACCAAGCAAGCTCTTCCCCCACCTCAGGACCTTTGCACGCGCTGGTCCCGCCTCTGGTGGATTCCTTCTCAGCGTTTAGCCCTCAGCTCAAAAGTCACCTCCCCAGAGAAGCCACTGTATCCAGACTAGGTCCCCCTGTCACCCTCTACGTCCTGTTTGTTTTCCTAACTGCACTCCTCCCAACGTGCCATCTCCTTCCACCTATCTGTGTGCTGCCCGCCTGTGCTCCCACCAACAAAACGCCGGCTCCGGCGAGGCAGGGACCTTGTCTGTGCTCACCCGTCTCCCCAGTACCTGGCACATTGTAGACACAAGATAAAGATCTATGGGATGGGTGGGTGAATGAGTGGATGAGTTCCCAAACAGAGAGGGGAAAACAATAATGCATCATCCAGAATGAGTGACGAGCGTGACAGTGATCTGGAGGGTCGAGGGCAGGCCCTGCCTCCCTCACAGGGACTGGCTGGGTGCAGAGAGCGGCACTGGGAGCTCACCGTAGGCCCCACAGTGACATTCTGCCCTGCCTGTCTCCAGCTGCCCTGACCCAGGGGTCTCAAACAGCCGGGTCGGTGACCACCACGTGCAGGCTGGGTCTGAGCCCTGAGGGCGGAGACCGTCCCTTCCCAGCCTGCCTGCGCCTCCCCGGGCCCCGCTGTGGGTCAGGGAGGGAAGGGACAGCGGCCGCCAGCACCGCAGCCCCACCCGGAGCCGGACCTCATGGCGTGTTCCCCGCGGGCAAACGCGCAGCTCCCGGGCAGAGCGCCAGCCCCCTGCGCCAGCCCCCGGCCCGGGCAGCGCCAGCCAGCGTGTCCGGCAGGCGCGATTCCCCAAGCAGACGTGCGCCAGGCCCGGCTGGATCCGCGTGGCCGCGTTTGCCTTTCATGGGAGTCTCAGCTTCTCCCTCCCAGACTCACATTTGAAACGCGCCCTGATGGACGTTCACGCTGGTAAGAAGGGTAACAGCCGCCCGCCGTCTATGCATTCCCAGCCCTCACGTGGGGTGTAGACGTTCCTCCCACGTGAGGGTGTGAATAAGGAGACGAGAAGCCGTGCCAGGGCCACTCGCGGGCCTGCCGTGTGCGGCTTCCCGCTATGCCCCGTCCCCGCTGCCCATGGGCGCCTGGCCCCCGAGTGGGCAGGGAGGAAGGGGGAGGGAAGGGAAGGGGAAGGGAGGGGAGGGGAGGGGAGGGGAGGGGAGGACGCCCCTCGTGTTCACTCCTCGCTCGCTCACAGCCAGTGGGAGGGTGTAAATAGCTCTCGGCCTTTGCAGGCCCGGCCAGCCCCGCTGTGAGGTCCGAGTCAGCCACCAGGGGCACTCGTTCCAGCCTTGTTCATCTTCCTGACAATTCCATAAAGGGCCTCGACCGCCTTCTGCTAGGCTACGCCCACCAGCAGCACCCCAGTGGGATTCTCACAGGCGCCTGGCATTCCCCGAGCTCCTGCCACATGCACAGCTCTGTCCCCCTCGGGCTGGGGGGAGAAAAGAGCAAAAAACACACTCACCGCTCTCTAGGGAATAAGACACACATGGACAGGAAATGTTATGGTCAAATCGCACAGAAAACCTGAGGAACCAAGGTCAGGGTGACAGTGGGGATGGCAGGATGACCCAGGAGGGAGCCCGACCCAGTGGCCAAGGACGTGGAGAGACGGGGGCTTGAATGCCAACCGCCTCTCACGGCATGACCCTGATCAAGTGGCCTAAATTCTCTGGGCCCAGGTTTCCTCGTCCAGAGATAACGATAGCTAATGATAAGGTCATGGGAAGACCAAAGGACTGAAGGAAACAGCGTATGGAGAACACTTAGCCTGGAGCCTGGCAGAGAGTGAGCGCTCAGGAAACGTCGGCCACTGTTTATCACGAGAGGAAGCTTTCTGGAGAAGGTGAGTCTTGAACCGTGGAAGAAGTGAGGGACACAGACCCATCCCCAGCTCGTCACCCTGCCAGTGGGGTGACAAGGCTGGCGCGCACCGCCTCTCTGATCCACAGCGGACAGGAGGGAGAGGCCGGCTGCTGGTCTTCCAGCCACGAACAGAAAACTCCATTCCCAGGAGCCACTCAGCCTTCCAGGAGAAAGGAGTGAAAGTCCTACAGCCAGTTAGCCCGTGGAAAAGATTGCCCAAAAGTGCAGGGTCAGACTCTCCTCAGTCTGGGGTAGCCGTGTCGCTCAGGGAAACTGAGTCTGAGCCATGGCTGTGGGTCCAGGCGCAGGGGTGGTGGGTGCAGGGAGAGGGTGTGCTTCCTGGCAACACTCCCGTTGTCATGGCTGCAGGGAGGAGCTTGGAGGAGAGGGCCACCAGCCATGCACTCCGAGAGGGGCCTGTCCCTGGGTTCCGTCTCAGACCATGAAAACCTTCCTTTCCTGGCCAGACTCCAGTGAGAAAGAAAGCAGCAGTAAGTAATGTACAGCTGTGTGGATTTGCACAGGTACTTTCTCACCCTCTGTTTGCGGGCACCTTCACAAAGGACCCTGGGAGGTAAGTGGAGCCAGCACGGTATCGTCTTCAGTCTGCAGATAAGAAGCTGGGGTTCAGAGAGGTCAAGCGGCGCAGCCAAGGTCACGCAGTGGCAGTATGGCAAAGCTCGAACTCATCTTCCGGTGCCTGATCCAAGTCCTCATTGCCTCCCCGCCTGCCTCTCTTCCCACCAGGCCCAGCTGCCAAAAGTCAGCGCCGTTCAGACAGCTAAAGCACATGCACCCACACACACACACACACACACCCCTTTCCACCAAGCGTGAGACTCCACGGGGGGACACACGGTGCAATGCATGTGGCAACTTCCCCAAGTTCCCGAGGTGGCGCGTGCTCCCGGAGTGGAGAACACACAGGCAAGAGGGAAGCAACCCAGCTCCCTCGAGAGGGAGCGGGGAGATAAACCGAGGCGTGTCCACGCTGCGGCACACGGCCGCCTGCAGAAAGAGGAAGAGGCCCCTCTCGACACGCAGGCGCGGAAGGAGGCAGGACGCGGGCGAGTGGCGACCACGCGCTGTGAACAAGGCGTGCTGTATGATCCCGTGGTTGTTAGAAAAGCAACGAAAACAAAACCGAACGTTGTCTCTGGATTCACAGACACACGTAAATGCACAGAGAAACAGCCAGCAAGACCCACCTGCTACCCAGTATCCTCCACGTGCACCTGCAGGGCCAGTCCCTGCCCTCCGAGCCCTGCTCTGGACCCCGCGGGCCGCTTCACCTTCCAGCCAGCAGTGACCGCCACCGTAGACCAAAGGGATGGGAGAGAACGAGGTGGGAGTATTTATCCTCCCAGTTGCCCTCCCTCAGGGAGTCCTGGCAACTGGCCACCTCTCTTAGCCAAAGGTCCTGGCTGCTTTCAAAGCACCCACACCCTCCCCTCCGGCTTCTGGTTCTGTGGGTGCTGCGTTCTGCGGACTCCTCTGCCCACAGCTTCACATGTTGTCCCAGTGATACCATTATTCCAGTTAGAATGTGCCACCTACTTCTCCCCAAGGCAAAGCGCAAACTGGTGACAGTGGCTAACCGGGTGGGCAGTAGGGGAAGACGGGGGAAGTCACCGGTACCCAAGGCTGAGTGAGCTATAGTGACTTTAGCCTTTTCAGTAATTCGGTGCTTGTGTGTTTATTTTCATGTCATGGGAAATTTCAATCGCATGCAGAAATAGAGAGAGACTAGCATCACAAGGTCCCAGGTGTCCACGGCCCAGCTTCAGCAATCATCAATTCACAACCAATCCTGTTTAATCACTTTCCAACCCTGTATTATTTTAAAGCAAATCCAAGGCATCATGTGTTTTAAATTTTACAAGGAAGCTGCATTTCTATACTGTCTGGGTAATTACACTTTAATTAAAAGCAAAGAAATTCTCAAAGCTAGAACTTCTGACAGTGAGGAGATCCTTTGTTTGTAGATTGCATCCAGATCAAGGCTTTGCCCCTCTGGTCTGCCCCAGTGCCCTGGCTCAGAGGCTGCCCGGGTGGCCCTGCTGACCCCTTCAGTAGCCTGGGAGCCCAACAGCACTGGCAGTCCCTGCCAACCGGTGCTGCGTGTGGAGGATCTCATCGTAAACACAGAGCCACAGGAATGCCTCCCGCCCGAGCATTAGCTTTTGAGTTTTGCTCAGCCCATTTTTGTCCCTTGGTTTTCTTGTTGTTGTTCGCTTTTTATTAAAGTACAACTTTACGTTTGTGAGATTAATTCCCACTTGTTGCATATAGTTGTAGACTGTTCATCTCCATTGCAGCATAGTATTCCACTGTACAAATTTATACTGCAATTCACTTATCCATTCTACTCTGGATGGGAACTTGGGTGGAGCTATTACAAACAGCATAGCTAGGGTCATTCTAACACATGTCTTTTGATGTTCTTAAGCATGCATTTCTGTTGGGTACACGCATAGGCTAGAAGGGCTGCGTCATGAGAAAGCATACGTTTAACTTATCCAAAGTGTATGCGATTTCTGGTATTCAACATCCTTCCCACACCTGAGTATGTTCTGGGTTGGTTTGTTTCACTTTAGTCATTCTTGTGGATGTGTGGTGTGTCTCACTGTGCTTCTAATTTCCCTTTCCCTATCGACTAATGAAGTTGAACACTGTTTCGTATGGTTTTTGGCCATGTGCATATCCTTTAATGAAGTATCTTTCCAACTCTGTTATATATTTTTCTATTTTTTTCTATTTGTCTTCTTTTTCTTATCACTTTTTAAAAGCTATGTATTCTCTATACATGCCATTTATCAGATGTAGGTTTTGCAAGTGTCTTCTTCTGTAGCTTGCTTTTTGATTTTCCTAATAGTGTCTTTTTTCCCCAAGTTTTTAAAATAACATTTTTTTAAAAGTTATTATGTGTAATACAGGAAACTGAAAAACACAAGAAGCAAAGAACAAAGTCATCCACAATCACAAGCAGTTCACAGCTGGACGTGTCCTTCTAGATCCTGACACACACAACATCCAATGGTATGGGACTGTGAAAGTGCAGTATGCACCATGCTTTTTCACTCATCATGAATATTTACCAATCGAAAATCCCAAAGCTATGTGAGTATTTTGATAACCAAGAATACACTACACCAACTCAATCTCTTAGGGAAAAAATGTAATCCTGCCTTTCTTGGGACGAAAATTTCATAGAAGACAAAAATGGCAACAGGCCTCTAGATAAAAGTACTGGCAGAGTTCTGATTAAAATACGGCATTCCCTTAAGGCTCAATTTAAAATCAAACATAAAGCAACAGAGAACACTTAGTGTAATGTTTCTAAGAGAATTCATTATCAGATCTATACCATTAAAGTATTAGCAAGAAGGTATGTTTCTATTGAATTACTTAATATATTCTTATAGTATAGCCAAAAGGAATGCACATACATCAATGGCTATCACCAAAATGTAAATATGAACACATCTGCATACGTCTCTCCTTTCATACTTCCTTCTGCCCCTCTGCTGGCAACCTAATGAACAAGTCCTGACATCCACTGCTCAGAGGTGGTTTAACAATTCCATGTCCAAGATGCATCTCTTCTATCAATTATTACCAAGATAATCACAAAACGGCCATTCGCTAGTTCTTTTTATCACACACTGTCACCTCAAGACATCTCCAAAACTTAGATGTTGCAAAATAATGAACTTTGTCCATAATAAACAGATACTTTACTAAAAATGCACATATAGACCGACGGTTATAATCTAAAGCCATCTTCTAGATATGGAGATACTAGCAAAGAGCCCTTCCCTTCACCACTCCTCCTCCCCCACTCCACTGACTAAGTACAAGGACTAAGTCTAGCTCTAAGAGGTGGATTCACAAAGGTCACTCCCAGAAGACAGTCCTTCCTAAAAACTAACAAAAGGACATACATAAAGGTATTATTTAACTACCTCTATTTTTAACAATCCTAATTGTGTCTTTTGAGAAAGAGAAGTTTCTAAGTTTAATGTGGTCTAATTTATAAACTTATTTTCATATATGGTTAATAGTTCTTGTATCTTGTTCAAAAAAATCTTTGCCTGCACCACTCTCAGTTTTTATGAAGATCCTTTTAGGAAAAAAAAAAAACACTTATTAGCAACTGAGTAACAAAAGTCCTAGGAAACCACTAACGGAGACACCAAATCAGCTCCAAGGAGGAAGCACCATGTAGTTTGTTAGAAAGACCATCTCCAGACATGGATGTGCTGATTTCTCCGTCAGCAGCCACGGGTGAGAACCGAGGCTCTTCTGACCATACAGGTGGAAAGAGAAGGCGGCTCAGACCAAAACAATCTCTACACCAAGAGAAAAATGTAAAAGCTTAGAGCATCATTTATGCTTTAAAAGATTATGGAATACTTGGCAATATGCCAATGGCCAGCACAGAAGATGAGAGCAGAGTTCTTGAACCACAAGGAGGAGCAGGAAAGTGCCAGCATTAAAACTGAAACAGCTTCCATAGCATCCGTGTTTTCAGGAGGAGCCATTCTCTGTCCACAGGGAGCTCCTCTCCTAAGACAGGCTTGAGTCTTATCCTATGTGAAAAGGTTTCTAAAAACTTCCAGCAGGGGGCATTTCTCCCACCGAAAATCACAAATGAAAACGTGATTAACGCGCTTAGTGGTCTTAGCCACACCAAATATATTAATCCAAGTAATTTTAAAAAAAAACACTTGTTGAAATAACAAAGGTTCCTTTGTAAGCCAATGCTTTCTCTGTTTAAACAGCAATAATTCTGAAAGGTAATGGTGACCTCCTAAATCCAAACCACTGCTTACATCTTAAAACAAACAAAAAACGAAGATCAAGAAGGGGAAAAAAAAAAAAAAGTGAAAAAAAATCTACATATGACTCATGCCTTCAGCATTACTAGGAGTCAAACAATACTGTGAACTCCAAATTACATGGAGAAGTAAGAACCAGATTCTAACAAAGAACCTACCACAACCCCAAGTCTATGGGTATAGAGGGCAGGAAAGGGGAGAATTAAGAAATTACATGGAACAAGAGGAAGGGAGAATGGAGAACATAAATGAATTATAGACAGAATCTTTTCCCAGAAAGGAAAAGTCCAGCACTGAATGCAAAATAATGAACATGAGTCTGACACTCAGTAGGTCACAGTACTGGCTGCAGGGAAGGTACCTGAAAGCAGGGTCAGAGGTGACATTTGGGAGGAGCAGGAAATAAATGGGGAAGAGGTGTTGCCCCTAACAGATGTGACAGGAAGAAAGGAAGAAGGAAGGAAGGAAGGAAAAAAGAAGGAAGAGAGGGGGAGGGGAAGGGGAGAGGGGAGAAGAGGGCAGAGAAGAAGAAAGAATCCTGCAGAAAAAAAAATAAAAAAATAAGAGAACACAATACACAAAGCCTGTTTCCTCTCCTTTAATAAACTGCACTTCACCATGCTGACAGAAGAGGGCAGTCTTGCAATAGGCACTTCTTGCCACAAAATGCTTACTTAGGAAGAAGGGGAAATTTGGACTAAGTCCACATTAAGCTATTACTTTTTTAAGATAAAGTATGTATCCATACATTTCGGCTAACAAAAATTCCCCCCATCCAAAATCAACCACGAAGCAGAAATAAACCGTAGTATGACATTCCAAACTGAATTAAATATTATAAAATAAGCATTTGAAGATTTTTAAAAACTAGCATCAGAGATAAAAACGAGGAATAGAAAAGAACTTTAAAAAACCGGGAAGAAATGCAATGAGAGTTGATCAATCCCAGAAAATAAATAGAAGAAAAAGACAAACTATCTCAGAAATGAAGAACAAATGATAAGGTACCCAACAGGGAAAAGGTTCAATGAAAATTTGATAAGGGACATTAAGGCAGTAAAACAAAAACTGAGTGAAAATGAATTAATAAATAGGTCAGAAGGATCAGAGAGAAAGCAGCTGAAATAGAAGGCAGGCAAAGAAGGTCTAACCCATGTATAATTGGGGGTTCATGAAGAAGAAAAACAAAACAACGTAACAGAAATACTTGGAAATATAATCCAAGAAAACTTTCCAGAAATAAGATAAATCCTGCTCACCATATTGAAAAGACCCACTGCATGATTTGGAAAATGGATCTGGAATAAAGCAACCCTAGAATGTATTCCAGTAAAACTATTGGACTTCAATGAGGAGGAAAAATTCCTTAGGACCTTCAGGCAAAAAAGACCAAATTCTTTATCAGGTAAGAAATTTAAGCTGACATCAGACTTTCTAAGAACACACAGAACTGGGCGAGAGTGAAGCAGTGTTTTCAAGACACTCAGTGAAAGACAGCGCAAGCCAAGCATTCTATATCCAGCATTCATCCAAGTTTTGTCCAACCAAGAGATAATTGGGGGAACTTCAGCAAAAGGATTGATGGTAACCATTTAACACATTTAATTGCAGAGTTAAGATTAAAACAAGGGTGGGGTCACGGTATCAGAAGATTCTGTAAACTTGACGTGTTCTGACGAGATAGAAAGACTGTAACCTTACAAATAGTAGCAAATGGGAGAAAGGGGAAAATAAACTATGATCACGATTGTTGTTTAGTTACTAATCAAAGGATATTATGTAAAACTGACAGACCAGATAGTAAAAGTTCAATTAAGAAAAGGGGGAGGCCGGGCGTGGTGGCTCACGCCTGTAATCCTAGCATTCTGGGAGGCCGAGGCAGGCGGATTGCCTCGGCGGATTGCCTCGAACTCAAGGTCAGGAGTTCGACACCAGCCTGAGTGAGACCTCCCCATCTCTACTAACAATAGAAAGAAATTAATTGACCATCTAAAAATATATATATACAAAAAATTAGCCAGGCATGGTGGTACATGCCTGTAGTCCCAGCTACTCTGGAGGCTGAGGCAGGAGGATCCCTTGAGCCCAGGAGTTTGAGGTTGCTGTGAGCTAGGCTGATGCCATGGCACTCACTCTAGCCTGGGCAACAAAGTGAGACTCTGTCTCAAAAAAAAAAAAAAAAGAAAAGAAAAGAAAAGAAAAAAGAAAAGGGGAAATTAAGGGCACCATAGAAGGTTTAAATACAAAGGCAGCTACTGCGTTTCCCCGAAAATATGACCTAGCAGGATTTCTAAGCATAGAAGCCCTACCCCCAAAATAAGACCTAGTGCTGGGCATGGACAAGCAGCGCATCTGCACAACCCATGCATTTCGTCACGGACCAGTGAAGAACATGAGCAGCCCTTCTCATCTGCCCCGTGAGAGCTCTATGGCTCGACATGAGAGACTGGGGCCAGTGGTTCTAAAGGAAATAGAGTTGCCAGAAATACAGGATGGAATTCTTGGGGTTTGGAGAGTTTGGAGGGTTTGGAGAGTTATGATGATGTTCCAGAAGAAGACGACTTAACTCTATTTGAATCAATGTAGATTGCTGTACCATACTTAAAAAAGATAACACATCCCTGAAAATAAGCCCTAGGGTGTCTTCTTGAGGAAAAATAAATATAAGACCCTGTCTTATTTTGGGGGAAACACGGTACTAGATCAAAAATACAAACCTTTCTAAATACCAAAAGAATTTTTAGACAATAAAAATACATCGAATAGAGAAACATGGTCAATAAAACATAATGAACACAAGCCTGCATCTCTGCACCTTACTCAATGGAGAAACACTAGAGGCACTCCCAGCTAAGGGAAAGAGCAAGGCACACATACCCACTTTTCCACTAGAACATTGCACTGAATGTATGAGCAATGCAGTTAGGCAAAAGAAAACAAGAAGGGGCTTGAGGATTGGAAAGGAAAAAGAAGAACTATATTGCAGAAAACACAGTAGTGTACCTAGAAATCTAAAGAACAAATGATAAAACTCAGCCCGTAAAATCTTTACTCTCAAAAAATCTTTACGCTCTTAAAAATCAAGGACCTCAAAGAGTTCTTGTTTACCTACATTATATCTACTGATATTTACTAGATTAGAAATTAAAACTGAGAAAAACGTTAAATGTTTACTAATAACCTAAAAGTCACAATAATAAACATGTTAACATAAATAGCGTATTGTTGAAAAATATCCATAAACAAAAACTTCTGGTCAGAAGAATGGCAACATTTTACATTTTTACACGTCTTTCTACTGCCGAGCTTAACAGAAAAGAGTGGATCTTCCCCACCCGCTTCTGCAATCTGTCGTGATAGCACACTTCACGTAGCGCCCGGAAAACTCCACTTACGCTCAAGGGAGAATGAAAGTTAAAAGGGAAAACTACTTCTTAGTATCATTGTGAAAATGGTTTTGGCCTGGTGAATTCACTAAAAGGATCGCAGGAACCCCGAAGGATACACAGACCATGTACTGAGAGCCACTGAACTAACTCACACAATAAAATAATTCAGCAAGGTAGGAGGACATAAAAGTAACACTAACAGTCAATGGCCTTCATAGGCACAAATAACAACCAATTATAAGATGCAACGGAAAAGAAATCCCCATTTCCAAGAGTAATGGAAATGAGAACATACTTAGGAATAAACCTAACAAGAAAACCTAAAAAACACAAAAGTAGACTTAAAAAATGGAAAAGACAACCCTTGTTCATTATCACGATGTCTCAATATCATTGAGATGTTAGTTCTTCCAGAGTTAACTTACAAACTTAACATGTTCCTATTAAAAGTTCTAAACAGCTTTTTTTCTTGAACTAGATACGGTGATAGTAAGGTTCATATGGAAAAATTAACATGCAATAAAGGGTAGGACAACAGTGAAAAGGAAAACCCTAAGGAGGGAATTAGCCCTACCACATATTTTTTAAATATTACAAAGCCTCTGTAATTAAAATTGTGATTATTCCACATAAAGAGACAGGTGTGACCAGTGGAAAAGCATCCAAAATCAGAAATAAACCCAACTACATTTGATAAAAGTGATATCTCAAATCACTCAAAGATGGTATTATAATAACTGCTATTGGTACGCTAGATAGAGATTTGGAAAAAAACAAAATTAGATCCATTCTTTGCATCATACACAAAAATTCCAAATACACTAGAGATATTTAAGTATAGAAAATTAAACTATGCTTTTACTAAAAGAAAACATCAGTGAATCCTATAACCTAATTAGAAAGCTTTGCTTTGAATCAAATCCAAGTGAAATCAAATGTAAAAATTGATAACTTTGACTATAATTTTTTTAATTTTACATAGTAAAAAACACCAGAAGCCAAATCAAAAGACAAATATCAATCTAGGAGAAAATTGTCTGCAACACATATAATAGATAAGGAGCCAATATACCTAAAAAGACCACCAAAAAATCCTGTTGCAAGGTAGGCAAAGACATAAACAGACAAATTACCAAAAAGGCAAAGAAATGTAAATGAAGATTTCACTGAGATACTATTTCTCACCCATCAGATGGGCAAAAATTCAAAATCTTGACACTATACTGTCCTGGCAAAGTTATAAGGAAACAGGTATTCTTACACATGGCTGGTGGGAGGACAGATTGCACAGCCCCTATGAAGAGGAATTGGCAATTCTAACAAAACTACTTGCCTTGATCCAGCAATCTTCCAAAGAAATTACCCTAAAGATGCACCTGCAACTATGAGGATGTGCACACATACATGTTTATTGCAGCATAATATTGAAAACTACCTAAGTTCTCAAACATAGAAAACTGGTTGAAAAAGAAAACCTACTGTATATATACAATGGAATAATACGCTGCTGTGAAAAAGAGTGGGAGATATTTCCATGACTACAGCATGCTTTCCAGAATATGATGTTCAGTGCAAAAAGGTACAAAAGAATATGTGTAGTACACTACCTTTCGTGTAAGAAAGAAAGAAAAGGAAATCGGAAAACATACATGTGTTTATTTTTGCAAAAAAGAAACACAGGAAGGAAAAATGAGAAAAATATAAAATTAATTATCTTCTGGGGATGGGAGAGGAAACAGAGCAAAAAGGATACAGAAGCAACCCTTCTCTGAGTGTGTGTGTGTGTGTGTGTGTGTGTGTATATATATGTGTATGTATGTTTTTATAGCTTTGACTTTTGGAAGGATATTCATATTCTACAGAATCAAAAATAAATGTCACTAAGGATGAACAGAATAAAATTGAACAAATTGACAGCAAACAGAAGCAAATGAACCAAACTCTTATTTCAAATAAATCTAATCATAAGAAAATATCTGATGAGCCCAAATTCAGAACCACACTGAAGAGGAAAATAAGAACTAATCCAAGTCATTTTTGAACAAAGTACACTGTGTACCCTCAGTATAGAAGTAAAAGAACTGCCAACTACTTGTGAATTGTTTAAACTACATTTGTTTTTCATGGTGCTATAGATGCAGCAGTTTTGAAACGATCTTATACATAGCGCAGGATTGAGAACACAAGTAAGCGTGTGAGTGCTGGGAGTCAGGGTGCTAAACGCTGGAGAGGGAGGTTCAGTCTGGGATGGGGAAGCAATGAACCTGCGGGGATGGAATGGACTTCAGCGTAACCACACGAACTCAGGAATATACATACATACACACACACACACACACACACACACACACACACACACTCAGGACACATACTGTGTTTCCCCGAAAAGAAGACCTACCCATAAAATAAGCCCCAGCAGGATTTCTAGGCACGTGTGCAATAGAAGCCCCACCCCGAAAATCAGCCCTAGTGCTGGGCACAATCCATCCATTTCGTCTCGAAGTGGGAAAGACAACGAGCAGCCCTTCTCATCTGCCTCACGAGAGCTCTAGTGCTCCACATGAGAGATGGGGCCAGTGGCTCTAAAGGAAATAGAGTCACAAGAAACTGAGGATGGAATTCCGGGTTTGGAGAGTGACGATGATGTTCCAGAAGACGACGACTTAACTATATTTGAATAAATGTAGATTATTGTACTGTACTTAAAAAAAAAACCCCTGAAAATAAGCCCTAGGGTGCTTCTTGAGGAAAAATAAATATAAGACTCTGTCTTATTTTCGGGGAAACACGGTATATACATTTTCATATATGTATCTTTAAATGTGTGCACATGTTTCCGAGCTAGGTGGACGGGGACATGTAGGTGCACAGGGACCATCCTGGACTGGAAGGGACCTAGAAGCACTGACCCTCCGGCACACCCGGCACACCTAGCGCTTTGGTCTTGGTTTTTAAATACTGGTCCCCACTAAAAGGAACCAGGATCCCTTAGTAAAACGACCGATTCCAAGACTAGGGCAAGGAAGGTATAAGGTAAGTCTGGAACCTCTTGTGAGGGCCAGAAAACAAAGAAGTACCCAAAATAACGACGGTGCCACGTCTAAAGGAGACAGGAGCCAAGCCGGAAGGGGACCTCACTGACAACTCTAGGACAGTTTGGGCACAAAGTAAATAATGACAGTAATAGATCATAACCCACCGACTAACACAGGAGTCTCTGAGCACGTACTGACGCAGGGGCAGGAGGGGAGGAGAGAGGAGAGGAGGGAAGGAAAGGGAGAGTTGTGCAACAGAGGAGAGTGAAAACTGGGCGGAGAAAGCAGCGGACCTGGGAAACCACCGTGGTCAAGACTGGCTGGGCAAGAACCATCAGTGGATGCCAATCTCAGGGGGGCGGGGCGTGGATTTTGAGGAGCAGCAGAATGTTTGCATGCCCAAGTGTCTCCCCACAGACCAACCATCAGGCATAAGGGAGAACAGTGACTATCTAGTGTGGTGACCAGACAACGTCTAGACCAGGACGTCAACGCTAACATCACCAGGGAGGGCCAGATAGACAGCACGTGCGGCCGGGTATATCGGAAAGGATACAATATTCCAGCCAGGGATGCAAAATTTGAATCTAATCACAAAAAATTATCTGATAAACCCAAACCGAAGAACATTCAATATGCTGACCTGGTCTTTGACAAATCGTCAGTGTCATAAAACACAAAGACTGGCCAAAAAACCATTCCAAATAACGGGTAAAGAGACCTGGCAAAAGGTCGCCACCAATGCACTATGTGACCATGGATTGTATCTTGTCCTAAAAGGAAAAATGTGGAATGGGGACTATAGAACGGGGTAAATGACATAGGGTTGAGAGGGCCCTTTCAGTGGCAAACATCTTCCAGTTCTGAAAGAGCCTTTTGAAATCTCGATCTGCCAAATGCTCCAGTGTATCCTTCCCCACGGCAATGTCCCCCTGCCCTCCCCCCGGGAATGAGCAGGTGTTCGGAGAAGAGCACAGCCCAGCACCACCATGCTCAACCTGCCCCAGGGGAGCGTAGGACATCAGTGCTTCCGGGCCCCTGCACTGGACGAACCTGGCAGCACACAGCCGGAACATCCCCTGGAGACGGCCAGGCTACCGTGCAGGCCGAGAGTCAAAGGGCGTCTTCTGACCCTCTGCCAGAAGGGACATGGCCCCGAGGGCCAAAACCCAAAACTCTCCCCAGCCGCAGCTCCGTGACTGCGTAGATCTGTGCTCATCCCCCCAGTCCTGGCCGGCCCCTGTGCTCATCCCCCCAGTCCTGGCCGGCCAGCAGAAGCTGTCAGCCGCCACCCCAGTGACTCACCCGGTACAAAAATGGGGGGTGGTGGGAATGGGAAATGAGTGATCATTCACTTTCAGATGCATTTTTCTTCCTGGAGATTTATTCTGGATTATTGCATCTGACACCATTCATATACCAAGAATGCCTTTTGTTCAGAAAACAAAAGAGAAAGGCGAGCATGCTTTTATTTTACGTTCTTAGAGGTTTATTTAGTTGGCTTCTATCTGGCATCAGGACGCCCACGGCTCCATGCAATTGCATTTGCAAAAGACAGGACAGACGGAGCAAGGAGCCTGCATTTTCCGCGTCTTCAAGTTGCGGCAGCAATTCCGGAATTTCACAACGTTCTCTCGCACAGGGGCGAACACCAGAGACGCTGGTGGGGCCGGCAGGCATTGGGCGGGGAGAGAGAGAAGCAGGCGTGGAAATTCAAGGAGAAGGGCCTGACATCTGCACAGATAGTTTTGTCATTTCCTTTAAATCTTCCAAATGTATTTGCTCCTGTGCTCCTGAATCTCATTTGAGGTCAAGACGCAACTATTTCAAGCTTCTACCGAGGGCTGCAGGAGCTCGGAGGTCAGCTTACGGGAGTCAGAGCGACGCTCAGCTGCCTGCGCGAGGTCACACGGGGAAGAAAAGCAGGGCTGAATTTATCTTTAAACGGGGGTGTGACCCAGAGCCTGGCCTCTCGCAGGATTAGGTGACTAATAGCTATGACACTCCAGGACCAGAGCAGCGCTTTCTACGTGATCGTCCGGCAACGCGTGACCTAACTGACTGTCATGACGTCCACTTCATCTTCCCTTTCCTCTCCAGACGAATGTCCCTACCGATAATCACAGAAGGTTCCAGTGTCTTACAAAAAAACCGTCTTATCATCCAGAGTGCCACTATAGCCTCACCACCTCCCGGCTCTGTGACCCAGGAAAGCCTCGCAGTCTTCTTCCTGAACTGCTCCACTCACCAAGAACGCTCCCGCCCGAAAGGCTGTTCCACGCGCATTTTCTTCCCGCTGGCCGCGGGCATACGTTATCCCGGGACAGGGGAACGTTGGAGCAAATGGGCTTGGAGCCGCTGGGGAGCACGGCTGAGGGCGGCTCCGGAGTCGTCCTCCCTCCAGACGGGCTGGGCCCCCACCCGGCCACAGGAGAGGTCCCAAGCTGAGCTGCGTCTCCCGGCCGCCCGGGTGAGGGAGGGGCGCTCGCGGATGGTGGAGAACCGTCGCCAATGAAGCCCTTTCTCTCCGTACTGGCCACAACCCCGGGAAAAGGCTCTCAATTCCAGATGCACGGAACTGGGAGAAGGGTCCACGGCTCAGCCACCCGCCTGCTCTTACGAGGAGTCCACAGGGGCGGGAGGGACGCAGCGGCCCGGCTAGCAATGTGCCGGGTGCCACCACAGGAGGGCCTTGGAAACGTGCTCCGTCTGCTGCGGGAGGGGAGGAGGGGACCCCGAGAGGCCCCCTCTCCAGGACCTGTCTCTTGGGAGGGCCTCGGGTCTGAGGCGGCTGCTCACAGAGAGGCGGCCCGGCCTCCCCCAAAGCGGCGGAGTGGCCTGACTGCAGAGTAACACGTGGCCTCAAACAGCAGTCGGCCTGCCCGGATTCCTCCGGAGAGCACGTGAATGGGGACCGGCCGGCCAGCTGGCCGGCGGCCATTCCAAGCACAAAGGTGGGAGCCAGCTGTGCCAGGTGTGTTTAAAGTTCATCTTGCCCTCGGTCCCCCCATCCCTGCGTGACGGGCAGTATTGTGGGGCGTGCATTCAGCCGGTGATGCATTTCTGTCGGAGCGGCTGGACATAAAAGCGGGGCGATGAGGGGTGGGGAGGCTGCTTTTGTGCGGGGTAAATAACCGGCCAGCCCGGCTTTTCTCTTCTATTCACCTCCACGGGGCCGGGAGGGGCTGGAAGTTTACTGACTTTCCCGACATTCCTTCTTCTCCATAAAAATGTGAGTCCCGGCTAGGTAGGATTTCTCTCCCTCCTCGCCGGCCAGCCTGGGAGATTCGGGCGAGCCGCTCGCGGTTCCCGCAAGCGCGGCCGGCGTGACGAGGACATTCCGACCGCGGGGCGTTTCTCCGCGCAGAGCGGCCCGCACGGCGGTCGGCACCCAGGAGGAACCATGCCAGGGGATTTTCCCTACGTTAAATTACGAGGTGAGCTGGAAAAACACAACTAAATCACCCCTAGTCCAGGGCTCGCTCACATGAGCTCCTAGACTAAGAAAATAACTTTCCGGGGCTGGGGTCTCAACAGCCGCTTGGCCAAACACCAGCGTCCCTCTCCATGATGTCAGAGGCCAGGAGTAAGAACACGCCGGCCTCAGATAAGCCGGGAGACGCTCACCCAAAAACAGGCGCCCCGGCTTCCACAGCCAGCCCCTCCCGCAGGCCGGAGAAAAGGAGTCCAGGCTAGACGCACGGCAGCCCGTGGCCGGCGCGGAGGGCCGGATGGAAACTGCCCGGCCCGTGCGGGCGGAACCGCAGGGGTGCGAGAGCGTCCAGTCGAGCCGCGTGAACGGCACCACGCCCCGCCGCCCTGCTGGCCCCGGACCCCGTGTTTAATGCTCGCGCATCTGCAGCGGGTGTGGCTGGCGGTGACGCAGGCTTTGTATATAAAACCACCACGGAATGAGAAAACAGTGGGCCGACGGCCGGACTTCCGGCCAACAGCACTGTGACCCTCGGCCCCTTCTGACGGGCCCGGGGCAAAGCCGTGGCCCCAGAGCCCCTCCCCAAGACAGAATGTTGCCACCACATCCAGCCTCCACCCTCACTGCTACCAAACCACACGTGACATGCTCCAAGTCAGGCCCAGTCTTCCCCCAACACTCAGTCTGTTTGGGACCCACGGAGATGTCTGGTTTTGCCCCCACTGGTTCAGAAACGCAGCTGCTGTACTGCCTTGTACCAAAGCACTCAAGAAGGCCACCCGAGCCCCTCTTTGCTAGAGACTGTCGTACGGGGCTGTTTAGGTAGGTGCATCCGAGCCGGTTCGTGGTGGGCACCTAGGAATCTCGCCGCTCAAAACAGAATTGCTCATCCACAGTACTTGGGGTGGCCCACAACTGCCCATGCCATGAGAAAGAGGTACTGTCCTTCACTCCAAAGCTTCCATACACTTCTTTCTGACCTCGGGCTGAAGCCCTTCTGCTGCCCACCCCTCACCCAGACCCTGGTAAGCCCCCTGCAAAGACAGGAATGAGAGAGGCCTGGGCAGAGCCTGCGGCTGGTTCCTACTCTCCTTGCCCCACTGGATGGTGGCCAAGCCAGAGCCCCCCGGCAGGACCACTCTGCCCAGAGGAAGTGACGTCCCGATCCGTCTCCCCTGCAGCGCACACCAAGCCCTCCCCAGACACTGCTGCCATGGGGGGGGGGGCAGGACGGCCCGGCTTCTGCTCTGGGTGACACTCTCAAGCCCCATCAGCGTGGCAGCCGCCTGAGAGGCAGGGCTGGGATGTCCTATTCCGGGCACGTTGTCTGGGACGGCTCCAGAGCGCACTGGCGGTGGCCCGGCCAGACGGGGGCCCAGGAAACACAGGAGAGCAGCCTGGGGGGCCCTGGGGAGACAGCTGCCATCGCCATCAGCACGGGCCTTGGCCAGAGCCAGAGTCATGAGAAATTCTAGAGCCGGTTTGGAGCGACTCCCTGGCGGCGGCGGCACCGCCGGCAGCCAACAGGTGGCAGGAGAGCTCCGGGCAGCGCGCACCTGAGGCTGCAGGGCGCAGGCCGGGTCTCCTCGCCGCGGCAGGAGCGAGCAGGGACAGAGTGGCTGGGGACAGGAAGAAAAGACCCGGCGAGCCGGCCGGCCGGTCTCCGCCCCGCGCTGAGGGTGCCCGGGCCGCCCGCGTCCACCCCGGGCCTGCCGGCTGGGTGCGCCCGCCCGCCCGCTGCTGCGGGGACCCGCGGGGACAGGCCCCATCCTCGGGGCTGGCACCCCACCCACCGCCTCCGCCCGCCCGCAGACCCCTGCCGGGGCCAGTCCGGTTGTCCTCCGTCCCGGTGGGGTTTTGAATTACTTGTAAAGAGCAGGAGAGGGGCGGGCAGCGGCGGTGGAGGTGAGAGAGACGGCCTGGCGGTATGGGGTCGCGGCTGTCATCAGCACCCCTTCTGGGCTGCTCGCTACAAGCAGTGATGATAAAATTACGGGTTTTTTGAAAACCAGAATGGGAACGCAGGAATTTTTCCTTTGTATAAAAAAAAAAAAAAACCTACCATTTCCTACCACCGGATTCCACGGCTGCCAGAGGGAACCCCTTCTGCAAAAGGCCACGGCACTTTGTCACGGGTCCCCCCGCACCTACGGAGGAACCCGTCAGGTCCAATTTGTTCTGCTCTGGTCAGAGCTGAGGTCCCTAGAAGCCTCCTGTATACTTTACAATTTTGAGTTCGAGAGCCCTGAACTAATGATGTGAAACTAATGTAGTGTAACACACCAAGTGCCCTGTCTGCCAGTAGGAAATAATTTCTGCAGCGCTTCTAAAAAACCAAACCAAACCAAACAAATAAATCAAATGATTTTACAATGTGGAAAAGCCATGAGCGGGCTGGGCCGCGGCTCTGTTTGGGAGAAGCAGGAGGTCGGAGTGGCTCCCGGGCTCAGCCAGGAGCAGCTCTGCCCGGCTCGGGGGCGTCTGCAGCTGGGAGCGCCATTCGCCATTCGAGCCTGCGGCCCAGCAGGCCTCGGGAAAACAATCTCCGGGCCACAAATTCAACATGACAGTTTTAACAAATACGATTTCAGCTTTTATATTTGGATTTAGGAAGGGGATGATGGCCTTACCCCGGAATCGCTATTAAATAATAAGCTTATAACATATTTGCTGACGGCAATACAGACCCTGCTTCAAATTAACTTTAAAGTGGGCTGCCGATTCGGCTTATGCGGAGGAGGAAAACAAAGCTGGTGACTGGGCAGATTTAGTCAAGAGGCAAACGTACAGAAACGTACACCGAGTTGATCAGAGTTTTGCCACCTGAACAACCAGAGGAGCCTTTCAAATGCAGGTCTGTTCTTTAAAGATTTACAAGGAAAATTTTTCTCTCACCTGATGAGGATATCAATTTTTTAACATTCAAAGCAGGCTCACGCTCTGCCAATTTCAGCTTCTCAGAAGCGTAGACGTTTTTTAAAAATGCATTTACTTTATTGTGAAACTGCAGTATTTGTTAATGAAAGAGAATTGGTTGCATCTGTCTATTTTACAGGTTTTTAATATCCACCAGTCATTTGACCAATGTAGAAAGCAAATAAATATTTTCCCCCTCATGTCATTTTTTTTTAATTTCCCAGAAACAAGCGTTCCTTTATTATCTGCGACCTACTCAGATGAGAATTGTTTTTAAAGAGTTGCAGGTTTTTATACCTATTGCAGTGCTTAGAGCCCAAAGCACTGTATTTCTCGAGAACACTTTTTGTGGAGCTTAAACACAGTCTTCCTGCCTATCTTATATTACTTGAGGCTGGGTAACATATATCACTGAGGAAAAGATAAACAGGCAACCATAAAAGAGAGGAAATAAATAACTTGTAAAGAGGCCTTCGGTTGCAACAAGCAGAAAGTTACTATTATCCCAGTGCGAAAAAAAATATTCATTTGTTTTGGAAAATGCAAACAAATAAAGGGACAAACTTGTGAGAATTAACTAAAGAATCAAAGAATACAACTGTTGCCTCACGTCCACGTGGGGCTTGACATAAAATTGGGTTTGCGTTTCCTGGAGAAATTCAGGTTATTTGAATCAACACAGAGACGTAGGTCTACAAATCAGTTATTCATCATTCACCCGCTAGAAGGGACGGCATCCATGGGAACCTTTTCTGCGGGGACCCTTGCGTTTCCGAGAGCAGAGGCACAAACGCGAAGCCCTCGTCGTTGGTTAGAAATGATCACAGCTAATACGTGACCACGGCTGATTTTCCTGTCGTTCCCCACTTCAGCGTCGGAAGCGTGTGATCGGCCCTCCAGATGCCCGTTATTAATTGCATGCCCTTTGATGTCTGAACGTCGATGGAATCTACAAAGGCATTAACGTAAGAAAATATGCCTCCCGAAAAATTCCCAAGTCACTAACTGGGGACCGGCGCGTGCTCCCACTCATTTGCTCACCTTCGGTGGCACTGTAAAAAATACCCCCGGACCCCAGACATTTTGCCAACAGTTTTGGCCAAAAAAAAAAAAAAAAAAGCAGCCCACAAATTTCAAGACTTGTTTAAAATTTCTACTTCAAGCAGGGGAAAATGGTAGGTTTGCTCATTCAAGAAGTATTCATGTAATTTAAAGCAACCAATTTCTGAAATGCTTAAGGTTCAGGAATTTGCACGGACAGAATTATAAAGAAAGAAAGAAAGACAAAGAGAGGGGAGATAAGAAAACAAAGGTTAAACAGTTCCACTGGACAAGTGAAGAAAAGCACCTCGTTACAAATATCTGCACTCGGCTGATGTTTATTTTCTCCCAAGAGACAACTTTATTTTTTAAGGCTTATCATGAGGGAAATCGCTGACGATAGGTAAATTTCTTTTTCTTAGGCAGAACTCAAATAGAGACATTGTTATAGCATGGTTTCTTGTGTGCAATTTCAAAACAAATAGACTTTTGTTTTTACAAACCCTTTATTTGGGGGGATTTATTTGAAGAAAAATTTTCCTTTGCAAAGAAAAATTTATAAAAAGCTACATGTGCAGATTACTTGACCCACTGCCTACCATAACATCTTTACACATCTCAAGGATTTAACACAGTGAAAGGAAAAGAGTAAAGAGGGCTTGAAGGGTAGCCCCGCTCGACTTGCATGGATGGCTGCTTCCCTATACAGAGATCAGAAATACATCCACCCCAGAAATATTTGTTTATCATGAAAAAATATTTGAGCCACTCATATTGAATTCTTTCACATTTTTTGGGCAAGGTCTTTTTGCCATCTGGAATTATGTATGTGAAGTGAAACTTGTGTTTTCAAATATTAGATTTCTCTATCATGGTCTGAAATTCTCTCAAAGCATGGAACTTGAATAACCGTGCCTTACCAAAAATAGAGGTGGAACAAGGCAACTAAAAATAAGAATTTTTAGAGAAAAAAGAATCTCTTCCAAAGAGTGAAGCAGAAAAAATTATCACACTGTACATCTTTCTCAGAGTTAAATAACCTCCGACAGATCCCCAAGGAACTGATTGGGTATTCGCTATCTGAAATAATGCACAATTAAAAGTAAAGTAAATATTTAAAACAATCTAAAAGAATCAGAAAATTAAACATTTACAGCCAGGAATCTTGGAATCAAGATTCCTATACTTTTATTCTTTGTAGGAGTACAAAATGAATGCAGAGATGGAGTTTCCAATTGTTTAAAGATTCCCTCTGCAAATAATACCATGGCTTCTATATGCGTACAAGCCCCGCAAACATCATGATGCATTAGCTGAACGTAAACCCTTTCTGAATTCCCAGTAAATCTAAATACGTACGAAATTAAAATCGAAACAAGGAACAAGTCTAGTGTTAGTCCTTTCAAAATACTAATTTAATAACTCTCCAAGAAATAGAGTGTTTTAGGAAAGGCAACCCAGATGTCAGCATATAAAATCAAGCTATAAAGCGCCCTTCAAATATATTTCAATCATTTTTAAATATTTACATTTAATAAGGACAAGTTTTTATGGCAAGAAGAGGTAATTACACTTATCATTCATGGAAAAACGTAGTTTTAATGGGTTGTATATTGATTTGCAAAGGTGAAAGAGTAACCTAAAATATGTCATTGTCTTTTTTTTTTTTCTTCTGTTCAGCGATGTGTTGCTTTTGCAAAGCAAAACGTGAAGCGCTAGACATGCGCCTGTTAGGGTTGAAGCCGCTGCTGGAAAATACACACTCACACACGTTGTTCCCTCTTTCTCCACATTGTTCCCTCTTTCTCCACTTCTGCTATATTATGCTAAACTGAAACCCCAAGTATTTGTGCTCTGGGAGATAATTAGAAGGATCTTATCAGACTTTTATAGCCCTTCCTAATGAGGCTATTTATTTGGCAAACATTAGCCAGCCGAAGGATTAGTAAGTATCACCTTGATAGGGACCTTATTGAAGCTGCTACCCTCCTGCCTGCTGCACACAAAAGCCTATCTTATCAGCAGGGCAGGCTCGGTGCAGGCCAGTCCTGGCTTCTGAAAATTCACCAGGGGTCAGCCTTCATTAGTCAGATGTTCTGACCAGAAGCAGAGGCAAATTCAGGTTTGGCCACTTTGAAGCCAGTAACACCCCCCCCTCCCCTCTCAACTCAGGGCAGTGGGCTGCTGGGAAGACAGGGAGGGGTAGGAGCCCAGGGAAAATCTGGGTGGATCTTGGGGGAAATAGCAACTAGCATTCAGCATGCACAGTCACCCCTGGGAGGGACCCAGGCCTCCAGGGATCTCAGAGAACAAAATGAAATAGGCTTTCTCTGCTCGCCTGTGCTAGCCAGGCCAGGCCAGCCAAGCCAAAGGGAGCTGCTTACCTGCCCTAAACTACCTCGCCCCCAGCCAGTGCCCTCTGATTCTGGGGCCTTGACAAAAGTCCCAGAGAGAAAGAGGCTTCCTTTGATTAAAAGTAATTTTCAAAGTTATTTAATATGAATTCATAAATAAAATACTCTCACGCCTGGCAGGGAGGGCAAAGGGCTTTGCATGTCTGGACCGGGAAGTCCTGACACATTCTGGGACTCTCAGAAGGACAGACGAGACAGAAATAAACAAACCGTTCAGGTCAGCTTTTCAAAGTCTGCCAACGTGGAATTCTCAGTCCTAGGCTTCTAACTTCACTTTGGGCAACCAGGCTGAGGGGGGACAGCCTCGGGGTGGGATGGCAGGGGTTAGGTTTGCAAATGACCTAAGGTGGATAAATATTTGTGAAACACTTTGGGAGTTAACGAGCTACACTAGCACCCGGCTGCAGAGCAGGCCTCCATTCCGTCACTTAGGACCGAGATTCTTCAGGGGTGCTGATCTTTGAGGCCCAAGTCAAAATGTGACCCCCACGGGCCCGTGACCAGAGACTCCGGGTGGCAGAAGTCTCCACAAAGAACACGCTTTTGTGAGTCTGCCCCAAGAGAGGAATTTTTCAACTCCAGAGTCTGCCGTAACTGCGCAGCTCTTTTTTCCGTGGGTAAGCTCACCTGCGGGCTCCCTCTTGGTCCCCCCCAAATAAGGCAAACGGCCACTCAGAAGGGCCGTCACCCCTCCTCCCGGGGCCAGGGCCCGACAACACCCAATCCTCAGAAGGGAGCTGGCCTCGCGCTCTTTGTCTAAGACAGGCTCTCTAAACCACAAAAACAACTCTCGCCACTGGCACCGCTTCCGTCGCCATAGCAACTGGCACTTCTAGAAAGGCTAGCGCATCGGTTTAAGATTCACAGCCAAATTAAAATTTCCGCAGCTCACTTTGCTCCTCGCCCGTGTCCCCTGCACCCCTCCTCTAGGACCTTCCAGAGCTCGCCCCCTCGGCAGCGGGACGACCACACAGCGACGAGAGCCCGCGGCCGCAGGATTCCGCCTGCCGTCGCCCAAGTGCCCAGCGACCGCCCCACCGGGACAGGTGAGCCCACGGAGCCCGCCGGGAAGCTCCCATAGCAACAGGACAGCTGCCGGACCGAGGTCTCCGTGGGGGAGGGGAAGCAGGAGAGGTGGATGGCCGTCCCTGCCGCGGGAGCAGCCGGGTCCCTGAGCACTTGGGCCGCGCTTGGCCGGCGAGGGCGCGCTGTGCCCTCTGCTCAGAGGGGCGGTGGGCGTGGCAGGACGCTGGCGGGCTGCAGAGGGAAAGGCACTCGGGCTCCCTTCTGCCCCAAACAGCTGCACCGACTCGGTGGTCTGTGATGCAGACACACTCTGAAAGCCCGATTCTGCCAGCCACACAGCCCGGCACCCGGCAACCCCTCCAATACCTACTTCGCTTGAACGGACAGGCACACTGGTCTCTAAAGTGCCCCCGGCAAAGGAACCAGGACGCATTCGGGACACCCGGGCCTGGCCTCTGGACTGCAGATGTGGGGGGGCTGTCTGGGACGTAACGCAGAGCGTGGTCTAAACCTTGGCCTCTTGGACGCACCTTTGGCTGCGTCCGTCCCACGGGCTGGGTGAGACGTCTGTCCCTGGCTGCCTGGGTCGGTAACAATTTGCAGTGAGGGCCCATTCCGCAAACTGAGAGGGACTGGAGATGGGCTATTAGCTTCAGCTCCTTTCATGTGGAATTACTTCTGCTGGCACTAATACGCCATCGTTTGAAAGCCTTAACCCAAACGGACGGGCGGTCCGCCCCAAGCCAGGGCCGCCTGGGCCCAGGCAGCGGGCTCCATGTGCTAGCTATTACCAGGTTGTTTGGTGCTGTCCCCAGTCGGCATTTGCTGCTGCACACTGAGAAACTGCTGTCAGGAAATGTTCTTTTCTAAATTACATAATTAGGGTATTGGGGAGTGCAGCGAAGGCAGATTAGGGGCATCACTTGCTCTTACTGCGAGCAATGATTCAGAGCACATAAGCAAACACTTAAACTACGCGAACGGTTTAATATTGATTAAACAATGATCTCCAAGACTAAACTCTAAGCATGGTAGGTAGAAGGCGCTGGAAGGAGAAAAAACAAAGAGCAGGCTTAATAGCGTGCATTGATTTACAGAGAAGTGTGGACTTTGACCCGGCAGATCAAAATCAGGATTTGCAATGATTACCTAAAATAAAGTCTTAGAGGGACCCACCCCTTCAAGCTGATGGTGAGGCTGGGGGCTAGATGGTCAGGGTCAAGGGTCAAGTTCTTCCCGCAGAAAGACCAGCTTCTCACCCACACCCACTTCCAGAAACGGAGACTCGAGCAAAGTGCTGGCTCAAATTGCATTTCATTTATTGTTTCTAACTACGGGCCACAGACTTCAACTTGATTAGAAAATTGTGCTGACACTTCCTGTGAAGCATGTCCTGAGCCTTCCAGAGGAGCCTCGCAAGCGAACCTTTTGCACATACCTGCTTCTTCCAAATGGCGTCCCCCCAGTGGCAGTGCCCAGGTGCCGGGCGCGAGACTCAGCCACGGAACCAATGCCGACCCGGGCAGGTTCCCAGGGTCCCTGGGGGTGGGGAAGGCGGGCTCCCTGCAGGAGTGGCTGGAACAGCTCCCCCTCATTCCCGGGGACCTGCCACCTGGCTGCTAGCAGGGTCTTCGCCAGGGGAAGCCTGAAAGCCGCCTCTGGCCTCACCTGAACGCAGACGCAGCCATCTCCGCCCCTCTCCCTTACCCCGGGCCCACCCTCCTGTTTTCTCTCTTCCCCTCACCTGACAACTCGAGGCAGGAGACAGGTGCCATTTAATAATAATACCAATAAAAATTATTAACAGATTTTAAAGCTCACTCTGTTAAAAATTAAAAGATTTTTAAGCTCTTTACGCATCACACTCAGTCACCAGAGCAGCGCTTTGCGTAGGTATCATCATCTGCCCATTTTTTAGATGACAAAACCGAGGCCCCGTAAGGGCCACTGGCTCCAGATCACACAGTGATTTTAGTTTTATTTTACAAACGCCCACATCGCTCTGGTTTTGTGCCAGGTGCTGTTCTAAATGTCTTTAAAATATCAACTACTTAAATCCTCAGTGTAACCTTGAGAAATACGTTATGACACCTATTACCATACCATAATGCTATTGTTATTTTTAAATGAACTGAGACACAGAGAGGCTAAGTTACTTGCCCTGGCTCACACAGCCAGTAACCAAGCCAAGACTCTAAACTGGTCAGTCTGGCTCCAAAGCCCGAGTTCCCAACCGCTCGCAGGGCTGACAGCCACCTTTCACAGCAAAAGGTGACCGTCCCCTCCTGCCATCGGCCGAGCACCTCCCCGAGACGGAGCAGCAGCAGCGTTGTGCTGCCGCGCAGAGCGGGCAGAGGCCTCACCCCGGCCTGCTGTGCGGAGACTGGCGGGCCTCACTTCCCACCTGGACCTGGGCGGCCGGCGCCCGGGGACCCTCCCAGGGTCTCCAGCTCGGCCTCGGGAGCAGCGGTCCACAGCCGGTGGGTGCCGGGCAGCGCGAGCACGCCGGACAGCCTTCCCTGGGTGGCGGCCACGGAGGGCGGTGGTTTCAGGGCGACCCGAGCTCAGCACATCTGTTAACGCTGTGCGCCTCACTGCTGTAAGTGCTGCACTGTGACACTCAGCGACGTGACTGTGCAGCTCGCCGTAGGCGGGGGACCCTGCTCTAGAGGATTCTCGGAGTGCCGCTGAGTCTGCCAGCAGGCCGAGGAGACCGGGGGCCCTGCCTGCCCCTTCCCAGCCCACCCCCTGCCCCTCACGCGCCCCTCGAGCCGGCCTGAGTGGACTGTCCGAGGAATGGGGACTCCCCATCCGCCCCCACCCGCCCTCCGCTTCCCCTGCACGGACGACTGGGCTCCCCCCCGACCCACGGCCAGCTCCGACGACGCCCCCGTCCCTGCCAGTGCCCTGCAGAGCCAACGGGGCAGGACAGGGAAGGGGCAAAGGGAAAATCCTGCAAAGTCTCTTCTTGCTACTTATGGGTTTCCAAATACATCCAAAGAATAAAAATACACACGCCCCTCCCACCCACGTAAAAGCAAACACTGAAGCGCTGTGCGTGGAAAACGCATCGGGACAACGCAGACCGCGCCACCCAGCCCAGCCCAGCACCTCGGAGCCCCAACCTCCCTCCGCCCAGGGCGGGGCCGTCAGGGGCCCCCCCATTCCGTGACCCCTCCGGCTCAAAGGCTCTGTCCGCCGCCCCCCAACCTTGAGAACCCCCAGGCTGGGCTAGAATTTAGGAAGATCTCCCACATAACGGAGCCTCGTTATCCTTAGGTTCCACCTTTGCAGATTTGCATGCTCACAAAACCATTCGTGACCCCTCAAATCGATACCCGTGGTGCTCGCGTGGTCATGTGTAGACACGTATAGAGTGGCAAAAAACCCGAGTCACCTGAAGCGTGAGTGCCCTGCTGAGGTTGAATGAAACCACTCTCCGCCTTCCTGTTCCAGCTCATACTGCCCACAAGCGTCCTGCCTGCCACACACAGTGCCACGATTTTGCACTTTTTGTTGGTAATTTTGCCATTTCATAGCCCCCAAATGTAGTCCTATCTGGTGTTCCTGAGTGCAATAAAGCTGCCATGCGCCTCACAGAGAAAACTGTTGGGGCCGGGTGCAGCGCCTCACACCTGCGATCCCAGCACTTCGGGAGGCTGAGGCGGGAGGATCGCTTGAGGCCCGGAGTTTGAGGCCAGAGAAAACGAGTTAGGTGAGCTCTGTTTGGGCACAAGCTACGGGCTGAGACCGGTGTTAACAAACCCACACCGTACACTAAATAAGGTGCTTTACACAGAGACACACAGAAAACAACGCTGCACATGGAGGGGTGACAGAAACGTGACCAGGGGCTCCCAGGAACCCAACCCCGCATTTCTGCTGGGCGCAGCGGTTTAGCGTCCTGCTGATTCGGTGCCGGTGGCGACTTTAGGGGACATGACGACTGCAAATAACGAGAAGCGACCGAGTGCCGCTCCTGGGGGCAGCTGAGGCCTGTCGGGGACGCGGAGCTGGCGTCAGTGCCTGCAGCCAATGACAGCCTCTGCTCACGGGCACCGTCTTCCCCGGCCAGGCCAGGTCCCTGTCACTGCACAGAATACTCTTTTTCCTTAACAGCGGTATTAGAAACAAGCAAGGCTACCAACACCAACCGAGCGGCGACCCTGAGCCGAGTACAACCACTCGCACTCGTCACTCAGCGTCTCGCTCGGCCCTCTCGCACCTGCGCTGCCCACCCCGAGCGGGGCGCCCCCCACTGTCCCAGGTCTGGCCGGGAAAGGCCATCGCCCCAAGGATTTCTGGACCATTTTCCAGCTCCTTAGGGTGCACAGCGGAAGACAGAGGAAGCAGGGACTCAGCCCGCGCTGGACGGTGGCCCGGGAGGGCGGCAGCCGGCTCTTCCCCAGGCCGTGACCGGCCCACACGGGGCGGCCCTGCCCCTCTGCCGTCTGCCACGGGTGCCACGCTGACAGCCACAACCAACAGCCACCTGCCCTGCTTCCCAGCCAGGGCGGCGGGAGGGGCCCAGACCCCAGCCTCGGCTCCAGCCCAGCTGCGGCGCCGTGACAACCGAGCAGGGTGCCACTCGGCATGGTGCCACCGTCGGCTTCCCCAGGTGGCCCCGAGCAAGTGGCTCCCTTTTCCAGCCTCTGGTTTTCTTCTGTCCGCAAAATGGGAGTGATCACACTCTTGCTTCTGAGCGTGCACACCCACTGGCCCGTGGTTTCAGGAGAGACACAGGCAGGGCCAGCAAAAAAAACCACAAAGTCGGGGTTGCTTCTGTTGCTGAGAAACTTAGATGAATAAAGTGATATGACCAGCACACTAAGGAGAGACAAAGTGGCAGCATTAACCATCTCATTTTTTTACATTTTCACTAAGACGAGACAGGTTGGGCTCCCCAAACACCCAGATTCCCAGAATATTCCTGCTACTGAGCTCCCCGATGGGAAGAGGTATACAAGGCTCCACTGCCCATCGGGGAGACGAATCCTCGCTACGATGCTGCCAGGCCCACCTGCAGCCAGGGAGAGCGAGAGAGGCTCAGGACGGCCCTGGCAGGCGAGGACAGGGTAACACGGGCCCTTCCCGAGCCAGGCCTCCGAGGAAACCTAAACAGGGCAGAGCAGCAGGAGGGGACAGCTCTCTCCTGTGACCCTGCCGTCCCAGCAGCCCCACCTGCCTCTCAGCCGCCCCTGCCGGAAGCGCAGGGGCCCAGAACCTGGACAGCAGGAGCCCAGGTAAGCCGCCCCAGGTGCAGAAGTTGCCTTGGCCACAGGAAGTCCTGTCTCCCGCCGGCGGCTAATTGCAGCTGCCGCAGAGGAGCCGGCTAACTGCACAGAGGCATGCGGCCCCGCATTCCTGGGCCGCCACACACGGGCCGCAGCAGCTCGCAGGAGATGTGGCCCAGGCCTCTCGCTGGCTCCCCCGACCCCCAAAGGGGGTGCCCCCTCCTCTGCTCTCTAGCAGCTCTTTGGGGGCTGCCCCGGCAGCAGTCCCCGCCACTCTCCCGTTGCCTGCCTCTGAGGCACTTAACCCTCATCTTCGCCTAATGTAAATATTTAATCCTGTGCATTTAGGATCTGCCTGTCACCTGCCTCCAGTCTGCTCCTCTGCCCGCCCGCCGGCCCCAGGACTCCGAGGGGCCCCCTCTCCCCAACGAGCTCCCCACGCAGCCCAGCACCCAGCTGACACTCGACAACCATGCGAGGTGTGACAGGTGCCCTGACCCGTCGTGCAGCCTGAGTCCCTGCTGCGCCCCAAGCTTCGGTTTTCTCATCTGTAAAATGGAACTACCACCACCCACTTCGAAGAGTTTTCTGGAAATGAAAATCGAACGTGGCGCCTGACGTACGATAGGTGCCCCACAGATGCTTCCAGGATCCCTATTGAGCACAGCCACGGGCCGGGGCCTCAGGGATCTAAGACAGGACACAGCCGCCGCAGGTAGGCCGTCTGCCAGCCGCGTGCTCCTGCGGGCGGGACGCCGGGCCAGGAGCCTGGCGGCCCGCAGAGGACGGACCGGGAGAACGGCGGGGCTGGGGGGCTGGCTCCACCCGAGGGACCGAGCACCGGGCGGGGGTGCACGCAGGGAAAAGGCAAAGCCGGGGGTGGGAAGGGACCCTGCGAGCCGTGGGAACGGGGCAGGGCACTGCGAGGCAGGACTCGAGCATGCTGCCGGGCACAGGACAGCGGCTCCCAAGCTCCCACTTGCGTTCAAAGGACAGTCCGGGGTCAGTCGTCCAATTACTCCTGGCTGCTCGGAGCACAGTGCCTGGGCGCGTGGCCCGGGGCCAGGAGGACTGCACACCCGCCGTCTCTCGCAATGCTCACCGCACCCTTGTGCGCCGTATATTTGTCTCCATTAAACAGACGAGGAAACCGAGGCTCGGGAAGGTGAAGCAAGTTGCCTGAGGTTCCACAGCAAGTAAGAGCTGTGCCAGGCCCCCCCAGACCTGCCGTCCTCTGAGCCTGAGCTCCCACCCCCACACCGCTGCTCGGAAGGTGCTCGCTCTGCCTTCCCGCACGACACTCGGGGCGGTAGGAGCACGCTGGTGACTCCCGCCAGTTCTGGGGAAATGCTGCCCCCGCAAATGGGGTCCTGAGCCCCCGTGAAGTGGCAGGGGCCCATGGGGACACACGGAGGGTGCACAGACTGGCCGGGGAGGGCCGGCGCCGAGAGCCATCCAGCAACCCCTTGCCAGCAGAACCAACGGGAGCACAACGGCAGCAGTGGGTGGTGACAGCCACCAGGGCCAAGGGTGGTTCCGTGAGCAAGGACAGCTGCACTCTGCCCAAGGGGGCCATGAAAGCTAGGGGGGCTTCTCAGAGGAAGTGGCCTTAGCCCACCCCGGAGAACGGGCAGGACTTAAATAAACAAGATGGAGACCTGGGCAGAGGCGGTGGGAAGACAGGCGCACCAGTGTCCCCCCAGGAGGAGGCCAGGCAGGCAGTCCCTGGGCACATGGGGGCATGCAGCGGGCACCACCAGGGCGGGATGGCTCCGGGGGGCCCTCGAGCCTGGCGGGGAGTCAGCCGTGCTCGCAGAGGCGCCGGGAGGGCACTGAGGCGCCGGGCTCCGCAGAGCAGGCTGGCAGCAGAGAGGGCAGCACAGTGGGCAGGACTGCCTCCCCCGACATGGTCGCCTTGCACGGCCGGCTGCACGGACTGGAAGGTGGGCGCAGAGCCCTGCGCTTCTGAACCGAGGGAAACGGGCCCTCCGGCCTGTGGGGGGCTCGACACAGAGCAGACAGAGACTGTGCACCGAAGGGGCCATGCCGTCCCCACCCCTGCCCGGCCCGTGGAGGGGGCTCACGACTCCACCAACAGCGCCCGAGGATGGGGCGACAGGCGCTACCTTCCCCCCCACCCCCATCCCTGCGTCTCCTTCAGCTCTCCCCGCCATGCCTTCCTCCCGGGCGACTTCCCCATGCGGCCCTCTGCGCTCTCACAGCCCCCGTGTGGGCATGGCCGTCACTTCCCGTCCCTGGCCGGCCAGCCCCCGGGTGAGGCCCCGGCCCACTGAGCCCACGTTCTCAGGCCCCTGTTCCCGACCTCTGCACTGAAGGGGCTGCTACCTCCCGCTCCCAGCTGGACGGTCGCCCCCACTGGGCACCGGGCCCGGCATGGCATCGCTTCCCTGCCCCACACTCGCGCCCCGCCCAGACCTGCTCGCTCACGCCTGCCCACCCACCCGCCTGGCCTCCTGGGGAGGCTGCCTGAGCACGACACCCCACTCGGAGGCAGGGCCCTGCTCTTCCCACCAGCCCGGAGGCCTTCCCTGCGCCACCAGCCCCCGGCCAGCCCGCTGCCCCTCGCCCCGATGCCTCTGGCTCGCCCAGGTCGCGACTCCCAGGCCGCCTCGGACTGACGCACTCGGCCCTTCTGCCTCCCTGGCCCCGATGCCTTCTGCGCAGGGTCCCTTGCAGGGACGTGCCGGCACCTTCTCCTGTGCCTTTAGACACTTCAGAGCAGGCCTGGGGACACATGCAGAGGGACCTGGCTCCGTGCAGACTTTCCAGAAGGCAGTTCAGCAAAGGTGTGGGAAGTCTGAAAAACACAGGCACCATTTGACCCAAGAAAGTGACCTCCAAGCTTTCCTCTTCGGGAACAGTCGCACGAGCACAGCTAAACACTTGTCCAGGGATGCCCGTCACAACGTGGTTGACGCTTGGAAAGAACCTGCGTGTTGGAACACAGGACAGTGGTTCTGACAACCGCGGCGCACTCAGCCCACGGGCCACCGTCCGTACCACGCAGGCGCCACAAACAGTGCCAGGTGCAAAGCCTACCACGACACACGACCAAGTGAGGAGAGCTCTTCGAAAAACAGTCACACTGTTTTGTAAGGAAAAAATAACGCACACGTGTGTGTAGAAAAAAACTACAATACTTCCGAATGTTACAATGGTTACTGCTAATTTTTTGTTTTTACAGTTTTTCTGAAAGTAGTATACAGTACTTTGCCCAGAATGACATTTTTAAAGCAACTGTTCACTGATAAAGTCACTACCCAATCAGGCATCAAAATGGGAAGATCCTAATAATAAGCCCAGCCCACCTCCACCCCACGACGTATACACACACACACCTGTGCACAGAGGAGGTAGCGCCTGGGCATATGCCCAGGTACGTGCATACACATGCACACACCCCCCACCCCCAGCCATGCTGGGTCACCAGCTTCTGGCCCAAGGCTTGTTTTGATCCTGCACGGAAACTACCACCGCTAAGCAACATAACTCACTGCTCTGGAGCAGATTCTAGCAGCCACCAGCATGTGTCCTCTACAGGAAGTAGCCGGCGACCCCGTGCAGGAGGTGGCAGCAGGACGGCCACCCTCTGCAGAGTGGCCACTGACCTCAGGCCCCCAGGGAGCCCCAGAGCCCCACGATGGCAGGAACCAGCCACGGGCACACCCCAGCCGGCCGCAGCACCGACCTATGGATCGCCGCGTTAATCCTCGTAGGAGCTGGTGCCCTCACCCGCCACACGGAGCCCCGAGGGCCCTCCCCCGGGTCTTCCTCGTTCCCCGGGGATGAGGCATGCAGTGGGTGTTGGCCCGGCCAAGCCCGAGAACAAGACAAAAAAAGCACAGTGATGTCATGCCAGCTCCGTGCCAAACACCACAGTTGTCACCTCGCACAGTAACAGCCCTCGGAGCGGCCTGGCGGGGAGGGTGTGGGACCCCGCTGTCCTCGTCCTTAAACTGGGCAAGCGGAACAGCGGCACCACGCTCTCCAGGCCACACGACGAGGAGGAGGCTGCACTGAGATTTGAACTCTGGTCCTCCCGCCTCTTCCACGACCCCGCACTTCCACGCCCGGGCAGCCCAGGGCTCGGGAGCCAAAGCCGGGCGAGCACCGGAGCCCAGGCAAGGCCTCCCCCAGCCCCGCCGACCCTGCTTGGGACACGGAAGAACCCGGTCCGCCCTGCACCGTCCTGTGCCGAGGACGGTGCCGCAGACCAGGAAAAAGCTACCGAGAAAGTGCTTACCTGGCCCGGAGGCTGCAGGCCAGCTGGTTCCGTGACAGCACAGAGGCCGTGTCCCAACCATCACGGGGCCCCTGTCATAGGGCGGCCTTGCGAGGTGGTGCTGGGAGGGAGAGAGAGAGAAGGGGCCCATCGTGCAGGTCTCCGTTCCCAAAAGCACGAAGCAAAATATTTTCATTCATGAGTTCATCCAGCCTAAACACGCATCTAATCCCTGGGAAATGACAGTTCAAAACAACTCCCAGGCGGGAGAGACGCGGCGCTCAGTTCAAAGGCGGCAGGGCCGGGCATGGCCACTTATCGCCCGGTGACCATCGCAGTCACGGAGCCGCCCGGGCTTAATGAATCCGGGCCAGGCCGAGCGGCCAGCTTCTTAAAGGGCAAGGCCCCCACTGCCGTCAGCTCCCAGTCCGCACACCATCCTCCATGTCTGGCCCCAGGACAGAGGGAGAGAGGGGCCTTTCTGCTTGGTTACTGGGTACAGCTGCCCTCTCTAGAGGGGTCCTAACCGGCGGCAGAGCAACAGCACACAAACGGGCTAGGATGTGCCTTCTGCCCAAGCGCATCCAGCCAGGAAGGGTCTTTGGATGCCCAGTGACCATGGGGGAAGGGGGAAGAGGGAGGCAGGGGCTCCACAAAGCTGTGCTCTGCACCAACTGGGCACAACGATTCCCGCTTTTCCCCCCGCAAGGCTGGCCAGGGTTCACCCCGAGCCCCAGGGCCTGGCTGTGGCAGGCTGGCCAGGCTCTCTGCCTAGCAGGCAGCTTGGCTGGAGTGGGAGGATGTCCATAGTGACTTCCTGGGCAGACGGTGTTTACACAATCGGGAATCTGTAATCTCTTCTAGGAGACACGGTTACCCTTAGGGACTTTGAGTAGAGCAAGGGGGAAAAAAAAAAAGAATCCCCTTTGGTTCCCACTTGACTGATATTTTCAAGAAAATTTCTGGTGTAGCAAGCCAGCCCCTGGAGAAACTAACTGTGCGTCAAGGTGGTTGGTACCAGGCATGCATCTGCCAGGGCGGTGGGGGCGTCTCTTCCCTCCAACTCAGTGGGAACAATTTCTGGATCCTCTGGATTTGTGCAGCTCTGCCAATCTCTTCCCAGCACACTGGTGGTGCTACCGGATTTTATGGTAAGGAAACTAAAGCACCCAGACTGGACATGTAATTTGCACTCAGAGAAAATTCCACAGTCCTGTTTCCTGCCTTTTAGGCTTAGGACCCCTGGCTGCAGCTTTTTTCCTGGGCCATCTGCTTCCTGTGGAGAGACACAGAGGGTCCCAAGAACACTCAGCTGTCTGTATGCAACTGAACTGGTGTTTACTGCACCCCCAGCTTGGCAGCTGGGTGCCAGGTGATCCACACGCTCTGTGCTACATCCACACCCTGCAGGATAAAGTCCCATTGTACAGATGAGGAAACTGAGATTCAGAGAGGTAGAGCAACCGCCTCACATAGGTAGTACACAGGAGTGCCAAGACACAGCCTAAGGCTCCAATAACCTCTGGAGCCAAGAGACAAGATCCAGGCAAGCTCAGGATCTGGTTTCTCCAAGGCTGTCCTACCTGGCAGCCATCTGTCCTCAGGCTTCAGGAGAAAATAAGGGGCCCTTGGGAAAGAGATTTCCAGCCTCAGGGATCTTACAGTGAAGGCCAAACATGCATCTGAGCCACGAAAGACCCCCAAATAGCCAAAGCAATCTTGCATAAAACAAACAAAAACAGCTGGAGGCATCACACTGCCTGACTTCAAAATATAGCACATAGCGATAGTAACCAAAAAAGCATGATACTAGCATAAGAACAGCCATACAGATCCATGGAACAGGATAGAAAGCCCAGGAATAAATCCATGTATCTACAGCCGACTGATTTTTTACAAAAATATCAAGAAACATATTAGGGAAAGGGTAGTCTCTTCAACAAATGGTGCTGGGAATACTGGATATTCCCATGCAAAAAAAAAAAAAAAAAGAAAAGAAAATGAAGCTAGACCCCTATCCCTTACTACATACAAAAATCAAGTCAAAATGGATTAAAATTAAAATGTAAGATCCAAAACTATGAAACTACTAGAAGAAAAAGATAGGGGAAATGTTTCATGACAGTTATCTGGGCAGTGATTTTTTATTTTTATTTTTGGATATGACCCAAAAGCACAGTCAACAAAAATAATCCATGTCTATTTTTGCATCAAACTAAGGACCTTCTATACAGCAAAGGAAACAATCAACAAAGAGCCAATGTACAGAATGGGAGAAAATATTTGCAAACTACACACCTGACAAGAGTTAATATTCATAATATGAAAGGAACTCAAACAACTCAGAACAAAAGAAATGATTAAAAATGGGCAAAAGAAATGTGTTAACATACATTTCTCAGAAGATGTACAAATGTCCAACAGGCATATGGAAACATGGTCAACATCGGCCAATCAGGGAAAAGCAAATCAAAACAATGATAAGGTATCACCTCACTCCTGTTAGAAGGGCTGTTATCAAAAAGATCAAAGATAAGCGTTGGCAAGGACTGGAGAAAACAGAACCTTTACAAGCTGTTGGCCGGAATGTCAATTAGTACAGCCATGATGGACAACGGTACAGAGATTCCTCAAAAAATTAAAAGCGGAACTACTGTATGACCCAGCAATCCCACTACAGAGTATATATATCTGAAGGAAAAGAAATCACCATGTCAAAGAGATACCTGCACTCCCGTGTTTACCGCAGCACTAGCCACAATAGCCGAAATACGGAATCAACTTAAGTGTCCAACGGAAGAAGAATGGAAAAAGAAAATGTGGTATACACACAGTGAATTACTTTTCAGCCATTAAAAAAAAGGAAATCCTATCATTTATGGCAACATGGATAAACACAGAGGACACTATATTAAGTGAAATAAGGTAGGCACAGACACCCCGTGATCTCACTCTAAGTCGGAATCTACGAAAGTTGATCCCGTAGAAGCAGACGGTAGAAGGGAGGTCACCAGAGACTGGGGGGAGGTTTGTCAACAGGTACAAAGTTATGATCAGAAGAAGAATAAGTTCCGGTGTCCTACTGCACAGTAGGGTGGCTATAGTCAACAATGATGTGTTTTACATCTCAAAAGAGCTAAAAGAGAGAATTCCTTATACTCCCACTACAAAGAAATGACAAATTATTGAGGTGATAGATATGTTAATTGCCCTGACTTGATCATTACACAATGTAGGCATGTATCTAAACATCACCTTGTACCCTATTATATGCACATTATGTGTCAATTATAAGTAAAAACAAAAGGCCGGGCACAGCAGCGCACGCCTGTAATCCTAGCACTCTGGGAGGCTGAGGCGGGCGGATCACTTGAGCTCAGGAGTTCGAGACCATCCTGAGCAAGAGTGAGACCCCGCCTCTACTAAAAATAGAAAGAAATTAGCTGGACAACTAAAAATATATAGAAAAAATTAGCCGGGCATGGTGGCACACGCCTGTAGTCCCAGCTACTCGGGAGGCTGAGGCAGAAGGCTTGCTTGAGCCCGGGAATTTGAAGTTGCTGTGAGCTAGGCTGACGCCACGGCACTCCAGCCCACGTGACAGAGTGAGACTCTGTTACAAAAAATAAAAATAAAAAATAAAAAACATGCATCTGGGCATAGCTCACTCTGCTGAGGCAACCTTCCCGATCTGAGCAGCCCTGCCTACCCACTGGCCACCCTGCCACCCGCACCCTGCGACATTGTCACTCCCCTTCACCCACATGGAACTCAGAAACATGCTTGACCCAAAGGTTGACTTACGCAGGAGAAACTGTGTCCGGTGGAAGCATTTCCAGCACCGTGAAAGTGATGTTCTGGGACTTCCCTCTAAACCACAAGCCCTCTGCTACCTTTTATTCCACCTTTGCCCAGAGCCACATTTACTGAGTGGAAAGAATTCTGAATATGGGACCAGACCCCAGGTTCTCGTCCTAGTCCGGCTCATGACGCTGGTGAAAACATTCCGCCACAAAATGGGACGAGGCTGCAGCCGAAATTGGAGACCGTGTCCCCTACACTCTGTCACCCACGAGAGCAGGGTGAGGATGCTTCCAGCTACCCCCGGGGCTCCCCTCCCCTCCAAAGCGATCACCTCTCAGGAGGAATGCAGGCGTGACCTCCCAAGGATGCTATGTCCCTCGTGGTCACCTGTGGACACGTCCCTGCTCCGGGACAGGGAGCCAGTTCTAGGGCTCCAGCTCTGCTCCCTACTACTAGCTGTGTGGCCTTGAGCAAGTTACTCCGCCGCTCTGAGGCTCAGAACCTTATATTTAAAACCAGGGTCCCAGTATCTACACACCACAGGGCTCTCGGGAGGACTGAAAACACGTTAAGGTCTTAGCACAGAGTCGGGCACATGTGAGTGTCCAATAAATGGAGCCTCAAGCCACGTAAAAGTATGTGGCAGCCTCAGACGTGAACAGCGGTCACGGAAGGGCCTGGCTCCTCACTGTCCGATAGAAACATAACGCGAGTTGCACATGTGGCGTAAGTTTTCTAGAAGCCACATTTCAAAAAGAAACAGAAACAGGTGAAGTTAATTTTAATATATTTTATTTAATCCAATATACCCAAATATTCTTTTGCTACATAATACACATTAAAAATAATTAATGAGACTTGACATTCCTTTTTTCCTTAACATGTCTTCAGACTCTGGGCTACATTTTCCATTCACAGTGCATCTCCATTCAGATGCCAGGTTCTCCTCAACCACTCGATCAGTATCTAGAGCTCATAAAATTTACAGTTGTAAAAGTAAATTCATATGCCCAAGTTGTTCCAAACATACTTTAAGAGTTTCCCAATAACTTTTTGAATCCTTAGATCTGTCTTTTTATAGTTTTTTTTTATCCCCCACCCCTTCCCTGCTGGCAGGCTGCAATTGTTTTTAAAATTTAAAATACATTAAGATCTAAAAAAAATTAAAATTCAGTCTCTCGGCACCACCAGCCGTACATTAAGTGCTCAGAAGCCTCACGTGGCTGTCGGTTACCATCCCGGCCAGCGCCCATTCGGGTGTGCCGGGATGCGGACCAGGAGCTTGGCAGGCCCATTCGCTGGGAGCCCCCTCCCCTGCCGTGTAACAGAAACGTGCCCCTGCTAAAGGACTGGGACCATGGTGCCATCAGAGGCAGCTGGTGCCCCAGAGGGCTCTGCGCGGGCCTCGATGCCCACACACCCTCCTGCTTGCCCAGCGCCATCACAGAAACGCCCCCTAGGAGCCACCTTTGTGCCAACCTCACGGCTGCCCCGACCAGGGGAGGTCCCTCCACACGACACAAGGACACGCCCCTGTTCACAGCCTAAGGCCCCGCCCACTGACGACAAGTCTTGAAACATCGCGGCAGCGAGGACCAAGATGCGTGCCGACTTGCTAGCCAGCCTCCTCTCTGAAGACACTGGCCCGCCTGCGATCGTCTCCAAGTGCGTGCTGGAAGCGTGTGGGCGTCACGCGGGGAGGCGAGAGCACGAGCCGGGAGGGACGGCCTGCCAGCAGGGAGGACGGAGGAAGCTATGAACAGCAGACCCGAGGACTCGGACAGGATGGCGCCCGGGAGCCTCCGGTGCGGGCGAACTGTGCACCCCACCCGCAGCGGTGGCTGCGACCACAGCCCAGGCCGGGCATCGCAACTAGGCGGAGTCGCCACGAAAGTGCATCCGCTCTCCTGCCTTCTGCAACAGGGCACGTGGAACACAGCAAGGCGTTAAGGGGAGACTTCCGCACAGAACAGCAAAAGGAAGCTCGTGAGCTGCCCAGGAGCTGCCCATTCTCCAGAACACCAAGAGATGACTGTGGTGGGCACGCCGAGATGCGTGTATTTTAAAACAGCAAAAACGTTTAAAACAATCAAGAAAAGATACAGAAATCATTTACATTTTGTTGACAAAATTATTCTTATGTGCCTGATCTTGGACACACTGTTCGTTAATCTGTCTGATGTTTGACTTCCCCAGTGGAACACACGCTCCATGCGGGAGCTTGTATTTCCGTTCACTTGCTGCTGTGGCCCCTGTGCCGGGCACTCGATTCAGTGGCTGGCTGGCTTGACTGACTCCACGCTGCCCCCCAAACTCAACACCCTTCTGTCATTCAAGAAGTATTTTCCTGACGGGTTACCTGCTCCAAGTTTTGTGCAATTTTTTTTTTTTTTTGAGACAGAGTCTCACTCTGTTGCCCGGGCTAGAGTCCCATGGAGTCAGCCTAGCTCACAGCAACCTCAAACTCCTGGGCTCAAGTGATCCTCCTGCCTCAGCCTCCCCAGTAGTAGCTGGGACTACAGGCATGCGCCACCATGCCCAGCTAATTTTTTCTACATATGTTTTTAGTTGTCCAGCTAATTTCTATTTTTTTTTTAGTAGAGACGGTGTCTCACTCTTGCTCAGGCTGGTCTTGAACTCCTGAGTTCAAGTGATCCTCCCCCACTGGCCTCCCAGAGCGCTGGGATTACAGGCGTGAGCCACCACGCCCGGCCCAGACTGAATTTTTCACATAGGAAAGTTCTAAGTAGTCAAGTCAAAAAGCTCTACATTGCCCACTTACCTGCATCAGGTTCCAAACTGCCCCCAGACACAGCATGGCAACTTTTTTCAAGCCCAGGAAGTAGGGGACAGCACAGCAAATACCCTCCCAGCGGCCTGGAGTGCCAGCTGTGGGGGCAGCGGCAGGACCCCCCCTCGCCCTCCCCACACCTGGGCTGCCAGACTCCGCTCCCACCGGACGGGCAAACAGCCCCAGCTTTGCTCTGGGCAGCCCCCATCGCCACCAGCCATGCAGAACCTGCAGCCACAGAACGGCCACTTCTACCTCAGAGGGGCCCCGGCAGGGCTTGGCAGGTCCCCGAGACCCGCGTGTGGTGGCCCAGCAGACGGAGCTGCGCCCGCAGCAGCGTTTGTACCCGTGTTTGATTTCTGCTTCGAGAGACAAGGAAAACGTTCCCCCTAAAGGCCAGCTGTGCACGGGACACGCATTTCCGGATTAACAGCTCTGTGAGAGATGTTTCCAGCAAGCCGATGACCCGTCTGTGATGTCTGTAATTATATCCATACAACATACGAACCTCAGCATACTTTTAATAAGCAGTTGACTCTCTGACATAAAATATTTGCATCTCAACCAAATTCACCGAGCATGGAGCAGCCCCGGGGTACCCAGTCACTGAAACCACTGCCATCGGTCAGTCCCCCCGGCTACACGGAGAGCCAAGGCGCCAACAGCGACTTCCTGCCCGCTCCAGGCACGGGCTGAAGGCTCTCTCGCCTGGAGTTTCGACGTCACCAAACGCCTTCTGCCCACTGTCCTCCACTGAACGGCAGGACCTATGTCACGGAAAAGCCACCCCTCCTGCCCCCAAGCCAGAAATCCGAGAAGCCCCATGGAGCCTCCACCTTCACTCTGCCACCAGACTGCTCCGAGGACCCACGGCGGGTCCTAGGCCAGCCGCCAGGGCTGCCGCGGTGCCCAGACGCGGCACACACACGCTCTGCAGGACCCACGACCAGCACGGCCGCCAACCGCCTTCTCAGCGCAGCCGGAACGCTGCGTCCTCCAGGAAACCGGCTGGAGCAGGGCCCGCGGGACCCAGCTCACGGGGCAGCAAGTCCACGGCAGCAGTCGTTCTCGACGGCTCCATCAACCCCCACACTCGATCCAGCAACGCCCCCACGGCCCCTCTCTCCAGAGTCCATCCAGAGCTCACGCCCTTCCCACGGCCACCACCCAGGTCTGAGTGGCCGCCATCTCCGACTCGGAGCACTGTGGCAGCCTCCTCCCCGGTCCCGGCCAGAGCAGCCAGAGCCATCTGTGAAAACGTCAGTCGGGCACCGTCATTCCTGCGCCCCGAATCCTGCAACGCTCAGAGGCCGGCTCGTGGGGTGGGTTGTCGGACGCTCGTCACCAACACTGTGCCTGACCCCAGCAGTCCGTAAGGCCCACCGACCCTGTCTCAGGGAAATGTGTCGCATGCGTGAAAACGCCGCAGCATCACAAACGAAGCCCAGCACACTGGAATACTTTTTTAGAAATGCGTGGCACAGTGATCTGCACCCACTGAAGAGTGAGGTCTCACAGGTGCAGTAATTTCAAAGTGGAGATGAGCAGAAATATTTCTAGATATCCGAAACAGTTTTTACGTACAATAAAAACATCTCATTTCTGTTGTGGACAAAGCCACAGGTCTCTCTATACTTCTATGGGATATTTTGGGGTGTGTTTTGTTTGCTTTTTGTTTTTAGGTTTGTTTGTTTGTTTTTAACTGCATTCACAATCGAAAGGGGTGTTAAATTTCACTTAAAGGGTAGTAAGAATAAAAAGTAAAGATGCAACTCTTTTCCCATCCAAGTTCGGAGACTCCATGAACTCTACCCGCAAAGCCCCGGGGAGGGGCTGGCGTGGTCTGCAGCCCTCCCTGCTCCCCACCCACCCACTGCTATCAGAGCCGTGCCAATACAACCAGCCACATTAGCTATTTAAATGTGAATCAACATTAGCTGAAATCAAATAAAATTGACTGTTTGGTTCTTTAGCCACATATAGCTAGAGGCTACCATATTGGACAGTGCAGAATAGACCATTTCCTTCATCACAGATAAAGTTAAATAATGTAACTGCTGTGACAAAAGCTGAGCACAAAGTAAGCGTCCAGTGTCCTCCGCCCTTCCCCGAGCTCCAGACGCCCCGGGGCCCCTCGCCGCCTTCTTGGAGCCCGCGTGCGGGCAGCTGCCCGTCCCCACGGCACGCCTGCTCAGGCTCGGGAGGGTGAACCAGCATCCTCTTCGCTCCCCACTGCCGCTGCACAGCCATGGTGCCATCGCCCCATCGTACAGAAGGAGGCGTGGCAGCCCCAAGAGGGTACGGAATGTGCCCGTGGGCAGGAAACTGGACGCTCACTGAATCCCTGGAAGGGCTGAAATGGGCCCCAGGTGGCCCTCCAGAAGCCCGCCGAGCTGCGCCGCCCTGCAGTCTGGAAGGTGGGTGCGGGAGACAGAATCCAACGGCCTCCCGAAGATGTGCGCGTGCTAAACCCAACCTGGGAATGCTCGCGTCTCACGCCAGAGGGGAGTTAAGGCAGCGGATGGAATTGAGTCTGCAAACTGGCTGACTCTAAGGTGGGCGATTATCTTGGATTACCCGGGTGGGCCCCAAGGCAATCACACGGTGCTTAAATGCAGAAGACGAGTGGTCAGTGTCAGAGCCACGCAGCGCGAGGAGGACACCCCCGCTACTGCTTTGGAGACGGACGGGTCCGTGAGCCAAAGTGTAACGACAGCCTCTAGAGGCTAGGAACGGCAAGAGGACGATTGTCCCCTAGAGTCCCCAGAAAGGAATGCAGCCCTGCCTGCCTCCTCCTCGATATTAGCCCGTGGGCTTTCTGACCATCCAGACTAAGATAATAAATTTGTTATGGTAATGCGTTATGGCAGCCATAGGGAATTAATACAGATTTTAGTACCAGAAGTGGGGAGCCAACAGATACCTAAAAGTGTGGAAGTGGCTTTATAAGCAGGTGCACAGTCTAGAAGGATTTTAAAGAGCATGACAGAAAAGCCTAGATTTCCTGATACAGGCTATCAGCAGAAACACAGATGTTAGCAACGTTACTAAGTAGGGACTCGGAAGGCATGAGGAACGTCGTAGCAAGAACCTAAATCACTTTAGAGGGTACGTCGATTGTTGCGAATGGGCGGTTAGTAGAAATAGGAATGTTCAAGGTGCTACTGGTAAGGGCTGGGAAGGAAACGCGAAGAAAGAGGATCCCTATTCTACAGTGGCCAAAAAAAAAAAACTTAGGAGAATTGTGCCCTGTGGTCATGCAAAAAGCAAATCTTGCAAACGATTAATTTGCATATTTAGTGAAGCAAAAGCCCAGGAGCAATGATAAAGGTGTGGCCAGGTTTCTTCTTGCTGCTAGTAGTAAAATGCAAAAGAGAGGCGATAAGTTGAAGGAAGAATTGTCAGGCAAGAAGGAACCAGGGCTTGATGATTTGAGGCAATTCTCAGCCTATCCAGATTGTAAAGACCTTTAAAATTAAGAGACTTACTACCAAGAAAGTGTGTCCTAGGGCCAAAACTGAGAAGTGTCTTAACAACCTGTGGCTAGTACCTCAGGGAGATCCAGAGGTCAGAGTATTCACTCACCTGGGGGCTCTTTGGAAAGATTAGGTGTGTCACTTATGTATCTCCCCGGACAGAGGTGAGGTTGTCTAGGAAAGACAGTGGAGGAGGAGGCCAACAAGGTTCCTAAGAACATCACACCAGCAGAAGCACTGCCAGTGTTTACTGAAGGGGCAGAGAAAATGCAAAAATGGAAGAAGACTGTAGGACCCCAAACGTAAGGTAGAGGAAAACTGAGTTGTATGTTCAAAGTAATGCCCAAAAACTTGCACAAAAAAGCAAACTTGCTTGACCAAGGAAAGGAAGTAGAGGTCATCCCAATCATAAATAGCTCTTGAGTACATAGTATGTGTTAAACTCTGCTCTAGGTACAATGGTGACCAAAACAGACACTGGCCCTTCCCCTTCCTGCATGGACTTACAGCACAGAGGCAGAGAGAGGCGTTAACCAGACAAGCACACAAATGAACCAGAGAGCACCCCCACAATGAGAACCAGTAAGGAGAGAGCCTCATTGTGTCAGTAAAGGATACAAACAGGGGCCCAGATCCGCGCAGGAAATCAGACCAGGCTGCCTTGGGGAACTTCCAGTTGCACCAAGAGATACTTCTCCCTTAGGAGAAGCCAGTTAATGTGAACTAACCTCCTACAGAGGATAGCTTACAAACTCTGAATAAGGGCCGGGCGGGGTGGCTCATGCCTGTAATCCTAGCTCTTGGGAGGCCGAGGCGGGCGGATTGCTCAAGGTCAGGAGTTCAAAACCAGCCTGAGCAAGAGCGAGACCCCGTCTCTACTATAAATAGAAAGAAATTAATTGGCCAACTAATATATATATAAAAAATTAGCCGGGCATGGTGGCACGTGCCTGTAGTCCCAGCTACTCGGGAGGCTGAGGCAGAAGGATCGCTCGAGCCCAGGAGTTTGAGGTTGCTGTGAGCTAGACTGATGCCACGGCACTCACTCTAGCCTGGACAACAAAGTGAGACTCTGTCTAAAAAAAAAAAAAAAACTCTGAATAAAATATTTTTCAGTACTCTGAGAAAAATCAAAAAAGCTAATTAAGATAGTGAAGGAAGAATTACCAGGCCAAAATCTACAAAAGGGTAAGGACATAAAAAAAGCAAGCCAAGAATTTCAAAGCCACCTTTGCCTTGAGGACATTCTCTGATCTAGAAAAAACACAATGCAAAGTTGGCGGTGACCTCCTAGGATGATGAGGGGGACAAAAGTCAAAGCTTAAGTCCACCCATGTCAGATGAGCTCATAAAGGGCTTCGGTCTCAGAGCGAGGGCGAACCACAAGTAAACCAGCCTTCTTGTGGGCCTGCGGCTCATGTTCAAATAACCTGAGAGGTTAAGGAATCTCTAATTTGAATTAACTGACAGTATCCCACAGCCCAGCATAAGAAAATGAAGAAAATCCTCTCTAGAAGAATTACTCCTATAATAATTTTTAATGTTAATGACCAGCACGTAATCAAAAATAACCAGACACGCAAGCAAATGAGACACCATGAAAGAAGTAACTGAAACAGATTCACAATGCTTCAGATAAAAGAATCTTCTCAGAGTCTATAAAACAATTATGTTTATAATGTATTAATATAAAAAAATTTAAAAAAAATGGAAAATATCTACAAGGGACAACTGTTCTAAGAACCAAAGGATCAGTAAGAGTTAACTGGGTGAAAAGGAAAAGAGAAGGGTGTGGGAGGAAAGGCGTCCCCAGACAAGGGACGAGCAGGTTCCACGTTCTACCCCCCACAAGGCTGCGTGTGTCGGATTCGTGGGGAGATGCCAGCACAGCTGGATGCAGAAAACAAGGGGGCAGAGGGTGACATCAGGAACTGAGATGAGTAGAGGCCGGACTCCATTTTGGTCTCTGTGCTGAGAACTACCGAGGTCCCTGTCTTTGTCCATTTGTGTTGCTATAAAGGAGTACCTGAGATTGGGTAATCTGTGAAGAAAACAGGTTCCCTGGGCTCACTGTTCTGCTGGCTGGAAGGCTGGGCATCTTCCACTCGTGGCGAAAGGTGAAGGGCAGCTGGCCTGGGCAGAGGTCACACGGCGAGAGAGGAAGACGACAGGGGAGATGCCAGGCTCTTTTTAACACCCAGCTCTCGTGGGAACTAACAGAGCAAGCACTCGCCCAAGACCTCAGGGACAGCACCAAGCCATCCACGAGGGACCCACCCGCGTGACCCAGACCCTTCCCAGCAGGCTGCACACCCAACACTGGGGATCAGGTTGCAACGTGAGGTTTGGAAGATCAAACAAGCAAACCACAGAGAGCCTTGAGAGGTTTTAAAGGGAAGCTGAGCCAGACAAACGTGGGTCTTGGAAGATCACTGTAGTCTCCTGCTCGGCTCTGAAAGGACCTTCTCCCCATGTCCGCTGGTGGCTCACAGCACTCCTGAGATGCAGGCCGAGCTGACACCACTGCCCCCCTCGAGCAGACGGCAACACAGAGAGACCCTCAGAGAGGCCGTGGCTCATTTCAAGGGCCCTGTTGAGGAACTCGGAGCTGTTTGGGATCCTTTCATCTGGGAGCACAGCACGGGGGGCAGGAGGGGCAGTAGGAGGGGCAGTCCCCGTTGGCAGAGTCAACTGGAGCATCCGCCACCCAAGGCCTGCTAGGACTCAACAGCCACAGCCGGGGGGTCTCCCGGCACCATGGCCTTGGGGAATCTGGCTCCCGGTCCACACGTGTCTCACAGCGGCCTGTGTGTGCATGTGCGTGCACACGTGTGTGTGCAGAAGGGCGGGGCGGGGCCAAAGAAGAAGGGCAGCCAAGATTTTCGTCCCCAATGCTGAGCTGAGCCCGGAAGTGCAGAGCGGCTAAGCAAGCCCCACAGAGCAGCCCGTGTTTGCTGGGAGGTCAAACAAACGCACCCCGCCCCAGTGGCCCATGAAGTCCCTCCCTCCTCGTGCAGGTGGGAGGTGCCATACACACTTCACCCACTGGGGCCCGGCCACCCCGCCCTCCCGCGCTCATCACCACCAGCCGCCGGGCCTTGGTTCCTGCACACCAGGGAGCTGCCAGCCGCCCCTCAGCCCGCAGCAGGCTCCCAGGGGACCCTCGGGAGCCAGCACCCACCCCTGCCCCTGCTCCGAGCCTGCCAGGGGAGCCCCGAGGGGGTGGCAGGTGGACCCCCATCAGCCCGGGCTCCCGGGCAGCGCGGGGCCTTTGAGGGGAAAGTTCACTTCGTCAATCAGCCCATTGTTGGCCTGCCAAGTGCAGGCTCGTCCTCCCCCGTGTGTCACTGGTTGCTGTTGACACAGATGTCAACTGTCAAGGGCGCCCTCCGCCCTCCGCCTCCCTCCCGGGCGTCCCGCGGGCCCGGCACCAGGGCCTCTGTCGCAACGCTCCCCGCCGGCCCCTTGCGAGAACCCGGGTTGCCACACCTTCGGAATTGCCAAAACTTGACTGGATACTTCATCATGCGGATTGGCCGTGGCGGCTGCAGCCGCCACAGCCCGGCATGGCAGATACTTGACGGCTTGCCAGGTGACAAATCCCGGCCGAGCGAAACCTGCAGACTTCACAGTATCTGCGGGGCAGGCGTCCCCCCGCCCAACACGAGTGGCAGGTGGTGGCTCTCCGGGGCCATTTCCAGCACAGGGAGAAAGAGGCCACATGCCCACAGTCCGCGCGTAGGTGGGCCCAGCCAGCATTGACACCACAGCACTGGCTGAGCTGCCCCAGCCCCAGACCCACCCCGCCTGCCCACGGGCAGGGCTGGGGAGCAGCGGGCCCCAGTGGCCCCGACCCATTCCTGTCCCCACCAGTCCCAGCGCACCTCTGGAGAGAGGACGCGTGCACCATGGCGGCCCCCAGGTGGAAAAGGCCACGCGAGCGCCAGGGCAAGGTGGAGATTCCCGAGACGCGCTTATTGCCCAGGCCCAAGGAGAGCCGTTAAAACTCAGGGAAAAATACGTGCTCCATGGGCGGCTTCGCCCCACGGGCCGCGTGACGCCGCGCAGTCGTCTTCATGTCTACGGTTTCCATAAAGGCCACGCAGCGTGGCCAGGGCTTTGGGCGAGAAGAAGAGGAAAGCAGGGCCCCGGTTCCGACAGGGCACACACGCGACTCCAGCACGAGGCCGGACGCCCAGCGCACAGGCCCGGCAGTCGCGAGGCGGGAGGAACACTGCGCCCAGTGGGGCTGGGCAGGCGCCAGGGCAGCGTGGCGCGCTCCAGGAACAGAGACTGCAAAGCGGGCACGAGGGCAGTCCTGCACGAGGACAGGGAGCCTGGACCCACGGCCCAGCTGGGCCTCGCTGGCGTAGCCCCCATCGCCACTGCTATTCAGGGAGGGAGACCGAGGCCTGCAGGGAAGGGACTTCCCGCCGTCACTCAGCCAGCTGGGGACCCGTCCGAGGCTCGGCTCTGAGGCCACTGCCCAGGTGCCATCCGGGGCTGCTGCAGCGGGCAGAGGACGCCGCCCTGGGCCCCGTCTCGGGACACGCTGCCACGCACGGCCAAGAGCAGGCACGACTTCGCACCTGGAGCCCAGTCCCACGCGCTGTGGCAAGAGCCTGGGAGGGAGGACAGGTGAGGAGCTCCACGGCACCCCGGCCTCGCTCGGGCCAGGATGGGTTGACAGGATAGGGCCTTGGGTCTTCAGCTTTTGAAATATCTGTGAAATCGCTATTTTGAAATCTTGCTCGATTTTGAAATTTCTTCATGATAAATCCAAATCTGGTTCTGATGAGTTGACACCCGGAGCATCAGCCTGGTATGTGGTAAACCGTACCCCCGTCCCCATGACCTGGGGCCGGCTCCACGGGTCCCCGCCGAGGCCCGTCAGCAGGGGACCCGCACGGTCAGGGCTCTGCCCTGGGAAAATGCCGCCAGCAGGACGCACACGGCATCACCAAGGCGGCACACACCTCGGCTCCCTCCCGCGTGGCCTCTGGGCGCCGAGCCCCAGATCCCGAGTCTGGCACGAGCCCCTGCACACCACGGCATCCGACGTTCGCTGGCCTCGCAACCCCAATGCTGATGCCGAAACTCAGCCAAGCGCCCGGCGCTGCAGTTCACCTGCTAGACGGAGTCAGCCCACGGCTTCCTCCTCCTGCAAACCTCCACCAGTTGAACGGAGGCACCGCCAGGGAAGACCCCCAGCCCCGCAGACCACAGCCTTGGCCCGCGACCCAGGTCTACACTCATAAAACAAGCCCACGAGAGGCCCAGGGCCCAAAGACGCTAAGTGGCTTGCTTTCCTGCTGCAGGGAGCAGGTGCCCCAGAACACAGCCAACCGCAGGGGGAGCATGTGGAAAGCTCCGGAGCTGGGGCCACTGACCCTGTGCTCCAGAAGGTCCGTAAGAGGGCACGGGCCCCAGCCCCCGCACCATCACACCTTGACCATCGGGCTGGCACCAAGAACAGTGCCCAAGGGAACACAGCGGTTGCAGTGAAGAACATTCCGGAAGGCTGGCCTATTTCCTAGGCCAGGATTTCCTCCCTGGGACAGGGCGATCATGGAAGCAGGATGCTGCTCTGAGCAGGTGAGGCGGGCAAGGTGTGTCGGGGCGGTGTAGACTGCGTAGATGTGGCAGGGGCAGGGCCCTCCGTGAGAGGCCTCAGTGGACACTGCTTTATCATCTTCGTTTTCTGCCCTGAAGGAAACTCAGTCAGTTCACACCGCAGCAGGACACAAGGGTCCACCAGTCACGCAACGCAGGCCATGATTCAAGTTCTGTGTACCTTGGACGGCTGAACCATGCTTGAGAAATACCTCCGAACGCCGTTCAGCTATTCGGCAAACCCCGGGTGTTTCCTAAGCAACAGGCTCAGACCCAGAGCAGCCCTGCGTGCAGCAGGGGCAGGCGGGGGTAAATGGGACACCCTGAATGCACAGGCCCCCACGACCCCTTCCAAGGCCACCCCAGGAAGATCTGCTGATGCTGAGATCTCGGAGTGTGGCCGGGAGACCTCGGGCTCTGACCCCGCACCAGCCACACAAGCGGCTTCAGCTCTGGCCTCGGCCGCCCCACCTGTGTAACAGAGATCATAGGAGCTGCCCTGGGTATCACACCTGGAGCCCACCCGTGTGGGGGGGGCTGAGTGACAGAGGTGGTGCTCCCAGCGGGGAGGGGGCCGGAGCACGGGGCCCTCCTTGGGAAGGGCTCTCCACCCTGTCCTCGTGTCCCGTCGGCCCACACCTCCTCCAAACAGGTCTCCTGGCAGGCCACCACCCCTGCGTCTCCTTCCCAGAGCTGCGCCACAGCCCAGGCCGAGAGCCAGTCACCCTCCCGCCCCAGGCCGGGGCAGCAGCATGACACAACTCGACACCCTGATTAATCCCGCTCAACGTCAGTGCCAGGACGGAGCTGGGGAAGGAGGCAGGTCCTCGCCGTGACTCACCTGCCAACGAGGTCACTGCCCGCAACACCAGGGCAGGTCTGACCTGGAGGTGACCCTGCGCGTCCGTAGGGAGGTCCTCTCTCTCCACCTTAAATCTCTCTCCCCTGACATCTATGATGGCTTCAGTTCTGACCATTGGACTGAATTTTGGGGGGGCTGGGTGTGGTGGCTCAGGAGTTGGAGACCAGCCTGAGCCAGAGCGAGACCCTGCCTCTACTAAAAATAGAAAGAAATTAGCCAAACAACTAAAAATAGAAAAAAAAAATTAGCCGGGCATGGTGGCTCACATGCCTGTAGTCCCAGCTACTCGGGAGGCTGAGGCAGGAGGATCGCTTGAGCCCAGGAGTTTGAGGTTGCTGTGAGCTAGGCTGACGCCACGGCACTCTAGCCCAGGCAAGAGAGTGATACTCTGTGTCAAACAAAAAAAAAAAAAATTTTTTTTTTTCAATGCTAGAGACTTTTCAATGCTCAGGAGTTCCCTGTTAATAATTAATGTTTTTTTAACAGGTGTACGAGTCATTGTTTTAAACACTAATTTAAGCCTCATAACAACCCTGCAAAATAGAGGTTCTTACTATGCCCATTTCACAGATGAGCGAAAGGAGACAGGTGTAGAAACAAGCCCAAGGTCACGCAGCCAGTGAGCTGCAGACCCCGGAATCTAATCCAGGCAGTCTGAGTTGAGAGCCCACAATCTTAATCTTCACCCCTTCACCCATCGGGGCTGGTTTAGGGACAGAGCATGAGAGGTGCATGGTGGTATCTCGGAAGCCACCAAAGGAGGCAGAAAGAGCAGAGGCCGGGGCTCCAGTCCTACCCGTTCTAACCAAAGCAGCTTTATCTCAATTTTTAAAAACAATTTCTCATTAGATTTTTAATTTCAATCTAATTGTAAAAATGGGTCCTTTCATAAACACAGCTCTGAAATTTTCTTCTTCAGCTCACACTTTATGGAATTCCATTCCTTGGGGGGAGCAGGGTCTTCCAATCTGGGGCGTAAAACACACAGGAGCCTGCTGAGAAGAACTTGGAAGACTCTGGAATCTGCTGGGAGTCATCTAACTCAGGGCCTTGGAAACCAGGGTCCTCCTCCCTTCTTCCCAGACCCTCTTGGGCCCAGAAGAGAAGCATGACCACAAGGTCCAGAGACGTGGCCGGCACCAGCAAAGAGACTGGGGGACCCGAGTCCTCTCCCCTCCACGAACAGACACCCCCTGCTTCGGCCTGTCCTCGGCAACGGACTCAGACGGGTGGCCCCGGAGTGGCCCCCAGAGTGAAGCCAGGGAGCAGGACAGGCCTGGCCCCCTCCCCCCACACCTGCAGCACCCTCAAGGCAGCCCCGAGTCCGCCCCAGGCGACACCAGGCCGAGGGGCTCGGCCACGTGGGGCAGGTGAGCGCGCAGCCCCTGCTCGGCCCACGCGCCCGGCTCCGTCGGCCCTGCCCGAGCCACAGGGCTCACGTGAGGCCCGGCCGCCCCCGCCGCCCCGCCGGGGCCTTTCCCAAGCCCCACACTGGCAATTACTCCCAATTACACGATGTGACAAGACACTGGGGCACTCGGCTCAGGCCCTGCGTTATGCAACGCTTTTAATCCTCTTACTTAAGGCGGAAAACCGATACGGTGCTCCGAGTTCACGTGAATGACTGGAAAAATAATTCTAAGAAATAAAAACATCACCGTCAATATCACCTTACAGGCTCCCTGAAAGGCCTGAAAGGATGCGTGCTCCGGACCTGCCAACGCCCCCTGCTGAACTCGCCTCGGCCTCTGGCGGGAGAGTCCGGGCAGGAGGGCGCGGCAGAGATTCCCAGGCGGGGGTTCCTCGCGGCGCGGCCCCGAGCTCCGCCGGCTGTGCCCACGGTCGCGGCCCCCAGAGCACCCGGGCTGTGCAGGCCGGAGCCCCCGTCCACACAAAGCTACTCGTGGCCTGAGCCCCAGCTTTCCTTCACCCCCAAGGCAGGTGCCACCACCCCGCAAGGCCGGGACACAGCCCCTACTGCCCGTCCCCAGAAGGCCCAGCCCTCCCGGACATGCCCGCAGGCCGGAGACGAGCCCCACAGCAAGGAGGAAGCTCCTTGAGCCCTCAGCCCCTGACAAGGTGGGGAGACCCGTGTCCCCGTCAGAAGGTCCTTAGCACAAGGCGGGCTCCCCGTCTTCTCCGCGATGAGCTCTGCCGTCAGTCCCTGCCACGCTGCCACGCTGAACTCACCCAAGGCCACCGGACACTCCAATTGCCGCCCAGCAGTAGGGGCAGGTAGACATGCAACGGGACCTGCCCTGGGGTACCCGCGCCCCAGCCCCGCCGGCCTTTGGGTGGGAGGGAGCAGCCCAGCACCGGCAGGTACAATTACAGCGGCTGGGCCCATTAACCCTGGGAATAAAGAGCCAGCCTGGTAATTACCCCTAATCCCCTTCGAGCCTTTGTCCGCTGGCAGCACTGCCCTAAGCCTAATGGTGTGAGATAAGTGGCCAGGCTCCTCCGGCAGGGCTTGAGCGGGGGCCCTGCCGGCGCAGGCCCACCGGGATGCCTCTCCTGAGTCTCCTTTGAGGAGACCCTCCACGCAGAGGCAGTTCCCACGGGACGCCCAGGGCCCTGGGGCTGCAAGATGGCAGCAGCGCTGGTGGCAGAGGGGGAGGAAGATTCCGGACGCTGGCGGGACCCGGTGTTCAGGTGACCAAGACTCACGCCACCTGGACCCCACAGCCATCTCCATAAGGACGTCCCGGTCACGCTCATGCGTGACTCCTGCGCTCGGGAGCCAGCACGGCGAGGGCCCGCGGTGCAGGGCTGCTCCCGGGGCAGCGTCTGCGGCACAGCCCAGGGGTCCACGGAGAGGACACTGTGACCAGGACACACAACACGCCTTTCGCCCTCTGGCTGCCCCTGGCCCCCACCCAGCGCCCGCCCCCGAGCAGCAGAGCTCACACTCAGAAGCTCCCGGGCGCAGCCGTGACATCAAGAAGGGGTGCCCGCCACGGCGCATCTCGGCACCCACGCGGCCAACACGGGGCGAGGCGTCCGTCCCCAGCTGCGCCGGCCCGTTCCCTCGGGACACGGCGCTCTCAGCTGCCCTCGTACTCCCTCTACACAGAGACACGGGTCCCTGCCCGTTTAAAGACGGCAGAGGTCCTGGGGACTGCTGCCGCATCTCGTTTCTCTAGAGAAATCAAAACCCAAGTGTTTAGGTAAAATCTCCGCACTGTTTCACATCAACAACTACTTGCAATAATTTAAAAACACTGGGTGACCCAGACCCAACGCGTCTGCAGGCCCCGGTTGTCCCGGATGCCTCGGTTTTCGGGCCCCCTACCCCGCCCCCAACCAAGCTCCTTGAGAGTAAAACCCACATCACACCCGTCTCCACACTCCCGGCCCCAGCACAGGCCTGGCACACGCACAGTCAGCGTGGAGTAGACGACCGGACGGTGGTGGGGAAACTGAGGGCAGAAGGTTGAATGCCCCACCAGGGGGACCGGGCTGGTGGACACAAAACACAGGTGAGCGGCCGAGCCCAAGCCTCTGGCCCCGGGCACCTACCATGGCACCAAGTCCCCAGCTAGAGGTTCCTGGAAATAGCCCTTCTCTCACCCCACAAGTCTTCCCTACCCACAGCTGGAGTGCAAATACTGGTATTTCACATGCAATATGACAACACGTCCCTCACCCCACCCGCAGACGATAGAGCTGCAGCCCCTTTGCAAGCATGACACGGGGGTGCATGTACGGTCCATAGGTTGTGCATGACATGGGGGTGCATATATGGTCCATGGGTTGAGCATGACACGGGGGTCCATGGGCTGAGCATGACACAGGGGTGCATATATGGTCCCTGGGTTGTGCATGACATGGGGGTGCATATATGTTGCATGGGTTGTACATGACACAGGGGTGCATATATGGTCCATGGGTTGAGCATAACCTGGTGCATGTACGGTCCTGGGTTGTACATGACACAGGGGTGCATATATGGTGCATGGGTTGTACATGACACGGGGGTGCATATATGGTCCCTGGGTTGTACATGACACGGGGGTGCATATATGGTCCCTGGGTTGAGCATGACACGGGGGTGCATCTATGGTCCCTGGGTTGTACAAGACATGGGGGTGCATATATGGTCCATGGGTTGAGCATGACACGGGGGTGCATGTACAGTGCCTGGGTTACGCACAAAGGTCTCCAGACCTCAGCAACCCTTCGATGCAGGAAGAACGACCCTCGTGAGGAAGAGTCCCTCCTCCCTGACCCCATGAGGCCCCTCTTGTGAATCCTGTGGCCACCGGGAGGAAACATAAATGGAGCCATCGGACAACAGGATCCTGACCCAGAGCTCCTGCCGAGCATCCCCGGTGGGGCCGGATCCCCTCCGCACGCGGCCACCAGCCCCAGAGGGATGCACGAGGGCGAACTCCCAGTGCAGCAGAGCAGCTCGGACGCCGCCCGTGTCCATTCTCTATCGGCGTGTGACAGCGCACCACAAACGCAGCAGCGTGACACAACACACATTTATCGTCCCCATGCATAAGGGTCAGGAGTCTGGGCTTCACTGCGTTTTCTCTTCTCAGGGTCTCATCTGAAAGCTACAAAAAAGGTGTCAGTGAGGCTGCGACCTCCTCTCAAGGCTCAGAATGGGGAAGGACTGCGGTCTCCCAACCGCATACGGCTGGTGGCACGCCCCGGCCGCTGCAGCCCACTGCACTGGGCATTTCCTGCCGGCTTGTAGCTGGAGGCCACCCTGCAGCCCGGGCTGGCTGTTGGGGCAGACTGCCCTCGGCTCCTTGCCATGCGGGCCCCCAACGCTGCTCGCCGCATCAAAGCCAGCAAGGGAGGGAGTCCCCTAGAGCAAGGCTAATGCTACAGTGTTATGCAACGTAGCGTGGAAGTGACAGCCTGTCATCTTCGCCATATTACTGGTTAGAAAGAAGTCACAGGTCAGGTCCCACTGTACCGAAGACAGGGGAAGGCCGGGCATGGTGGCTCACGCCTGCAAACCTAGCACCCTGGGAGGCCGAGACAGGAGGATTGCTTGAGCTCAGGAGTTTGAGACCAGCCTGAGCCAGAGCGAGACCCCTATTCTCTACTACAAATAGAAAAAACATTAGCCGGGCATGGTGGTGCACACCTGTAGTCCCAGCTACTCGGGAGGCTGAGGCCAGAGGATTGCCTAAGTGAGCCCAGGAGTTTGAGGTTGCTGTGAGCTGGGCTGACGCCACAGTACTCTAGCCTGGGCAACAGAGTGAGACTGTTTCAAACAAACAAACAGGCAGGGGAATGACACAAGGGCATGAGTTCCAGGAGGAGTGTCCACCACACTGCTAACACAGAGCAAGAACGTCTCTGTCGCGTCAGTGCAGAAGTGCCGAGGGAAAGGAGGGTGGGGAACACCGGCGGCACCACCTGGGAGCGCGAGCGAGCGGACAAGTGGTGCCCACGCGGTTCCGCGCTCTGCAGCTGCCCAGCCCGTGCCGCGCCGGCCTTCGAGGAGCTGCTGTGCGTGGAGAACCTCAGACGGGCAGGAGAATGGGGGGCAGCAGGTGCCTCGGAGGCAGAAGTGCAGTTGGAAAAGAAAACAGACTGGTTTAAAAAGTCTTTAAGAAGAGGAGCGAGACCCCCCAGCTGCCTTCCCTAATCCCTGCCAACCAGGAGACTCTTCCCTTCCCAACTTGCAGGAGACGGCGGGTTGATCCTCTGGACCCAGGGACACACGACAGACCTGAGGAGTGTGGCGAGACGCCACTCTGGGAACGGAAGCGGCTACGACAGTTAACATACCGAGCAGCGAAATCCCCTTCTGGCTCTGAGAGCCACACGTGTCAGGCAGGAGACCGGGTGGGTCCTCTTTGAGACAAACTAGTCCATGACAAACTCGAAGATGTGTCATTTCAGCGTTCCCCATCAAAAGAAGTAGCTCCGTGTCCAATCTCATCATCGGGAGGCCCAGTAGCCGGCAGGCCCCGCCGTGCCCAGAGAGCTCCCAGCCAGCATTCTGGTGTCTTTCCTCAAACACAAACCAAGAACCAGACATGGACAAGAGCCTCCAGCGCAAGAGACGGGACTAAAACCAGAGAAAAGATATGGCAAAGGGAGGAAAGGAAAACTCCAGAAAAAAAACCCAAAAAACTATAATTACTATTCAGAGAAATGAGAGACCATAAATCGTATATGAGACTTGCAAGCTACCAAAAAGAAAGAAAAACTTCTAAGAATTTGAAAATACAAAAGCAAGAGTAAAACAATCCAATAGAAGCTTGTAAGACAAAAGTCAAAACCATAGTCTAGAAGAACGGTTCCCAAAATGCGGTCTTCAGACCCTGAAGCCCTTTTAGGAGGTCCACAAGGTCAAAATTACGTCCATTATGTGCCTTTTTTCGCTGCAGTGCGGTTTGCATGGACAGTGCAAGAGCCACTGTGGGTAAAGGTGCAGGTGCCTTAGCAGTGGCAGCAGACTGTACTACAGTCGTCACTACCGCACACTCACAGTCAAAATAAATGTCAGCCTCACGCAATGATGTACTTGATGAAGCAGTAAAAGTGGGAGTACACGTCCTTCTACTATTTTATGTGACAAAATGGGAAGCACACATAAAGCACCTCTGCCGCATACCAAAGTCCCACGGACGGTTGTCTCAAAGAAAAGCGCCCGCGCCGCTGATCGGGTTGCAAGATAAACTAGGCACATTTTTCGCGGAGTGCTATTTCTACCTGAAAAAACAACTGACACTCAAATTATGGTTATTCAGGCTTGGCTGTGTGGCATTATATTTTCCTGAAAATGAGCAGCCTAAGCCTGTCAATGCAAGGAAAATAACTGGCAGTATTTGTGACTAACAAAAAAAAGTGGGCTTTTGAGCAAAAGTAGAGTCTTGGAAAACATCTATCACGACGAGCTTGAGAGCTTTCCAATGTGTACTTTTCGGCTGAGATCACTGGCAATATTTACAAATCTGGTTGTTTGATACTATGTAAAGAAATGTGTCAACACTCGAAAGATCTATATAACTCAGTGAACCAGTATTTTCTAAATGACCAAGGTATGAATGTTACAAAAGCAGTCACAGGTAAAATTCTACACTACAACTAACCTTTAAGAATATACCCTTGTTGAGTGCTGGTATGATATCAAAGGATATTCACAATCATCTGAAAAGCTTATTAAAACCCTCTTTCCCTTTTCCAGCTACCCATCTGAATGAAATCAGACTTCATAAACTTCAAATCAAAACCTATCAGATAAAATGCAGAGACAGCTGAGACTACAGCCGTCCTCCATTAAGCCACACGTTAAAAAGAATTGCAAAAAAATAAAACAGTATTTTTTTTCACTACATGTTTTTGATTGGGGAAATATATCCATGTTTTTATAAAATTATATTAACATGTAATGGATTCATTTCTCGAAATTAACAAATATTTTTAAATGTTCTCAGCATTAATTTCTAATGTGGTAAATGTCAATATATATACTCCACATTAACACAAGCTCTTCAGGATTCTCAGTGATTTTTAAGAATGTGAAGAAGTCCTCAGACAAAAGTGGACCTGAAACCTAGAGGTGTAAGAGCTCCTGGTGCAGAAAGTAAAATGATAAAAAGATGGAAGAGAAAAGGTGGATTAGAGCATCAGTTCAAGTAGTTTAATATTTTTTTTAAAAAATCCAGAAAAAGAGAAAACAGAGTGAATGGAGGGGGAAAATGTTGTCTTTTTATAAATCCCTGGAAGTTTTCAGATTTAAAAGTACCTACACCAAGTGTCCAAAACAATAGATTTTTTTTTTTTTTTTTTTTTTTTTTTTTTTTTGAGACAGAGTCTCACTTTGTTGCCCAGGCTAGAGTGAGTGCCGTGGCGTCAGCCTAGCTCACAGCAACCTCAAACTCCTGGGCTCAAGCGATCCTTCTGCCTCAGCCTCCCGAGTAGCTGGGACTACAGGCATGCACCACCACGCCCGGCTAATTTTTTTGTATATATATTAGTTGGCCAATTAATTTGTTTCTATTTATAGTAGAGACGGGGTCTCGCTCTTGCTCAGGTTGGTTTCGAACTCCTGAACTCAAAGGATCCGCCCGCCTCGGCCTCCCAGAGAGCTAGGATTACAGGCGTGAGCCACCGCGCCCGGCCAACAATAGATTTTTTTTAAAAACTCCTATTGAGTGGTGGACATGTGACATTTCAGTACTCTGGTGATAAAGGGGTGACCCTACCAGCTTCTGGGTGAGGCAGGGCAGAAATGGTCACATTCCAAGGACTGGGACTCAGAGCAGCACCTGACTTGTCAGCAGGAACCAGGAGGCTGGAAGGCAAGTTTCTAAGGGAACGCAATTTCAACAGGCAATTTTTATATTCAGCCAAAGTATTCGTCGAGTATGAAAGCAAAACAAAGGTATTTTCAGACACATAAAATCTCAAAAACGCTGCCTCCCCGGTACCCTTTCTTTGGAAGATACTGGAGGACCCATGCTTGAAAGTGAGGGAGTCAATGGGGAAAGAACGGCAGGGCGTTCAGGCAACGAGTGGTCCGGCAGCATTCCCTGGGACGCCAGCGAAGGGAGGACCCAGATGAGCAGCTCACCTGGCTGGAGAGCAACCTCCAGACGGAAGGAAAAAAAAGGAAACAATCACCTGACACATCTGAACGTATTCAGAAAATATTTAGTCAGAATTGGAGGATAAGCGATTTAAAAAAAAAAAAACAACTAAGCAAATGCAAAAGCAAGTCAGGTAGTTTGTACCTAACGCCAAGGAAAACAGAAAGCCTATGCGGAAAAAGCAAGCGCGATTCCAGCACACCGCGCGGCCCCTGCGTCCCTTTGCAGCCACGGTCTGGGTGCTGCGTGCTTTGGCCTGGGGGAGCAGACGCACGTGGGCGCCCATCGGATCGGGAGACAACTGGCACAGGAAAACTTACGCCCCACCTTCCAGAACTGACAGGCAACAGGCAACAATTAAAATCGAAGAAAATCACGGGAAAAAGCCACAGAAAGCATTATTTTTTAGAAATATGGTAAATACCAAAAGGAACTAAAGGGATTAAAAAGTCACCTCTCAGGCCAGGTGCGGGGGCTCACGCCTGTAATCCTAGCTCTCTGGGAGCCCGAGGCGGGCGGATTGCTCAAGGTCAGGAGTTCCAAACCAGCCTGAGCAAGAGCGAGACCCCGTCTCTACTATAAATAGAAAGAAATTAATTGGCCAACTAATATATACAGAAAAAATTAGCCGGGCATGGTGGCGCATGCCTGTAGTCCCAGCTACTCGGGAGGCTGAGGCAGGAGGATTGCTTGCTTGAGCCCAGGAGTTTGAGGTTGCTGTGAGCTAGGCTGACGCCACGGCACTCACCCTAGCCTAGGCAACAAAGCAAGACTCTGTCTCAAAAAAAAAAAAATAAAAAAAAGTCACCTCTTGAAAGCAGGAATCAGATGGGGGGAGAGGCGTGGCCGCAGCGGGCTGCTGCCCCCCCTGTCCTACACTTATCGTCACCCACTAGGAATGTGCATTGGGACAAAAATTAAAATTCGGCTAAAAACTACTCAGGCTCCAGAACAGCCAAACTCACCCTCTCCACAGTCTCGGCCTCATCGACGTTCTTTGGGTTTGTGCCGGTCTGTGCCCTGTCACCATGGGGCCACCAGGAAGCTCCGCATGGCTGGGAGTGCAGGAGGTGCAGGTCTCTCATCCAAAGTCATCACTGCCTGTGGGTGACACCTGAAGCCACCCGATCAGCCCCGTCACCCTCCTCACCACTCACTGAACTCCGAACACAGGGCCTGGCTCACGCACGTGCATGGGTCACCCGGGGCACCGTCACCCATCTTCTTTTTCCAGGGGAGGCTGGTGCTCAGTGACAGGAGGAAGCACGGTCCACTCCCCGAGCTCACCGAGTTTGCAGAGCAGGGATGCAAACCTGGGTGCTCCGTCCGGGTCTCGAACCCACGCTGAACTTCGGAGCCAGCCCCTGCCCCCCGCCTGCTGCGAGGCGCTGCAGCCTCGCCCCCCAAACCTCGGAGCCACCTGCCAGGCTCAGCTTTCCCACGTCTGCCCACATACCCACAGCGACTCTCACAGTGTTGGGGTGAGGGAGAGATCCAGGGCAGGGTCCCACTGGAGCCTCCCCATCCTAAGAGGGGACGGGCAGCACAGGTGTCACCATGGCTCATGTGACAGAGAAGGAAACGGCCCAGAGAGGACAAGAAGCCTGTCTAATCACACAGCGGCAGCCCAGGTCACCTGACTCACCTTCTGGCACCCCTTTAGCTACACAACCCAAGTGGAAGGGGCCCCTCCTCGTCCTCATGCAAGCGCTGGGGGTGTAAGGAGGAAGCAGCACCCACAGGCTCCCAACGTCCAGCTTTGCGTCCACTCTTGAGTGGAAATGGCGGCGAGCGGAGGCAAAGCAGGTGCTGTAACAACAGCGTGCGGGCCGGGCGCGGTGGCTCACGCCTGTAATCCTGGCACTCTGGGAGGCCGAGGAGGGCGCATTGCTCAATGTCAGGAGTTCGAGACCAGCCTGAGCAAGAGCGAGACCCCGTCTCTACTAAAAACAGAAAGAAATTAATTGGTCAACTAATATACATAGAAAAAATTAGCCGGGCATGGTGGCGCATGCCTGTAGTCCCAGCTACTCGGGAGGCTGAGGCAGTAGGATTGCTTGAGCCCAGGAGTTTGAGGTTGCTGTGAGCTAGGCTGACGCCACGGCGCTCTAGCCAGGCAACAAAGTGAGACTCTGTCTCAAAAAAAAAAAAAAAAATAGCGTGTTGCCAGGGCAGGGGGCAGAACGCAGCAAAACCTGTCTGCGGGGTGCAGGGCTGAGGTCCGGGGCCGGGACGCTCAGGCTGGGCAGTCTGCTGGGATGCACAGGCTTTAAGGGAAACACCTGGCTTCCCAGAGGGGTCCAGGGCTGTTCCTGGGGGCCCAAGTGGAGCCAGGGGTCAGGGGCATGGAGGAGCCCAGAGGACAGCCAGCACCCCGTACCATGTGCTGCCTCACGTCCCCGGCCCCAATCCCCCACCCGGGGCAGCCCCACGGGGCACAAGGAAACGCCCCCCCATGAGGTAGACTCCACCGTGCCGGCACCCTTGCGCCGAGAGCCTTTCCCGGGGACGCGTCACACCCAGGGCAGGGCACAGAGCGGACACTGCGGCTGCCCGCCGAGCGACTCCGCAAACCCACGGAGCCGGCCCGCTCTGTGCCGCGCCGGCTCTGCCCACGGCCCGAGAGCTCTGGCTCCCTTCCCAGAACACGGCGACGGCTCCGGGGATGCCCGTCCATCTTCTTTCATCTACCAACGGCAAGCTCTTGGACCCAGCTGTGTGAAGGGTCCCCCGTCCCCTACCAAAGCCCACACACGTCTCTCTACATCTGGGGTCCCTGGACCAACAGCAGCAGCACCCGGGAACCTGTGGAGATGCCGATCTCGGCCCCACTCCAGACCCGAGGGAGCACAAGCTCCACAGGCGGATGGGACCGGCGACCCGGTTAAACAAGACCCGCAGGTGACTCGAACCTGGGCTACTTTGAAAAACCACTGCTCTGACTAAAATCCCCCAAAGTAAAACCCCTTGGACAAAACAGGGTTCCTCCTCTAAACCAGAAAAACAAAACAGCTAATGTCATAGATCACTCATCACAGCAGCAAATTCTTCCAAAGTCATTTGCTCAGCATCTGTTCTGCGTGTATCCACTTACACATACAAGCACGTATGTAGGTATAAGTATGTGCCATATCCACGTGAGTGCATGTAGTATATAAAGGGAGAAAAACTTGTTACGATTATGTGTCCGTGTGCTTTTCCTATCTACTCCCTGAGATCTAACGAGCTCCCCGAGCCTGGGACTCAGCTCTCTCTGGAGTACCGGCCCAACCTTAGGGATCCTTCCGGGAGGGGTGCTCGGGGGCAGCTGGGGGCCAAGCCGGCCACCAGCCCAGCAAAGTTCCAGTCCGGCCCTGCCCCGGGCTCACGCTCCGAGACTGCTCTAAACACTTGCGCAGGGGACGATTCCGCCCTCCTCTCTGCCCTCTTCCCACTCAACAAGAGCCGTATCTCATCCACCGTGTTGTGAAATCCCGGAGCGTCTCTCCCGCCCCACTTCCCCACCGCAGCCTCTGAGGCCTCTCCTTCTGCTCCTCCCACTGCGCTTCCCTGACCGCCCTCTCCCCACCGGCTCCAAGCGGCCGTTCAGGCACCCTCGTTCCCGTCTGGCACCCCGATCCCGCACAGGCCCACGGGAACGTGAGGGCGAGCCAGCCCCTGCCTGCGTCTCCCAGGGGGTCCCCCGGGAGCACGCCCCAAGCAAGCCCAGCTGGAGACCTGGGCCTGCACCAGGGACCCTCTGAAAGCCTCATGAAAGCATTCCAGGATGTAATAAACCCGTCAGGCCCTGGCTAATTTATATCTGAGCAGATGATTTCCCATTTTTCAGAATGTAAATGTTTAGATTGCAGCATTCCCCGGCCCCGGCATCCGGGGTCCTGGCACGTCTGTGGGAGACGGGCCGCTTCTCCACGAGGGATCCTTAGATGGAAGCGCCACCCTGCCCACACCCACCGAGGGTAAGCGTCCTGCTCCCGACAGGCACGGTGTGAACCCCACGCCGCCGAAGGCAGAGCTTCCCCTGGCTCTTGCCGAGGACAGGAGGGGAAATGGAGTCTCCAAGGCAGGGCCTTGGAGCAGAGCGCACGACTCAGACTAGCTAGGTATTCCAGAACCTCTTTCCTCTTAGACTTCTTTCCAAAATGCTCCTCATTTGCTTGGGGCTCAGATGCATTTTATTAGATCTCCGTGTTGTATAAACAGGCAAGAGAAGTAGATTAGTGGGAATAAATATAACACAACCATCCAGGAAAACGGTCCAGCTTGGCGGATCGAGCCCCGGGCACCCCAGTTCTCGCTCTGTCCGTGCGCACTGACCCGTGAGACCTGCCACCCGGCACGCTGGGTGGTCCGTCCCTGAGGGCAGCGCCCCCCGCCCCCCCGAGAAACAGAGTCTCCACCAAGAGAGCTAGGACCCCAGGAACCACTGATGTCTTCTCGGGTTCCAGGCACTGGACCACCGGCTCCTTAGACCAAGGGGACTCAGGGAAAGGCCCTGAGAGAAACCACCAGCACCCAAGGACCTCAACTACCACAACCAGACACAGCCCTCATCCACAGACAAGCGCCCATCGGCGCACGCCATGGCCCTGCAAGCCACTCAGCCTTTGAGTTTCCTTATTGGCCACGCAAGCCTGCCCTCCCCCCTCCAAAGGAAGATGTGAGAAGTCCAGATACGCTGGCTGAAGGGAAGGTGGAGTGTTCTAGAAGGCAGGCTGCCTCACCCACGCAAGGAGGCAGCAGAAGGCATTGCCTGGCGCGCTGGGTCAGAAGTGAGTCACACTGCCCAGGGTCCAGCCCACCACTTCCTGGCTGTGTGTCTTTAGACCAGTCGCCTGACCTCCCTGAGCCCCAGTTGCTTTGTCAGTAAGATGCAGATGATATAGTATCAGTCTCTTAAGCTGTGACCAATAATTAATATGTATTGAACGTTTATCATCCTAGTCCAAGCAGCAGCCAGGTGGGATCATTTGAGAGCACAGCCCGTCTGCCTGGCCAGGTGGTCCACTCCCTTGAGTGGCAGCAGACACCTGAGCAAGTGAATTCCAACCAGGGAGACCGGCAGCACACTCGGGGCTGGGAGGGAGCAAGCTAGACGCGAGCCAGACCTGCCCCTCCCTTTAAGCAGTGGGCTCTGGCCCTCCCAGGGGGCCTGGACCCAGCCCGAGGCTCTGCCACCCCCTTTATCGGGAGCAGCAGCGGACGGCTGGTACAATCATCACTATGACGATGACCAGCAAGGTCTCCCGCACCTGTGCTCAGGTCAAGCCAGGTCTGGGCTGCCGGTTCACAGGCTGGCAGTGGCTGGTGGTGTTTGCAGGCAAATGCTCAGACACAAGCCCCCTCAAGTTCCATCTCAGATCCGCCCCAGGTCTGCAGCTCCCTGGCAACCTCAAGGGACTCGAGGGGTGCACATGCTCCTCTGCAGGAAGCCAAGTCCAGTGTCTTTTTCAGCCCTGGAGGCTGGTCAGGGCGAAGAGGGGCCTCCTCCCGGCCCCAGCCTCTGCGAGCCTGTCCAGCTTCCTGCTCAGCCCCAGGTCCCTTCCTCTTGTGGGCCAGGGGAGAGAAGCTGTGAGGCTCAGCAAGGACCCTCCCCCAGCCTGCTCATTTGCAGGCAGCTCAGGCCCCCTCCCTTCCTTGCAGCGTGATGCCCCGAACGTCCCCGGCCAATCCAGACCATGCAGGGAAAGCCCTGCCTGCTGCTCTGTGCTGGGCAGCCCGGCCCGAGATTTCATTCCATCAATTTTCATCCTGATAATTGGAAGCAGCTCTCCTCCCTGCTTCCGTAGGGTTTAATGAGCTACCTAACGTCACGTTTCCCCACTGAGGCCGTTTAAATCTGCATTGTACCCCAGGGATGCTGCCGCCCCACCCCGCCCCGTCCCGGGCCGCCCCAGGCCCTGACCTCCGCCGGCTCTTCCTCCTCGCCGGGGTCCGGCCTCCTCAGGACAGGGCCTGGAGCTCCAGCCTCCACGAGGGCCTCCGACAAAGCCCTTGGTGGGACGCGGAATCGAGTCCTCTCGGGACCCACGTCTACATTATGGGTCATAAAGGCCTTTATATGCCTATAAAGCAAAATTCCCGCAAAGCCTTTCCATCGCGACGTGCCACGTGCAATGAAAGGACAGCTGCTCGCACACAGCCCTTGCGCATGCCAGGGTCTGCCCGCGAGCACCACGGCCAGCCGGTGCCCATGCCCACCTACCTATGCATGCATGGGGGTTCCACTCCCAGCCCTGGCACCTACCAGCTCGGTCACAGGAGCCTGTCACTCCTCATTAAGCCACATTTCCCTTCTCCAGAACACAGGATAGGGACAGCACCTAATTCACCAGACCGTTGCAAAAATCCAATTTGCATTTTATTCATTCAGTTATTGAGCAAACACCCGTTGAGTCTCTACCCTGCCCCATGGCTCTTCTGGGCATGGGAGACACAACACTAGCGAGACGCACCACCCCACAGCGCTCCCAGCCTAGTGGGAGAAAACAGGTAAGAAACAAGTAACGTTCCCGTCTCTCCACATCCTCACCAGCATTCGTTGCTTTGGGATTTTTTGATGCAGGCCAATCTTACTGGAGTTAGGTGATATCTCACTGTGGTTTTGATTTGCATTTCCCTAATGATTAGAGACGTTGAGCATTTTCATGTATGTTTGCTGGCCATTATTCTGTCTTCTTTTGAGAAGTTTCCATGCATGTCCTCTGCCCATTTATTGACGGGGTTGATACACTGCTGGTGGGGCTGCAAATAAGTGCAACCTCTGTGGAAAAGAATTGGGAGATACCCCAAAGAGGTATACGAGTAGAACTACCATTTGATCCAGCAACACCACTATTAGGCATCTACCCAAAGGAACAAAAGTCAGTCTACAATAAAGACATCTGCACTCGAATGTGTATGGCAGCACAATTCACTATAGCAAGGGTGTGGAAAAAACCCAAGTGCCCATCAACCCGTGAGTGGATTAATAAAACACAGCATACGCATACAATGGAACATTACTCAATTATGAGAAACGATGGCGCCCTAGCACCTCTTATATTTTCCTGCATAGAGCGTGAGCCCATCCTCGGCAGTGAGGTATCACAAGAATGGAAGAGCAGGCACCACAGGTACTGGCCATCAAACTGGCACCGACTGACGCTAAGGTGCTCACTCGGGCGGTAGTCATATTCTTTGGGGGCTGGGGTGGGCAAACTCACAACTGCCAGACGCGGTGAGCGTTGTAGCGGGGGAAGGGCACGTCTCAAATCATGGTTGGGATGCGGCAAAGTCATGACATGTAACCAAAATCTTTGTATCCCCATAATTTCCTGAAATAAAAAAAAAAAAATTAAAAAAAACAAAACAAAAAGGAAACAAGTAACGAATGAATGAACCCAAATTTCAGATAGCGGCGAGGGCCAAGAGGACGAGAGGCGGCCGAGGCGTGGCCCAGGGCTCTCTCAGACCCAGGATCTGGGTCCTGTGACCTCAGGCACACAGTGAGCACAGCCCCGCTGGGAAGGCCGCCCACCGCAACGTCACAGCCGTCATGCCAGCCACGGCCTGTGACGAGGCACCACCCTGCGTCACAGCACAGCCGGGCTCACCGAACCGTGAGACGCCTACAAGACCCCAAAACTTGGGCAGCAGCCTCATAGAAGCTGCCGGAATCTCTAGGGCTTTGCTGCTGCCACTCCATTATCTAGGATGATTTCTGGGGTGTTCGGCTGAGAGACAGATTTATTCCCGCTGCCACCCACGTCCTTCCAGCCCTCCTCAGGGGGAGTTGTAGGACCCCCCACACCCACCCTGCGATTCAGCAGGGTCAGCCCACGTCCGTCCCGCTCGGTGACCAGCAAGCACACAGTAGGTGCTCTGAATGGGTGGAGGAGCTGAGCGGGACTCCACGGACGCTGCCACCTCGGCCCAGCTCAGTGCCCAAAACGGCCCCGCGCCCCACGCCAGGGCAGGAGGAAGGAAGCCCAGTCTCGTCCAGACGAACAGCAATGCACAGGCAGGGCGAAGGACTCACGCCACGCCACACGCTGGCTGCAGCGCCAGGGCCCCGCTCTTTTGTGCCTTCCGGCTCCCCTTTCTCCTTCCCCTTCCCAGCCCACCCACCCCTCTCCGTTTCCCGTTCTGCCAGGACCGAGTCACCCACCCCAGACGGCCCTCCAGCTCGCCACACCCCGGCAACCAGGGCCGTGGGCCAGACCCACTCGCCCCATCCGGCAGGTGATGCAACAGAGCCAGGTAGAGCGAGGTCACCGAAGAGTCACACCAGTGCGCAGTGTGTCCCAAGGGAGGAGCCCCGACCCTACCCTCCTGCAGGGTCACGCAGGTCCCTCTGGACCGGGGGTGCTCGCCGGCCTCCACTGCGCGTTTGGCCCTCGGCTGAGCAGCACACCTGGCCGGGGTCACAGCAGCTCTGCCCCTGCCGTCAGGGGAGATGGCCACTGAGCCTTCGCCCTGCGAACACCTGCAGCACACGCCCCCTCTGCAGGGAAGCCACACTCAGCAAGGGCCCACCGCCAGCAGCCTGGGAGGCAGCAAGAGGCGCACAGGTGGAAAGAGACGGGCGTGTCGGAGGCAGGGATGGCCAGGCTGGAGGCCGAGGGGACAGCAGATCAGGATAAAGGTCAAAGGTTAAAGCAGGAGGAAGGATCCAGGCCGGGCCTAACAATGCCGCCAGGGGCGGAGCTGGGCGTGGAGGGTCAGCCCGCAGCCACCCAACTGTCAGCGCAGAGTGAGTCAGCCGGGCAGCGCGGCGAGAGGGGAGAGAAGCCGCGGGCAGGAGAGCCGGCTCCCGAGGATCAGGAACGGCAGCCTTTCCCCGCGGAGCCTGGGGCATGTGGCTTGTGAGCCACAGGTGATGCCGCCGTGCACCCGCCACCCGCCGTCTCGGGAGGCTCCACCTCCTCCCGCTCTCAGGACCCCTGGGAAGCCCAGGGCCCCGGCAGGGCTGGAGGGGCGCCCGCTCGCCAGGCCCGGGGGTGGGGGGCGAGCAGGGTGGCCGCTTCCCCGGGAAACGCCAGCGGGGCGCAGAGAGTGGAAACCCCGACGGGAGCCGGGGCAGGGCCAGGCGTGGCACCGCCCCGCCCAGGTCGCCCAACCTGCCGCAGAGGACACGGAACAAGCGTTTTCACACCCAGCGTGGGGCAGGCACCCTTCTCCCCGGTCCCCGATGCTCCGGGCAGTTCCACGTAGCTGCCGGGCCCCGACTCTCAATGAGGCGGGGCACCCTTGTTCCCCAGCAAGCACCTGGGCGCCCACCCTGCAGCTCAGCTCCTCAGGTGACGGCTGCTCCCGACCCCAGAATGCAGGACCCCAAAACCTCCCGGATAACCGGCGGGAAGGTCTAACGCTTCAGCCTCCCTTCTGGAATGGAAGGGGCTGGCGGTCATACCCAGCGACGGCAGGGGGCCCCAAGGCAGCCGGTCAGTGGATGGCCACGCTGACGGGCAGGAAGTCCCTCCTCCCGGAGAGCGGCACTGGTCTGCCCCAACTGCCACAGTGTGGTGGCCGCAGGTGAGCGAGGACGAGGCTCGGCGGCGAGACAAGCACCACAGTGACCAGCGCCTGCCGAGACCAGGAGGGTGCCGCCATCTTCGGGCTCCCAGGAGGAGCCCGTCACCCCATGGCAAAGGGAAGAGCAGTGTGGGGGCTCTGGGGAGGACAGAGGTGCGGGCCAGACAAGCAGCAGTCTGCAAGCTTCTTCCCTCCTCCCACTCACCCCTTCCTCACCCCTGGGTCACCTCCTCCGGGTCCCTGACTCTTTTCTCCAGGGCTCCTGGCTTCTCCCATCCTCCTCATCAGCAAAGGATCCTCCAGCGGCAGAGAGGTTGCAGAACTGGCCCTGGGGGTGCCCAGCATTCATTCATTCATTCATTCATTCATTCATTCACTCACTTGCTCGCTCCTTCATTCATTCACACACATAAACTCAATCCCTCTCCCCTGCCAGAACCGCCACGAGGATCTGCCTTGTAGCCTGGGAGGCTTGCCTAGCCTGTCGCACCTCCTGTGAGGCCCCTGGTGCCAGTGAATTGAGACGGGGTAGCAGGGGACAGCCCAAGTCACCACCCTGGAACCCTCCCCCTCCTCCCTAGAGAAGCTACAGCGGCTTTTCTGCTCCTTGCACATGCAGAGCTGGCTGGCAGCAGAGGGGACGCGGGGATCCCACAATCCCCATCGGGGAGAGCACGTGGCCTCCTCCCATGGCTGGACTCAGCGGCACCGGCTCCTGCTCCCTCCGCCGTATTTATTAAGCTCCGGCTCCTCTGTCCCCACTAATGAATGTTTCAAAGTCTCCACCCTTAGATCACTGCAGTGCAACCTCCCTACGCCCCTCGCACCTTCCAATCCACGCACCCAACAAGTGCTCACGGGGCTCCTGCCCCCGGCCAGTGCTGGACACACGGCCTCTGCACCCTGAACCCGGCGGCTGGGGTCCTGCGGCCACAGAGCCGCGTTGCTAGCGGGGAGACAGGATAAACGAGCACACGTGCACACGGCAAGCGCAGGACTGTGACGGGGCGGGAGTGGGAGTGGCTTGTCCAAGCGCAGAAATGCCGCCGGGGCTGGTGCTCGGGGAGCAGGAAGGCTCTGTGAAAAAGCCACCTGCTACCTTCCTGAGGTCCCGGCACCACCGGGCCGGGTTCTGCCGCTGCAACAAAGAACCACAAAGCCTCAGCAGCTTAAAGCCAGGCAGGTGGCTCCTTCCTCACACCGTCCGTGCACACGGGGCAGCTGGGCTTGCGGCCTGGCCCGTCCTTGCACTGAGGCTGGGCAGACAGATCGGCCACTCTCCGAGCGCTGCGTCAGATGAAAAGTGAAAATAAGGCCAGTTGCACGCCGGGCTTTAGACCTTCCAGCTGGAAGTGACACACGTCATGTCTGCTCACGCGTGCTGGCCTGCACAGGTCACACGGCCACACTTGCCATCGAGGGACCAGAGGAGTAGAATCTGACCACGTGGCTAGGAGGGAACGAGCATTTGGTAGGCGGGACTCATGACCCACAGCACACGCGTGTTCACTGGGCGGGATCGCGGGTCCACGGTGAGGCTGGGGTCTGCAGGACCATCCTCATCACCTGACGGGCCCTGACGGCCCTGATGGAAACAAAGACTCACCTGCACCGGCCTCTCTGCTCAGTCTCCTCCCCTGCGGGCCCCCTCTGACCAGGCCTTCCGCTGCCAGGCACCCCCCTCCCCACGGGCACCCCACCACAAGGCCCTGCACACCCCAGACTCGAGGTCCCCGGCCCCTGTCCCCAGCTGGATCAGCCTCCCAACACATCTCAGTTCCCTCACAAGGCAGGAGGTGGCACAGAGCAGCAGCCTGGGATGAGACAGGTGTCTCAGCCAGGTGCAGAGGCTCACACCTAGCACTCTGAGAGGCCAAGGCGGGTGTATCGCTTGAGCTCAGGAGTTCGAGACCAGCCTGAGCAAGAGCGAGACCCCCCGTTCTCTAACAAAAATAGAAAAAATTAGCCAGGCATGGTGGCACATGCCTGTAGTCCCAGCTACTCAGGAGGCTGAGGCAGGAGGATCGCTTGAGCCCAGGAGTCTGAGGTTGCTGTGAGCGAGGCTGACGCCACCAGCACTCTAGCCCGGGCAACAGAGTGAGACTCTGTCTAAAAAAAAAAGAATAGAAAGGTGTCTCATCTCCCCCACCCTTCCTCTATGACTCCGCATTTGCCCCCTTGGCTCTTCTCTCCCTCTTCATGGGCCACCAAGGAGAAGACCTCAAATTCTGACGCAACCATGGCTCCTCTGGGTGAGGCCAAGAAACTCCCCAAACCATAAAGATGTCCAAACATTGGCCCAGCTCCCTCCAAACAGACATAAACCGCCGCGCTTACATCCGGGCGCGCCACGCCCCTCCTGCAGGCTCCAGGCACCAGCGGCCCCCACCCCCAGGCGGCCCCCACCCCCAGCCGGCCCCCACCCCCAGCCGGCCCCCACCCCCAGGCGGCCCATGGCTGCGTAGCGGGCAAAGTGGGGCCAGGGAAGGGGGGGTTCCGCCACGCCCAACCCCAACTTCCCGGCGGCTCCAGGAACAGGGGCCTTTGATGGTGCCACCTTCAGCCTTCGGCTGAGTGGTGACAGCCCACACGCTAGATTCAGTGCCAAGCCGCCCCAAATCCAATTATTTTTAGTCTGTTTGTTTATCCCGTTTCAAGCTAACTCTGTGTCACCACTTGCTATCATAACAGAGAGCACCTGGACGTGTCTCAGAAAAGCAACAAATAAGCTCCGGAGAGTGCCGGGGGGTGCCAAGAACACCAACTGCGCCTGCAGCCCGGTGCCCAGTTGCGACAAAGCAGATTCCTTTCTTCCCTCCACATGGAAATCCTAATCCACATAAGCCCGGCAACAATGGCCGTCTGGCCTCCCAAGACCTTCCTGCCCTCTCATCTCCCCTGTGCCTGGTGACTAGACTCACACCTGGTGGCATCAGCCCATCACGGGCCTGGGTGCAGGTCCTGGCCAAACACCAGGTCCCGAGACGGTCCTGACACTCAAGGCACCAGCTTAGGCCAAGAGCAGTCTCCTTCCCCTCCGCGTGCCAGCCTCAGGCCCGCCTGTCCCAAGAGCAGGAAGAGCCGCGGATCAGGTCAGTCTGGAGGGACAGGTAAGTCGGTGGCACGGTCATCTCTACGGCAGGTCAAGAGGGCACAGGAATAATCAGCTGACCATGTCCTGCCTACCCTGTCCCCTGCAAGGCCACAGGTCACACGGCAGTCCCCGAGGGGCTGGGAAGAGTGGGTGCCCCGGTGGCTGGTCTGGAGACCCCTCCTCCTCCTCTGACCAGACACCTGCTGCTTCCAAGACCCAAGATCACAGTCACTACGCCAACCACTTCCCACGCTCAGACGCTGGGGGGTTCCACACACAGGGCACCTTAGGTGATCCTCACGGTGACCCACGTCACCATCACATCAGACACATGGGGGAACTGGCCATGGGCACCATGTGGGAGCAGCCCCAGACACTCTGCCTCCAAAGCCGCCGCTGATGTCCTGCTCTGCCCGGCTGTCATCTGTGATTGAAGAGGGGGAAGGGAGATGAAGAGCCCGTCGAGAAAGCCTCTGCATCCAGGCCACGCCGGGACTCGGCCCAGCCTCACCTCAGCCAGCCCGTCCGCTGCAGGTGCTGGCCTGCGGGGCACCCCACGGGGGACAGGCGGACAGGCAGCAGCGGCCTGCCTCTAGGAGGGACGGCCAGGGGTGGGCCTGGCCTGGCACCCAGGCAGAGCCCCAGAAGGCATCAGCTGGAGTGGACCCCTCCTCCTCTGTCACTGTCCCCCTGGGCACGGGCCCTCACCCCTCCGGATCCTCACACGGCCCTTGAGACGGTCCCCTCCTGTCCAGTCCTCCCCAGCTCCCTCCTGCTCAAAACCTTCCACACGTGCATCGTCCTGCCTCCATCACTCTCCCGTCACCGAGGGCCGAGAACGTGCCAGGAGCTGCAGCCGAGATGGCTGCGAGGCCACCGCCCAGGCAGGACGGACACGGCTCACGAGCGAGGTGGGAGGGAGGCTGGGGCGGCAGCATCTGCTCTCAGAGCCAGACTCCAGGCCCACGGCTGCCACTCCCTGCACACGATGGCTGCTACCACGACAACTGCCACTGCGGGTCCCAGGGACCTGGACACTGCCCTCAGAGTGACCTGGGCAGAGACGGCACATCAGCATGACCGGACACGGCTCCTCGGTAGTACCCATGACCTCACTTTCCAGCAATGTGACCACGGGAGGAGAGACAGGAGGATGCCAGGCTCGGCGAGTGGCTTGAACAGAGGCCGAAAGGCGGCACAGAGTCCGTCTAGGGGAGGCCGAGTGGCTGATCGGGAAGGAGGGTGGATTCGGAGACCAGAGCAGGGAGCAGGGGCCCGTCACAGAAGTGACTGTGACTTCGTTCCCCATCCAGGAGGCTTCCAGGCAGGAGGTGAGGCACTCAGAACCGCCATGGAGGGGCCAGGAGGTAGCTGCGGCAGCCAGCCGGTCCAGACGCGAGCTGGGGAGAGGCCGGAAGTCGGAGAGGAGCCTCAGGTGACGTGCTGGGCGGCTGCCCTCGCGCTGGGGCAGGGGGAAGGCAGGGGCCACAGAGCCTCCGTGAGACTCGGGCAGGGGCGGGGAGCAGGTCCACGCAGCAGTCTGAGGCCCTCCGCCCCATAGGGACCGTGGCACAGAAGGCTGCGGGAAAAAATGCAATCACGGCCGAGTCCTCCCCAGCGCTCTGGGCGACGTACCCACTCCTCACCTCTGCCCCCGCCACCCTTGGCCTCCTTCACCCCTTCTCGCCCGCCTGGCATGTGGAGCTGAGCAAGCCCCCCACCCACGAGAGCCCCAGCCCACCTCGAAGCGAAGGCTGCACAGCCCAGGTGCACAGCACCGTGTCTCAACCTGCCTCGGGGATGGCATGCGGCATGTGCTGCGCAGAAGAGCACCCAACCGCACGCAACGCAGTCAATGCAAACAAAGCCGCAGCAAGATGCCATTTTTCATCTGATCGGCAAAGACCCGCAAGTGGGATGCCACCCTGTGCAGGTGACGACATGGGAAAGGAGCCACTGACACTTCACGGGTGAGAGAGGCAACTGCCCCAACCTCCTCACAGGGCAACACGATGGACTCGATCGAATGTCAAGATGTACACTCACCCTGACCGGCATTCCCACCTCTGGGAATGTCTCTGAGGTGCACGTGCTCACTAAGACGTCGGCCACAGCAGCCTGAGGACGGAGCAAAACCGCAAAGCCCATCTGCAAGGCACTGGTCAAAACAATGTGTGTCCCATCTATACAGTGCGATAATATGCAGCTATTGAAAGGAATGAGGTGGCTCTGTATAAACTGGTATGAAATCAGCACCAAGACATGCCAAAGGTTAAAAAGGAAAAGCAATAGGACAGCTCGGCACATAGAGTCCACCCCTATTCACGCAAAGGTCTGGGCGCACCCAGCACGTGTGTAAAAACTGACCCCCATGTGCTCACATGGGCACATCTCTGGGAGGGCACAAAGGACACTCTGATGACAGTGGCTGCCTTTGGAGAGGGAAGCTGGGGGCTAGAGACAGGTGGAGGGACACAGTTGTGACCACCTACATTTTTATAATACCTGCCCCGTGACAGCTTCACTGTAGGTCTGTGTTACCGTAAACAAATCAACAAACAAGCCCGCTGATGGGACAATACTTTGGCTGCCTACGTGCATGTGCGTGAGACCCTTCCCACCCCCACCCCGGGAGATCCCCAACAACCTGCCCGTGTGCTGTTTCCCCCAAATCCTTGGTGCCCCGCACTGTGCTTGGCACATGAGGTGCCTGGAAAAGGGCTGGGTGGGGAGGGGTCCATGGGTGCCCACTACCCCTAGCAAGCTGGGAGAGGCCAAAACACACCCTCCCACCCAGGATCTGTGAAAGAAGGTCATGGGGTCATGAGCCAGGCCGCCAGCCTATACCCCCTGCAGGGAGCAGTGCCCACCCACAAAGGCACACCCACAAAGGCCCAGTGCAGTGTCTGAAAGGACAGTCCGGGGCAGGCACGGGGCCTGCGCAGTGTCCACAGCCAGCTGCCTATGGTCCCGGGCATGGCCTCTGCTGACTAATTTCTGTACATAATTCCACCCAGGATGAGTCAACAGTCGGGGCAGGCAGAACTCCCCACAGGCTGGCCCCAAAGCTGTTGAGAAGAGTGAGAAGGGAAAGCACAGAGTGCCCCAGCCACTGAGACAGAGACTGGGTGCCACCCCCATGGGGCCATCCCCATCTGCAGGGGCTTCAGAGAGACGCCCGGGCCCTGCCAGGGGCCAGCGTGGCAGGGTGGGGAAGCTGTACTGCTCCCTGGCAGCCCCCACCCCGTCACGGGCTCCGCTGCCTCTGCAGGGCCGGCCTCGCCCACCCCACCCCGTGCTCACCAACCACCCTGCAGAGGCAGCCCCTGATTGCACAACACAGCCATTCATCACGCCCCGTGGCCCCACACAAGTCACCGTGACCTGGGGTGGGCCCAGGGGCCGACCCTCCCCATCCCTGCCGGGCACCTGCCCCGACAGGCGGCTTTCCGGCTGCTCAGACCCCACCCACCGCTTACTGCCTGGGGCACACGGGGCCAGTCCTGCCATTTCTGAAGCCTCAGCCTTCCTGCCTGTACAATGGGCCCCTGACACCTCTCTCAGGGTTCTTGTGAAGACTGACCGGGAGCATGAGCCCGGCTCCCCCAGCACAGAGTAAGGGCTCAGGGAGCTGACAGCCACCCACCCTGGCCACCGCCAAGGCCCTCCCTGCAGGCAGCATGTGAGTCTGGGCAGGGAGGGGCCAGAAGGCAGGAGGAGGGGCAGGTCGCTCCCGCCTGGCCTTGGTGCTCCGCAAAGACCAGTAGCAGCCTCACCACACCTTTGTTTGCTCTCTCATCTCCTCTGCCCTGCACGGGCCTTCCCATCCCAGCCCCTGCTCCGCCGCGGCAGCAAACCCTTGTCAGCAAACCGGCACATTAATTGCTTCTTGGCCGCGTTTCAGATGATATCACAGACCCGGGCTGCTCAATTTGAGCAAATGGAAAGGAGGAAGGAGGGGGCTCGGCAGCTCCCCCAAGAGCCGGGGGTGATGGGTAGCTCCGGTTACTAATTAATCGACTGCTCAGATGGAACAGATCTGAAACGCCAACAGGTCAGGCGAGCCAGCCCTGGGCTCCCCGCCAGCCCTGTCCTGCAGAGAGGAGCCCTGTTCCCGACCACCTTCAGGAGGGGGCGCCCTGGAGTCCTGCTGCCCACTGCCCCTTGGAGCTAACGGGGGCTGCGGGCAGGGACCACTCACCAGCCCCTCCTAGGGCAGGGATCGGTGTTGGCCACATAAGCAGACAATGAAAGCAATATTGCAACCATAAGTACCATGAAGAGGCCGAGTGTAGTGGCTCACGCCTGTAATCCCAGCACTCTGGGAGGCCGAGGCCGGCGGATTGCTCGAGGTCAGGAGTTCGAAACCAGCCTGAGTGAGACCTCTCCGTCTCTACTAAATTAATTGGCCAACTAATATATATAGAAAAAATTAGCCGGGCATGGTGGTGCATGCCTGTAGTCCCAGCTACTCGGGGGGCTGAGGCGAGAGGCTCACTTAAGCCTAGGAGTTGGAGGTTGCTGTGAGCTAGGCTGATGCCATGGCACTCTAGCCCGGGCAACAGAGGGGGACTCTGTCTCAAAAAAAGAGAAAAAGTACCATGCAGAGGAGGCCCACAAAGGCAGGACAGCAGGACAGTGGGACACGTCTCACCTGGGAGGCTGGGGACCCAGCCACGAAGAGTGAGGAGGAGCTTGCCCCACCCCAGTGCCGACCCAAGGCAGCTTCCCCCAACCCCAACTCCCTGGACTCCCCCAGGACCCATCACCCCACCACGACAGAAGGCCACTGGCTCAGGGGTCTCCCCATCCGCCAGGCAGGGCAGGGCTGGCCTGGGGAACGGGGGCAAGTTGGCCGGGAAGGGTTTCCCAGAGAAGCCGTGCCGCCCTGCTGCCGTGGGCGCGAATGGACTCGCAGCGCCCTGCAGCGCCCAGACCACGTGGGCCCCAACTGCCAGGCGCCTTTCTCCACATTCAGGCCCCATTCTGAGAATGCACAGGTCACCACGCCCAGCTGAGGCCACTCAGCCTCTCGGTGCCCGAACGTCAAGGTGCGGACACCCAGCCGCCTGCCCGGCCCTCCGGGAAGTGGAGTTTCCGAAGAACGTATCTGGAGAGGGTGGGACGCAGGCCCGGATTCGAGTCTTGGCTGGACTCCTTGCTACCTGTGAGACCGGGAACGCATCACCCACCCATCCCTTTTCCGAAAGATGCAAGTGCAACCGTCCGCTGAGGGGCAGCGGCCACGCCGGCCACACAGAACCGTCCAGCGCACGCGAAACCGGTGAGGCTGCCCATCGATGACCTCCGTCCCGTGGCTTCCTTTTCCAGTTATCATTGGGACAGGGGACGGGAGACCACTCCTGGCCCCAATTTCTGCTCTTCCCCGCAGGCCTTTCCACCTGGGCCACCAGGTATGCGTAACCAGCTGCCACCTGCCTCGTCCCCCACCAGGAATGGACCTCGGAGTCAGGGTCCTTTCCCGCCCAGAGCGGCCCACTGACATGTGCAAAGTGGCAAATTGTTTTGAAATGTTATTGTCCGTACCAAATATTAATCAGGGATGGCTCCAGGATTTCTATGAACAGTGGCTTGAAGGTGGCCATCTGCTTAGAAGGGAGGCTAGGAACTTGTTTGGAGGCCGCCTTTGCACAGAGAACATGCTGTTTTTACCTGGATCACCTGTTTATTCAGGATACCTTTGGGATAATGACAACAGCAGCAACCGCCTCCACGGATTGTACCAACACGGTGCCAAGGGCTCTATATACACAGTCTCATTTAATTCTCTTAATAAGCAACGAGGTATCATTGTCTCCATTTTACAGATAAGTAAACTGAGGCTTAGACAGGCTAAGTAACTTGCCCAAGATCTTGCAGCCGGCTCAGGACAGAGCCAACGCTTGAACCCAGGCCCGCCAGATGCCAACTCCACCGCCGCTGCTGAACACAAGTGCTACCTCCGGGCCACACGCCCCAGCTGCCCCATGCTCCACTCTCCTTCCACTCGGGGACACCAACCCCGCCCCGCCCCGCCCGACCACCCAGGCCGCCAGCCTGCAGCTGGAGGGCTTCAAACTTCAAACTTCCCGCAAATGGATTTCTGAGCAGGATCTTTTTTTTTTTTTCCTGGCAGGAGGCTGAAAAGGCTGTTCCTCTCGGTTACTGTTGTCTGGGGCTTTTGAAAACATTAGGGAGGCTTAGACCAACTCAGGAAGCCAGTGTGTGCCCGCTGGGGTCTGAGCCTCTCGCCTGGGTGCCTCCCCCAGCGGGAAGAAGTCCGGGGGCTGCTGCAAACTGCCCTCTAAGGAGCGTGCTCCCTTCCAGGGCACACCTGACAGATCCTTTTCCCCAGGTGCCGCCCGGCCAAGGCAGCTCTGCACAATGGGCCCCACCTGCAAAGAATGTCTGCAAATCCTGGGCCTCTGCACAGGGCGGCGATCGCAGGGACGCAGCAAATCCCAGGAGAAAAGCAGAAGCCATCCTGTTGACAATTCATTCGTGTTTCTCCCCAAATCCATCCACAACAGAACTGTTAAGCTCATGTTTCCTCTCCTGTTACAAACAATTGTAAAAATGATTGGTATCTGCCCTCGTCTGCTTCATCCCCAGGCTAAATCTTTCTGGAAGGGCCTCATGTGTGAAAAACACACATTCCCAAGGCTGCAGATAATGCTCACTCTTAGGGACCCTAATCACTCAGCTCAGAGAAGAGAAAAGCAAAGGCCGGTAGTCCGGGTAAGTGCTGACTTTCTGGAAACCTGAGGCCAACTGCAGAGGCTGGGCCGGGCACGGAGGGCAGGAGGACCCAGGGTGGCCTCCTGAGATGGAATTATCCCCAGGGTGTCATTCTGCTGCTGGAGCCCCCTTGACAAGGACTCTGAACTCCTGTGAGGAGGGGTCTCTCCCGTCTTTGTCTATGGCTCCAAAATCTCTTCTCAAAGTAGAAGTGGTACTGGGGGATGGCGGAGGGTATACAGAAGAGAGCCCAGGAGGCAGCCAGGGTACCTGGTTCTGATCCTGGCTCTGACACCAGCTGGCCGTGCCTTCAGGGAGGAGCCTTCACCTCTCTGGGCTTTGGGTTTCTCATCTGAATATCTGGAACAAATGGCCTCCAAGGGCCCAGCCAACTGCTAGTCCGTGAGCACACGTGCAGATCCAGGGAGGTTTGAGCCAGACAGCACTGCATAGCCTGGTGCCAACAGCCGTCCCAGTCAAGCCAGGGAGCTGGCACCTGCAGGGCGATCTGGCTGCGGCTATGTACGTACCCACTGCAGGAGCCCATGCGACAACTGAAGAGGAAAACACCTCTGCAGCCTGAAGGAACCCCAAAGTGATGCACAGAGCCTTTTAAAACTATAAATTTCTATCTTTGATGAATTAATGTACCTTATATTCCTCGCCAAATCCATCTCCCCTATTTCCAGCAAAAGCTCTGATTTTGTTGAAGGATCCAACCCTCCCCCACTCTCTGTCCACACAGAGAGGAGCCCGGGTCCCTCATCTAAGCCGATCGGCACATCCGTGCCCCTGGCCAAGCTACGAGTTCACAGGAGAGCACGTGGCCAAAGCCAGCCCCATCAGAGCCAGCCCCGGGCCCTCTGCTAGCAACGCTGGGACAGAGACTCCCAGCCTACCCCACCGGATCAAATAAGACGGGATGTGGGGACAGGGCTGCCGCGGCCGGCTTCTGCCCATGTGGAGACTGAGACCAGAACTAACTCAGCTCGAAGGAACCCAGGAATGGGGAGAAAGAAACTCAGCCACCAAGAAAGTTCGGGTGCTGGATCGAGCCGCACCTGACCCACGCATGGACTATTCAGATAGAGAATATCAAAGAGGCATCACATCTGATTCCTCAAAACTCCTAATCCTCTCTTTGAAAGAGTCTTTTGCTGATGAAGAGATCAGAACAGCCCCACAAGCACAGCCAGCCAATTCCCTGGGTTAGAAACGGGCTCATCCAACCATCTATTGACTCAACAACTACTGAGTACCGACTTCATGCCATTAGGGGTGATCAAGGCACAGTCCCTGCCCTCAAGAGCGCTCCAGCTGCGGGGCCACAGCCTCGTACACCGGCGGTCCCCTGCGGCGTGACAACGATGGCGCCAGACAGAGGAAGTGGGGTGCAGGGAGCGCGTGGGCATGTGGCCTCTAACCCAGGGAGGAGGACCACGGGAGCCTCCTCCCGGGGCGGGGCGGGGGCTGTCCTGCCCACTCTACGGAGAAACACGCAGAGACCCGAGGATTCGGGCCACGCAGCAGAAAGAGGCTAAGCAGGGAGGACAGGGAACCAAATCTCCTAAGCATCGTCCTACGACATGACCTCACACCACTCTTTCTGACTTACTGGCTGCACGGACTCCAACGTTGGCATCAAAATGACCAAGACCAGCCACCTGCCCCCAAAGGACATCTGGGGTGCAGGGAAGATGCCACAGGAGTCAGAGACGGGCCCTGTGCCCCCGCCACGCCAGCAGCCCTCCCGGATGTGCCCAGATGCCAGCCACACTGCAGGGCAGGGCTCCGTCCCCGTGCCCCACTGGCAAAGGCGCATTTGTGGGAGTCTCTAACACCCCCAGGCAAACCTCCGCAGAGCCCGGAGCGACTGGCCACGCCGCGTGGTCTGTGACGGCGGCAAAGGGCCTGTGGCCGCTGACAGGGCTGGAGGGGTGAGTGCCAGAACCTTCCCAGCACGCCAGCCTCGCTCTAAGGCAACAGGGTCCGAGAGACTCGTAGAATGAAATCCCTTTTTTTTTTTTTTTTTTCATTTTACCATCATATGATGAAGAACAAGAGACAATAAAAGCTAGCAAGAGGCCAGGCGCGGTGGCTCACACCTGTAATCCTAGCACTCTGGGAGGCCGAGGAGGGCGGATTGCTCGAGGTCAGGAGTTCCAGACCAGCCTGAGCAAGAGCGAGACCCCGTCTCTACTATAAATAGAAAGAAATTAATTGGCCAACTAATATATATACAAAAAATTAGCCGGGCATAGTGGCACATGCCTGTAGTCCCAGCTACTTGGGAGGCTGAGGCAGAAGGATTGCTTGAGCCCAGGAGTTTGAGGTTGCTGTGAGCTAGGCTGACGCCACGGCACTCACTCTAGCCTGGGCAACAAAGCGAGACTCTGTCTCAAAAAAAAAAAAAAAAGCTAGGAAGACACTAGGAACGTGGACGTCAGAGTCAGGAAGTCCTGAGTTGGAGTCCATGTACTAAGTTTGTCAAATGTTCCCTTAAATAATATTGACAACCAGAAATAATACGTCTTGCAGGGCTTCTAAAATTCAGTTTCCTCGTCTGTAAAATGGAGACGACACCCCGTAAGGTTGTAGGTAGTCATGCAAAGTACAGAGGGAGCATAATCAACGTTGAATTGACAGCAGTAGTTAGGTAAACGGTGACAATCTCCTGATTACCCTCATCATTCCCGCAGAGACAGCCGCTCTCCCCTGCCCCACACGGCCGTGGGCCGTGGAACAGAACCGGGAACACAGAAGTTAAACACAAGGGGAAAAGAACCTGGGTCTAGAGTGATGCTCTTCTAGAAACACAAAATATTACATGAGGGTAAAAAGGATAATGCCACAGAAGCAGCCACGCCGCACCCCCAGACCCCCAGAGCGTGTCAGGACACCGTGGCCCCGCCTGCTCCGAGCGCCCTCACACAGCGGGTGAGGACCGCGCCCATCCTGGCACGAGGCCAGGCCTCAGCGCCCTCGTTCTCTGCCCGCAGGGAGGTTCCAGGGTGGTCAGAAGGGGCCCCCCAGCACTCTCGGGACACCGAGCATAGCTGTCCCTCAACTGTCCCAACCCCGAAGCCCCACATCCCATCCGGCCACGGCTTTCCCCCAGGAGGCCCCCAGGAGCCTCTCCTCCTTTCAGGCTTCTTCTCGAAAGCAGGCCCGCTGGCCACGGCGCCGGCCTCATGCGGGGCTCCCCCCGGGGACCGTCAGAGCCCGGCAACCCCAGCGGCCGGCCGGGGAGGGCTGCGGCCAGCCCGGTTCCCGTTGGGAACCAAAAGCTCGGCTGCGGGGCCCAGGGCCAGGCAGCGAGGGTGGGCCCTGCAGAGACTGACCTCAACCCACAAATCATGTCCCCAGGCCCTGGGAGGGCAGACCAGGCCTTCGTGGCCCTCAAGGGTGAAGCAGGGGACTCAGACGCCAATACCCGCCTTGCCTCCTCTCTTCTCACGCCTTCCTCGCGATCGGTGTGGGCAGAACTCGGCAGCCTCAGATCCCAACACCGTCCTCCTCCTGCCGTCATCCCACCGCAGGTGTCTCTCCTAAAAGCAACGTGAGCTCCTCGGGCAGGAGCCCCCCCCTGCCTCGTCCCTCCGGAAGCACCTGCTGCCTTGCAGGTAGGGGGGCCCTCGGCTGAGAACACCTGCCGCCCGGTCTGCTCAGCGTCTTCTCCACGCTGAGCACCTCCAGCACCATCGTGACGACACGTGGCTCCACCCCACGCGCGGCTTGTAGCAGCACCGACACCGCCAACGTCGTCACGACCGCTGCCCTCGAGCGCCCAGGTGCCAGCCCCCGAGCCAGCCGGGTCTTTAACCTCGCGACCCTACGCAGCAAGGTGACCTTTCCCGTCATGCAGACGAACCAGCTGGGGCGTCGGCCAGGGCATCCTCCCCGAGGACACACAGACAGCAAGCGCAGGGCTCACGTGGGAACCCAGGGCTGTCTGCGCACAAGGGACGCTGCCTCTGGGGCTGGCCATCTGCACTGCAGTGTGCTCAACATTTTATTTAAAATACGTTTAACAGGCCGGGCGCGGTGCTCACGCCTGTGATCCTAGCTCTCTTGGGGGCCGAGGCGGGAGGATCGCTCGAGGTCAGGAATGGAGACCAGCCTGAGCAAGAGCGAGACCCCGTCTCTACTAAAAACATAGAAAGAAATTAATTGGCCAACTAAAAATATATAGAAAAAATTAGCCGGGCATGGTGGCGCGTGCCTGTAGTTCCAGCTACTCGGGAGGCTGAGGCAGGAGGATCGCTTGAGCCCAGGAGTTTGAGGTTGCTGTGAGCTAGGCTGACGCCACGGCACTCTAGCCCGGGCAACAGAGTGAGACTCTGTCTCAAAAAAAAAAAGAAGGAGCCTCTAGCTAGAGTCACCGTGGGTGCTACTGGTCACCCCCAGACCTCACCTCAGGAGACCCAGCCTTGGTGGGGAAAGGGTCCATCCAGGTAGGAGAAGTCGGCCCTAGAGAGTGTGGAGCCGTGGCAGGTCCCCATCACGACAGCAGCCCGAGGCTGGGGGTCAGGGCAGCCTGGAGGGGAAACAGGAGGGCCGGAGACCACGGGGGCTGGGCCCAGCAGCCCAGAGCACGGCAGGGAATCCAGGCACAGAGATGCCACGGCCAGCGGGGCTCTGCCCTTTGCTGGGCTTGGGGGGGCTGCCATACAGAGGCCGAGTCTAGGGAAGAGACAGAGGGGACAGAGGCCCCAGGGCCGCCCTCAGCCCTGCCCCAGCACTTCCCGAGGAGGTGCACATCCCCTCCCTCCCGCCGTTTCCACGGAGAAAGGGGTTGAGTCTGCGGATAAACCAACAATTGTTTTTAGTTCTCTCAAAGGTCACCCAAAGTGAGCCACCCTGCCTGTCCGTCATCCAGGTACCTCTCAAGCCATGGAGGCTGGTCACCCCCCGCCCCGCCGGCCTTCCCACCTCTGCAGCGCCCGCCCGCCCAGCAGCCCACAGGGCCGTCTTCCAGAGACAAGAGGTTGGACGCCGTGACTGCCACTCCACTTTCTCTTCCTCCTCTCCTGTTTTCCAGCTCAGAAACCACACCGGGGGACCCCTCGAGTCACTCCTGGGGTAGCAGATCGCTGCCAGACACATGACATGTTGCTGAGCTGACCCGAGAGGAGACCAAACTCTGCTGAGCGAGGGGACAATTTTCATAGGTTAAAAGAAGAAAAGGCTGTCAGGGGCAGATGTTGTTTCGTATAGAGCTCTAGTCTTTCATCGTTCCCGAACAAACCGATTTCTCCCCGTGCGTTGCTTTCTTCTGCAGAGTCAGCGGCTGCTTTCGCTGAGCACGCTCGGGGGGCGCCTCATCCCCCAAGCTCTCCGGGCAGCAGCTGCCCCGAGCACCCCATCTCTCCTGAACGACTCGCCCAGCAGCCGCAGGCCCCAACGGAATGCTCCCCCACTACCCATCCTGTGGAGGAATCAACCTGCTTTGGCCAAACGTCCCCAAGCCACACCCTTTCTGAGGATCTGGAGGTTTTCTGGGCGATGCCTCAAATGAGAGAGCGCTCAGAAGTGGTGTCTTGTTCCAGCGTCTCCACTGTGTCCTCCTCCACCACACCCCTCTACGGCGTCTGTCCCCCTTCCTGCCCTGGGCCGGGTCCCTCTCCTGCCCGCCGGGCGCCGAGCCCAGCACGGCCGAAGGGCTTCCAGCCAGCTGCTTCTCAGACACAGCCGGCCAGAGTGCTGCCTGCCCTCGATAGGAATAGACGGCAACGGGCAGGGCAGGTGCAAAGTGAGAGCCTGGCCCGTGTGAAAGGCCGTCTGGGGAGAGAGAGCCGGAGCAGCAGGCTGCGGAGAGGTGTCCTAGGGTCCCCGCTCCCCAAAGAGCGGCCCCTGTGAAAGCCAGGCGGAAGGCGCAGCGTGAGCTCAGTTCAGTCCCCTCGCTCTTGCCCCAGCTCTACCTCCTGCCTCGGGACAAGGCTCTGAGCTTTGCCCAGGAGAGTTGGTGCCGCCGTTTCCTCAGACGGCAAGCGGGAGCTGAGCAGCCTGGAGAGTTCTGCGTCCCAGCCTCTGCCCGAGAGGAGGCGTGCTCAGCCCCGGGCCTGGACAGCAGCAGGTCACACCCTGCTCTGCTCTTTCCGATGGCACTGAACACCGTCCTGTCCATCCCTGGGCACAGAAGGAAAATGCCCAGGTCAGGGTCTGGAGCCAAACACTGAGTCCTCGGGGGAAAGGCCGCCGAAGGGATAGGCTCGGTCCCAGGGCCAGCCCCTCACACTAACACGGTGCCTGACAGCCATGCACGGGGGTTGGGCTGCCTGGGTCAGAACCCAGCTCCACCCCCCGCCTGCGTGACCCTGGAGGAGATGTTACCACCCACGGCAGTAAAACGTGGGTGATGTAAGGCTGGTGGCGCCCCTCCCCTAGATCAAAAAGAAAAGACTCATGAGACCAGACCCCACTGAGAACCACCACACCCAGATGTCCACCCGGATGAGAGCGTTTCCGCTCCTGGGTTCCTCAAATACCCCTCAAATAGCCCCTCCTGTTTCTCAACGACCACCCAAAGTCACAACGGAAAATCCCCAGCTCTTCCCGCCAAAAGTCCCTCGCCAGGCCCAAACGGTATAAAAGGCCTCACTCCCTTCAAACGGATGCGACTTCTGGGCCCCCCCCTTGGGACCCCAGAACCTCATCTGGGAGCACTAAATAAAGCCACCTTGTTTTGCCCCACTGTCTGTCTCTCTCTCTCTCTCGCCACAGGAAAACTTTACAGGTGACACTACTGACCTCATGACAATTAAATGAGTTAATAGCCTAACATACCTAGAACAGTTTCTGTCATATTTACAAGCACTGCTAGCTTTATACATTTTTTTTTATTTTTAGTTTAATTATTATTATTACCCCTCACCCGCAAAGCAGAACCCCTGAAACAAATGGCCTCTGAATCTCTGATGCAAAATCTTAACTTCTGTCTCACTCATGAGGTACCCTCAGAAGCACAACTAACTTTGCCTCTGTCTCTGCCCAGCCCACCTCCACCCCACCCACCCGTCCGTCCGTCCATCCATCCATCCCAGCAGGCACCTGGTCCCTGTTTGCTGAATAGAACAGCTGAGATTCCAGGTCCCTCCCTTCTTATCCCCACCCCTGTCAACTTCCTCTCTGTGAGTGTTGCTTTATCTCTGCCCCCTGGAAAGTAGGACACCAAGGTCTATATGGTCCCCCCGTCGCAGGAAGCCTTAAAAAAATACTACACATAGCCCATGAGGAAATGAAACTTTGGGAAACAAGAGGGTGATCATGAACGGGTTCATGGGCACAAATTCAAAGTGTCCTTTCTTCACTTGGGGAAGTCACAAGAGCTACCTCCTTCCAAGGAAGACCTATTTAGGGACTGAAACGGAAGCCCCAAGAGCCAGCTCTGCCACAGCACACAGCCCCTCGCTCCCCGTCTACAGACCTGTCCCTGACAAATCCCGCCAGGGGCACGGGGCTGTGGGCTGTGCAGGCAACACCCCAGAACCGCTCCCCCAGCCAGAGACACACGGGCCGGAGGATCAGGGGAGCTGCAAGAGCCCGAACGTCCACACCCTGCAGTCCAGACAGCAGCAGAGCCTGCAGCGTGGAGGCCCCACTTCTGCACAGACAGGCACCGGGTGTTTGCACAGGGCCTGCAGCCTGCTTGTGTGACACAAGACGCCACAGCAGCAGAGGTTTCCACTGCACAGGGTTCCTGGGGCTGGGCCACAGGGGCCCACACCGCTCTCTTCCAACAGGGTTCCCCCAGGGAGTTACAGACTCTGCGTTGGGCCGGCCTCTTACAAAACAGCTGGAAGGCGACTGCCCTTCCCAAAGGGCCTCCTTCCCTTCCCTTTCCCCTTTACAGGGGCTCCCGCCACTAGCGAGGATTTGAGGGGAAGCAAACTCGTGGAGAGAGGGAGAAAGGTGCTGCACCGAACCTCACTTCCCAGAGCTGCAGACTGATGAGCTTCTAGCCCAGGCTGAGCCCAACGCACCAGGGACGTGCAATCACAGGCATGGGCTGTAAGAGGCATCCTTGATCATAAGAACTTGACCTTCACCCTGCGGAGCCCTCAGACCACAGGACAGCGCCTAAGAAGTGCCAGTTAAATATGTTAAACTGAGAAATTGCAACGAGTAGAACCCAAGTCTTTGCCATTTTATTCAAAAATGTTTACTTCATGTTTCCCTATTAAATATAAGCAACTTCCCCCTTGTATATATTTGCACCACATTCACACAATGTGTTCCGCATCAACATTTGAATTATGGGCGCAGGCCCTGAAATGTTAGTTTTGTGCTAAAATAAATACTGGAATAATATTCACTCTGCTTTTTTGAAGTAGTCAACATCACAATTTGTGATTGAAGAGCTGAGGCCCCATTTGCTTTGTTAAATAACAAAAGGATAACCAAGGCAATGCCCCGGGGACAAGGATCAGAGTGGCCTCCTGGAACACTTTGTGCCTTTGCAACTGCTTTATCTGCTAACAGTGGTCCCTACCCGGCTTCTGGATGGCGCCAGGCAGATACCCCGAGCCAGGTACAGCTGAAGCCCCCGGACTGTCACCAAACCCGGGTTTCCTAGCAACTTTGCTTGGAGCTCTAGGATGAAAAAGGAAGGAAGAAAGAGACAGGAAGAAAAGGAGGGAGGGCTGACATAGGCCGTGGGAACAAGTCCCTTCTTCCATTCCTCTCTGGGTCACACCGTCTAGAAAAGCGTTCTTCCTCCCTTCACGCGGCCCTACGCCTCCCGCAGGTGGGTCACGGGGGCCTGTCTCCGTGGCTTGATGGAAGCGAGAACCACGCGGGTGCGGCTCCGGAGCACAGCACGCTGCGCCCTGCCACCCAGGCTCCCTATGTGGGCAGGACACAGAGCTCAGACCCGGGCCACCCACAGGCAGAAGCCCACCCCTGGTTCTGGTGATGCTGATCCTTCTCGTCATTTTAAGGAGTTCAAAATGATGCCTGTGTTGGTGCAGGTAGCCTTCCCCCCTCCCAGGTGAGGGGGCCTGGGCTGATGACCTAGGCCACCGGGCTTCGCTTTGCTGGGTCCTGTCCTCTGGGTGAATTCCCGCACTGGTGTCACAAACCAGCTCTCTGAGGGAATCTGGACAGGTGTGAGAATCCCCATTTTACAGATGTGAAAACTGAGGCTCAGAGTGGCTTCCTGAGATCAGGTGGCTGGTGATGGAGGTCTCCTCCTGGCCCCTCCAGTCCGTCCATGAATTGCACCCCTGGAGCCTTCCCTCTGTGCTCTGGGAAGCCTGAACATCTGGACCCAGGGCCTGTCATGAGCGGCATCGTCATATAGCTTCTCAAGAGCTGAATCCCCTCAGCTGTAAAATAAGGGGCTGCCCTACTTATCATCATGACCACTGCGGCTAGGAGAAGTATGAGCACTTCACAGTCCCTTTCCAGCTCTAGCTTTCGCTCTTACCCTGAGCATCCTTTCGAAACCCAGCAAGCCACGCCCGCTGACAGCTGCGGGTCACAGCTCGGGAGCACCTGCTGCCGGCCCCCAGCCTTGCGGCTGCACCCCCTAAAACTGCACCAACAGGACCCTACACGGCGCGACTCGGCGGCTTCCCCCCGCCCTGCCAAACACGCTCCCTGCCCCGTAGGAAAAACGTGACGCAGTTGGACCTGACTTGGAGAGCGTTCGGTCATGATCGCTGGAGCTCCGTTCAATTACTGCTATTAAATGCATGAGCAGAAGGCCCTAGCTGGTGGGCTGGATTCTTGTTAAGAAGAATAAGTGGGTTTATATTTCAAACTGGAAGACATCTCTAACCAAAGAATCCAAATGAATGAAGTAACTTTAGACCTCTTCCTCTTTGGCCGTGCTCCGCTCAGAGGAGAAGTGTGTCTTTCAAACCACAATTCCGGGCCCGTTCTGGCGACCTGCTCGGCTCCAGCCCAGCTAATTAAATTAAGCCACAGCCACCTCCCCCCACACTGGGCGAGAGGGGGCCCGTAAATTACGCTGCCCTGAGCTCCCCACAAATTGCCTCTCCCCAAAGAGGGCTGCACCGTTTGAGAAAATGCATCTGAAGGCTGTACGTGGCAGGGAGGCCCCGATAATTGGCCCCCCCACCCGCCCGCCAGTGGAGAAATAATGAGCAGCCCGAGCCGGGGGAGGCTCAGCAAACAGGGCGAGGAAGGTCCGGGGCTCCAGAACGCGGCCGACCGCCGGCCGGCGTGGCTCCAGCCAGCCCTGATGGCATGGGAGCAGCGGGCAGAGGGGACGGGACCTCCTCCTGGGTGTTCCATCTTAGACTTCCTGCAGCCCTGAGCCCCCTGGCAGGTGGGGACCCGGACCGTGTGCGGTCGGCAGGTCCTCCAGACTGCGCACCGCACACACCCAGGTGCCACGTGCAGAGTGCCCCTGCAGTTGTACGGCGCGGGGGCCCTGCTCCTCTGAGCCCCGCAGTGGCGGCTCCAACTCTGCCCATCGACTCTCCCGTCGCTGCAGAGTAAGTAAACCCGACAGGACTTCCTGGAGGAAGAGGAGGAACAGTAACGACCCTTGGGAATTCTGCAGTTACGGGAGGGGCCCTCCCACAAGGCCCCCTTCACTCGACCCTCCCCACTCCTTCCCCGAAACACCCAGGAGACGGGGCCGGGGGACTTGTGCCGGTAACGCCTCTGCCTCTCTGTATTCCCAGCGGAAGTTACTATTTTTCTGCCAGAGCAAAGCAAACGCTCCCCATGTTTCAGCAGTGGGAGTGGCCCCCATTACGTGCGGGGGAGCTCCCCCGGGTGCGGGGAAGAAAATCAGCGAGAACCGCGCGGCGGGGAGAGCGAAAACGCAGGCGGGCCTGGGATGGGAGTTTGCAGCGCGCTAATCCCCCGCACCAAGGGACTGATTTTAACAAGGCAGGCTGTTTGCGAGGGGATTCGGGTCGGCTCACGTGTGCTGTTGTGGCAGCCTCTTCTGCTTTGTTCTGCATTCAGAATGTTCTCATTTTAGGCTTTCTCGTCCAAAAATGACTGTGCTGTGAAAACCAGCACCATTCTGGACAACCGCTCAATTTAAGAGATTTTTTGCACGTCCGTCCTCTGTAGCACGCTGCCACTCAACAGGGCACGGTGGGGAGGGCGATTCCAGGCTAACTCCCCATCCACACCCGCCTCTGCTCCCTGCCGAGCTGGGCCCGGGACCCCGGGGACCAGGCTGAGCTCCTTGGCCGAGGAGCAGGCCGGGTAATCGGGCTCTGCAGCCACAGAACCCCGACGGCCTCGGGGGGGCCGGGGCAGTTCCCCCCCCCATGCTGTTTCCTGGAGCCGCTCTCCCGGGACGTGGACAACAGGCGTGGCAGCGACATCATGGAGCACTGTGCGCCAGGCACTTTACACGCACCATTTCATCTAATCCTCGCAAGGCCGTGTGGGCACCACCGTCCCCTCTTACGGACAAAGAAACTGAGGCTTAGGGGAGTGGAGGAAGCTGGCCTGGGGCCCTCAGCTGCCCCTCGGGGAGCCGGGTTTCCAACACAGCGCTGGCTCCCACCCGAGCCGGCCTGCGGCTGGTGTGCGCTCCGGCTGTGCACGCACCTGCCCCGCCCGCGCCTGGGCTCTGGGAGGCAGCGGGCGCAGGGCGCTGGGCTGGGCTGGGCAGAACTGCTGAGCGCAGACAAAGGAACCCAAGTCTGCTGGTCTCCCCACTCTCCTGGTAAGCCAGTCCCGGCACGCTGCGGGGAGGGAGGATTCCCACGAGCACCTTGGCCAGAACCGCCGCGGAGCGCCAGGAGACCCAGGTCGGGCAGCAGAGCGAGACCTTCCGTCGGGGCTCGGGGTCAGCGTCTGGCATGGTGCCAGAAGCAGCTGGGACCTCAGAGAGCTGTTCCCCCTTGCACCACCCAACCATGTCTACCAAAGTGCTTCGGGCAGCCGGCTGGGCCACTCTCTGAGTCACGGAGGGGTGTGGGTGACGCCAGGAAGCCAAGCTGAAAATTGACCTCCTCCCCGAGGTCACTACCAGCTCGGTGCTGGTCACGTGGCGGGCATCTGCCAACGGCTTGACCTGCTGCAATGGGGGGAGAGGGCAGTCGGACTAGCACGTGATAGGACCAACGTGGGAAGATCCACCGGTCCCTTCCCCCAGCAGGGGGACCAGCAGACAACAGCCCTGCAAAGCCACCAGCACCCGACAGAGGCCAGACTGAAGGTCGGGCACCCACTCCCACCGCGCTCGATCACGGGCACGCCAGGATGAGGCGGCCACACCTGCCCCGGCCGGCATCACGTCTCTCAGCCCCCTGCATAAACACAGGCTGACTGGCACGCACTTTGAAATCTGAACCTCCTCGGTGCAAACCCAGGGTTGCAGGCGATCAGACTTTGTTAATTCTGCCAGGCATCACCCACAGGACCAGCGGGGCTCTCGGGGCGTGGCCACCGCCAGCCAAGCCGGCCACATCTGCTTGCGCTTCATCACCAGCATGGTACAGTTTGACTTTCAGCTGACCTTGAAATTCACAAACTCCGGCGGGGGAGGGGGTGGAAGCTGGCGGAGGGGGGAGAGGATGGGACGAGCGAAAGCCGCTAAAAGGAAGCAGAAATAAAACGAGCCGGCGCTGCCCTGCGCCCCCAGAATCAAAACCAAATGAGCATATCAAAGGGCACTTTCCCAGCCACTTCGGCTCCGACACTCCTCGGCTTTAATCAAGTCCCCGGGAGAGAAAAGCCCCAAGTGGCTGCAATTTCCCACCTGCCTTCACCTGCGCTGCGCGGGCCGAGTCTGGGAGTTATTTGGGGCTGGCGTGCCCCAAACGCACAAGCTCCTCCGTGATGCCTCCTCCCCAGCCAAGCCTGCCTCCCTCAGCCCCGAGGAGAGCAGCAGGATGAGGGAACGTTCCGGAAAGGACCTCCGTGTGAGCCCAGCTCCAACGGACCGGGCCTTCAGACACAGGCGACGCAGCCGCCGCGGCAGGGCGTGGACGCTGGCACCCGGGCGCCTTCCACCGCGTCTCCCCGATAATAAGGCAGGGTCTCGCGCTTAGTTCTCCTCAAGAAGGCACCTCAGGGCTTATTTTCAGGGGACGTGTCATTGTTTTTAAGTACGGTGCAACCATCTACACTGATTCAAATGCAGTGAAGTCGTCGTCTTCTGGAACATCACCATCACTCTCCAAACCCCGAATGCCATCCTGACTGTCTTGCGACTCTATTTCCTTTGGAAGCGTTGGCCCGGTCTCTCCTGTGGAGCCACAGAGCTCTCACAGGGCAGCTGAGAAGGGCTGCTCGTCCTCTTTCCTGCTCCCTGACTAAATGCGCGGGTTGTGCAGATGCGCTGCGTAGCCACGCTGAGCACTAGGGCTTATTTTCCGGGTCGGGCTTGTATCGGGCACATGCTTAGAAGTCCTGCCAGGGCTTACTTTATGGGTAGCACTTCTTTTTTTTTTTTTTTTGAAACAGAGTCTCACTTTGTTGCCCAGGCTAGAGTGAGTGCTGTGGCGTCAGCCTGGCTCACAGCAACCTCAGACTCCTGGGCTCAAGTGATCCTCCCGCCTCAGCCTCCCGAGTAGCTGGGACTACAGGCATGCGCCACCATGCCCAGCTAATTTTTTCTCTATATATTAATTGGCCAATTAATTTCTTTCTATTTTTAGTAGAGATGAGGTCTCGCTCTTGCTTAGGCTGGTCTCGAACTCCTGACCTCCAGCAATCCGCCCGCCTCGGCCTCCCAGAGTGCTAGGACTACAGGCGTGAGTCACCGCCCCTGGCCTTATTTTCGGGGGAACACGGCACCCCATGGTGCTTCCAGAAGAGAGAGGCAGGGGCAGCACAGGCGTGGAGAGGCCGCCTTTCCATCCAAGCCACGCCTCACTCCCTCTCGCGCCTTGGGACCACCGCCCGCCCCGTCCCCAGGGCCCCAGTGCCCCGAGCAGAGCAAGAGCGGGAAGACCAACAGCGACTCGGCTTTTCCTAGCGCAGCTGCACACGCTGGCGACAAACATGCGCGCAGCTTTTCACTTTAGGACGGCGCTTCACCCCAGCCCGCGGCGCAGGAGCTGCCGAGCAGCCTGCCGGGAGAGGGAGGTGGGCTTCCCGAGGCCGCACAGCCGGGCCGGCGGATGGCAGGGCTGGGATGAGCCTCGGGCCTGCCTGGCGCCCAGTCTGCGCCCGCTCCACACCTCCAGGCCGCCTCCAGGGGCCTCTCCGGCGCTGGCATTCGCACCTCTGTTCCAAGACTTCCGCCAGGTTTGCCCCCGGGGGATCTGCCCCAGGGAAATTACCGCGTCTGCACGCTGGCACCGGCCCTCAGAGTCCCAGAGCAGAGAGAGGGGAAGCCGGGGCGAGCGAGAGGCGTCATGCAAGGGGCAGGCGCCACGCGCCCGCGGCCCCGTCTGCAGAGAGGAGGGCAGCCGGCATCACCGCGCACTCACTGGGTACCGGTGCTTCCCACCCTCCTCCCATTCGGCCCCCACCTGCCCGGGATAGGGGCTGTTATCACTCACTGGACACATCCATTCTCCACTCATTCAGCAAACGCGCCTGCCCACACGTGCCCGCCGCCGAGTGGGAACGCAGGGCGCAGAATCGGAGACTTGCCCAAGCTCCCGCCCCAAGCATGCCAAAGTCTACCACTTGCGGGGGAGCCCTGTGAGTATTCCACTTTCCCTTTCCGGGCTCACCCTGGCAACTGTCATTTTGGTGGTGTGTGCTAGGGAGCTCGGGCTGTTTGTGTAAGAAACTGAGTCGATGCTCATGGGCCCGCCAGCCTCGGCTGGACTCCGTTGACCCCTGGCCTCCCAATCGGCTGCCTGTGGGCCGGCAGTGGGGACAGCTGTCCTGCCATGGGGTGCAGAGGGGCCTATGCCAGGTTTGCCCAGTGCACGGCGGGCCCGCCCTGACGCAGCCCCTGCAGGGCCACCCTTGCCAAGGGCTGGGGCTCCATCCCTGGGCCAACTCACAGGGCCCCAGCAGCGGGAAGCCCCCCGCTGAGCACCCCCGCAGGGCCGGGCCAGGGCGGCACGGCTCAGGAGAGAGGACAGGCTGCAACAGGTGAGGGAGAAAATGAGGATACCTGTGAAGGCAACAGGCAGGTGGAAGGCTGGAGCTGCCAAGTAAGGGCTGGTGCCCGCCACATACTCAGCGCCCCAGCAGCACTGGTTGGTGGCTAGCAGAGGCCTCAAGGGGGTGAAAACACCACCAGGAAAGAAAGGCGTAGGACAGTCTAGCGACAAGCATTTGCTGAACACCTGCCCACACCATGGCACAGGGAGAGAACCCAGGGGGAAACCAAACGCCCCGAGAGCAGCGTTCAGCCCTCGGGTACTCCTGGCTCGGCCGGGCCAGCCTGCCCACAGGGCCTCAGACCCCACCCTGAGGTTCGTTCCAGAGACTCCAAGGCACTGCCTGGCTCCTGCCAAGGACGGCCCTGAACTAAGCCACCCCCACGAGGCTCTGCCCTCCTGGGCCAGCCCCGGCCCCCAGGCTGTGGCACGGGGGCCAGCAGGTGCCTCCAGGCTCTGGGGTCACCCCTGCCACACTCACGAACTCTTCTGGGCACGCCAGGCCCTGCCTGGGGATCCCGGCCTTGAGGCGGCATGGGAAACAGAGCGGAAGTAAGGATGAGAGAGCCTGGGAGTCGGCACGCACACCTAACCAGGCCAACCCTCATGTAGGCAGGTGGCCAGGCAGGCCTTGAGCTTATGCAGGGGGTGAGACAGTCTTGTCCCGGGTTCAAGTCCTAAGCCTGGCACTTAACCAGCTTCCAGCAGGCCCCTGGGCCACAGCTTCCCCAACCGAAAGTAGGGGTGTTGGGGTGGCACAGGGTTGCTGTGAGCAGAGGAGATGGAGGGACCACCTGGCGGGTGTGCCGGGACCTTCTCCCGTCCCCCAGTCCTCCCACTGTCCCCGCCTTCCTGGGGGCAGAAAGTCACTGGCCCAGGGTGCCAGGCCCAATGGCCCCGGAGCCAGGGCGATGCCCTTTTGCAACATGAACGAAAGTCAAGCCAGAGCCCTTCAAGCCAGTTCCTGATGGTGGGTTCCAAGGGCGGGAGATTCCCGGTGGGGAAGGTGGCCTCTGCATCGCTCTAGGACGAGGGCCAGGAGGAGGAGCTCCTTCCTCCAGGTGCGTCCAGGACAGGATTCCCGCTTTGCCCAAATCCTCCCTCCAGGAAGGAGGAAGCGACCTCTCTCCCCGACCCCCAGCAAACAAGGCTGCACCCACTCCCACGGGACGGGCCGCAGACCGGGACCCGGCCCACAGCAGAGCGAGTCGCACGCGGCCCCAGCCCAGGCGGCCCCCGCAGCCGGACAACAGCGGTGCCTTGACAGTTATTGGCAGGACCTCACCAGCGAGCCGGGCGGGGGAAGGGTCGAGGGAAGAAAAGCCAATCTTGTTTCGATGGCTGCTGACAGCTGTCCGTAGAAAGCGGAGGCCCGTGCCCACGGAATCTAAACTCGGGCGGCCCAGGTCTCCCCTCCACCCAGAAATGAGCTTGTTAGGAGACTGTGGATCCCGGCCGTTTCCCTTGACAGCTCCCTTCCCCGCATACACGCAGCAAATTGGCAACCTGTCCTCGGGCATTTGCATCCTGCGTCCCTGGAGGGAGATATCTCTATTATTCTGTTTTGGATAAAGGAGGCTGTTCGAGATGACAGGTAGCAAAGGCCTCTTTAATAAACCGCGCGAGCAGCCCGAGAGCGCTGGGCTGCCGAGAGGGACTTGACAAATAGGTAGATTTGCAACCCGGGAGCATTAGCGGGGCCGGCCAGAGCCAGGAGCAGGGGAGTGTCGGGGCTGAGATAAATCACCCCTTGTTATGCTGGTTTTAACCATCTCGCTGCAGGAGCCTCTGCCCGCGCCCAGCCCCACCCGGCAGACGCAGGAAACGGGCTCGCACGTGGCTTTCCGGCCTCAAAGCTGCGGCTCTATTCTCTGAGCTCATCGCAGGCCGTGGGGCGGCGAGCGCCCACCTCAGTTTGCAGACCTTGGAAGGACAGTCTTTGCCCTGCCCTCGTCTCTATCCCAGTCTCTGCTGCTACCCAATCTATTTTTTTCAATAATCCCAATTTTAAGAAACATAAACATTCAGGCAGCACTCATCACGCTCCTCCACCGTGCTGCCCTACGCCACGAACGCACATTCCCTTTCTCGCCTCGGTTCCCTCCGCGACCATTGACTCCACCGCACAAGCAGCTTCCCGTTCAATTCTCTCTCCGGGCTCTGTCTTCTCCCCCCTTCCTTAACCCCAACACAGCCGGGCCCAGGACGCTGGGCTCTGTCCAGGGGCGTGCTGGTCACTGTTTAACAGCCAGCTCTCGGAGAAAATAAATAAAAACCTGATTTGTGGCGTTTGCCAATTTCTACGGTGTAAATGCCACCACCGTGGCCGATTTCAAGCTTCCAGGGAGACGGCACTGAACTTGGAGTTGGGGAAAAGTATGCACAGTCTGCTCGTGCGAGCTGGCTCCAACACCCTGATGAGTCTGTCCCTCCGTAGTCCCCAGTCTCCTTCCCTCAGCCCAAGGAAAAACACCCCGACCCTGGAATCCAGTGAGACTCACACGCAAGGCTCTTTCCCTGACCCCAGCCTCGTCCCCCCACGCACCTCTCCTGCCCGAAGGAACAGGGCTTCTTACCTGCACCGTGTGGAGAGCTCTCCCCCGCAAGCATGCTGGATTCGAGTCACGGCTCTGTCGTCGCTGGAGAACACGCACGTGACCCAGGGTACGTTCCGTGACCACTCTGTGCCTCGGCGCCCACGACCGAGGTGGAAAGTCTGGGCTGGCGAGTGCACGAGAGGCAGCGCTGGCGAGCAGCAGGTGCTCAGGGATGCGGGCCGTCCTCCCCGCTCACCTGGCGGTGGCGTCTCTGGCACGGACTCGGCAGGATGCCCACGCCTCCGGACCCGCGGGGCCTGCCGCACTGGGGGCGCGTCCAAGCGGGACTGTGGGTCAGTTTGCTTCTCAGGGCGAACAGACGCAGCAGTGCCGGGCCGGGCAGAGCCGCGAGGTCCTGCCGCCCCGCTCCCTGCAACACCTGCGCTCCTGCCCCGGCTCCCGTGCTCGCCACCGAGGCTGCGCATTGCGGTCACCTGGGAAGCTGGACAAACTACTCGCGCCTGGGCTTCCCGTGCCCCAGATCCTGATTGCATAGGTCTCAGGTGCCGTCGGAGCATTGGGAGTGCTTTTTTAATCCCTCCAGGTGATTCTAAGCTGCAGCCAAGGCTGCGGACCGTGTGCAGGCAGGCCCACTCCAAGTCGCAGCTCAACATGAGCGTGAGGTCAGCTTCTGTTCTCCGCGGGCTCCGGCCTGACGCTGCCTCTGGACAGATGCATCCTTCCTGACAGCACAAGCCCTCGGCCAGTGGGGCCCTGTGGCCGGAGGGACCCACAGCGGCCACGTGGCAGGGACGATTCCAACCCCCAGTGGGGCCACGGTCTAGGTGGTCTGCTAGAGCCCGCAGCTAGGAGTGCTGAGGTTTTGTGCAACCCCCATGTGCCCACCTCACATGCCTGGACCCTTCCCTGCTCCAAGAACCCAGTCAGGGCTGTAACCGTGTGACAAGCACTCTCGGGGCTTGTGTGTGCACATCCCATGGGACTGCATAATGGCCCTGACCAAGGGCGGCAAACGCAGACACCAGGGACCAGGGGCTAATTTTCCAGCCTCAACCAGGAACAAATCTGGAATCCTCCTGGGCACCGCCTGGGCAGGTGGCCAAAACTCGCTGTGTCCCTTGCAGAAAAAGAGAGTGGCATTGCTGTCTCCCAGCGTGTTTTCCACAGATTGCTAGTTCTGTACGCTATTCATCGGGAAAACGGGAGGGCCACTCTTAGATGCAGATACATTCGAGGGAAGCCAGGTTTAGAATTTAAGTTGGTTTCCTTACCGCGGGACTTCCCTAAGCCTTTGCTACAACAAAGCGCATGAGGAACCTCCAGGAGAGGAAGTAAGATTCAGTGTTCCCTGAATTCATTAGACCGCGGGCCCTTTCTGCCCGTGGTACCTCGCAGCACCAGTGAGCCACGAACGTACCTGGCAGAGGCTCGGGAACAGCGAGCGTGGCCGACACGGGCCGGGCCCCGACGTCAGGCAGAAGGTGAGCCTGCCTGTCCCCTCCCCACCAGAGAACAGTCACCCCGAGCAGGGGCTGTCCTGGAAGCCGGGGCAGACTCCGAGCCCAGGGTCCTCTCCAGATCCACAAACAGGCTCGCACGGGCTTGCGCAGAGCGTGGATTATGCAAATACGCATTGAGGGACTTTTTAAACACAGATTATTCACCCAATTAACTCTAATGGCCCCTCAGAGCTGAGAGAGACTATTGTGTAAACATGTGGTGCTGAACGTGGCCTCGGCCCCCAGATTTCCTCCAAAGACGGGGTTTATGAGTCCCCCATAAGGGTTCCCTCTGGGCCCCGACTTGGCAGATAAGTTCATTGCCCGGAAGGGAATTCTTGCCTAAAATCTGAAGAGAGTAAGAATAAAAAGAAGGTTCCAGTCCCCTTTAAGTGAGCAGGGAGCGCTCCGGGTACAGATTTTATATATATTTTCATTTGCCATAAAACATGCATTGTAAGACACGGAACATCTGGTAGCCTCCGGTCGCCTAACCCCGGCCCGATAACGGGAGCAACTGTGGATTTCTCTCCAGCGGCCACTTACAGTCACACAGTCCACACGCTTCTCAGTGGGTACAACACAGCGGGAGAGGCCGACCCGCGCCTGCCTCGTGGGGCGGCGGGAGTCCCCGGCCCGCCAGCCGGAGTCTGGGGAGGCCAGCTCGCCAAAAGCCGGGCCTCCTCCAGGAGACCAGGCCAGAGTCCGGCTGTCCAGCACATGCACGGTCGTGTCCACAGTCGAGTCTGCTGAGCACCGGGGAACCAGGGACCGATTTTCCAGCTTCACCCAGGAACGAGTCTTCCAGAATCCTCCTGCGCACTCGGGCTGGAGGGGAGGGCAAGAGTGTGAGGGCCCCCGTTACAGACCTGCGGGAGGCCAGCCGAGAGCTGGTGCTCCCTCGGCCCCAGGCTGCTCTCCTCCGGCCACCACCCTCGAGACTGGAAGCCTGCGAGTCCCATCTTCCTCCCTCCCCCTCGCTGCCACGCCCGGCCCGTCGCCACGCTGGGTCACCTTGGCCTTCCGAACACACCTCCCACGTCCTCTCCGTGGCCACAGCCCCCAGCCCACCCTGCCGAGGCCCTCCCTGGACAGCTGCCCCTCCCCACCGGTCTTCCATTCTCCTCTCTGCCCCTTCTCCATCCGTGGTCCACTTTTCCAGGTGCAAACGTGCTCTTGTCTTTGGCAAAGACTCCTCCCACTGCTCCCTCTGTGTGGAGCCCTCTTCCCTCCTGTCTCGACCAGCCACCTCCCAGGTGCTCAGCTCAGACGTCGCCTCCTCCAGGGAGCCTCCCTGGATGCGTGACTAGCTAAGATCCCTCCACCCCTGCGGCCCCTGCAGCACCATGCTCCTCCACCATGCCCTGGTAGCAGACGCCCAGCACCTGGCACACAGTAGTTGCTCAGTAAATACCTATGGGATGAAAGGGCTCCACCAAGAAAAACAACTGGGGAGTAAGACGTCTATGGGCCTGGCACTAGCAATGGTGGCAGAAGCTAAGAAGAGAGGGAAGAAATGGCAGCCACGCTGCAGCCACGACCTCCCTTGACTTAACCCTGCCAGCAGCCCCCCCATGCCAGGGCTACTAAGTACATTGCAAACAGGTGGGGAAGTCAGGATTTGAACCCACAGCTACCTGACTCCAAAGCGCACACGCTTTCTCCTACAGGAGCCTACTCTAATAGGACAACGGGGGTTGGTCATGCTGACAGGGGGAAGAGACGGGGGTCCCAGCGGAGGACTCAGCATGAGCAGGAGCGCGGCGGCGTGAGACGGCACGTGTCTGGGAGACACGGTGCTCCCCCGGGGCTAGAGGAGTTCTAGAGAACGGAGGCCACAGCTGCCTGCAGAGCCTCAGGAAGGGGCTCGCCGCGTGCCAGCCGTAGGAGCCTGGGCACCATCCTGGCTGGCAGAGAGCGTGACCTGAAACCTCCCGTCCGGGCCAGAGACGGTGGGCAGCCCCTCCACCATCGTGAGGGTGAGCCCCCTGTAGGCCTTTAGGGACCAGCACTGCATCGCCAGGCCCGGGGCGGAGCGGGCAAGCGAGCGAGCAAACGAATGACAAGCGCGGCGCCCATCTCTCGAAAACAGACTCTGGGTTAGCGCCAGCAATCAGCACCCGTTTAGGGTCTGAGCGGAAAACATATCCTACTCCTGGTGCGGTGTTCCGAGGGCTCTCAGGGCTGGAGAGGAGGAAGGTTTGGGCCCAAAGCGAGTGCCTGAGAATGAACTTCATCCCACCGCCCGAATCCAAACCCCTCCCCTCCTTCTCGGGGAAGGCTTCCAGGTGGAGAGAGCAGCCGGCTCTCCCAGCCACTCTCTGCCTGAAAGTGCCAGCCCCACACCCTCCTCTCTCTGCACCCCGGCCCCTTCGCAGTAGAATAAAGCACTGCGGGGTTTTGACCGGTGGCATCCCCGGTCCTCAGTGTTTCTCTCCGGCCCATCCGCACCATGCGCCCCTCTGGATGACAGCCTCCCGCGGGGCTGGGACCACGTCCCCCCTCTGAGTGGCAGCTGGATGTGCAGGCACCTAACACTGACTGGGGCCTGAAGCCACTTCCGTTTGGCTAACTCCAAACCCACCGGGCAACCCACACTGCCTGAGGACCTACTACGCGCCAGACACCGGTGAGAACGCACGATGGTAGCAAGCCTAAGTTCACCGCCTCACTGGATCGACAAGATCCCGTCTCCTGGAACACGGGAACAACACAAGCTTCAAGGAAAGCTCAGAGAAGGGCGTCCGAAGGCCGGTGCCCAGGCGTCCCGCGCACGGCGCAGCAGAAAGCTACCGGCCTTCGGAGGAGAGCGCCCAGGCCGCTGCGCCAGGCTGGGGAGAGAAGACCTCACAGCAGAGCCAGGGGAAGATTTCAGCCGAGCTCGAAAGCTCAGCTGGAATTTTGACACTTGGGGAAAAGGCGGGTGTCAGTGCAGCCAGGCAGGGGGACCAGGACACAGCACTGCGGAGGGGACGGCAGTGAAGAGACTGAGGGTGAGAAACGGCACCACAGACCGTGGGCAAGTGATTCTGCGATTGGGCCCAGACAGCGCCGCGGGCTCCCAAAGACTAGCCACTCCGCGCACACGTGTGTGAGTGCGTGTGCACACATGCACACGTGCACCCCTTGCGTCACTGGCCTGGACGATTACGCAAATCTGGTGCTGGGCCACCTCTCCCACGGGAACCGGCCGTGGGCAACACTTAGGGCGCTGGGAGTGCAACCAGGAGGTGCCAATCTCAACAGCGATGCTTATCATGGTCTTGGAAAACACCCCTGGTGTCAAGCACGAGGACCACAGGACGGGGAAGGCCCGGGCAGGCAGCCGACGCACACCACCCTCCCCGACCTTCCCACGGCGCCTTGGCAAGGCCTGTCCTCGGGCCGCCCCAGGTTGCAGGGGATCAGGCTGCGGTTTCACCTCACACCTCATAGCCCTGTCCCGGCTCCACGGGCTCTCGGCACAGTGCGCCGGGCTCGCCACGGCATCCGGGGAGCTGGCAGCGCCGTCCACACGGCAGGGGACTGGGGCAATTCTCTCCCCCATCAGCATCAGCTTCTTCATCTAACCGTGGCAGGGTGGGACCACATGATCTTTAACCACTTTGGGACCAGCGTCGACTGGCGTCGACAGCCACAGATGAACACGCATGGCTCAGCCGTGCGGACTGAGTGCCGGCTTGGGCGTCGCGGCCGGTGAGCGCGGTCCCGAAGTGGTTAAGAACCAGAGTGTTCCACAGCCCTGAGACCCAAAGCAATCACATAATTCCCATCCGCCCAGCAGTGGGGCAAGAGCTCACCTGGGCGCCAGCCCGCCCTGCTTGTTTCCACCAGGGAGACGGCCGGCCGCGCCCGCAGTGGGAGCTTGAGCAACAGCTCTGAGACCGGCACACCTAATCCCGTCACCATGCCAACAGGCCGGTCTGTGTTGACCCCGGTTTGGGGACGTGAGGTCAGTAGGCCGAGAGTCTCGGCACCTGGCTCTCCTGTCTGTGGTTTGGAGCAAGCCTCTGCTCCTCCGGGCTCAGAGCCCGACCGAGGGCCGCTCCCCCTGCAGCGGAGTCCTCCAAGCCCCTCTCCCGCCGGCCGGGAGGCGGGAAGAGAGGTCGCTCGGGCAGTGCGGGGCAGTGGGGAGGCCTGGCCAAGAACAGGAACGGGTAATTCACAACATGAGAAACACAGAATGGCTACTGACAATCAAGTAAGTGTAGCCAGACACATGTAACTTTCTACTACCACATCAGCAAAGAACAAAAAGATTAAGAAAACCAGGCCGGTCAGGGTGCGGGAAGTGGGCGTTCTCATGCAGTGTCAGTGCCTTGGTGGGGGCAGTTTGGTATCATGTATCAGAACGACAGATGTGCATGCCCTGTGCTTAGTCAAGTAACCTTCATTTCACTTAATAAGAGTCATGATGCTGGCATATTGCTATATTTGTATTTTTTCTTTTTTTTTTAGCGATAGGGTCTCGCTCTGTCACCCAGGCTGGAGGAGTGCAGTGGTGTCATCAGACCTCACTGTAAGCTCGGACTCCTGGGCTCAAGCGATCCTCCCACCTCAGCCTCCCCAGTAGCTGGGACTACAGGCATGCGCCACCCCACCCAGCTTGCCTGCTTGCTTGCTTGTTTGTTTGTTTAGGTAAAGACAGGATCTGTGTTGCCCATGCTGGTCTTAAACTCCTGGCTTCAAGTGATCCTCCCACCTCAGCCTCCCAAAGTGCTGGAATTATAGGCATGAGCCAATGCTCCTGGCCCTATTTTATTTTTGGTTATTGCTGTTAATTCCTTACTATGCCAAATGTATGAATTAGACTTTATGGTAGGTATGTTTGTATAGGGAAAAACATAGTGTACGTACAGTTCAGTACGTACTATACTTTTATGGCTTCAGGTACCCACTGGGGTCTTGGAACACATCCCCTGTGGTTAAGGGGGGACGATGGTATATCTGAACATTTGCCGTGGGTGCGTGCCACTTTTGTAGCTAGAAAGATATGTTAAAGGGAGAAAATATCTATAAGAATATGATCTTAATGAATAGGGAGAATCCACCACGTGCGATTGTGTAGGGAAGGAAAGCAAACCACAAGCAGCACGACACACTCACACAAACGTGCACATTCCCGGGATATTCGTCAAAATCTCCACGTTCCCAGGGAGTGGGATCTTCATCCTGTTTAACTTCCTTATTTTCTTTACTTCCTTTGTAATGTTATGTATTGTCTGAGAAATTTTAAGTGAGCATAGGTCATCTTTATTTTCTAAAAAACTCCCACGTTACTTCCTCAACCCAGGAAAAAAATCTATAATAAGCAATGAGTCCTTTGGTTGTGTCTTCCTGCTTTACCGTCGTGTCCTCAGGGCTAGCGAGCGGCTGGGGCGCGGCAGCCCCAAACACAGTGACTTCTGAGTGACTGAGAAATAAAGGACAAGTCTGGCTCTCGCATGTCTGAGGAGACCCCCACCTCCCGCCCCCCGCCCAGCAGTTCTGCAGCTGCGTGAGAAATGCCTGTGCCGCCCATGTGTGCCCAGACCAGACTCTGTGTCGCCCCAGGCCCCTCTGGGCCCTCCTGGACCCACCACCAGCTTGCACTGATGTTACATCCTGGCCCTGGGTCCCGAAGAGACTGCTGCCTCTCGCCAGGTGCTGTGAACATACAAGAGGCAGCCTGGGAGGTGGGCACGGAAGTGGGGGGACCACCGTCACCATCACTGCCCCAGATGCCTGTCACTGGGCGTCCACTGCACCAAGCACACAGCACTTTTCATGCACAATTGGACAGTCAGTATCCCGGTGACAGGTGAGGAAAGTTGGGTTTTAAGAAGGCAAGTCACCTGCCCAGAGGCACACAACTGGGAGGCTGAAATCCAAACCTAGACTCCATGACTCCCAAACCTGTGCCCTCAGCCACTGCTGTGCTCCAAGGAGGGGGAGGAGCTGGGAGGCCCACGGCCCCGTCAGCACGAGAGCAGCAGCAAGATGGAATCTGGAGGCCGGGCCCGGTGGCTCACGCCTGTAATGCTACACTCTGGGAGGCCGAGGCGGGAGGATTGCTTGAGGTCAGGAGTTTGAGACCAGCCTGAGCAAGAGTGAGACCCCGTCTTTACTAAAAATAGAAAGAAAATTAGTCAAACAACTAAAAATAGGGAAAAAAAATGAGCCGGGCGTGGTGGCGCATGCCTATAGTCCCAGCTACTCGAGAGGCTGAGGCAGGAGGATCGCTTGAGCCCAGGAGTTTGAGGTTGCTGTGAGCTAGGCTGACGCCACGGCACTCACTCTAGCCTGGGCAACAAAGTGAGACTCTGTCTCAAAGAAAAGACAGAACCAAGGAGGGGAGAGCACGTTTGAGCATGACCCTTGGGAAACGTGGAAAGGCCTGAATCTGCCACTGTGAGAGGTGGGGTGACAGGTCCCATCCACTGGGCCCCGGAAACCTAGCCCAGAAAACAGGCTGCACATACCCAGAGGGGACTCTGGCATGGGGGACTCACGCCCCGGTGGCCCGTCCTCCCCAGGCGCCTGTTCTGTGGTTTGGCTCCAACATCTCAGTGAGGAAGAACCCTGCCCCCTCGCCCTCCCCCGCCTGGGCTAGCAGGCGAGCGCTGAGGGCCCGGTGGCAGCTGGAAGTCCCGTCTCAGGAGCCCAGGACAGGAGAGCTCTGGTCCAGCAGGACAACAGTCGGCGTCAGCAAAGAGCAGCAGCCGCCCTCCTCCTCCGGTGCTCACCCTCCGTCGGGCTGGGAGCCCTGTGGAGATGAACTCAGTCCAACTTCGAGTCATAAAGGTAAGCACTGTCATCAACCCCAGCTCACAGGTGAAGAAACTGAGTCGCAGAGAGGTTACGCAACTCGCTTAAGGTCACGCAGCCGGGACGTGGGAGAGGCAGGACTGGACGCAGGCAGGTTGGCCCTTCTCGACTGCTCTGCGACAGAGCCGGAGGCCAAGAGCAGATGGGAGAGAGGACAGAGGGAGGAAAGAGAAGGGCAAGGGCAGAGCCCAGGGCAACAGCCGTGGGCAAGGAGCCTCCCGAGCACATGGAGCCAGCAGGGAGGAGCAGAAGGAAACCGGGAGCGCCTTGCACAGCGAGCGCTCAGGATGTGCTCGACCTAGTCAAGGAACACACGGGCACGCGAAGGCTAGATGAACGGAGTGGAGCGGGCACCGCACAGCAGGCCGCTGGAGGAAGAGCGGGTGTGTGGTCAGCGGTGCCCGCCGCAGGGAGGCGGGAGGGCGTCAGGAACTGGGTGGCGGCTGCCGGCTCCGGCTCTCCCAGCCCCCGGCCGGCCAGCCAGGTGAGAGAAGGCCCGGTCCACCCCCACAGCTGCAAAACCGTCCCTTTCTCGCCAGCCACTGGGACCCTTCCTCTAGGCCAAGTTCTTTCGAGCGCAGAAGGGGTTTGCTCCCCAGACAGCTCGCAGCTATGATAGCTCTAAAGCTCACGCTGCTAGATGCTGCCTACTTACAACCAGAAACTCCTCCATAACCGAACCGACAGAGAAGAGTGGCAACTCCGTATTTTCTTTGATTTTGTTTCAAAGAAGAAGAGCTCAGAATTGCGTCCTCGACTGGATCCAAGTTACTCCTTTTCCCCATATATGGCTGGATCCACGGTTTGCCAGGACGGGCCGTGTTTCCCTTATTAAGCAATACACAACGTGAGCAAACAGAGCCCGCTCGCCGCCCCCCATCCCGGCCCCAGCTGTCGCAGCTGGAGCAAGGGCCCGACCAGGCTGCAGAGCCTCCCAGGGCCCCAGCGGCGGTGGGGAGACACAGGGCACGGGACTTGGGGTCGGGGGCCCCGTCCCAGTCTGGCCCCCACTGACCCAGGTGCAGCCCTGGGCATCCACGACAGCAGTGCCTGCTGGGTACCGGGCTCGGGGGAAAGCCACGTGGAATCCTGACGCCCCGAGGCCTGGGTATTATCCCCCCCATCTTACACATGTGCACAGGGAGGCATGGTCGGTCACCCGGCTGCGGCAGCAGAGGTGGGGATGGCCACGTGCCGTCTGACTGCACAGTCCATCTTGTCACATCTCCGAGGGCCACCTCTCCTCTCTGGACTCTGCCTTAACCCGCCTGTAAACTGAGACGGTTGGAGGAGCAATTTCTCAGCCCCCAACAACTCTCACCTGAGCACGCATTCTGTTATAGGGTAGGGGACCCTCCCGAGGGCCCTGTGGTCAAGGTCTGGAATGGGTGACGGGTAGGTGGAGACACGGACCCTCCCTCCCCGCCCCAGAGCAGGTCCTGAGGAGCAGATGCCGCCCCGCTGGCCCTCAGCACAGAGCCGCGCTCTCAAGCCCCGGAGGAAACAGCCCTGCATGGCCGGCATGCGTCCTGGGGCTGCCGTCTGGGCGCCCACGCCCGCCTGCGAGTCCCAGGCCTCGGGCCTTCGGCACAGGCAGCGTGGGAAGCTGAGGGAAGGTGCCGTCCTTCCAGGTGCAGGTCCAGGGTGGCCCTGAAGCAGACCGGCCCGGCTCCACTCAGCGTCTTGGAAAATGCGAGACGGGGCTGACTTCAGGGGACACACCACTCCTCAGAGCCTCCTGGGGGCTGCAGGGCTCCTGCCCAGGCTTCTAGACAGGACTCCCAGGGGTGGCCCTGAACCCGCATGTTTGACCAGCACCCTGGATTTTACAATGCCGGCCCTGAGGCCCCTGGCCCAGGACAACACGTGCCGGCTTGTCCCTGTCCCTTCCACCTCACATCCCGTTCCCACCTCCTCTTCCTCTTCCTCTACATACATGAACCCAAACACGCAGCCTGTGGGAGCCCCACAAAATGCCCCTTGCCTAGGACTTGGTCATCGGCACTTGTTAGTGCTTTCCACATTAACCTGACGCTAATGGGCATAATAACATACCTGCTTCTCAAGCTGCTTTTCTTACCTCCAGGAACTACAGCATCTTAATTCGAGTGGGGGTGAAAACTGAGCGCCTTCTAACTCACATCTTCCCAGGGCCTGCCTCCTGTCCACTGCCGTGCGGCGTCTGCTCTGCAGAGGTTAATGCCAATAGATGTTAATGAAATGAATGCATAAATGCCTAAATGACTTTTGAGCAAGCCAGCACAGCAACTCTCAAGCAAGTGATTTATTTCACATTGGTGGAATTTTAAAAGATTAGCAAATGTTCCAAGAAATGACTATTACCCTTAGACAGCAGAAGCGTCTTAATCCGTGGTGACAGTTTGTCTTGTATCATAACCTGACGTACCTTTCCCAGCCAGGCGCTGCCGGGGCGCCGCGGTTTTCCGGAGAGGCCGCGGCTCCCGCTGCAACCAGATACCCGGCCCGCTGCGGCCCGAGCCGCTCCCGGGAACCCAGCCCCGCGCAGCCCGTCACCGCCCGAGTCCCTCAGACACCTGTCTTCTTTTTTTGTTGTTGTGGATTAGAACAAAGTGTGTATCATTTTAATTAGCAGTGTGTATTGTTGTAAAAATCTCAAATAGTGGAAAAGCACATGAAGCGCAGCGTGAACGCTCTAGCCCTGCCTGAGCACCGCGGGGGCGCGGGGGCGAGGGGCAGCCTCCCTGCTCCCAGCAGCCTTTCAACTCTGATGGCTCCTGTGATGTCACACTGAGGGCTTAGCCACTGGCACGGTTCGGTTCCGCCTGCCATCACTGAGAACCAGAGGCCCTCAGGACCTCCCTGGACCCCAGAACTCCTCTGCCCGGCTCCCCACGGCCACCTCTCCCCAACCCTTCTTCCATTTTTTCATGTTGACATCAAAAATAGCAACGCACCTGTTGCCCATTGGTATGTCTTCTTTTCTGTTCGGCTCACTTGCCCATTTTTAAATCAGATTATTTTTGAGTTTGAGTTTTGTTTGTTTCTGCTGGTGAGTTCCTTGTATATTTCTGGTTATGAACCCTGGTCAGAGGAATAGTTTGCAAGTATTTTCTCCCATCCTGCAGGTGGTCTCTTCACTCTGCTGATTATCTATTTTGCTGTGCAGAAGCTTTTTAGTTTGTTACAGTCCCATTTGTCTCTTTCTGCTTTTGTCACCTGTGCTTTTGAGGTCTTCAAGTGTGGCCAACAAGTATGTGAAAACACGCTGAAGATCACTAATCACGAGAAAAATGCAAATCAAAAGCACAATGAGAGTGGCAATGGCTTCTATCAAAAAGAAAGGGAATAATGGTCACTGGTAAGAATGTGGAGAAGGGGACCCTAGCACACTGCTGGGGAATGTGAATTAGTACAGCCACTCTGCAGAACAGTTTGGAGGTTCTTGAAAAAACTAAAAACAGAACTACTATAGGATCCAGCATTCCCACCACTGGGTATATATCCAAAGGAAAAGAAATCAATATGTCAAAGAGATATCTGCACTTGTATGCAGCAAAATTCACAACAGTCAAGATATGGAATCAACCTACATGTCCATCCATCAATGTATAAATGGATAAAGAAAATGTGGAATAAAGCCAGGTATGGTGGCTCATGCATGTAATCCCAGCACTTTGGGAGGCCGAGGTAGGAGGATCACTTGAGGCCAGGAATTGAAGACCAGCCTGAGCAGCATAACAAGATCCAGTCTCTACCAAAAAAAAAAAGAATAGAAGAGACTAGCCAGGGGGGGTTAGCTTGTGTCTGTAGACCCAGCTACTGGGGAAGCTGAGGCAGGAGGATCACTTGAGCCCAGACATTCAAGATTACAAGGAGCTATGATGACACCACTGCATGATGACTGTACTCCTGCCTGGACAACAGAATGAGACCCTGTCTCAAAAAAAAAAGAAAAAAAAGAAAAATAAAAAGAAAATGTGGCATATATACACAAAAGAATACTATTCGACTATAAAAAAAAAAAAGACAAAATTCTGTCATTTGGGGCAACGTAGATGAGCTTGGAGGGCATCATGCTAAGTTACATAAGCCAGACACAAAACGACAAATATCGCATGTTCTCACTCATCTCTGGAAGCTAAAAAAGTTCACTTCCTAGAAATAGACAGGAGGATAGTGGCCACTAGAGATGAGGAGGGGAGAGGAGATAGCCAGAGGCTGATCAATGGATACAAAATTAGAGCAAGATAGCAGGAGTACGTTCTAATGTTCTCTATCCCTATAGAGTGACTATAACTAACAACAATTTATTGTGTATTTTCAAGTAGCTAGAAGAGTGGGCTTTTGAATGTTCCCAACACAAAGAAATGATAAGTGTTTGAGGTGACACACGTGCTAATTACTATTTGTTCATTGCACATTGTATGCACATCTCAAAATGTCACGCTGTACCCCATGAATATGTATAATTATTGCATGTCAATTAAAAATAATACTAAAAGTGAAAAAAAAGACTTATAGAAACAGCAAGACACCTCACTGCTCAATGCCGGTGAGAGTTCTCCATTTCCAGAAGCTATCCCACCCCCCCATGACCCAGCCCTACCTACATTTCCGGGCATAGTTTCCTATTTCACTTCTGCACATCGTCTGAACCTCCCCCTGTCCCTTCTACAAGCCCCCCTTTCCTGTCTTACTAAAGTTGCTCCAGACTGTCCCCCTGCAAGTCTCCAGCCCAGCTCTGCAGGACCAAATCCCTTCCCACATTCCAAGACTCAACGCACAGGCTCCCTCCTCCAGGAAGCCTTGCCTGGTGCCCCCAGCCGGAAGCAATGATTGATCGCTGAGCACGCCCGATCCAGGGGGAGGCTCCTGAGACACCCGTGCTCCCCACCTGGCCCCAGCTCTGCACCTGGCCACGGCGGGCGTGTGGCTGGTGCCCCAGCACAGGGCTCCGGACCAAGATTCCTGATCCCTCTGGGGTCTCCCTGCAGGCTGGGTTTTCACTGTCAGAGGGGACCTGCCCAGCCAGGCATGGGGTGTGGGGGGGAGGGGGTAAGATAAAACGGGTCTAAAAATCTTAGCCCAGGGTCCCATCCATGGGACTCAACAGATCGTGCTTTCCAAGCACCACGTGGCTTAACGTGGCCCATTTTTGCACTTCTGAACAACAAATGGATGCACTGAGCCTCCTTTTCTACCCCAAGCCGGAGCCAAGGCCAGACTGCCCAGAGAGGGCCAAGGAGCAGGGCCAGACGTGGGGACAGTGAAGCTGGCCCATGTCCTGGAAGGTCCTGGAACACCACTCAAGCCTCAATAGCTTCAGCTGGGTTTGGCACGTACCAAATTTCGGCTTGTCCTCCAAAGTCTAGTGCCCCAGAGGGACACGGGTATAATTGGGCAGCCCACAGGCTGTTGGTCAGACCACAGTCCCCAAGAGAAATGAGTCTGTCTGTCACACAATCCAGTTCAGGGCTGGGACGATGAGTCTTCTCCCGTCAGCCGATGCCAGGGTCAGCTGGTGCCCATGAGGTGAGCCCAGCATCAACCCCACACAGCACAGGTGACCTCTCCTTCCCCACTCCTTCCTGGCTCCTCCGCCTCTAGCCTCCCCCACTGTAACTTCAGCTAGGGTACACAAAAGCCCGCTCTACACACACACACACGCACACACACACACACACACACACACACGTGTGCATACCCCACAGGTAGACAGGTGAGCTGTGCCGCCTACTGGCCAGGACCATCTTTTTGCCCAGCATGGGCTGGCCCAGCATGACCCAAGGGTGACAGGTGGGGGGAAGAGCCGAAGCGGGCAGGGCATGCAGGGGGGACCCGTGCTGGGGCCTCCCTCCACGCTGTCCAGACCCCTCAGTTGGGCTCCATCCAAAGACCCCTCCACACCCTCACTGGGCGACCACCCTCAGGTCACCCAAATGGGGCTCCCCCTCCCCCACCCAGACCGCCCCTCCACCGGCACCTAGACGCCAGGGTGGTGCTGCCATGGCACAGGCTCCCGCTGCGCCCCCAGTGTCCGTTCCCCGGCAGGCCCTGCTGCCCCCACCAGGGTACCTGCTAGAGCTTCCAGACTGGCCCCACCTTCCAGACCTTCTGCTCCCACGCAGCGGCCAGCCAGGGCGATCTTCTTAAAATGCAAACCTGACACGCCACACCTGTGCCCAGACACCCCGCCCCCCAGGTAAAGCCTCTGCCAGCCCCACCCTCTCCGTGCTGCCCCCCTCACTCTGTCATCTGGCTGCACCGGCCTCGTCATCACCAGGCCTCCGCACACGACATGCGCTTCCCCACCCCGGTCAAAGGCCGGGCCCTCCGCCTGGCCGAGGTCCCCACCTTCCAGGTATGGTTTTGTGCAGGAAGCCTGCCCAGCACCACTGCTGCCACCTGCCTGGCCCCATCCCGCTCCCTGTGCCACTCGGTACCGGAGAGAACGTTCCGTCCGTGGGGACCTACCGCTCGCCGGGCCGTGCTGCCCTCTCAGCCGTCCGCCTGTTCCCCGCGGCCACAGGTCCGGCCCGGAGGGAAGCTCTGCGGGGCGGGACAGGTGCCCGCGGCTCAGAGGGCAGAAGAGGAGCTAGGCAAGCAGTGAGAGGGCCAAGGCCCCCTCCCGTGTGCAGGGGCTGCCCTCGGTGGCCCTGGTGTCCCTCTCAGGGGCTGGCCCCTGGGGCGGACACTCCCTCTGAAGACGCACCGCAGGCCACAGCGGGGAAGGGAGGTAGACCGCCAGGGACAGGGACGTCCCCTCAGCCGGGCCGGCCCAGAGTGAGCAGCCCACAGTGCAGTCCCCTCAACTGCTCACGTCCCGTGCAATCCTTGGGGGAAAGTCTCCCACGTGGAGGCTCCTCCAGACCCTCCGGGGTGGGGACAGAGGCTGTGCCCACGTGGCACGGTGACGCTGGGGCGGGAGCGTCCAGCTCTCATGGGGTGATGCCCTGTGGCCAGCCGCCGTCACAGGCCAAGCATGCCTGCCCCGGTGCCTCGTGCTCCGATTCCGGACTTCCTGCCCAAGTCCTCAGTCTGAATATTCCCTGAGTCCGTCAGGACCCGGATCGGGAAAGCGGGCCCGGGAGGGAAAGCTCAAGTCACAGACCCCATCCCCCAGCAGGCCCCAGAGTCCTGCCCGGAGTGGCCGCACAGAGTGTCCTCCTGCGGCTCGGGGTGTCCCCTCCCAGCCCGGAGACCTGGGGTGGGCTGGCGGAGACACCGGCCCAGCAGCCAAGGGGCACGGTGCCAGCCCCACTTGCCATGGTGTCGTTAGAAGTCAACTGTCTCCCGGGTGGTGGTTCCATGGTGTTTGCTTTATAATAATTTGTTAAACAGAACATTTTCTATATGTGTTGTATTTCACAATTTTAAAAAGGGTTTAAAAAAAAAAAAAGGCAACTGTCTTCATGGAATGTAAACCCTTGTGTGTGCCAAAACCCAGGCCACGGCCAGAACCTCCACCCAGGATCAGACGCCGACGGGGCGTGTGTAAAGCCGCCCCAGGGGGTCGCTCTGCCGCTGGGCCGTCAGCTGCGGGCCGGCGCTGATGGGGCGAAGGACGTGCTCGCCCCCAATTAAGTGACTTTGTTCAGAGAAAGTGGAGAAGCTTGGGAGTGAGGCAGGCACACACAGCTGCTTGGACTACCCCACCCGTCCACACAGCACTCTCCCCACTGTCCACACAGCCTGCCCGGCCGCGGGGGCCCGTGACACCCAGACAGCAAAGCGTGGGTGAACTGGGGTCCAAGGCCCGTCCTCTGAAAGAGAGACAAGAAACTGCACAGAAAGCCAACAGTTCGCAAGAGCAGCGGCACAGGCCAGGGACACACAGAAAGGCTCAGCCTTCCCAGTCAAAGAATTGCAAATCAAAGCAGCAGTGAGATCCATTCTCACCCAACTAACTGGCAATGGTGTAAGAGAGCACAGCAGGTAAGGAGAACGGCCCTCTCACGTATGGGGGAGCGGAGCATAAATCGGGGGCCTCTGGGGGGCCGGTCTGCCCCTCCCCGCCAATATCTCACCGTGTGTCTCACCATGTGTCCGTCCAGCAGTTCCATTCAGGGAAACACCTAAGGAGACAAAGACAGGTTTGCAAGGATGTGGGTACAATGTCACTCAGAGCAGCGCTCTGTACAACAACTAAAAACTGAAAGCATCCCAAATGTTCATTTATGAGAGGCTGGGTATACAAATTATGGTACAACAGACGATTAGGCAGCTTGCTCAAAAGAAAGCAATAGTTCTCCTTGTGCATGACTGAAAGACATCCAAGATTCACTGTTGGGGGAAAAGACCAGTTACAGAAGAGTATGTTATAATGCGGCCTCATGGAAATTTACAAAGTGCGTGTGTTTATCCACGTGGGTATTTATTTCGGCAGACACAGGTGTATAATTCACAAAGGATAAGTACTTCAGAGTAGCTATCGAGGGGGTACGTTATGAGGAAGGTTCGTTTGCTCTGGGTTGTTTAAATTTTTTGTAACACTCATGTACTATCAAAGAAGTGATAAAGACCCCATTAAAATAAAGTACTGTGTACAAAAACAAAAAAGGCCTAAATCCACAAGGATAGGAAGAACATAAGAGAAAACAATAGCAACAGAATCTTGGAAACTGGAAAGCAGATGCATGAGAGGAAATGACTTAGCAGACCTAAGTAAACTAAATCCTAAGTCAGCAGTGAAGAAAGCCAAAAAGCCACCTGATGCTCGCCGTAGCATTAGACAAAGCCTTGGGAATTAGAGGTGCCGGAGACCTGCGGAAGGAGGGGCTGAAAGCAGGGGCTGCCGAGAGCCCGTGTCATCAGCTTTGGGGTGCACAGATGCCCCCAACTCCCTGCAGCCAGGAGACTGCCCCTTGCTCCACTGGCGGGAGTGGAGGATTATCTTCCGTGAGGTGCTAAGCAGAGGGACTCTGGTTTAGGGGACACGAGCCACCGCTGAGAGCTAGGGTGCCATGCGGAAGACAAGGAGGCCAGTGGGAGTTTATATTCTGAATATCGAGACCCTTTTACCTTTTTCCCCTTCAGAGTCTCATGATGCCGACAGTCGGGAGATGTCCCCGAGGCTGCAGTGTGACAGGAGGCTTCTCTGGGTCGCCCAGCCAGCCCTGGAGAAAGAGCCAGAAGCTCCCCAGAGAAGGTTGCTGTTCTTTGAACAACACACACACACACATACACACACAAAAATACACACACATACATATACACATGCACACATACACACAAAAAATACACACACACACAAAAATATACATACATACACACACACAAACATACACACAAACACACATACACATACATGCACACATATACAAACACACACACATACAAACACACATATACACACATACACACACACACAGAGCTCCAACCAGTTTTGTAGTGAATATCACCAGACAGGCAGGGAATATCAGACATTAGATGAAATTCTCTAATATGAAAGATTGAGAACAAAATAAATAGAATATAGAAGCTACCTGGAGGGAAGAAATAATTCAAGAAGAAGGAAACTTAAAGAATAATAGTTCAATGCAATAAGAAATGATATTTCTCCAAGGCAACAACAACATGAAAAGAGCCAAAAAGAGTTCTTGGAAATTAAAAATGAGATAGCGGAAATAAAAAACTCAGTAGAAAGGATAAAAGATAATGTTGAGGGCCAGGTGCAGTGGCTCACACCTGTAATTCTAGCACTCCGGGAGGCCAAGATGGGAGGATCGTTTGAGTTCAGGAGTTCGAGACCAGCCTAAGCAAGAGTGAGACCCTGTCTGTGCTAAAAAAGTAGAAATAAATTATGTGAACAACTAAAAATACATAGAAAAAATTATCCAGGCACGGTGGCGCATGCCTGTAGTCCCAGCTACTCGGGAGGCTGAGGCAGGAGGATCGCCTGAGCCCAGGAGTTTGAGGTTGCTGTGAGCTAGGCTGACGCCACGACACTCTAGCCTGGGCAACAGAGTGAGACTCGGTCTCAAAAAAAAAAATAAAAAAAAGGCTCACTTTCCACAGTGAGAAGTCAACAGATAACACTTAAAACTGAAAAATGTTAAAGTAGCAATGCAAATGTGTTCTGTAGAGTTATCGAACTCAATACCCCAAAACTCATCTAAAAGGATTGAAATTGCTTTTCTCTAGGAAGTAGAAAATTGGTCTAGGTGAGCGTGTGGGCGCAAGGCGATGACTTTGGTCACAATAAGTGCTATATAACTATTTAATTCTTTATATTGATGTAGAACTTCTGTAACAAATGAAAACTAAATCTGAGAAACAAAAACAAATTCCCCACCACCATCCAAATTTAAAAAAAGGGAAAGGAAAGGTAGAAGTAGCAGTACACCGGCCACTGCCAAGAGCTCAGAAACCAGCAGGCAAGAAACTCACCTGTCCAAAGACAAGGGGAGGGAGGAGGAGCAGGTGGCCGGCGGTGGGCGGGGACCAGGGACGAGTTCTAAGAGGCTGCACAAGCCAGGGCTCCTGAAAAGCAGGTGACCAATGACCCAGCACGGAGCTAAATGTGCACCAGAATTTTTCTTTTCATCTCAAAGAGGCCAACATATTATATAATTTGCAATAATCTTTCAGTAAATTAAAATGAAAAATTGGAAACATCCCAAATGCTCATCGATAAAAGACTTGTTGAATACATCGTAAAACATTCATACAAAGGCACACAAAGCAGACGTCTGAAAGGACGTGGAGCTTTTTGTGCTGATGACACAGAAAAATAACACACGTTATTAAGTGAACACTATGTATCCTATGCATCCATTTGTGCAAAATATATATATATGTAACTAGATGCCTAGAAAATAAGGTGGAAGTTTATTCAGCCAACTATTGACAAGGACTGTTTCTGGGAGCCAGAACCAAGGGAACTTACACTTTCTGTATCGTATTTATTTATTCTTCAAATATTTATTGAGCACTTGAATATAGTATGCGCTATATTGTTTGAACTTTTTACAGTATCAGCAAAAAATAAAGATCTAGAATAAGAAAAACCAATATTAAAATAACTAATTCAAATGTGTTTTTGTTTTTTTTAGAAAAGAATGTCACCCGGAGGATATATGAGGAGGTGGGGCCCCCTCCACCCAGGCTAGGGAGGGACCGTTAGAAAAAGCGGGGAGCCCGTCAGGGAACCCCTCTACCTGCTTCCTGAGCGGGAGCCTGGGCCATGCTTGCTGGTGGAAGGCTCTGGCCCTGCAGGGTCTGTCCCCGGGCAGCAGGACTCTCCCTGGCTTGACACGACTGCACCCCACAGGCTCTGCAGAGAGGCCTAGAGCCCAGACCTAGCCAGGCCGGGGTGATGGTCACCATGGCTGTCGAGTGGGGGTGTCCTCCGGTACCCTGACGCGGTGCCTTGCAGACTGCGTGAGGCCTCGAGCACCCTCCCAACCTCGACAGACGGAGCTGCCCCAGTGACCCTAACAGGTGTGAGCTGGGGATCCACCCGTCTTCAAGAACGTGAACTGGCAGGAGGAGGACAAGCCTTGAAGTCCGCTGGCTCCGAGCTCTGCCACCCACTGGCTCCGTGATCCTGGGAATGCCCCTCAGCCGTCGTGAGCCTCTGCCAGCTGGGACGACGCAGCCCGAGCTCCAGGCCCGCGGGAGGATGAACTGGGGTGACCGTGGGAAGCAGCCGGCGCGGTGCCTGGCGCACGGCGGCCGCTCGGGCGTCCTCGCCCACTTCTCAGACAGGGGTCCCGCGGCCCGTCCGCTGCCAGGCAGCCCGCGTGTCCGCCGCCCGCCTGCAAAACCAGCCAGAGCTAAAGTTATCCTGTGACCTCAGACACCCGAGGATGGAGGAGTCAGAAGGGGGGGCAAAGGAGCCGACACATGAAAAGGATGACAACGTGGAGTAAAAATACACCAGAAGGTCCCTTCCCAGAACGCCAGAGGCTCTTACCAGAACGCCGTTCCAGAAGCAGAGGCAGACCACAGGCAGCCGTTCAGAAGTGGGGACACTTTGGCTGGGCGCGGTGGCTCACGCTTGTAATCCTAGCACTCTGGGAGGCCGAGGCGGGAGGATCACTCAAGGTCAGGAGTTCAAGAGCAGCCCGAGCAGAGCGAGACCCCGTCTCTACTTAAAACAGAAAGAAATTAATTGACCAACTAAAAATATATTTAAAAAAAAATTAGCCGGGCATGGTGGCGCATGCCTGTAGTCACAACTACTTGGGAGGCTGAGGCAGGAGGATTGCTTGAGCCCAGGAGTTTGAGGTTGCAGTGAGCTAGGCTGATGCCACGGCACTCACTCTAGCCTGGGTGGCAGAGCGAGACTCTGTCTCAAAAGAAAAAAAAAGAAGAGGGGACACTTTCCCCAAGTTCACAAGGTGACCTCCCCATCAGGATGAGGCTGGCCAGGAAGCCCGGACGGAGCCCCGAGCACTCTGCAGGACGCTTGCTCAGAAGCACCATCCCAGCCGCGGGGAGGCCCTCGCGTGAGTAACAGAAGACATGCTAGTTATCGTCCAAAAACCAAATTCCTCCTCTTTTTTTTACCTAATAAATAGATATTTTAAAATTCATAATCCACGGTGTTAGAGAAAGACCTTGGGAAACAGACATTCTCAAACTCTGCAGGTAAAGGTGTGAGCAGACACAGCCTTTCTGTAAAATAGTCAGCAGACACGCACGACAATTTAGAAATGGTAAATGGACGTAAGTCTCCGACCCAGCAGTGCTGCTAGCGTGTCTCCCGTTACACTTGCACAGCTCAACCCAGACGTAAGGATGTTCACTAATGCGTTTCAAACATGCTCTGTACTTTAAAAATAAAATTAGGAAAAAAAGAGTCCATTGACAAGAGACTGGTGTGGCTACATGAGGCAGCTGCCATGCTAATTTGGGAAGTTGCCCAGGATACGTTAGTAAGCAGAAAAACCACTGAACAATTACGAAGTTATGAATCAATTTATATGTAAACGGTACACACATACACGCGCACACACGCAACTCCCAGAAGGATAACTAAGAAACTAACAATGGCTACGCCAGAGAGCAGAGCCTGGGTGGGGTCTTCAAGGTCTGACTGCACTCCCTCCTGCACTGGCTGCAACTTTTTATCGTGAATGTGGTGCCTTCAGAAAACATGATTTAGCCCAGCAAATCCACTTGTACGGATTTATCCCAAGGAAAACATGCCTCACACTCGACAAATATTTGCTAAATAATAAACGTGAACAGAGATTTGGCTATGACGACGCTTGCTGCCACACTGGTGGGAAAAGCCGAAAGCGAGAAGCAGCCCGTGTGCCCGAGCACAAGGCCCGGCTCCGACGGTCCTCTGTCCACGGGCGTTCACAGCAAAATGAGAGGAAAAACTGGAGTTACAACAATGTCGCATAATGCGCATGATCCCATTTTGCTTTACATATAAAGGTGGTGAGAACATCAGAATTTTTTTTGTCTTCTCTTTGTATTTTCTTTCTCCATGACCACGTACTGCTTTATAATACGTGGGGGGAACCTTATAAATAAATGATAAATCTAGAACAAAATCTCAGATGAGGTGCTTGCCTCTGTATAAAACTAACTAGCTTTCATCATCTCAATGGTGATCAAAAGAATCCATTGTGGAGAGCGACCAGATCTGGATCGGTGCCAGCACGCCCAGGGGTGGGTGGCCCAGCTTTGAGCACGGGGCATGGCCACGCTTGGACGTGGTCTCCACATACAGGCTCCATGCCCCAGAAGTCCCTGTGCACCTGTCTCTTGAGCCACCAGGAGGCCAGGGGGACAGAGAGCTGAGGACCAGGCTGGGGACATGCAGCAGGGAACTGGGACGGAAGTGTGTTCTATCCGGGTTCCAGGCCAGCCCCGCTCTGGTCTGCCAGGGGACCCTGCAGGGGCAACGTCCCCTCTCTGTTATGTTCGTGTGTGACGACGGCCCCCTACTCCGCCTGCCCTACGGCGGGGCTGATGGAAGACGGAGCCGAGGAGACTCCCGCCTCACGCCGGGCCCTGGCAGAGAGCCGCGTGGATGTGAGGTCACTCCTCGCCCACTCCATGCCCACTCACACAGAGCCAGGCCGGACACCTAGAGACGGCCCCAGGAATGTGCTGAGGTGTATTTCCAGCCCCCCCTCCCGGGACCCACCCCTGCACACACACACACACACACACACACACACACACACACCCCGCCCAGCCTCACACACCTGCCGCCCCCTCCCCGCCGCGTCTTCCAAGGAAGTCAGAGCCCCGGGGAAAAGCAAACCCCTTGGGCGGCCGCGGGAAGCAACAGTAGCCCCACTGTCCCGGCTCTGCGAATCCCTGTGCAAAGAGAGTCTTCACAAAGAGGAAGGCAAAGAGCAAAGGGGGGTTACGACAACAGAAGGGCAGAGCAAACCATTTCAAGTCCTGACACAGGCAGACTGGTTCTGAAAGTCACCCGTTTCTGAGCAGGAACGCAACGCTCTGCCCTGTCATGCCACACAGCTGGGTCGCCGTGCGTTGCCAACTGACTTACATAAGCTCTTGAAAAGCCCCGTGCGTTTGAGTTCCCTGTTTGTGCAAATACTGTCAGGGGCGCATCCGCACGCCCCGGCCATCCATCATCGCCAGCGCGTTTCCCAGGCCCGCGGTGACTCACCTGGGCCCGACCCAGGCTGCGCACTCTGCAGGCAGCTCCTGTCACCGGGAGGCCTCGTCCCCCGCTTACCGGGCCCACAAAAGGCACATGAGTGATGATGAAACCCTGAGCACTCAGGTGGACAGGAAGACAGCCAGGTGACTATGAGAGGATGCGTGTGTGTTTGTTTGCATCCTTCCACCGAAGCTTGGGGGCTCAGAAACAACTCCCCTGATGGCACGTCTGCCTGGAGAACAGAGAGCCACGGGTCTTGAGATTCCGGGCAAGAACTGCGAAGGGGGAGAAAGCTTGGGGACCTTGACCTCTGCTCCCAGAGCGCATGGGGCAGGGGACCCTAAGAAGCCAGAGTGAGTGTGGGGGTGGGGAATCCTGGCTCGCAGCCCCTCAGCGACCCCCACGTCCACATGTAGGGTCAGCCACATCTGCAGAGGACCAAGCCTGCCCCAGTCAATGCTGAGCAGGTTATTTAAACCCCAGATTGGAATTCCTCTCTAGAAGTCCATTTTAAAAAGCAAAATGCAGACATACTCATTTGCAGCCTCAAAGCACAAGTTCCACAGACCAAGAAGGGCTCAAGTGCAAGCACGCGGCACAGCCAGCCCCACTCTGCACCCAGGGGAGTGACTGAAGGCTGCCTCTCATCCAGTGCCTTGGCTTGACACATCAACGGAAAACAGACAAGCCCCGTTTGCATCCCTGAAAACGAGCTACGTGAGCCTAGTTACATATTTGACATGATCTCAGATGAGCAAACAGTGCAGCATACCCCGTTATGGTATCTTAAATGCTATGCTTTAAATCATCAGGATATACTGATCTGGGCTATTTGTGTACACAAACAAACACAGACACACCGAGGCATGTAAGGCACAAACTCCAGCTAACGTTAACATTCGCCAACCGACACTAACGCTGCCCGAAGAGTGGCAAACAAAAACCCGCAGCATGCTTCTCACTAAATCGCCCTGAAAAATCAGCAGTATTACTTCTTCAAGCTCCCAAGCAACAGGACTGGCTAGGTCTACTTGGTGAGCATCGGTCCTGTTGCTTTCCCTACAAACGAAGGTTTTCCAGGAGACCTTAGATGCTAACCACAAATACACATCCAGGGTGCACTTCTCGCTCCAACAGAGAAGACTGAAAGCAAACCCGGTTGCTCTTGAGGAGATGCATTCCCATCGGTTGAACGTCTCTCTGAGCCAGACACTCTTCCCGGGCTGGGGAAGCAGCAGCAAGCAGAACAGAGCAGACAGGTCCTCACCTAGCAGAGCTGACACCCAAGTGAGGAATTTTACTCCTGCTGATTTTTTTTCTTAACCGGCGTGGTAAAGTTCTTTTCCCTTCCCGCTTTTGTCAAGAGTCTCATTTTCCCCAAATATTTAAACCTTGGTCCCAATCTATGAAAAGAGCCACGTGATCCTGAGGTCGGGGGACACGGAGTAGAGACCCGTGGTCAGAGGTCAGTCTGTGTTCAACACATCCGAATTCCTTGCCACAGAGCAGGGGGAAGACTCTGAGCATCAGACCACCTGCCAAGGACCCAGGGAGACCTTAAAACACCCAGCGAGTCTTAAGACGGTTCTGAAGATGTCTTCGAGAACGTCAAGACCTAGAACTGCTTCTCGGAGAAACACATCACCAAATAAAGACAACCCATGATGTGGGATCTAACTGTCGCTTCGAGAGTATGTTCCAAAAAGGGAAACGAGGAAGAAGTGCCACGCCCCCCTGGGCATGCGTCACCAGCAGGGGACCTGGTCTGGGGGAGCCCAGTGGAGACCCCAAATGAGGGACAGTTCTGCACAGCCCAAGGACAGAACTCAGCCAGCACAGGGGCCGGGTCAGGCCCCACACCTCCCCTCCTGTGCCGCGCAGGTAGAGAGAGAAAGGGAGGAGGCAGAGGGGGCATCTATCTGCCCCCGTGCTGGATTCTGGGCCTACTCCCGAGCCCCGCATCTGCCCAACTTCCCAGAGAACGTCCCTGCTCAGCAAGTCAGGTGGGGAGGGAGCTCTTCCAGGCTTTTCATCATCTTCTGATTCAGTTCCCAAAAACCCAGGGAGGGAGGCCCCACGGAGTTTGCTCAGAATTGAGATAATGTGTTTTCTAACCAGAAAATACACCTCTGCGAGTCACCACCTCAGTCGTCTGTCCGGAGTGGCTATAATTACAGTATTCGTTCCATAATTGCTGCCTGTTCGCAAATACGAAATCCCTGAATCTTAAAAGAAATTACAGTTCCCTTCTCTACTTAACAGCTATTGTGCTTCTGGTTTACAGAGAGGAGGAGATACCTCCAATTATCATTTTAATGACAAGCCCAAGGTGAGCAGGGCTTGCGTTTTCAGAAGGTGACGTGACTTATTAGCACAAAAGAGAATTATCGAAAATCGTTTTATTGAACAGCTTAATGAGCGATTTCTCAATTCTGGGCTCAAGGGCCAAGGCCAGCAGCCTTTGATCTGCCCTTCCTCGGCATGCCGCACACCTCGGCACAAACGCCGGGGCGATCACGCCTGCCGTGGTCAGTGTCCCCCAGGGGACGTTCGGTGTTGCTGACTCAACTCGGTGGTGACTCTGGATCTCTGACTCCTCTTCGCAAGAGGGCTCTGGAGTTCTCCGGGGCGGAGAGCGTGTGGTAGGGGGGCGTCATTCTGTGTCTAGGCGCTATCGAGAATCACGCAGTGAGCTGGGCCTCAGATGGGGGCACTGAGGCAGGCAGAGGACAGACGTGCAGCCAGGACCAGGACAGACGGCGGGACCTGGCCGGGCAGGAAGGCAGCAGCAGGCAACAGGTCCAAACCACATTTTCAACGTGCCTCTCGCCTTTGAGCGAGGCCAGCAGCTGACACAGCTGTCAGAGCCCAAACGAGAATGTTCGGAACGGCTGCGTGCTGCTATGCAGAGAGGAGGGACTGACAGTCACTCCCAGCCCTCGAGATGTTTGAGCCAGGTGTGCCCAACAAAAGGCCACGCCGCCATGCTACCACCTACCAAGCCCTGTTTGCTCACCACCGTGGACGGGAGGGGCCTCCGGGCCAGGGGAGCTCCCTGCGGGCTGCAGAGAAAACAAAGCGTCACCTTCAGAGACAGGCGCCTCCTCTCCCGCGGGGGGCGGCACGGATGTGCCCAGCCCCAGGTCCCTGCGGCGTTCCCGGACAGCACGGCGACACAGGGCTCCCGTCGGGGCCAGAGTCACCCCCAATAGCTGGAGAGACGGGAGCAGGACGTATTCCACGCCCCACACTGCGGCCCCCGCCTGCCTGCCCACGCCCCTCCGACAGTCGTCAACCTCAACACCTCTTCCCAGGGTCCCCTGGAGTGAGGTTTTGGGGTGTCCCTGCCAGGGAACAGAAAACTCCCAGCATGTCACTGACAGGGATGAGCAACTGCTACTCCCCAGGCTGGGGGCCAAAAGCTGGTGATGCGCAGAAGGACAAAGTGGTCCGAGCCCTGCCCTCAAGGGGCGTGTGGTCTAGGGTGGGCTGGAGGGTCTTGCTGCCCCTGCCACTCACAGGGCCTTTGCTAAGCCCCCCACCCTTTACCCTCAGCCTTCATCTGAACAGGAGACAAAAGGACTGTGCTGACCCCCCTAGACATTTATCGAATGACCCCCGAGCATGTGGGAGAGGCAATCTGGCCTAGTGGTTAAAAGCAGCCCCAAGCCGGGCGCGGTGGCTCACGCCTGTAATCCTAGCACTCTGGGAGGCCGAGGCAGGAGGCTCGCTCGAGGTCAGGAGTTTGAAACCAGTCTGAGCAAGAGCAAGACCCCGTCTCTACTAAAAATAGAAAGAAATTAATTGCCCAACTAATATATATAGAAAAAATTAGCCGGGCATGGTGGCGCATGCCTGTAGTCTCAGCAGGCTGAGGCAGCAGGATCGCCTGAGCCCAGGAGTCTGAGGTTGCTGTGAGCTCGGCTGACGCCACGGCACTCACTCTAGCCCGGGCAACAGAGTGAGACTCTGCCTCAAACAAAAGAGCAGCCCGACAGCGGACCGCCCGGCCCGGACCCCAGCTCCGCCCTCGCCAGCCACGTCACCACAGGCCAGGCGGACACCTACGCCTGTTTCCCGTGTGCCCACGGCAGCGAGAAGCAGCCGGCGGCGTGAGAAGTAAATAAGTGACCCGGGTGCAGAGCACACAGCGCACAAGGCTGATGCCCACGGAGAGCCTGCTCACCGTCGCCATTACTGTCACTCGCTGCTGTCGCTGTGTGGCACGCTGGGGACACCACAGCGAAGACAGACTGTCCTTGTCCCCAAGGGCGGTGGCACTGCCCGTGTGCTCATTTTGCGGGTGTGATCGTTGGCTCCTCCGGACCCCAGGGAGGCCTCCCGGCCTGTGAGGCCCAGGGAGGGCCCGGGGAGGGAGCCCGGCCGAGAGCTGAGGCCGAGGGGGCATGGGCAGCCCCGTCACAGGGCGGGTGGGGCACGACGGGCCAGCATGTGCGGAAGCCAGAGGGCGCAGGGCGGTGCCGAGGGCCGTGTGAGCGCGGGACAGCCCTGAGCCGCCACGAGGAGGAGGGCGGCCTCTGCCCTCCAACGGGCACTGAGAGCCTGGCCACTGCGCAGGTTTGCTTTTCATTAAATGAGCGTCTAGAACAAGCACTTACCGAGGCCCCGCATCGGCCCAGGGCTGGGTCTTACGGGGCAGGCACCCGAACGAGGCCCTGGGCCTGGCTCAGGGCTGCGGGGGCCCCACCCAGGCCACGGCTCAGGCGGAGCTGTCTGTCTCAGCAGGGGCTCTCGGGCGCTCACCCACGGGGACCTCGCCCACGGGGACCATGCACACCCACGGGGCCCGCCTGCGTCTGGTGGCTCTTCTCAGAGTCACACGCAGCGGCCTGCTATGTGGCTGACAGTCCACAGGGCCCCCCCAGCGCTGCCGATGCCTCTCATCTGCAGGGGGACAGGTCGCTGCAAGTGCGGGGCCCGGCTGCTCCTGTGGGATGGAGGTTTGGGGCTCACTTTTTTTTTTTTTTTTTTTTTTGGAGACAGAGTCTCGCTTGTTGCCCAGGCTATAGTGAGTGCCGTGGCGTCAGCCTAGCTCACAGCAACCTCAAATTCCTGGGCTCAAGTAATCCTTCTGCCTCAGCCTCCCGAGTAGCTGGGACTACAGGCATGTGCCACCATGCCCGGCTAATTTTTATATATATATATTATTTGGCCAATTAATTTCTTTCTATTTATAGTAGAGACGGGGTCTCGCTCTTGCTCAGGCTGGTTTCGAACTCCTGACCTCGAGCAATCCGCCCGCCTCGGCCTCCCAGAGTGCTAGGATTACAGGCATGAGCCACCGCGCCCGGCTGGGGCTCACTTCTGAAGGCGGAGTCAGTCTCTGCGCTCAAGGCGTCCCAAGCCCCACTGCGCCTGGCCGTGCGGGGGGCAGGCAGCAAGCCGGACCTGGCGGCAGGTGGATCACAGGGCCCTTCTCCACCGGGAGCCACGACACCCGTCCCTGCAGACACAGCCAGAGCGGTGTGGCACACGGTGACCAGGATCGACCAGGCCAGGACGCCGGTCAGCCCTTCCTCGTGGAGACGGGAGAGGGCCGGGCAGCCGACAGCCCCCTTCCTGGTCCTGGACCGTCACCTCCTCCCTGTGTGATCTGAGGCACGTCCCTCACCCTCTCTGTGCCTCAGTTTCCTCATCTATAAGTGGGTTTCCTAACAGCTCCTACCTCCAGAGGTTGGCTGAGGATTAGAACAGCGCGGCGCAGCCGGCTCTCAGCACCGTCGGCTACTATTACTGCAGCTTTCCCGGAGGGGCAGGCCAGCGGGGAGCTGCTGCTGCCTGTCCAGGCGGCACTTCCCAGCTCCGCCACTCCGGACACGCTCCTGGGCCAACAGAAATAACCGCAAGTACCTTCTGTTTACTGGGAATGACTCTGAGAAAAAGAAAAAAATATTCATTCAAATTTTTGTGGATAGCTTTCTTAGGAAACTGGAGTCAGGTAAACCATCCCAGATCTACGCTAGACTCTAAGGCAAGCAGAACAGCGGGCCGTGCGCAGTGTCACGCCGGCGACGGCCGACACGTGCATTTGCAACCAGATCTGGGCACTGCAGCGCTGCTCCCCGTGGTGCAGGATGAGCACGAGCCACGCCCACTGCGAAGCCGGGTTCGAGTCGTACCGCTGTGATTGCCATGAAGGAGGGTGGGCTTGCCGGGATCCTCCTCCACGAGACACTGTTGACGGTGAGTCTAACGTGCACCCTCCGCAGCTGCCCCCTCCCGGACCGGGACCAGGACCACAGAGGCCTGGACGGAGCGCTCAGCAGGTGTGCTGGACAGCAAGAGCCCAGCAGCCCTGCTGGGACCACGCCACGACCCGTGCAGCAGGTCTACACCCCAGCATGCATGTCCTCACACGCACCGGACAGCCCTGGTGGGAACTCAGCTCCCCGCTCTGCCTGTCTCCCTCTCTGCGGGTTGCTGCAGCCCCACCTGACAGTGCCTGGGGGACCCCGACACCTCCTCCAGTGGTGCCCCCCATCCTGTGCTCCCATGCCCCTCCCTGGGCAACCCCCACGGGGGCCCTCAGACCTGCCTGGTCACAGCAGAGCCATCGCTGAGGCCACCTCCAGCAGGTGGGCCACGTCCCCTTCCAGCACAGCTAGCACAGAGCCCGAGAGCAGGCTGACCCAGTGCCGCCGGCCGGCAACCACTGATCCACGGCAGAGCCCCACACCTTGTCATTAGTCCCTGGGCCCAGGCTGGGGACAATGGCCCGGAAAAGCCAGCAAATGAGATAACGTGCATTAAAACCAGGGCTCCGCGCCAAGTGTGCGACTTCATTGCACAGCCCAGGTATTGTCTGTCCTCCTCCGTGAACTTTCACCCCAGCCAGTGACAACACGGCGAGGGATTAAAGAGTGCCGGCCCGGGTCAGCGAGGCCACCTCTGCGTCTGCAAAGCAGAGAGGCCGCTGCAGCACCCAGAGCCGAGAGGAGCGGCCTCCTGCAGCCCCCACTGGAGACAAAGGTGGGCAGGCATTCGGCGGCCACGACCTGCCTGGAATTCTGACGCTACTTCCGCCGACCCTTTATAGCAGTGACGGCCTTCCAACGCAGAGGAGCAGCCTGGCCAGCTCCCGTGACACTCCTGCCCATAGCAGGCCCTCTCTGCACGGTGGTCCCGGCCCCAGAAGGTGGCTCCATGGCTCCCACAGCTGTCCTCTCCACAGCCAAGGCCAGGTCACCTGGGTCACCTGGGCAGAATCAGCCACCAGCTTTGGACTGGAAATCTCCACTCCACAGGGCCACAGCTCACTCCAGCATCCTCTAGGACTGTGGTCCCCAACTCCCCGGCCACAGAGCTCCACTGCTGTCCCCCAGCCCCAGCTCCACCCCCATCCACAGAAAAACTGTCTTCTATGAAACTGGTCCCTGGTGCCAGAAAGCCTGGGGACCGCTGCTCGAGGACAAGGGTGCAAACTCTCGTCCTGGGAGGAGCAATGGAGAATCGGGCAGCTGGGAAACAAAACACGGTCACTCTCTGCACGGGAGGGGAGCTGAGCCGCAGGAAGCACCCTCTCCGCAGGGCTGGGGCCCCTTCTGCCCAGATACCCTCCTCCACACAGCCTGAGTAGAGGGGGCGGAGGCCACACCTGATGGTGGTGACTCTCACCCTAAGCAGATTACCTGCCCCCCCAGTCCCCTGTCCCTGGTGGGCCACGGCCCTCCCAACCCACATCTGGAAAACCCTGTGGCCAGCTCCTAAAGGCACCAGAGAGACCCAGGCTGCCTCTCAAACGCTGTTGTGGACTGGGTGCTCCGCGCAGGCAATTGTACCCCAGTGCTCTGAAACGCCCCCAATCCCCACTCGCACACCTAGAGGGCAAGACAGAAGTCCCAACCCGGTTTGCTCACAGCAGGAGAAGCTCGATGTTTCGTGCAGTTATGTGTCAGCAGGAGGGAGAGAGCCGAGCAGGCCAGGGGAGTCAAAGAAGGGTCTTCCCAGGGAAGGGCCTCCCAGCCCGGCCCGGCCCTGCCCTGCCCTGAAGAGGCAGATCAGGCCGGAGGACAGAGACGGAGAGTCAGACATAGGTCCTGCCCCTCCCCCACCCCCTGGCCCACAGTCATGGCGGGCCTGCTCCCCGCCCCCAGCCTCCAGGAAGGACAGCAACAGGGCCTAGACTGCGGATTTGAGCAAGTGGCCTCCGGAGCAGGGGCAGGGTCCCAGGAGAAGGGAGGACCCCCACACTGAGGGGGCTTAGACCTCTCAGCCCCTAAGCCCTACGGGAGGCCCCCGCCCAGGCCGCCTTTGATGCGCCCGCCCACCGGCAGCCTGGGCCCGTCCACATTCCCAGGCCGGCCGAGGTCCCAGCACCGCACCTGTGCTGTCTGTCACGAGGCCGGGGCCTGGCGGGCACCCCCATCTGGTCCCCGCAGGCCGTGGTGGGCACTCCAAGCCCGAGGGGCCCATCCAGTTGGAGTCCCCCAGATGCCTACACTGCTGCCACTTGGAGGCGGCAGCCCATGGGAGATGGGTCCAGTGTCGGGGGGCGGGGGGGGGGGATGTCCCTAAGTCGGAGCAGCCTCATCACAACCATGTGAGACGGGATTTCACAGATCTGCGGCTCAGAAAGGGCAATCATCCACCCGAGGTCACACAGCCACTCAGTGGCAGAGGAGGACCGGAACCCAGGCGGGCTGCCCCCGGAGCCCGTGCTGCGAACAGCTGCCCACCTTGTCAACCCCACGCGTCCCTCCCGGCCCTCGGCCACAGCTCAGCTGCCCGGCCAGGGCGGGGAGGTGCCAGGGGAGAGCCCCGAGGGCAGCCTTCCCCGCCAGCGCCGCTGCCCAGACCCCACAGCCCGACCCGGGACCCCGGCCACCCCGCCGGGTCTCACACTGCCACCGGGAGAACGGGCAGGCCCAGCCCCGGAGGAGCGGCTCATTCACAGGCTGGTAAAGGGGCTAATTAAACACCGGCCCGCGCCCCCCGCCACGCCTGGGGGACCCAGCCGCCCCGCCGCCCCGCTGCCAGCCAGCCGGCTCGGAGCGATGCCACACAGAACTCGGCAGCGGGCAGAGCGGGGCGGAATCCCTCTTTATAGAGTTATTTTTGCTGTGGAATTTTCACTGGCCTGTAAAATATTTTTATATTTATTACACGTTTAACGGGAGCTCCTAGAACCAACAGGGTGTAAATAATGAAAACTAGGGCAGTAAAGGCCCCAATAAACCTCGCACCAGCCCTTTGATGCTCCCCGTGAGCTCCAACCTCTCCTTCCTCCCCAGACCCCATCCCTTTGCCCCGGAGCAGGCCCAGAAGGCCAACGGACCCTCAGGGAGCTCATCCTGGGCTCCCAGACAGTAGGCCTCCCTCGCCGGCAGCCAGGGCCGCGCTGCTGGCTGAGAAAGCGCCTACTGTGCGCTCGGCGGATGCAACCGCGCGAGGCGCCGTGTTCCGAGGCCCCACCGGCCCAAACAGCATACAGAGACGCACTGGAACGTCACCTTCCTGGGGCCACAGGTCCACGTGGAGAAGCAGGAGTCTCAGGAGAAAGAGCTCCATCCACAAACACGGAGCCCCACGGCTCAGCCTGTCTGCATCCTACACCTGCATCCCGCACCCACAGGGGGCTCCCGGAACCCCCTTCTGTGCCAGGACTCCCCACGTCCCCCTCGTACCATGCACAAGGCAAAAAAAAAAAAAAAAAAAAAATCCAAGAGGAAGCAAGACCTTAGATCCTGCCCCAGGCAGGAATACAGAGGCACAGAAAGGGGAAGGGACCTGCCCAGAGTACAGGTGCCAGGTATTGGCAGAGCCAAGACTACCGTGTTTCCCCGAAAATAAGACCTACCCATAAAATAAGCCCTAGCAAGATTTCTAAGCATGTGCACATTAGAAGCCCCACCCCGAAAATAAGCCCTAGTGACGGGTGTGGCTACACAGCGCATCTGCACAACCCCTGCATGTCGTCGAGGAACGGGAAAGACGATGAGCAGCCCTTCTCCTCTGCCCCATCGTGACAGCTACTGTCCCAGAGGTGACCGGAAAGGTGCGGGCAGCCCCACCAACAAGCTCGGCTCCCCCGTCAGGTCCCGGCCATCTTGTGCATGCTGCAAGCTGAGGCTTGGAGGGGAAAATCACACATCCCCTGAAAATAAGCCCTAGGGTGTCTTCTTGAGGAAAAATAAATAAAAGACCCTGCCTTATTTTCAGGGAAACATGGTAGCCTCAGGGCCAGAGACTCTGTGTCCAGGGAAAGAGATCCAGCCCAAATCTCTGCACATGTTAACAGCAGCCACCCTACCTCTGCCTGCCGGGGACCCCAGCAACTGGGGACTCAGCCCCGCACAACCTGGTGCTCTCCACCTGGGCCCTCTGACCGGCTGCAGCTTAGCCGAACCTTCCTCTCCAGAGCCGAGCCTGGCCATCCGCTGCCTCCTCACACACACCCTTCCCACCTGAGCACAGGTAAGCGTCCCTTCCCAGACTACCTACAGATCCGAGAGCATCCCCCCCCCACGACGAGGTGCCCAACTCCTCACAGCTCCAGGCTGCCCGAGCCTTTCACAGCGAGGACCCCCCCTCGGAAGAGCACCCCATCCCCCACCCAACCAGGACATGCATCTGGAGGTGACCTTCCTTCATAGGTGCTTTTAAGCAACCATAGTGTGTGACCAGTTGGCCCCAACTTTGCAGCCCAAATCCCTGCTGTTGGGTCTGGTCTGTCCCACCACAGACTGGAGGGACGTGACCTCCTGAATGCAGATGCAAGACTTCGCCTCTGTCTGGGGTGTGGCCTCCTCGCACCCACGAGGTCAGAGCTGCCCCTGCCCTGGGTGGCAGCTGCCCTGCACGTCTGCAAGACCACACGGGGCCGTCCTTCCTCCCAGCCGCTCCGAGCCACGCGGGCCACGCTGCACACGGATAACATCCGCATCTGCCCCACCAAAGGAGGTCGCCAGCACCCTGGCAGCCAGCACGATCCCCGCAGGGCTGCCGGCACACAGACGCGAGGGCGCGGGGCCCACCGGAGCAGCGCCTCTCTGGGGACAGACCGGTGGCAGCTCCCGCCTGTGTCTGCTGCACCACCAGGAGATTCCTGTCTCTCAACCCCGATAATTACAGCCCCCGGTGCTGGTTAACACCCGTGTCATTGCAGGGTGTCGGAACAAGCAGAGTCCGGGTGAAGAAAATTAAATAACCGAGTTTGACAAGCGGCCCATCCCCTGTGCACCGCCCCGAGCCGGCCCAAGGGGATGGTGCTAGGCCTGCCAGCCCACCCGGGAGGAGCTGGCACCTGGGGCAGGCAGTCGGGGTGAGCACGGGGGCGGGGGGGAGACGGGTCTCGGGGCAGGCCAAGGGGAGACGGGTCCCGGAGGGGCAGGTGGGGGGGAGACGGGTCTCAGAGGGGCAGATGGAGGGGAGAAGGGTCTCGGAGGGGCAGGTGGGGGGGAGACGGGTCTCGGAGGGGCAGGCCAGGGGGAGACGGGTCTTGGAGGGGCAGGTGGGGGGCAGACGGGTCTCGGAGGGGCAGGTGGGGGGGAGAAGGGTCTCGGAGGGGCAGGTGGGGGGGAGACAGGTCTCAGAGGGGCAGGTGGGGGGGAGAAGGGTCTCGGAGGGGCAGGTGGGGGGGAGACGGGTCTCGGAGGGGCAGGTGGGGGGGAGAAGGGTCTCGGAGGGGCAGGTGGGGGGGAGACAGGTCTCAGAGGGGCAGGTGGGGGGGAGACGGGTCTCGGAGGGGCAGGCCAGGGGGAGACGGGTCTCAGAGGGGCAGGTGGGGGGAAGAAGGGTCTCGGAGGGGCAGGTGGGGGAGAGACGGGTCTCGGAGGGGCAGGCCAGGGGGAGACGGGTCTCTGAGGGGCAGGTGGGGGGAAGAAGGGTCTCGGAGGGGCAGGTGGGGGGGAGACAGGTCTCAGAGGGGCAGGTGGGGGGGAGAATGGGCTCGGAGGGGCAGGTGAGGGGGAGACGGGTCTCGGAGGGGCAGGCCAGGGGGAGACGGGTCCCGGAGGGGCAGGTGTGGGGGAGACGGGTCTCGGAGGGGCAGGTGGGGGGGAGACGGGTCTCGGAGGGGCAGGTGGGGGGGAGACAGGTCTCGGAGGGGCAGGCCAGGGGGAGAAGGGTCTCGGAGGGGCAGGTGGGAGGGAGACGGGTCTCGGAGGGGCAGGTGTGGGGGAGACGGGTCTCGGAGGGGCAGGTGGGGGGGAGACGGGTCTCGGAGGGGCAAGCCAGGGGGAGACGGGTCTCGGAGGGGCAGGTGGGGGAAGACGGGTCTTGGAAGGGGGTGGGAGACAGATCTCCAGGCAGGCCGGGGGGAGACGGGTCTCGGGGGGTAGGCCGGGGGGAGACAGACTTGGAGGGGCAGGTGGTGGCGGGGGAGACGGGTCTCCGAGGGGCATGCTGGGCCCTTCCCCAGCCCAGCCCAGCTTTCCCATCGGGTTCTGCACCCGGGAGCTGCAACCCCACGTGTGGGTGCCAGGCCCCCACGTGCAGGTTGCATAGGGGCTTCCCCCCGAGCCACTGAGTCCAGAGAGGGCTGCGACACTCGACCCCCATGCTCTCCCCCAGTCCTGGGTCCCGCAGTCGATCAACAAACAGAGTGGGCGCCAGCTGTGCGGGGCCCTCGCAGCAGACCGTGGTGGCAGCGGCCTCCCCCGCACCCCGGGCTAGCGCCGCCACCGCGCAGTCCTGCCCCTCGGGGCCTTTCCCCGCAGGATCCAGCTCGGGCCACGCACCGAAGACCCGCTGAGCCCACGGCCAGCGGCGCTCACCCCGGGCACCCACCCCAGCCGTCGCTGCAACCTCGCGTTTTCGTAAGAAAGAAAACCGAGGGGCTCGGGGAGGCTGAGTGACCCGTCTCAAGCACAGACTCGGGATTTAAACCCACGTCCGACATCTCCAAATCCCAGAGGACGTCTGAGGACAGACAGCCGTCCCCGAGCCCCCGCTCGAGTGGCCCCTCCTGCCCCCCCCACAGCTGGGGGACGGGGGACAGCTCCCCCAAGTCCTGGCCGCTAAGCCTGGCCCGCTAGCGTCCTGGAGAGGCGCTAAGCGGACTGCAGCCTCCAGCACCCCCCGCGAGGCAGAACACATGTTCCCTGCGTCCCCTCCTCTTGCTGCACACATGCGGGAGATATTATTATTATTTATCGTTTGCTGAGTGCTGACAGCGGGCTGCGCATCAGGCCCGGGAGCCCGGGCCCTGCCAACACGGCCGGCCGGCAGCCAGCCGCACGCCCCACGCAGCTGCGGGGCTGCCACGGGGGACCCCGGGGGGGGGGGGGCTCCCATCCTGTCCTCAGCCCCAGCAGCCGCGCCCCCCGGCCCAGCGGGGAGACGCTCCCCGGCAGGCCCTCCACCCCCAGGACAGCGGAGGATCCACTCAGAACCGGCTGCAGCACAGGCCTGCGTGGTGCGGCATATCCTAGGAAAAACCCGGACGGCCATGCCGCCAGCCTCCTCCCCTCCCAGGCAGCCCGCTCTCTCTCCCCTTCCTCCTCAGGAGAGAGGACAGGGGGCCAGGGTAAGCTCCCGGGCATGAGGCGTCCCCACTCTGTCCCGGGAGCAGGACTCGGGTCTCCCAGCGGCCTCCCGGCCTCATTCTTCCTGCTGCCCTGCCCTGTGTGTGAACGTGCGGCGCTCCCGGCCCTGGACAGCGGGCCGCCCACCTCCCATCTCCGTCCCGAGGCCCCAGCCTCATCCGGGCCCCCTGCCCCTCAGCCGCACCATGCTCTCGTCATTCATTTCTCCAGGCTCACGGCACGGACGCGGGCCGGGCCCAGGCAGCCCACCTCCAGGAGCGCCGTCAGACGCGGGCGCACAGCCACCGCCCGACAGCACGGGGGCGGAAGGCGGGGCACGCACCCCCGGCCCTCCAGAAGCGGGGGAGGGGCAGGGTGCCGGCCAGGGTGTTCAGCAAGGTGCCGGCCAGCAAGGAGGCCGCCCAGGGTGTTCGCCAGGACGGCCCAGGTTGGGGTGAGGGCGGGGTGGAGGGCGAGCGTTTTCCAGGCAGAGACAGGCGCAGTGTCCAGCAGCAGGAGGGAGCCTGGCGCGTCCGGGAAACAGCAGAGACGGAGTCGGGGGCGGGAGGAGACGGGGACGTGCGGGCAGGGGCCCGTCTGAGCAGGGTCCTCCACACTCAGCTCTAGTGAGGGAGCTTTCCCTGGGCTGAAGTCTTACGGGGACCCCCCCACCCCCAACCTTGCAACTCCAAGAAATGTCACCTGCTTCCTTGTCCCTGGCTGCCAAGATCCCTGGGCAGGATGACCCCCAACCCCCGGCAAAGAGGCCGGTGCCCTCATGCCCTGGACCTGCAGTTATACAGCCCTCATGGCAAAGGCGGCCTTTGCAGATGATTACGGTAAGGGTCTTGAGATGGGACTGTCCGGGATTACTTGGGTGGAGCCAGTGGGATCACAGGAGTCCTTAAAAGTGGAGAACGTGTCCCAGCTGCGGTCGGACGCGATGATGGAAGGAGGGTCAGAGAAATGCAATGCTGCTGGCTCTGGAGACGGAGGAGGGGGCCACAAGCCAGGGAGTGCAGGCGGCCTCTGCAAGCCGGAAAGGGCGAGGAGACCGATCCCCGCCAGAGCTGAGACGGAACACAGCCCTGCCACGGCCTTGCTCTTAACCCAGGGAGACCATGTCCAGCTTCTGACTCACAGAATCGTAAGACAATCAATGCATGTGTTTCTAAAGCCCCAAGTTTGTATGATCTGTTACAGCAGCAACAGGAAACTAATACTGCCCCAGAGACCTCGGCCCCCTGCCCTCCACCTCCCCAAACTTCTCTCGGGAAGGGCCTGGCCTGGGGGGCTGCAGGAGCTCGGCCGTGTGAGTGACGGGGCTGCTCTCCGAGCTGGGGCGAGTCTGCGCTGAGACCCGGCCCAGCCCGCGGGGAGCCCCTTCCCCAGCCCCATAGCAGAGCCTCCTCCCATCAGCTGCTCGGGCTCCTCCCAGCTGGCCCGGGCGGGTCCCAGACCTGCTGGTCCATCTGCAGGGGTCTGGACGACCGGCTCAGCCCACCGCAGACCCCCTGCCACCTGCGTCACCCGAAGCAGCAACTGCACCGTCTCGCTGCCCCGCAGGCTTCCTCTAGCGCCCGGTGCGTGCGGCAGCCCCGTCCACACTGCGTCCCAGAACCTGGGGCCTCTGGGAACCTGGGGACACGGTTTGCAGGGCAACTGGAAGGGAGCCTGGGACACGCCAGCCGTCCTGCCGTCGTGCGGACAAGCGTCCCCTTCAACAAAGGGGTCTCCAGGGAAGCGAGAGGTGCGCGGGAAGGAGACAGTCACAGACTGTGGCAAGCTCAGCAGCTCGTCCGCCCCGCCCGCAGCAACGTCTGCCCGTGCGACTGCTGGAGTCACGCTCGTCCCCTCGCTAGGCTGTGAGCTCCACGAGGACGGGGACGTGTCAGTGTGAATTCACCTTTGAATGAATGAGCAAATGAATCCGTGAACACCCTTTACCGCCTTCCCCCCTGCAGGCGCAGGGCAGCCCCAGGCCACCTCCCGCCTCCCAGCACGCTGCCTGCAGGACACAGACACGTCCCGCCCGAGAGCTGCACTTTCTGGGCCCCTGAACGTCCACGCTGGCAGTGCTCTGGGGCCGGGCGGCGCGGAAGGACTCGCTCATCTCCACGCTCCTGTGGTCCAGCCCGGCGCAGGGCGGGCCCTGTCCGAGGTGCTGGCAACACCCGCCAGCCGATGAGGGTCCGGCAGGGGCTCCAGGGCCGGTAAGCCCCTCCACGGCCTCCCCCCTGCCCGCCGCGGCTGCCGCACCCTCACGCAGCCCTCGGGCTCGGCCAAGGGTAGAGGATCCGAATGTCCTTGCACAAGCGTGGGGCACGGGCGTCTGCAACAGAGTGGTCATGCGCCCCGAGAACCCACACTCTCCAGCAGCATCCAGGGCAGAGGACCCCCGCACGCTGAGAGCTGCCCTCCCCTTGGAGCTCGCCAGGGAGGCTGCTGGGGATGGGAGGACGAGGAGAGTCACCCCTCCGCTGGGGAGTGGGGGGTGCACAGCCTGATCCAAGCATCGCAGGCTCCCACCCTGAGCCACCGTGCCCCCAGTCCACAGACACTCACCAGGCACCTGCTCCGCACTGGGCACCCCAACCCAGCCCCTAGCAGGGTGCCCGTACACAGCAGGCGCTCAGCTCTGCTGCCTGCTGCAGCAGCTACTCCCCAGAAAGCTTCACCGAGGCCAGCTCCCTGGCACTGGCTCAACTCAAGCCTTCACATGAGTCTGCACCTCCAATCGCCAGCAAGAGGCTCCCCGGGCCCCGCGATACGATCGATCGGGATGACACCCAGCCTGTGCCTGCGCGGCGCAGTGATTCACAGCCCGAGACAGCCCTCCCGGGCTCTGTGCGGTTATCGGCCCCACCATCTTCAATTACGAGGCTTGTCACTCATCTCCAGCCATCAGAGGGAAGTGAGCGAGGAGATTAATGTCTTTTTAAAAACTGCTTTCATCCCTTAAAAGGATTCCTCTGCAGATGCCATTTGCATCTCCAAGAGGAAAGGCAGGCGGAAGCTCAGCTGCGCCCCCGGCCCCCTTTGATCATCCCTGTCTCTCCCCGGCCATCCCAGAGCTGTGCGGCCAGGCGCGGGACCCACACCTGCTTCCCTGGGGTCCCCTAAGAGAAAGAGGTGACGATGCCCCAAGCCCGGCAATCCCACAAGGCAGCTGTCTGTCAAGTGTTTCCCTCGGGGAGTCTGTCAAGGGTTGAATTTTGTCCCCCAAAAAGCCATGTTGAAGTCCTAACCCCGCAGCACCTCAGCATGTGACCTTATGTCCCTGCAGATGTCATTACTTAAACTGAAGTCCCAGCAGAGCAAGATGGCCCTAATCAAACAGGACTGGTGTCCCTGCAAGAAGAAGGCCACGTGGGCACAGACACAGGAGACGGCCCGTGAAGAGGGCCACAGGCTGGTGTCACGTGTCCACGAGCCAAGGAAAGCCGAGGGTGGCCAGTCGTCACCGGAAACAGGAGACGGGGTAGCGCAGGTTCCCCTGCGGAGCCAACCGAGAGGAGCCGACCCTGTCCTTGGGCTCCGGGCCTCCAGCACGGCCAGAGGACACAGTTCCGAGGTGCTAAGCACCGGCGTGCAGCGCTTGGCCACAGCAGCCCCGGCAAGGGACCGCCGAGCCCACGGCTACCGCAGCTCCTTCCTCTAAGGCAGGCGTCCTCCAACGACGGCCGAGGGCCACATGCGGGTGTTTTTGCCCGTTTGCTTTTTTACTTCAAAATAAGATATGTGCAGTGTGCATAGGAATTTGTTCATAGTTTTTTTTTTAACTATAGTCCGGCCCTCCAACTGTCTGAGGGACAGTGAACTGGCCCCCCCTGTTTAAAAAGTTTGAGGACCCCTGGTCTGAGGCATCTCCGCTCCGGCCCGAGTCGGGAATGGACGGTGAACACTGAGCGCAGACAGCTCCGCGACGCGCCCCAAAGGCCCCTCCGTCAGCAAGAGCTCCCAGCCGCTCGTGCCAGCTCATTAGAGAACACTGCCCCACTGGGCCCCCCACCGCAGTAAAACATCTTCTCCCGAGCCGTCGTGTTGGACGTGTCACCAGGCCAAAAGTCCGCCTGGTCAGTCTGTCCGGGCACCATGCGACACAGCCATGGGCAGACGAAGGTGGGGAAGGCGTAGGGTCCCCCGAAATGCCCAGCTCCCCTCCCCCAGGGCTTGAGATAAGCGAAGCAGGGTGGGCACCGCTGGGGTCTGTGCCCGACCCGCAGTGTTGGACTGGGCGTGAAAACCGCGCCAGCAGAGACGACCACGCTCCGCGGTCGCGGGGACCACGACCTGCCCAGTGCCTGGCACGGGACGGGCGACAGGTGCTCACGACTGCACGTAAAATGGGCGCATCTTGCTGAAGGAGCAGCGAAGCAGAAGGGACCCCCTCCCCTGCAGGGCAGAAGGCAGGGGTGAGTAAAGGAGACGTAAAAACACACGCGGATGTGCCAGCGGGATAGTTCCAGGAAAGCCGTCGCCCTGCGAGGGCTCTTCCCACCAGCCACGCCTCCCTGCAAGGTTGCCGGCAGCGTCGGCGCGGGGGCCGCCAGGGCTGGGGCTGCCCTTCACTTCCCTCGGGGCAAACATCACCGCTGCTTCCGGCAGGAAAGAGGCGACAGTGCGCAAGCTCAAGAACCCGGCCCCGCAGGTGCAAGCCCCAGCTCGCTCGTCTGCTCCCTGCCTGCGTGAGCCTGAACAGGTGACTCCGCTTTCCTGTGCCTCAGTCTCCCTCTCTGCAAAATCGAGACTTTGTGCCGCGGAGGGTGCGGTGGGCTAACACCTGCCACGCACTTGGTGCCGCACCTGGCACGCGACACGTGCTTGGTACGTGTAAACGACGCTGTCGCTGCCGTTTCCCCACGTCCTTACCAGTCCAGGAACGGATCCTTCCACCCGCTTTGTCGGCACTCTCGGCGCTCCTCTCTGCGTGACGACACCCGACAGCTGTTTACGGAGAATCGCGCCTGGTGCCGGGACGCAGGGGAAAGCTCCCGAGGCCCGAGGGGGAAGGCAGGCACGACGCTCCAAGCACACGAGACTCGAGGCATCGTTATCCGCAGAGAGGGGGAGCCCTGGAAGGTCACGCTGGGGAAGGCGTGTCAGACCAAAACACATTTGGGTTTTGAGGGCTGAATAGGAGTTTACCAGATGAGTCTTGCCCAGTTTCTAGCAGGTGTCCCGTAAAGAGCTAGCAACTGAACGGGGCAGAGCAGCAGAGCATTCCAGCCTGAGGGAAATGAGAATGCAGGGCGTGTTCCAGGACGGAGAAGGGCCGGGGCAGGGTTTAGCTAGAGCAGGGAGTGCGTGCGCATGGGAAAGCAAGTCGAGGCAAGTTGGGCAAAGGTCTTGCACACCATACTCAGGGGTCTGGGCTTTACCCACAGACCCGAGTCGGAGGAGGAATGACAAGTCAGAGCTGGGTTTAGAAAGATGGCTTGACTTGCAAAGCAGGTGCCACAAGGATGAAGACAGGACACCAGGGAGGAGGCCACAGCAGGCCTGCCCCCCCTCCGCAACTGAGCGGCGCCCTCCATCTGCCCTTGAACCGTCTTCCCGGTGGAGATGTTCCCAAGTTCACACCCCTGGAGACCCCTCGCTCCCAGCTATTCTGGTCAAGGACACGGTGCCCACAGCTGCCGGCTACCAGAAGAGGCCCTCGGCCGAGGCCTTCTGGGGAAATGTCCCTGTCTCCATGCAAGTCCCCCGCTGACAGACAGAACCGGGCTGAGAGACAAGTTCGAGCCACAGACTGGAAACCCTGACGGCAGGCGGCTTCTGGCGTTCCCGAGAGCTGAGGCTCCAGCGCTATGAGCCCGCGGCCCTTTCTTCTGCCTTGTCCCCAAAGGCGCCCTCTTGCCCTGGGCTGCGGCCAGGGCCAGGGCATCTCTCTCCCAGTGCAGGCTATGGTGTTCTGTGTCGTGGACACTTGAGAACCCCCTGCGGCCCTGCGGCTCGCCCAGCCAGGTCTCGCGCTGCGCTCTGACCTTACCGGCCTGGCAGAGACGCTGCCGACGCTGCCAGCACCAGCCTGACCAGCTGCCCGGCAGCTGGGGCCACGCTCAGGCAGCCAGCCCGGCGGGCACTAAAATTAGGTGACCCATCAGACCCAGGACATGGCCATCACCGGCAGGTCGCCAGCACTGCCTCAGAGGGCCCTTCCTCCCAGCCCAGGACTCACGCCAGGGCAGAACGAGAGCAGCCCGGCACCCCCTCTTAGGCCCGGGGAAACTGAGGCCTGGGGAAGCGCAGGGACCACCAAAGGGGGCTGAACTTGGAATTTTGTTTATTCATTTCACGATTGTTCCTGAGGATGAAAAGTAATACATACTTCTAGTAGAAATTTAAAATATATTCCATGGATAGGTAAGAGAATTAAAAATCACAATACCATCACCTGAGCTACATTCTCCACTTACACTCTGCCGTGTTTCCCGCCTTTGTAGATTGTTTTACACAACAGAAAACACATTCTACAGATAATTTCCCACTACTCAGAATCATTTTTACAAATCATTAAACATTCTTCAGACACATCAATGGAATCACTGTACGATATTCCATTTTATTAATGTGCCATAATGAATGTAATAAAAGTCTCCCATTGTTGAACACGTAAGTTGTTTCCTGTTTCGTGCCATCATAAATAACACTGCAGTGAACATCTGGGTGCAGGAATCTTTGTCCCCACCTGCGATGATTTTCTCGGATGGACGCCAGGCTTTGGAACGAAAGGGTCACGAGAAAAGCACACTGCAAGGCCCTGACACAGGCGTCCTGCCTCCTCTGCAAAAGGCCAGACCCAGGGCCAGCTCCGGGACCCCCTCACACACCCCTGCCAGCCTGGCCAGGCTCCTCACAGCCGCTCCCTCATTCCTGGGACGACTTCTCTCCCAGGGACTCCGGCGTCGAAAGCTGCCTGTGCGGCATCGCGGCCACATGCACCTCTCCGCTGCAAGGCCGCCCCACGGTCGCTTGCCCCTACACGAGCCACAGCTCCAGGAGACAGAGGTCACAACCCAGGCTCAGGACCCAGGGGACTCAGGTGCTGCTGCTCCGGCGTCCTGTGGGCCTTAAACGTGGGGCCAGAGTGAACCCGGTGGGTCACCTCTCCCGCCCTCTCCCCCGTTCACCGTGCCGCGCGGGCCCAGGAAGCAACCTCCTGACGGATGGCATCCACCCCGGCAAGGCTAACCAACGACCCAAACGACGGCACCAGGCCTGAGCTAGCAACCCATAAAGCAACTTGGCCAGGAGTCGAACGGCCTCTGGGCTTCCCGGCAAGGGAACCAAGCTCGGGGCTCAGCGTAAATAGGCTCTCTGCTGCGCGGCACCGCCCGCCGTAAATACCGCCCCTCGGCTAAACAATGCTGACAGCTTTGTGCCAATAACCTTTGAACCACTCAAGCCCAGTGTCAATTGTATTTGCCTCCAAGCTGAGGTTTACTCCAGACTGTCTGCTGCGCTGGGGCTCATCTGCGGAGATAATTCAAATATATTACAGGCACCGGGCGGACACCAGGGCCTCCCCCGCACGGCCTCCCGGGCCTCCGGCACAGCAGCCTGCTCGGCCCCCAACCCCTCGGCAGGCTACTCTGGGAAAGAACAGGAAACCGGGCACGAAAAGGGACACTGAGGCTGGGATGAGAACCCCGAGCTGCTGCCAGCTCCCCGTTGCCTGGCCACAGGAAGCCTCTGCCTCCTCCCGAACTACGGGAGCACCCGATCTTCTGAAACACGGAGAGCCTGTTTTTGGAGGCCTGCTTACATGTTAAGTCAGGCTACACAAAGGAATGGGCTCTGGAGAGTGACCACCCAGGGTCCGAGAAATGCAAAATGAGCTCCCACCCCGAGCACGAGCTGGATAAGCCGAGAGCAAAAGCCTCCAAGACGCGGCGGGCTGCGGCGCACGTGGGGGGGGGCGCTCTTACCTGGTTAGGGCAGGGGGGAGCTGGGGAGGTCTCGGTATGACATGATACACAGACACTTGTCAACAGAAAGTGACAGAACAGGGAGAAAGCCATTCTGGAGAAAACAGGTGCGGTCACTGCGGCCACCGGGGCCGGGCTGATCCGTGCGATTCGCATCATCCGAGAGCCCTGCACATGCTGTGCCACGCACGGGCTGCCGCCAGGGAGACGCAGAACTGGGGCAAGGTCTCGCCCCACGGCTGGGGCCCCTCCCACACCCACTCCCACCCCCACCCACCCACATCCGGTCTGGGCCCTCTCAACGTGACGCCCAGGCCCCACAGCCTCTCCCTCTCAGAGGGGCTCTGCCTGGCCCGGCCACGAGCCTCCCACCCGGCAGGAATCCAGTCACCCCCCGGGAAGGGGCACGGAGACCTGGGGAAGCAGCTCACTGAGCTTCGTCTCATGACCGTGCAGCTGTGGGCCTGACGGTTCTGGAGGCCAGGGAGGGAGGACGAGGGGTGGAGGCTGTGTTCAGATTACGGCCCGTGAGCCTCTCTTGGAAATGGAAGCGAAGAATTCAACAAGGAAAACACCGTCAAGAATGGGAGCGAACACAGCTGCCCGGCCCCAGGCACCCAGCACCTCTGAGCATCTCTTCCGCTTATCTGTAAAAGGAGGAAATCATGCTTTGTCGGAAGAGTCACTGCCAAGACTAGGCAGAACGGGGACCACCACAGCCCTGTGCCTTCTCACGCTCGCGCCGGCAGCAGGAGGGGTTAGGGCTGTGCGTCTTCCCCACAGTGGGAAGGCAAGAGCCCCCAGTTCTGCTACCGACCCACTTCTGATTCGCCTCGAGACCTCAGGAGCCCCCCCAAAGCCCTGGGCTTCACTGGGAGGAGGACAGACTTGCCCAAGGCCACCCCTGACGTCCACGCAGCTCGACGCCAGCTCCCATTCTGCGATGCGGATTCTGCCACGCGGGCTGACTGCAGGCCGGCCGTGGCAAGGCGCCCCTCCCAGAGGCCAGCCCACACCTACGCCCCCCGCCGCGGGGTGGGGAGATGTTGGCAGGACTGGGGCCAGAGACGCCGCTGTCACTCACCTGCGGGAGCCTCACCCCTACCTGGGCTGTGGGACCCCTCCAGCCTCTACGTCTCGCCCCTGCCGGCGCCGGGGAGAAGGGAGCGAAAGGCCACCCTGCCCAGCGCCTGGGCCGTCTCTCTGCCATCTCTGCACCCCGGAGGGGAGCGGGGCGCTGCCCGGGCTCAGGAGGAAAGGCAGGACACGTTCATAAATGACCCTCTTAGCTGTTTACGAGACACCTTCTGAGAGAAAGCAGAGGAGGAGAAATAAACTTGAAGTAGGGAGACCTGGCGGGCGTCCGGGATGCGCTTTGATAAGCGCTGCGCCAGCCCTTCTCCCCGGCTTTTATGGCCACCTTTACGGCCCTGTGTTTGCGACTCTTTATCAGGGGCCGGAAGGGGAGATGGGGCAGGATCCAAGGCAAAGGGCCTTCCCGCAACCCCGAGAGCAGACGCCGCCCCATCTGCAGATCGAGATAACCCCGGCCTCCCTCCCGGCCCAGGCCGCGTCCGTATCTGGGGGGACGAGGAATTCCTGGAGGCGGCAGTAAATCTGCAGACCCAAGCCCTCCGGGAAGCCCCGGCTGGGCTGAAGCCAAATGAAAACAAAAACAGGGCAGGGGCTGGACCCAAGGTTCTCCCGAGAGATGTCAGGAGGCTCTGCAGCCCTCGCCCCGAACCTCACTGAAGTCGGTAGAGTGTCTCAGGGCCCCCCGCCCCAGCATGGCCCCATGCTCTTCATTGAGGCCAGGGTCACACCCAGCTTGGGGCTGGGCTCTGCCACCCCCATGGCCTGGAACTTTCCAGCTCCCTCCTTGCTGCCTGAGGCAATAACTCCCTCCGGGCCTTGGTTTTCTCATCTGTAAAATGGCCCATGCAAGCAGTCCCTGCCCTTCCCAGACAAGACGCATAGAAGAAGCTCTACAGGCAGAAGCAGCCTTTATGTCGGGTAAGAGTAGCCAGCCTGCCAGAACTCATTTTCCCAGACTGGCTGGGCCCTGGAAGCCCAGAACCTTCATCTCAGCCTCACCTGAGTGATGGCGGCCCGACCCCCACCCTACTCGTGTGGCAGTCCACAGCGGGCGCCCAACACGGGTCACTGCGCTTGGGGGAAGGGGGTGCTTCAGAGGTGGAGAAAGCCCTGAGCCCCCAAAGCCCACGATCTGGGACCAAAACTAAACCTGCGAAAACAGGATCCGCTACGTGGAAAACTCCCAGACCGCATCAAGGCTGCAGGAGGCGTCTCGGAAGAGGAGCTCCAGCTCCGGGCTGGGCCTGCAGAGGGAACAGCAGTGGGCCAAAAGAAAGAGGAGGAGGAGGAAGCCACTCTCTGCACAGCCATTGAGGCTGACTTGGTGAGCCCCAGGGCGGGGAGGCTGGGCCGGGGGCAGACGGTGAGCAGGCACTGCGGCCCACTGGGCCGGCAGCCGGTGAGCGAGAGCCCTGCATGCAGCTGGGCACCCGGCCGGCCTGGCGCGGAAGGAGGCGGTACCGCCTTGTGGCCCCCAGGGGCCGGTGCCTTTGGGGCTGGAGCTTTTCGAGGGCCCAAGCTAGATGGAGGGGGGCCCTGGCGGCTCCACAGGTCCCCGGGTCGCATGGCGGGCTCTGCCTCCGCCCCCGTGAGCCCGGACACAAGCACCTGCTGCTGGGCGACCCAGGCACCGCGTGCCAGAGCGAGAGGGCCTGGACGTCCCGCACGCGTTGACTCGCGCTCTGCTCCGCTGACGCCCCCGCCCCTTCCTGGGCAGCCCAAACCCGCAGCCTCCTCCCTGCCCTGGTCTGTGGGTCCCAGCAGCCAGCCGCGCCCTCCGGGCTCCTCCCAGCTCTGCCCACTCTCCATGGCCCACCCTCCCACCGCCCTCGCCCATCCTCCTGCCCTCCCTCCCCAGTTCCTGCTGTGCCGCCCCCCAGCAGAACCCCAAACTGGCTATTTTAGGTTGTTTTTAATGTTCTACTTAGAAATGGTAGAGATTCACAGAAAGTTTCCGAGAGGGCACAGACAGGCCCCTGTGTCTCCTTCACGCGGTGTCCCCGGAGGTCACCTCTTCCATTAGTAATGCAGCGTCACAACCGGGAAACCCTCGTGGGTCTGGAGCGTGTGCGTGCTCCACGCCACGTCATCCTGCGCGTGAACGTGCGAGGTCACCCACCGAGCACCCGCGCCGAGGTCTCCCTGCCACCCTGCGGGCACGCTCACCCCCGCCTTCCCCACCACCCCTGGCTCCTGGCAGCCACCGCTCTGTTTTCCACGCTTAAATTTTTGTCATTTTGGCTGGGCGTGGTGGCTCACACCTGTCATCCCTGCACTCTGGGAGGATCGCTCAAGGTCAGGAGTTCGAGACCAGCCTGAGCAAGAGCGAGACCCCCGTCTCTGCTAAAAATACAAAGAAATGAATTGGCCAACTAGAAATATATAGAAAAAAACAAGCCGGGGATGGTGGCACCATGTCCCTGTAGTCCCAGCTACTCGGGAGGCTGAGGCAGGAGGATCGCATTGAGCCCAGGAGTCTGAGGTTGCTGTGAGCTAGGCTGACGCCACGGCACTCACTCTAGCCTAGGCAACAGAGTGAGACTCTGTCTCAGAAAAGTTTTTTTGTCATTGTGAGGATGTTGTATGAACGGGGTCCTACAGCACGGGGCCTTTCGAGATGGGCATCTTTCAACTCAACACGCTGCCCTTGAGACGCAGCCAAAAGGAATCAAAAGTCCATTCCTGTTTACCGCCGAGTCATGTGTCGTGGTGTGGGCATGCCAGCGTGTGTGACCATTCAGCTACTGCAGGACATTTTCGTTGCCAGCTTTGGGCCACAGCGAATGACGCTGCCACGAAGACTCGAGTACCAGTCAAAACACCCAGCTCTTTAAACTGTCCAACGCTTTTCTTCAAAATGGCATGTTTTAGAGCGGCTCGTGTTTATGACTCAGTCGTGTCTGCAGGTCTGTACCCACTGCTGCCCCAGAGGCCCTGAGATGGCCTTTTTTAAAAGTCTGTACAAAAAAAAAAAAAAAAAACTTTTAAAACTCAAATCCAGGTGGGGAATGGAGACTGAACGAGGAATGGAGCATCCGGGTGTGGCCCGCACCAGGCCCCAGCGCCAGACCAGCTCTGCCTCCTCAGAAGCTTTGCCACTGTTGACTTTAGTCGAATTTCCTGGTTCCTAGAGGAAGAGGGACCTTGTTATTTCCAGGTCACCTTGACCTCCAGCCTCCCCAGGCACCCTCGGATGACCCTGCACGCCGGGGCACCCAGGGAGGCACAGCTTGTCGGGGAGGAAGGTCGCCGCCAACGTGGTGGCCCAACCCACGGTCCCGGCCCTGGCCAGCTGGTGCAGAGCTCCAGGAGAGGATGGGGGATGTTCTGGCAGAGGACAGGCTGCGCTGGGGGGGGCAGAGCCCAGGGAGGCTCCAGGCCCGGGCCACGCCCTTCCCTATTTTCGGCCCCTTGGAGGCTGCTCTCCCCTTTGTTCTGCCAAACAAGCTCACTCCTGACTCCCAAGTCAGCCAGGGACTTGGCAAACATTTGTCAAGACTCGCCCCTCACTTGTGTTTGCCTACCCGGCAGAGATGGCGCTGTGTGCACAGACAAGTCCCCTCCGGGGCCCGGCAGGAACCCCACCCCCACCCCCCCCACCCCCACCCCCACCCCACCCCCGCTAGACCACGTCTCGCTACCCACCAAACGTCCAGCCTCCCTCCACCCACCTGAAACACCGCCATTGTCCCCCAGCACCATGCATTCCCCCTGGGCAAGAACAGCTCCCTCCCTGTCACTCAGTCACGCTGAACGGCAAGAGGTGGAGGATTTTAGGGGGGCCTGTGAGGGCTCAGGGTGTGGGGGGGGGCTGAGCTGAGCTGGAATCCAGCGGGACCAGGGAGGGGAGGCAGGAGCTCCCAAGACAGCCTCCACGGGAAGGGCTGCCCCTGGCCGGGACTCGCCAAGATGAGCCCGCCCTGCCAGCTGAGGTCAGTGTGCCCCGATCAACACGGAACAGACAGACAGCCCCCAGCAAGGCAGGTTCTCCAGGGAGGTGCCAGACGCTGATTCCATAGTCAGCGCCAGCCAGGGAGGAGGCAGGTGGAGGCTGATGCCAGAGGGAGACCCAGGGGGCAGAGACAGTGCAAGGGGAGTGAGTCTCTGGCCTCAGTTTCCCCGTGTACGTAGGGGAACACAGAGGAAACCCATTCTCCGGGAGGCCGTGGCTGCAGCTGCCTCAAACTCCCCATTGCAGGGACAGGCGGGAGCAGCCCGGACACAGAGCCCAGGAGCCAGGCGAGTCCCCCTCCCCGTGCCTGGACACCTTTGATCCTCGGAGACCGCCGCCCGTGCTCCGCAGATTCGCCCGGAAAGCGGAAGGAGCCAACTCACAGGACGATGTTGACAAAGGCCTGGCGCACACCTGGGCGCAGAATCCGTGGGAGCTGGCGTCATGAGTGCTACTGTGAGGGGCCTCTGGCATGTCAGCGAGCCTCCCAGCTCAAGTCCCCATCTGTGAAATGGGGCGACAGCCGGCTGTGACGAGGAAATGGCCTGATAACAAAGAGCCCGGCTCAGACAGAGCACACGGCAGGTGCTCAAAAGTGCCCCTCTGCACACATCTAGTAGGCATTCAACAGGCGCCTTCAGGCGTGATGCTGGCTTGCACCGCAATGGCCAACAGGGAATTTAAATGGAGCAAGGACAGCAGGCCCTTGAGGAACGGAGGGGAAAGGCCACCCCGGCCACCCCCAGGGTCCAAGACCCTCGGAGGCTGGGGCCGGACAGCCTCATAAAGAGGCCCCTGCAGCCCAGGGGCCCTGCAGCTCCTCGGGGGAGTCAGGGGGCCAGAAGGGGCTGCAGAGGATGGGAGACGAGCAACGGGGCAGTGCCGCATTCCTCTCTGGGGGTCCTCGAGAAGCTTCGGCTGAAACAGGTGCCCTGCTGCTAGAACTAACCCAGCTGCTTGTTTTTTAGGTGAAAAAAATAAAGCCCAGAGAGGCACATGGGCCAGGAACCTGGCACCCTGGAGCCACGCAGACCTGTCCTGGTGTCTCTCTAGGCTGTTCCGTGGCAGCTGGGGTGGGGCGGGGCACAAGGTGCTGGATAAGAACATCTGGACTAGCCTGCCCTTCATCAGCTTTGTCATGGCCCTGGGGCAAACCCCTGCTACCCTCAAGGTTCAGCAAGAAGGTCACTTCCTCCAGGAAGCCTGCCCTGACCGCTGGGTTAGGTATGCCGCCCCTGTTCCTTGCTCCCATGGCTCCTAACCTGCCCCATTTCCAAAGATGCATTCGTCTTCAGACCCAGTCTCCTGTAAGGGATGGCACTGGGATTGCCAGACACACCTGGGGCCCACCCTGCTCAATGCCAGCATGCAGAGTGGGTGCTTAATAGCTGCCTATTGAATGAAGGAATGAAGCATGGCCTCCATTGTCCTCATCTGCAAAATGGGTAAATATCACCTCCCAGGGTGAAAAAAGCGGGCCACTCACTGTGGCTGGCAAGTCAAGGGCTCGAAGAGCAAGGGTCCTTCTCCTGCCATCCTGAGCAGGTTTGAGGTCAGAAAGCGAGGGGGGGGGGTCACCACCCACCTGCTTCCTCTGCCATGGCAGAGCCTCAGCGCAATGAGCGGAGGCCTGACCTGGGCAGGTGGGGTCTCTTACCAAGACCCCAGCACGCCTCACCCATCAGAGGTGCCTGCCAGGCCAGCACACACCCTCCTAGCAAGAATATTTATTTAGGATTTGCAGAGAAAGGAAAAACACAGAGTGCTTCAAAGCATTCTGCAGAGGAAGACAGACCACAAAGCTCTGGGGATCCCGTGGAGGCTCCCATGGCTGGCTCCGGGCTGACCCAGGCTCTGCCACAGGCTGCTCAGGACGGGCGCTACGGCAGCCAGCCAGACCCCCCACATACGGGCACCCCTCCGCCTCGCAGCCCACAAGGCAGGAGCTCTTAGCTGCCGACCAGGGAGAGCAGGGGCCAGACACGAACGAACACACAGAGGCTCTCCAGTCCCAAGCTCCCAGGCTGGAGCTCGGGGCACACAGCTTGGGCTGTGCGGGTCCCCAAACCACCCTCACCACTCTGCACAGAAACACACTCCCGCCTCCGCATGGTGGGGCACCGCAAGGACCCCCAGGAACAACGGCCGTCACTTTGAAGCCACCAGCCCTGTGCACCCAGGATTCCCAGGCCGAAGGGGAGCAGCCCCACGACACCGAAGAAACTAAATATTTCATGGGCAGCTCCCTCCCAGCCTCCAATCATGCTTTCAATTGTCACAAAACACTCCAGAGTTTCCCACTCAGGGCTAATGGGCGGCCGGCCGCCCGCACAGGCAGAGCTCATTACTGTAAAAGCTGCTCGCGGGACTGTTCCCTGCGGGGCTCCCCAGATTGCCTGCCTGCACTGGCGGCTGCACCCCACCAGGCCCTGAGCGTGCTGTGTCCACCGTGCGGCAGGTGGACATCGAGGGCTGCTGCTGGGGCACTGGCTGCAGAGCCTGTGAGCATGGGACAGACCGACTGGACCTGCAGATGGGTAAACTGAGGCCCTCCAAAGGGACAGCTCCCAAAAGTCAGAGGCCGTGACTTCTCACCTACAGGTTTCCCGTGGCAAGCTGTGGCCTCTTGTGCTCTCGGCAGTGAAGCACAGGCGGATGGGCGGAGGGGACAGGGGGCTGACCGCGGCCCAGGGAACGCTGCAACATGCTGCTGCCCTCTCACTGCTCGAATCCACCCTCCACCCCCGGCAGAGCAGCTTCCTCAGACTTCACCTGCCCGGACCGCTCCTCTGCTCCCCTCTGCACAGGGAGCAGGGACAGTGCCCCGCCCTCCTGACCAGGATAATGAAGCCCTGGGTACCGTGTTTCCCCGAAAATAAGGCAGGGTCTTATGTTTATTTTTCCTCAAGACACGCTAGGGCTTATTTTCAGGGAGTGTGTTATGTTTTTTAAGTACGGTATAACCATCTACATTTATTCAAATATAGTTAAGTCGTCTTCTTCTGGAACATCATCATAACCCTCCAAACCCCGAATTCCATCCTGAATGTCTTGCGACTCTATTTCCTTTAGAACCACTGGCCCCAGTCTCTCCTGTCGAACACTAGAGCTCTCACGGGGCAGATGAGAAGGGCTGCTCGTCGTCTTTCCCGCTCCTCGACGAAATGCACGGGTTGTGCAGATGCGCTGCGTAGCCACGCCCAGCACTAGGGCTTTATTTCGGGGTGGGGCTTGTATCGGGCACGTGCTTAGAAATCCTGCCAGGGCTTATTTTATGGGTAGGTCTTATTTTCGGGGAAACACGGTATCTACTTCCCAACTTCCTCTCCCCCCCCCCACTTCCTCTGCCCTCTCCCCTGTCCCCAGGGCTATGTTGGAGCCACACAGTCTTTTTTTACGTTGTCCGGTGTACCCCAGTTTCTCTCGCCCCAGAGCCTTTGCACGTGCTGCTTTCCTAGAGAGGGGTCCCCAGCAGACAGGGATGCGGTTACAGGCAACTCCTCTGCAAGTCACTCACTCAAGGCCCCGCAGCACGAGGCTGCGGGTCTCCCCTCCCGCACTGCGCTCCACATGTGCGTCCGCCTCTTTGCTCCACCTGAATGTGCAGGAGCCATCCTTGTCCGTGTCTCCGCAATCTCAGGCACAAAGTGTGTGCTGTCTAACCTTTGCTGACCCGGAAGATGCCAGTCCAGGAGAGTCCCAGGCCAGGTCTCTTTCCGTCACCCCACGCGGATGTTCACAGGACTACTTGAAAATAATACTTGAGATGCCCAAAGAGCTTCCTTTTTGGCTTTGGCTGCCAGGAACTTCAGAGTGCAATAGAATAATGCTCAAACACATTATTATCCTTCCCGACCCTAGAGGGTCCTCTCTACTTTTTGAGCCTCCAACTCCCCCTTCTCACAGATGAAAAAGGGAGCACAAATAGATTCCCTCCCTGCTGTGTGCATCCATCCATGCAGGTAGTCATTTGACTCTGGTAGCCACCCCTCTGCACAGATGAGGGACGAACTCTGATGGACATCAGACCCTCCCAGCAGAGCCCAGCCACCCCACCACACTGGGGCAGACTCCCCGGCCCCATCACCATCAGCAGCCCCCCCAAGAACCTTCGCAGAGCAGGGGCTTCTTTGGAAACAACCCCTCCCCCGCCGCCAGCTCAGAGAACTTGTCCCGGGTGGCCTCCAGGATTCTTGGGGGAGTGTGGCAGGTACTCCTTCCCACCCTTCTGGAGTGGAGCCTGTGACCCTGGCCAACCACAGCCTTGAGCCACTCTTCCCCACAAAGTGATTGGCTCAGGAGTGGGCATGAAAGCCTCCACTCAGCCAATCAGCATAACCAAGCCCCATGCCCACCCTAAGGAGGGTCCTATGGTTGGCAAGGAGAAGCCCAGCCCTGTTCTCCAGAAGCTTTCAACTGGCAGGGGCAGCAGGCTTGAATCAGTCATCACACAAGTATCAATTTCTGTACTATCGCAGTAAGAGCTACCAGGGAAAAGGACACTCTCCCTGCGTTTACTTGGTGTTGAGATAAGAAACACTCCTTGAAGAAATGCCTTGGCTTTCTGCATAACTGTGGCTGAAGACGTTCGCCCAGTATGTTTAGTGTGAACCCCTGGCACAAATGCAGCGTAGAGTTTTGTGCTGGGGGAAACATTTTCCATTCAAGGAAGCATGGCAGTTTGGATGGAGGGACAAAGCAAATGTGTCCGCCAATTCTGCTAACCCTTTTTTTGATTAGGCACCTGGAAGCTCGAAGCTAAAGTGATGCTCAGGGCCGGGCGCGGTGGCTCACGCCTGTAATCCTAGCACTCTGGGAGGCTGAGGCAGGCGGATTGCTCGAGGTCAGGAGTTCGAAACCAGCCTGAGCAAGAGCGAGACCCCATCTCTACTAAAAATAGAAAGAAATTAATTGGCCAACTAATATATATAGAAAAAATTAGCCAGGCATGGTGGCACATGCCTGTAGTCCCAGCTACTCGAGAGGCTGAGGCAGCAGGATTGCTTGAGCCCAGGAGTTTGAGGTTGCTGTGAGCTAGGCTGACACCATGGCACTCACTATAGCCTGGGCAACAAAGTGAGACTCTGTCTCAAAAATAAATAAATAAATAAATAAATGAATGAATGAATGAATGAATGAATGAATGGATACTCCGGATCAGGAACTATGACTTTGGTTCCTGGTGGATCCAGCCCCAACCTTCTGCTCTCCGGTTCCCGATTCCTCTGCCCGCACAGTGAAAACAGACGTGACCTAAGATGTCAAAACCTAAAAGGGAATTGTGAAAAATTCTTTTTGGCGGGGCAAAAATAAGATTATAAAAAGTGTGTTTTGGCCTGCCCCAGGTCACCAAGAACTTCCAGATTTCCCACTCCAGTAGCCAACCCAGCTTTCCTGGGCCAAAACTTCCTAGGAGCTAAGCAAGGCATGGGGGCAGGTCTATTAAATCAGAAAAGAGGTCTGGGGTCTCTTCCTGCCTGGCTTGATCAACATGACCACCCTGGGAAAAGAAGGCAACAAAAATAAGAGCAAACTATTTCATAAAGCAAAGCAACTGGCAGGTGTCACCATGAGCACTCGGCCTCTCTAGAGCCCACAGGACTCAAGGCCAAGTCCCTCACCTTCATCATCTCATCCATGTCTCAAGGAAGTGGGAACTCTTACTCTCCCATTTCACAGATGGGGAAGCTGAGGCTGGGAGAGGTTATGTTACTTGCCTAAAGCTACACAGCTAGTAAAAGCCACAGCAAGATTCCAGCCCTGGCCATCAGGTGCCAGAGGCCCTGCCTGGGGAAAAGGGCACACAGAGAATGTTACACACACCAGTCACCCAGTGGGAACAAAACTCAGAAAAGTGCTAGTGTGCATGAGTAGGGAGGTGTGATTTCCCGCCACACACAGATGCCAGAGTAAAAGCTGCCTCCCAGTGTCAGAGCGGTGCCCGCAGGCCCTCCACAGCAAGAGTAAAGCATTGCATTTGTGCCCAGAGAGTACCCCCCCCCTTGGGGCGGGGAAGGTTGCTGGAGACAAGGTCAGAAGTGTCTCAGCTATGCAGCTCCTAGGGCTGCACCCACCAACAGGCCATTTTCACACATGCAACAGCCAATGGGGAGAGGGCCAGGAGAAGCAGGGTCTAGAACCCCCACAGCTGGAGACTGGAGACTGCGTCTCAGCCAGGCAGTCCCCAGGCGGAGTCTGCCAGCAAGCCCCCACGTCAGGGACTTGGATCTTCACTCTGGACTCTGTGTGCAGGGAGCCCCACGCACCCACCGGAGAGGGGTTCCCGGGCTGAGAGGGGGTTGTGGAGTCCCGAACAGCACTGCAGGCGCAGGGGCCACCCCACAGGGCCTGAACCCAAGGCCTCAGCGAGCTGCGGTCTGGCCGGCTTCTAGCTTCGGGGGGCTGGGCGGGGGTCGCCCGTCCTCCGCGTTCCAGGGCAGGCGGCCCGAGGCACTGAGGAGCGGGGCGCCAGGGCGGGTGCGAGGCCATAGCAGCTGTCAGCAGAGCCAGGCAGGGAGGCGCCGCGGGTGCCGGCACCTCATGAAACATTAATGCCCCGCCGCCGCGCTGCCATCTCCTGGCACCTTGCGCCCAAGCACCCGCTCCAGAGCCTGTGGCCATCGGCGGGCAGGCTTGGTCGCTCCTGTCCCCAGAGTGCCAGGCTCGACCCGTCGTCCATCCCACAGTCCCAATAGCCGCAAGCAAGCTCAGACTCCGCGCCTGCGGGAAGCAGGAGTAGGTCTGGCCGGTTGGCTTCCCGAAGCTCCGCGCGCAGGCTGTCTGGCCACAGGGCCACGCTGGGGACCCGGTGGCCCGCAGTGGGCGAAGCGCCGGCCCCCAGTCCCCCTCAGTCCTGCCCAGCTCCCAGTGGCGGCCAGCCAGGAACGGGCGTCCCGGCCGCATGGGTCGAGGCCTCCGCGTTCCCAGGCCCGCGGCAGGACGGTCTCTGGAGGATGCGCGGGCGGCGTAGGAGCCGGACTGGGAGCCAAACAAGAGCCTGACCTCGGCCTCCTCTTCCCTCTCCAGCCCAGCCCTGGAGGAGGGGTAAGGAGGGAATCCCCCAAGCAGGGAAGGTCGGGCGGTCGCCCCTCCCTAAAACCCCCACCCCAATACACAGAGAAGCCCTGGGGTCGGTCCTGCGGAGGAGACTCTCCCTGCCAACACCAGCTCCGCCTCCGGCTGAGCAAAGAGAGGAGAGGTACAATCTCAAAACCCTGGGCCCGGGCTCGACGGTCACCTGGCAGGAGCCCCTGAAACTCCGACCAGACCCCGACTATACGGAAGTAGGACTGGCCCCTCGCAAGTCAGGTGGGAAATTAAGCCCAGGGCGAGACAGCCCGCGGCAGGGACCTGGCTGGGACCCGCAGCGACTTGGTCCGCTTGCGGCTGGGCCCGTTCCGGTCCCCGGCCCCGGCGCGCGCTGTCCCAGGGTGCGCTCTTCGGCCGGGAGCGGCTGCGAGCCGCGCGGACCCCAGCCTGCGCCCCGAGGGCAGCCAGGACCCCGAGCCGGCAGGACCGCGCCGCCCCCTCCCCGCTGGTCCTGGCGAACGCCTGGCGTCCCCTCCCCCTGCCCGCCTCCCCTCCCGTGTCCCCGCCTTCCCCGCGGGCGACGGGCGGCGGCGGCGGGAGGAGCGGGCCGAGCCGAGGCAGCCCGACCTCGCGCGCGGGGATGTAGGGACCCAGCGGGCCGGGCAGCGCGCAGAGCCGGAGCCGGGACCTGAGCGGGAGTCCGCGGCGGGCGAGCCCGGAGCCGACGAGCCGCAGACGCAGCCCTGCCCAGGTGGGGTAAGAGACGCCGGGCTAGGGCACAGGGTCTCCGTGGCGGAGGGGCGCAGGGAGGTGGCAGCCGAGTCGCACGCCGTTGGCCCCCGGCGTGTGCTGGGTCTGGCTGGCGGCGCGGGACGGAGGGGACGCGCTGAAGGTCAGGCGCCATCGAGGCAGCGCGCGGAGCTCGTCCGTGCGCGCAGGGCTTGGTCACAGCTGCCGTCCCCAGGTGCTGCCTCACCTAACCGATGGGCCCACCCTGCGCTTCCCCCAAACAGGCAGCATACTCGGGGGTGCGGGCCCGGCCCGCGAAGAGCACAGCCCGGGAAGTTCTCCGCAGCCCCTTGCGGCGGCGCGGGACGCAGGGGCCTCCGGGAGACGGGGCGGGCGAGGGGCGGCCGCCCTCCCCGCGTGCCTGGGGATGGGCTCCACCGCGAAAGGAAGCGCCGGCCCCTCTGCGCGGCCGGGACTTTGGCCGTAGCTTCGCGTCAAGAGGGTATTTTACCTAAACGAAACCGCTTCATTCGTTCGCTCCTGCGGGCAGCAATGCCGCAGAAAGGCAGCGGACGTCGGACGAGCCCCGGCTCTCTGCGCCCCAGACCCCGACGTCCTGCCGCCGCGCTCAGAGGTGCCCCCAGCCCACGGTGGCCTCCCCTTGCCGGCACGGGTCGGGCTCCTTCTTGCCCCGAGAGAAACTCCAAATGCTCTTCCCAAAGTCCAATAAAAGTATTCCCGCGGCCTCTCCCGGGTTTGGTCGTTGGCACGGGGTGCCGGAGCACACAGCCGCCTCGCTGGAACCCGGTCTCCCAACTCGGAAACTGACCAGCCTCGTATGTCGGAGCCGATTCTGCCACCGCAAAGCCAGGGCCCCAAGGCCGGGGTCGCAGTCGTGGGACCCCCAGGCCGGAATCCTGGTCCCGAGATTTTCTGATTTAGGAATTCCCTGAATCTAAAAATATGAGTCCACTTTTCTGAAAACTGAGGTTTGGGTATTCTCTTGGCATCCCAATGACCTCTGAAACCACAAGGGCCGCAGGGAGGAAACCCCAGGTTGCTGTCCAGGGGGCAGAAGATGCAGGTCTGGGGTAAGGGCCAGGTCTGGGTAAGGTCCAGGGCTGGGGTAAGGGCAAAAGCTACAAGCAGAAGGGGCAGCACAGGAGGGGACCTGCTGCCCCTGCCCTTTCTCAGCCTGCTCTGTGCGTCCCCCATTTCTGCCAGGGAAAGGGAAGAGTTTGGCTGGGGCCTGGAGACCAGGCTGCCAGACTCCAGGATATAGAGGCCGGGGAGTACGTTTCTCTCATGGAAGCAGCTGCTGGGAGGAGGCAGCTGTGGCACAGCAAAAGGTGACACTCTGCTCCCCAGCTGTGTGACCTGCTGCTGCCACTTTGCTAGTCTTCTCTTCTCCACGGCTAAGCCGCTGTTCTCAGGAACCAGGCAGCGTCCCACGGACCCTTGGTGAGCCACACCGGGAGAGCCATGGGCCCTGCCAGCCACTGATGGAGCGGCCCGCAACTCGGAGTCCCTGACTCCCATCTGTGTCCCCCTGGCAGCCATCCTGCCCTAATGCATCCCGGCCCTCCCAGGGCGGCGGGGATCCCCACTTGGCAGGAAGCCTGAGACTGGGGTCCTGAGAAGCCAGAAGGATCCAGCGAGGTCTCCCCAGCCCTTACCTGAGCACCTTCCTCCTCCCTTCCCCAGTAATTACTTGTATTCAAAGAAACAAGAGTTTTTTATTGGGGAGGGGGTGTCAGATCAGGCAGAAGGAAGTAGGTGGTCCAGGCTGCACTCCCAAAACTGGGTTTTCTAGTTTGAACTTCTCCACGGCCTAAGAGGCTTAGGGCTGGAATGTCCCCGAGAGTCGTGGGTAGCCCTGAGGGCAGGCTCTGGCACATTCCTCCCTTTTTCCTAAAATACCTCCATTCTGGGAGCAAGGATGAGGGCAGGCTACCGGCAAGGATGCCCCCCATGAGGGCCTTCCAACCACCCTCCCCAGATTAAATTACTAAGCCTTTCTTGGGCGTAGAAAGTCTGTTTTGAGTGAGCCCAGCTTCAGAAAGGGTCCCTAAGATGACTCTTCCAACCCCACAATAGGCCAGGCTCCTCTGCTCAGCCCGGCCAGAACCCCAAACTCCAAAACTCCTGCAAGTCACACAACCACCACCGGCTCTGCAGGGCCAGGGACAAATGGCGAACAGGGCACATGGTTCCAGCTCCAGCAACCCCCTGCCCTCCTCTCCCCTGTCCCATTGAGCGAGCCGAAGGCTGAAGCAGGAGGAAGAGATAGCTGAGTCCCAGGCTGGACAGGGGAACTGAGGCACAGTGCAGGTCAAGCCTTGACCTTGAGGCAAGCACAGGTCACCCAGCCAAGCTGGGGGAAGTTGGGCCTCTGCTCTCACTCCTGAAGGAGTGCTGCCTCCATGCTTTGTGTGTGTGTGATGTGTCTGAGTGTGCCCAGGATCCGCCACAGCCTCCTGCAACCAGTCACTTTCTCACCCCTTGATCATTCAGTGCTGCCCAGGCGGCAGAACAGACTCCCGGGGGCAGTCCCCACTAGCCTCAGCCCCTCCGGAGCTCAGGGCCCTGAGGATACAGGGCTTCACCCGAAACAGTCTGAGGGCCTTTCTGTCCACACGGCAAGCATGGGATTTCCAAATAATGGGACTATTGTACCTGCCTGGAGGGCTGCCAGAGGCTTGGTCCCAGAGGGGCACACAGAAGGTGCTCAATAGCTGCATTAAATGCATCAACAGTGAGGGACACAAGCCCCTCAGACTGAGCAGCTGGAGCTGCTGAGTCACAAAACAGTCCCCATCCATGCAGTGCCTGACTCTTAGGGCCTTCTGAGAGGTGGGGGGTAGGCTGTTAGGGCCTTCTGAGAAGTCGGGGGCGGGCTGTGATCCCACCCTCTGGACGCCCAGACCGTTCATTTCCATGTCCCTGCCTGGAGGTGCTCAGTGCTTCCCTCCCTGGCCTGACATGTGGTGGGCTTAGAACGTATCTCCTATGTCCTACCTGCCAGTTTTCATGCCAAATGGCACAAATGTGCCTGTACCCCACACTCGCGTATGCGGGTACAGCGCGTACCTGTGCGTCCGTGTGTACAGCGCATACCTCTGTGTGTGTGTGTGTGTGTGTGTGTGTGTGTGTACGCGCACACGGCATGCTCCCACGCCCTGCCTGCATCCACACTGTCTCTGGGGCAGGGCAGCTCTGCGGGGAGGACGCTGTGTGAGGGGTACTCCCTGGCTCGCTGCAGCACCTGAGGACCTCCTTGAAAGGAGGTGCCCGCTGCAGGACGCTCAGCTGAGAAATGCAGTGAGAGGTGTGGCTGGGGCAAATGCTAGGCAGCTACACTCCCCACCCTCCGCCCCACCAAGACTAATGTCATGGAGCAGGGGGCTCAGCTTGGAAGGAGAAGGCAGGAGTCACTGAGCCTCCCCAATCCGAACTCTGGGAAGTGTATTCCCTCTGGGCCGCAGACCCTGCCTCCTGTGGTCACGGACACAGGGTGAGAGTAGGCCAGGCCCTAAGGAGCTGTGCCCTCTCTCCATGGCCCAGAGCTGGGCAGTCTGGGCCCAAGTGGAGGGAATGACCCGCACACCTGCCTCAGCCCTGCGACCCTCACTGAGGAGCTCAATCTGGGGCCTGGGTGTCTCCCCATGGGAGGGGCACAGCGAGAACGCAAAGACAGAGCCTGTGGGTGCCCCAGATGCTGACACCTGCGCAGTCAGTGCCAAGCTCGGACCCCCCAGGAGGAGCAGAGCGGGCACTGGGCCCCGGGTCAGGGCGCTGGGGCTGGAGAACAGGGAAGTGCTGCTCCCCCAGGCCGCCGTCCTGCCCAGCATTGCACTCCTGGTTGCTGTGTTTGGCGGAGCTGGTTGGCAGGTAAGGGGCAGAGGGCAGCCTGGGGACCGCCTGTGGCCAGAGGAGCAGGTCAGGGCCGCACCTTACCGCCTCGGCTAGGGCCTGTTTGCTCAAGACACTGAGGTCTCAGGGCCAGTTAACAATTGTTGAGCAAAATCCTTCGACAAACTTCACTGAAGGAAGGGACCACTCTTGGGAGAGGGAGGCCAATGTCTGCCTGTGCCCAGCCGAGGCCCACCGGAGCCGCGCTTAGCCCCACAGCGTGGGTGAGCAGCTAGCAGACCCAAGGCGTTCTGGGCTGCCGGCCCAGGCCTGGGAGACAGCAGTCACCTGGCCCACGTACCAGGCCTACGCCTGAAGCCCTGGGAAGCCAGAGCATAGGCCCCAGGCTGGGGCAAAGCTACCCTGAAGGAGGGCAGAGGTTGCCAAGGCCGACCCCCTGCCTGTCACTAAAGGCGCAAAACAAGGCGAGAGGTACAAGAGGCTGTGGGCCCTGGCTGGGTTTTGGGGTCTCCTGCCGCACTCACCAGCCGCCTAGAGCCAACAGAAACGTTTCGTCTGATTAGAAGCCATCATTTCTATCCCAATCCCGGAAAATTGACTGCGGTGCAGAGAGGGAGGCCTGAGAAGCAGCCTTAGGGGAGAGGGTCCAAGCTAATTAGGAGGCAGCATTCGGGGCCCATTAGAGCGCAAGCTGCTGTCACTCAGCTGGGCTGAGTTCCCGGGAGAAGAGGCCGGGGAGGGAGGGGCGGACGGCCCCTCGACGAGGGCACGGCTGGGAGCTGCCGGGACGGGCCCCGGGCTCTGCCCCCGCCCTGGCGCTGGCTCGAAGGCGCCCGCTCCGCGCGGTCCTGCTCAGCAAACATTCACTCGTCCCGGGCTGTTCGCGGCGCGGGGCCGGGGACTTCGAGGCCGAGAGCAGAGTTGCTTCTGGGCGAAACTAGGCATTTGGGGCCCGAGGTGGGCACGCGCCGCGCGGGACTTGCAGGCCAGATGCGTTTCTTTTGTGAGGTCGAGGGAGAAGCCGGTGTGTCACCGGGGAAGGAGGGAGAGGCTCGGCGAGGCCGCGGGGGGCGGGGAGGCGGCGGGAAGGTGGCTGCGGAGGGGGAGGGCGCGGGCGAGGCGGGGAGGGAGGCGGCGGGGAGGGCGCGGCGGCGCGGGCGGCTCGGGGCTGGATTCCGCCCGCGCTCGCTCGCTCGCTCCCTCCCAGCCCCCTCCCACCGGCCCACCCCACCCAGCACCCCTGGCGCAGGGACTGCTGGAACCTGGCGGTGCGCGCTGTCGCTTTAAGACAGACTCTGCGGGCGCCGTCCGGAGCCTTAGAAACCGGCCCCGGATCGGGAGCCGGAGCCGGAGCCGGGGCCGGGCGGGCGGCTGAGGCCCGAGCGGCGGCAGCGCAGCGCGGAGCCAGGCGCCGGTCGCGAGGAACTGCCTCCGCCGCAGCCCGCCCGGCCCCGCAGCCCCGGCGGTCCATGGGGCGGTCGCGGCGTCGCTGCGGGCGCGGGCAGCCCTGCGGGGCAGCCGCTTAGGCGCAGCGCTCTTGTCCCCGCAGGTCGCAGCCAGGGCGGCCGGGCGCGCCCAGCCCCGGCCCCTGGAGCGCCCGCCGCGGTCCCCACCTCCATGGACGCCTTCAAGGGGGGCATGAGCCTGGAGCGGCTGCCGGAGGGGCTCCGGCCACCGCCGCCGCCGCCCCATGACATGGGGCCCGCCTTCCACCTGGCCGGCGCGGCAGACCCCCGAGAGCCGCTGGAGAACTCGGCCAGCGAGTCGTCCGACACGGAGCTGCCAGGTAAGCGCGGCGCCCAGGGCCGGCCTCCCTCTCCGCCCCCAGCGCGCCGGGAGCTTTCTCTTTCCCGCTCCTGACCTGGCGGTGGACGCGGAAATCTACGCACACGCGCGAACGCACTTCCACGCGGTCCCCGCCCGCCGGACACCGGCAGACGAGCGAGCCTGCGACGGGAGGGTGGGACTGACAGCCCCTCTCGGTCAGGAACGCGTGGAACGCGGGAGGAGCTGGGTTTGCACCGCCGGGCGCAGAGCGGCAGCTCGGACGAAGGACGAGGAGCCGACGGAGAAGGGAACGGGGGTGACGGGCGGGCGAGAGAAAGCGCCGGAGACTGGGGAGAGGGGCAGACACCCTGACAGCGGGCGGCAGATGGAAAGGGAGAGACTGAAGAGCAGGGGCGAGAGGGAAGAGCAAACCGGGTTGTGGGGAGAAAACATGGAGCAAAAGAGGGAGACGCGGAGGACAGACAGGGTGAGCGGGCCACGGGGCGCGGGCGGACTCCGGGCAAGGCCGGCCGAACCGAGCCCGGGTCCAGGGATCCCAGCCCACATGCACGGCAGGAGCCTGCAGTCGCCAGGCCGCCCGGCCGGCCCCCGACTCGGCTCCGGCGCGTCTCCGTCTGAGCTTCCTTTCTGCCCGGCGCGAGCTGGGCCGGCGGGTGGGGGCGCGGCGAGTCCCGCCGGCCCGGCCCGGCCACCCGGGTCTCCCAGCGAGCGGCTCCCGGCCCCGGCTCCCGCGGCGTGGGCGCCTCTTGTGCGTTCCTTTCCTAATCCACCGCGGAGTGCTTCTGCGTTTTTCATCTGTGTTTGTTTCTGTTTTGCATCCCTGCGTGACTTTCTCTGAGCGGTTCTGTGTGCTTGGTTCAAAAACAACGTTGAACTACACTTTTGTTTTCAAGAGTTTTAAGTGTGGTCTTTGGTTGGTTACTTTTAAAACCTAGAGAAATATATAACTGTAGGTTGATTTTTTAAAAAACCAAATCTATGAAGATGAATTAACTATTCTAATTGTATTTTTCGAATTTGAAAGAATATATTAAGTGTATTTCTCTGGAATTTAAAATATCTAAACGCAACATCATTCTTCGGGAGATTTTAAAAGTCGATCCAAAATGGCGCATTTCTCCGGGATTTTCTCAAAATCCATTTACGGTGGTGTTATTTGGGGAATTTAAATTATCTAACTGTAATGTTGTGTTGCTCTGGGATTTAAAAATGATCTCTACAAGGGTGTTATATTGGGAAGAGGTTAAAACTCTATCTACAACTGTACACTGATTATTTTCTTGATCCCAGAGAAATAAATGCCTGTGTCTGCCTGGAGTTCATGCACGTAGAGCTCTGTATTTAGTTAAGGGTGTGTTTGCACGAAGGTTTCTGGCTTTTTAATTTACATTTGCTCTGTGTTTCTACCTGCCTATTTTTGAGAATGTGTGACCCTCCCAGCCCCCAGTGTTCTTAGGCAGAGGGCTGTGAGCTTTTCTGGGCTTCTGTGTTTTGTTTTAAAATTCTTTTCCTTTATGTTTCAATGTTTCTATGGCTGCATGTGTTTTGTGTAGTTTCAGAGAGGGGAAGGCTGAAGCCTGAGGTCACCTAGACGGAGTGTGTCTGTCTGGGCTGCAGTTGGAGGGGGTTTCTAGGCCCTGGGACTGGAGGCCTGGAAGTAAGGCCGAGCCCCGGCTGCGTTGTGCCTGCCCCGTGTGGCTCCACACAGGGGAGAAGAAAGTGGAGGGGCTTCAGGCTGGAAAAATCTGATTCTAGTTCAGAAAAGCAGAGACCCTTTTAGATTTAGGCCGCCCTCCACCCCCAAGAGCCTGCAAAAACAAGCACACATTTGCGGGCAACAGCGGCGGCAGGGCCGGAGCCCGAGCCGAGCTGCGGGAGCAGGCCCGGCCCAGCCGGGAACCCAGGCCGCCGCGCCGGCTCTGGCTCCGGCTCCGGGGTTCTTCTCCGTGGCGCGCCAGACTAGAGACGACTAGCGCCCGGCGGGCTCTTTCCAATGGGGACAACTCCCAGGGCCCCTGGAGGGAGGAAGGGCCGCCTGCGCTGCTGATGGCGAGCGCTTCGGTGGAGCCGGGACGGGGTGCAGCGGGGCGTAATCCCGAGGTGACCCGCGCCCCGTACTGCCTGCTGCAGAGAAGGAGCGCGGCGGGGAACCCAAGGGGCCCGAGGGCAGTGGCGCGGGCGGCGCGGGCTGCGGCGGTGCGGAGGACCCCGCCAAGAAGAAGAAGCAGCGGCGGCAGCGTACGCACTTCACAAGCCAGCAGCTGCAAGAGCTGGAGGCCACGTTCCAAAGGAACCGCTACCCCGATATGAGCATGAGGGAGGAGATCGCCGTGTGGACCAACCTCACCGAGCCGCGCGTTCGGGTGAGCACAAGGCGCGCGCCCAAGGGGACCCGCACGGAGGGCTGTCCGGCTGCTTTCTGCAGCTGCCCCGAAAGCTCAGCCCGTACTCGCTTTGGCTCTCCCACCACTCAGACCTGCTCCCTCCCTCCCCGGAGACTCCCACCTGGGGCCTCGGCCCACCTAGAGTCAGTAAAGCCCCTAGCGCCCCTCGGCTGCTGTGGCCTCCAACCGGCCGCCCATACCCCCATCCTACCTGACCACGGGCTCTGCGACACACCCAGCCCAAAGACCTGACTCCAGGGGACTCTCCCATTCCCTGTGGGGCTCGGGCCCCACTCAGAGGTTAGCGCGATACCCGGGGCCAGAGACTAGGGACAAGATTCCCTGCCGCTGGGGGTGGGGGGACCGCGGGAGCTGCTGGACTTGCCGTGAAAACGAAAGGGAAAGGCAGGTCCTGCCTGGCTGCCTCGGAGAGGCCTGAAAGGTGCTTGGGCTTGGGGCTCTCAAAACTTCCTGGAAGCTGTGGTCCTGTCCCGCAACTAGCCTCTCCAAACTCTCAAGATATTGTCCACCTTCCCTAACCTTTCAGCCAGTTAGTAGCTAGACCCCCTTGCCTAATGCCCTTTCCTGTAGGTCTTGGGGTCAGGTGAGCTGGGGGGTGGCTCTGGTGGCCAAATGGCCTTGCCAGTCCCTTTTGAGATGTAAGGTCTCCGACTGAGGACTAGACTGCATTCTCTCTCTTCTCACTCGTTTGGTTCCCAGTAAATGCAAGCCTTTCCTGCCAGAGCCACAAGAGAATCATTCCTTCCCTGGGTGCATGAATATTTAATCAGATATTGGGAGCACCTCCTAAGCCAGAATACTGTCCCACCTGGCCCACAGACTCCCTACCATAACCCCAGTCCTCTCCCCTCCCTAGTCCGTCTGTGGAGTGGAGACACAGCCCTCAGTAATCCTGAACTCACTAATCCTGCCCAGGTTTAAGGCGGCTGGGGGGGGGGGGCAGGCAGGGTCAGTGCTAGGGACCAGCGAAGCAGAGGTCCCCCAAACCGGCTCAGGAAACTGAGCTCAGGGCTGGAGAAGGGTCGGAGAGGGCAAGAGGCCTGTGGTGGGCAGACAGGTGAGGAGCGGGGAAGATCTGGGGGCTGGGCAGAAAAAAGAGGTTTTTACCAAATTTGAGGGGAGATTAGAAACTAGTAAGAATCAAAAGAAAATTGAATATGTGTGGAGAAACGTGTTTGGCATATATTTAGATGGCAGGAAAGAAATTACATATTTAAGAGAGAAGCAAAAGTATTGAGTATTTGGGGAAAAGAATCAACTACTTAACGGGAAACAGAAAAGGTCAGATATTTGGAAAAAAAGAATAAATATTCGTGGAGGGATCAAAGGGATCAAAACTGAGAAGAAAACAGGCTAAGCGAGAAGAAAGAGGTTCAGATATCGGGGTGGACCAAACGAAAATAAATATCTGGGACAGAAATGAAAATATCAAATATTGCCAATAAAGATAAAAATAGACTGAGCAATGAAATAGGTCGAAGAATCAGGGGAGCCCGAAGGGGAAGGAAAATATCTTTTGCATTTGGGGGAGAAGAAAAGGGATGGAATATTTAGCGGGTAGGTAGGAACCCGTTTGGCGAGGAAGGCAGAAATGTGCAACTGGTTGAGAGGGGAAGAAAGAAAACGAATATTTGTTCAAATAAAAGAGAATCCGTATTAGGCAAGGAAAACAGACTTAATTTGGAGAACAGGATAAAGATGGGGAAAAGAGGGGGAAAATACTAACATTTCCGGGGGGCAGGAAAGCAACCATTATGGAGAGGAGGCAGGAGCGGAAATTTCGGTCGGTCTTCAGAGAGAAGAAACAACACCCGGAGAGCAGGCGTTGGCCGGGATGGTGGGGGGTGGGGAGTGGGGGTGGGGGCCTTCCCGCCCTCGCAGCCCTGACCCCGTCTCGCGCCCCCTCCCCCAGGTCTGGTTCAAGAACCGGCGAGCCAAGTGGCGGAAGCGCGAGCGCAACCAGCAGCTGGACCTGTGCAAGGGCGGCTACGTGCCGCAGTTCAGCGGCCTGGTGCAGCCCTACGAGGACGTGTACGCCGCCGGCTACTCCTACAACAACTGGGCCGCCAAGAGCCTGGCGCCGGCGCCGCTCTCCACCAAGAGCTTCACCTTCTTCAACTCCATGAGCCCGCTGTCTTCGCAGTCCATGTTCTCGGCGCCCAGCTCCATCTCCTCCATGACCATGCCGTCCAGCATGGGCCCGGGCGCCGTGCCCGGCATGCCCAACTCGGGCCTCAACAACATCAACAACCTCACCGGCTCCTCGCTTAACTCGGCCATGTCCCCGGGCGCCTGCCCGTACGGCACCCCCGCCTCGCCCTACAGCGTCTACCGGGACACGTGCAACTCGAGCCTCGCCAGCCTGCGGCTCAAGTCCAAGCAGCACTCGTCGTTCGGCTACGGCGGCCTGCAGGGCCCGGCGTCCGGGCTCAACGCGTGCCAGTACAACAGCTGACCGCCCCGCCAAGCCGCGGGGGCCGGCGGGGGCGGGGGACGCGCGCGGGGCCGCCGCTCACGCGTCTCGGCGCCGCTGCCCCCCACTCCCTCCTCCGGGTTGGTTTTGTGTTTGCTTTTCCGGACCCCACTTAGCCCTCCAAAACAAAACAAAAAAAGAAAGTAAAAAGACGTCGGAGAAAAGTGCCGCGCAATAACGGATGAGTTGCAATTTCCCCCGGGATGGCGCGGGTGGCGTGTGCGTGTTCCCGCGGGCCCCGCGGCCCACCCCGCGGAGGGGACTCGGCACGGGAAGCGAGCGCCGAAGCCCGGCGGCCCGGAGAGGACGCCCTCGTAGCCCGCGTCCCCGCCGCGCCGGACCCGGACTGAGCGGCAGCGCCTGTGCGGAACCCAACGAGGAGCCGGGGTTCCCCGTCTCGTAAGACCCGCGACGCCTCTCTGAGCTGGGCCCGGCCGAGCGCACTGTAGCTCGATTTGGATCCGAGTTGGAGCAGGCGCTGGGCCGGGGTCTGGCGCTCGCTGTGGAGCCGCACGAGGCCCCGGCGCGCCCCGTAGAGCCCTCGCCGGCCCTGCGCCCCGGAGCCCTAGATTAAGGCCACGGAGCTGCAGCGGACGGTGTGGACGCGGCGGGAGGACAGGGAGGGCTTGTCTCAGAGGACCCCAGCCCCCAAGCTTAGCCGCAGGCTCAGGCCCTCTGCTCGGCTTCTGGGCCAGGAGGACGCCCCGTCCCAGCGAAGAGCCCCTTCCTCGCCGCCCGCCGCGCAAGAGTGGAGCCGGCGGGGCGCGGCCCCCGGGCCCTGAGCCCACTTTGCACACCCGCTCTCCGGCCCGCGCCCCTGTTTACAGCGTCCCTGTGTATGTCGGACTGACTGTATAGAATTATAAATTTGTCTATATCGACTTGTCCATGTACGTCTATTAAAACCATAGTCCGAGCGTGCTAAGCACTGCCGAGCCCCGACTGCTTCATTGGGCCGAGGGAGGAGGCAGGTAGAAAGGGAACCGCGCCACCTCGGGCCCGTGGGTAGGAGCGAAGAGGCGGCCCTCGGGTCTCCCTACCTTCGTTTCCCACCGCCATTCCCGACCTGCGTAGCGCAGCTGCCGCAAGGGCGCCGCCGGCGTCCCGAGCTCCCGCCCCCTCCCGCCCCGTGCGCACCGGCTGAGCTGCTCCGCCGCTGGGCGCCCGGCAAAGGGCCGTCCTGGCCAGGACCCCCATCCCTTCCCGGCCGCCGGGCTCTGCAGGCTCCTCCCAGGCTGGGTCTGCGGTGACCTTGGTGGTCCCCAGGGTACTATGGGGCCCTTGCTGCCCGCAGCGGTAGGGTGGGGGCTGCTGAGAACCTCTTTAGGCCTGAGGTTGCCTTTTCTCCCGTGGGCCGGGCACATTCCCCCCGCACCTCCCTTGGCTATCCCAGGAGGACCGGACCTGCCAGAGTCTAGCCAGGGCCTTCCTCCCTAATGCCCCAGCGTGCGGAGATCCCAGCCAGGGGCGTGCGGCTGTGTCGGGGGAAAGTGTCCGTCACAGAGGACTCACTTCTCACTTCCCTTCTATCCCAACTTAAGGGGGCTTTGGCCGCCTCCGCCCTCCCCTGGCTTTTGGAAACTACTGAACAAGACCAGCCTGTAAACTGCCTGTAAAATTCTGCTTCCCTTAAGTAAGTCATTTCTAATGGCAAAACAAAATGTTTGCAGCTGCAGCGGGGGAGGAAGGAGGGGTGATACTCTGCTTTAGAATCACCTTGCGGTGTGGATTGGCACTGCCCCGGGAGCTGGACCCGGGCGAGCCCTAGCTAGGAGCCGGGCACAGCCACCAGCTTAGTCATGAGCTGACAGCTGGAGAGCCCTGTGCACACACTCTCAAACCAGGTCAACACTGCCTCTGAGGTCCGGAGAGCTAGCCCGGAACGATGGCGCCACGAGACTGTAACTGGGCTATGGTCACACTAAGCCAATGGGGTTTTAGATTCCAAAGCCAGGCATCTTCCTACCGAACTTCTCACCTTCAGATGAGGAGTGAAGAGGGGTCCTCCCTGGAGGATGGCCCAGCCTGATGCTGTGGGACTTAGCGTTCTTAGGGTTCTGAGATGGACAGGGTCAGATACACAGGCTAACCGGGGTGGGGGTTGGGGCAGGGGGCTGGAGCCAGACAGCCCCTCCCCCAACGGTTCCAGTCCAGAGCTCTGACCCCTCACTTTCTGGAAACATAAACACAACCACATCTGGACTCAGAGTGCCTCCCCCAGCCTCACACATCTGCCAAGGCAAGGGGGCCCTGGTCCCAGCTGAGAGCAGGAGGCAGGGGAGACCTAGAAGGAGGTGGGCTGGAACAACGTGGGAAGCAAAAAGGAAGCCTCTCCTGAGAGTCAGGCCTTGCTCCAGGTGAGACGGGCTGCCCAGGGGTCTGGTAGAGGCGCAGAGTAGTGGGGGGGGGGCCCACAGGCCAAACAGCTGCAGACGGGTGGAGGGGCAGAAGTAGTCCCAGAATGACCCCATCATCCCTCAAGGACCATGGCCAAGCAGGTGAGTGTGAGACCCAGGCTCAGGCCCCATCTGGCTGTTTTCGCCCAGCTCTTCTGCGGCTTGTAAAGACAGTAGCAGCCAGCTCTTCTCATACTGGCTACAGGGTCATCTCTGGCTGGGGAACACAGGGGCTCTGAAAGCCAAGTCTAGTGGAAAAAGGCAGAGAGCCCTAGCCTGCCCCGCCTGAAGAGTGGGGGAGGGGCCGCCACTCACTCATTCTGCATTGACTGTGCTAGTGATGGAGCATCGAAAACAGACACAGTCCCTGCTCCCCGGACAAGTAAACAAACAAGTGTAATTACAACCTGGGCTGAAGAAAAACAACAGGGTGCTGCGAGTAAGAGTGAATGGGAGCCCTGCTTTAGACAGGGTGGGCAGGCAAGGCTGCTCTGGGGGGTGGCTGCTCCGTCTTCAGGAGTGAGCACTGACGCTGGCTGAGCCCGCACGGGGCTCTCGTACCTGCACAGCAGCCCTGTGGGGATGGCACTATTGATTACTGTTGTTATTCATATTATTAAAGTGAAATGTCCCAGCTCTCGCCTTGAGGCCCCGGTGCCCCCTTTCTATATTAATATAGGGCTTCTCTGTCAAAGTTTCTCAACAGGCCATTTCTGAAATGTCCTTTGGGGCCCAACTTAGTTTTCCCTCCTCCACCTGCACTGGCTGTCAGGACTGACAGTTCTGCTGACCACACCCCACCCTACCTTCTCCACCCCACCCCACCCCACCCCACCCCCGGAACCAGCCCAGGCTTGGGCCCTCCTGACCTAGCCTGTTGTCCTGTGGTAGGATCCTCCCACCACCCTCTGTGGGCCAGGCCCTGGGACATCCAAGGAGCCAGACCCAGTTCCTACTGTCCACGGGGCCTCAGTGGAGAGGCGGGTGAGCGTGGAGAGCGCTCTGAGTGCTGGGAGCAGAGGACGGGCAGTCATATCTAAGGGGTCCCAGCCACAAGGGATGGAGATGCCTGAACACTGGTTCGTACATCATGTTACCAACAGCAAACACCAGGCCCTTAAGGAGCGCCAGGCCCCATGCAAGCACCTCGTGAGAATTCTTTTCCATGCTCCTTACAGCAACTTCATGACGGAGTGGCTTGTTAGCCTTATTTTTCACAGGAAGAAACTGAGGCACAAAGGGAATCTATAACTTGCCCAGGACGGCACTGCTAATGAGGAGTAGCGGCAGCACTTGAACTCAGGCCTTCTGCCCAGGGCCCGCTGCACCGTACACTGCCCTTACATGAATCACATTTGTATTCAGGGCGGAAAGGTAATAAAAAGTTAGAATTCACTTCAAAAGGTGGAGCTCAGCTGTGCTCCAGGAAAGAGGAAGAAGAGGGCCCGGGCTGCAGGCTTTGCCCTCGGAGCTCAGGGCTGCGTGGGAGCGGCAGAGGGCAGGGGAGGGGCAGGGCAGGCAGGGCACCGCGCAGCTCTCTGGTGAAGAAAGGGAACCCCACGCTCCCAGCTCTGTCTATTACACGCTTCCCATTCCCCAGACGGGGCCCCTGCCAGGCCCTGCCTCCTCGCCCCTCGTCATGGGAACCCCACTCCTCACACTCCTGTGCTGCCCCTGCAGGTCCCGATCTTGCCTCCCAGAGCAGGTGTCCAGCTATCAGGTGGCTTCGGGGCACGCCGGAGACACTGCCGTGGCAGTCAGGGTGGGGCGCTGAGACTTCATCAGTCAGACACCACAGAGGAGCAGGGTCAAGAGCAGAAGGCTGCACACGGCGCAGGGAGGGGGCAGAGGGCAGGACGGCTTTCGTGGAGGACAAAGCTGCTCCAGCAAACGCAGGCACATGTCACCCTGTGCTGTCGCCTGCAGTGCACTTGAAATGCTTTATTCCTCCTATTAGCCTCGTTTTACAGACGGGGAAGGTGCAGCTCAGGGAGGTCGCACAGCCTGTCCGGAGGCATCCCACACCACCTCAGGGACTCCAACCTAGCCCGTGCGACCACGCCGCCTGGGCTTAGCTACTGCGAGCACTGCCTCCTGGAGGCTGGCCCTGGCAGCTAGACAGGGTCACTGTGGTCACAGAGCCAGCATGCTGGACTGAGTCAAACAGGTGCAGACAGCAAGTCCTGCGGAAGTGTCTGCACATAGTAGGTGCTCAATAAATATTTGTTGAATAAAAGGATTGAGGGGCTGCCTTCCCTCACCTCACACCCCCTTTCCCCTCTCTGCACTTTTTTCTCCTCTCTCTTTCTCCTTTCCTTCTTCCCACACACGGTGGCTCTGCACGGGCAGCTCTTGGCACTGCTTTTAAAAGTCTATCTGAAAAAACAACCCAATTCAAAAATAGGCAAATTCTAACCAGAGGTGCAGGGTTAAAAAGCAAAAAAAAAAAAGGCAAAGAACTTGAAAAGACATTTCCCCAAAGAAGACATACAAATGACCAATAAGCATATGAAAAGAGAATCAACACCACCAGCCATCAGGAAAATGCAAACCAAAACCACAGTGAGAGAACTCCTCCTACCCATCAGGAGGGCTATTATTTAAAAACAGAAAATAACAAATGTTGACGGGGATGTGGAGAAATCTGAACCCTGTCCTTGCTGGTGGGGATGTAAAATGGTGCAGCCGCTGTGGAAAACAGGGTGGGGGTTCCTCAAAAAATCAGAAATAGAAGTACCGTAGGGTCCAGCAATCCCGCTGCTGGGTACGTACTCAGAAATGGAAGCAGGGGCTCAGAGAGGTATTCGTGCACCCAGGCCCGCAGCAACAGCCGGAACATGCTCCTCACAACAGCTCAAGAGTGGAAGCAACCCAGCGTCCATCAGCAGGCGAACGGACACAGTGTGGCAGACACATCCAGTGGAGTATTATTCAGCCTTAAAAAGGAAAGAGGCTAAGATACATGCTACAACACGGATGAACGCCGAGGACGTCACGCTAAGTGAAATAAGCCAGTCACGAAAGGACAGATACTGTGATGACACTTACATGAGTGCCTAGAACAGGCAAATCCACGAAGACAGAAAATAGAACAGTGGCTGCCAGGGCTGCGGGAGGGGGACGGGCGTTAGTGTCTAACGGGGACAGAGTTTCAGGCGGGAAAGATGAAACAGTTCTGGAGGCGGATGGTGGTGACGGTTGCATGGCAATGTGAATGCACTTAATGCCACTGACCATACACTAAAAAGATTAAAGTGGTAAATTGTATGGTAGGTATATTTCACCACAACTTTTTTCAAACAGTGTAGCTGTGTTTATGCCCCGCCTTATCCAGAGGGGCATCCCGAGGCGGGTGCCCAGGACGCCCGGGGGCCGTGTCCCCTGCCTGTTGGCAAACCTGTCCCTGCAGTCCTCTGCAGCCAGCAGCCCTTGTCGGCCCCGGCAACAGCTGACACTCCCGTGGCCTTCAACCCAGTTCCTGTCTTCGCCCATCTGCCCAGCACAGCAGCGGGGTCCCAGTGAGGACAGACACTCCCTTTGCTGACTGCCTATCACGTGGCCAGGAGAGAGCCGCCCAGGAGGGATGGCTTTTCTCTGTAAGTTGAGTATTTAGCATAAAATTAAATAATAGAGTTGCTGGTGCTTTTTTTTTTTTAACTGATATTCTCTGTCAAAAAACTAAACAAGGAACGCTACAGAACGGTCATAAGCATAGTGCCATTTTTGTTCTTACATATGCACAGAGAAATTTCTGGATGTGTACAAAGTGTTAGCACCAGCTACTTTGGGGAGGAAGGAAATGAGGATTTTTTTTTTCACCTGTCCTTTCCAAGTTTTTGTTTGTTTGTTTTTTGCTCTGAGTATACATTACTTTTATAATTATGAAATAAAACAAAAAGTATTATTTTAAAAATACAAAAACCTGTGATCTGCAGGACAGGGAGTGGCCTCCTGCACACAGGGTCCCTGTTCTCACCCTGAGGTGTCAGTTGTCACCTACCTGACGTGCAGGACCCTCTGGATTCAGCCTCACGTGAGGAAGGCCAGTGCCACAGGTGGCAGATAGACCTTTACAGATTTTCGCAGAAAGGAACTTTTTGTTTTCAAATACATTCTTCTTTAAACAGATGTCAAACTAGTAGGCACCAATAAGAATGTCCAACAAGAAGTTGGATATTCGAAATGCTCTTTGATTGCTGCGAGCGCAGTGTTTGGAGAAGGCTGTCTTAGGAGGAAGTCCGTCCCTCTCCCCTTTGTCCCTAGTTGCGCCCTCCCACACCCCCCACCTCCGACTCTAGACCCGTCCGCCTCCTACCTTGCCCTGACCCACGCACGCACGCACAGTGTCTGCCCGCCAGCCAGCCAGCGCGACCATGGAATCTTTATTAAAGAGGCCTAAATTACCAAGGTTTTACTACACTACTAAAAATAGTCATGCTTACTTAGCCTGTTTAATAAGCTCACCATTTCTAATTTTTCTGCCTGAGTAAACTGAAACATCGTTCCAGAAATACATTTTTACTGAAACTCGAAGGCTCGCCTTTTTCTCCTTCCTCCTTCATACACTGTTCTCCCTCTTTCCCCCTCTTCCTCCTCTCCTCTTCCGTCTGTCCCCTGTGTCCCCCTCAGCTCTCCACCCCTACCCTTTTGTAAGTCTCAAACATAAAGGGGAAAGTCACAGTAATTTGAACTTGGCTTTCATGCAAAATGGACCAATTTTTTTAAGTGTTGGTAATTTGTCCTGAAAATGGATATAGGGAGTTGGGCTGGAAGGGCTTTGAAGAAGGGGGTTTTATGAGTGGAAAATGCAGCCCGAGCATGTGAGAATGTGTGCTGCAGCCACTCCGTGCCTGGGACAGTGCAGCCGTGTGACAATCACAGCTAATGGCACCACTGTTGCCATTATCACATTATATTATTATTATTCATCAAAATCAGACAAAGCTTATTAACCCACTTAATTGGACCAAGGGTTTAATGTCTTCATTAATGGCTTCACAGAATGCGCTTGGCAAATCCTCCAAGACATCGCAGCCACAAAGTGGCTGGCCACTTCACCACCTGCCAGGCTGTGGCAAGGCCCAGCCAGGGCTTCCCCAAACTGCTCCTGCCTGCGGCCTGTCTGGGAACTTTCCAGGACTCACTGGGATGGACGCTCATCCCACCCAGACTCCAGCCGTCTCGCGCTCACACAGGCGCACGCACCTCTCCCCCTCGGGTAAACCCAATTTAATAAAGGATATATTCACACGAAGACCTCCAGCCCCACACGTGGCGTGACCAGGGATCCCTCCTCCACCCCCAAGCTCCTGCTGAGTCACCGAGCTGGAGTGAGCACAGGTGCATGCGGTGTATGCTGAACCCCGGCTTCTCCCGAGCTTGCTGTTGGCTCCACCAAAGCTTCCCGACCCTCCCACAGTGCTGAGCCCAAAGTGTGCCGCCGCAGCCCACCCAGTGCCCCGGGCTCGCAGAGATTCTGCCGCCCCCTCCAGGCAGGGATACCACTGAGCCCAGGCTGGCGAAGGGACCTCGAGGAGGGCAGGGCCCCCTCTGGGAGCCAAGAGGCCCAGATTCTAGCCCTTGGGCCAGGCTCTTCCCGGGGAGAGACTTTCCCTTCCGAGAGCCCAAATCTCGCCTTGGGTCACGCAGGCCCTGGCCCCGCCTGCCTTCTCTCAGGGCTCGCTGTCGGGTTTGGAGACACCCTGGACGGACCAGTATGTGTGGCTTTCAAGTGGGACGTTGCTTCAGAGGCTTCAGAATTATTATTATCTCACTCACCTCCGGGTGCCGGCGAATTCCTGAGTGAGGGTTCTCTTTCTTGGTCAACACGTCCAGCCTCTCTCCCCTGCAGACCTCCCTAGGGAAGCGTCTTGCTTTTTCCCCTTGGGTGCAGCGGCCCTTCCAAGCCCTCGGCAGGGACGCTGCGCTGCCCCGGATCCTCCACTGGGTCAGGAGCTGCCGCTGGGTGGGATGGAGTCGCCATCGCACTCTGAAGTCACCGGAGTCCTGGGCTCCCCCCGGCCCCTGTTTCCAGCACGGCTCAGGGCGGCCCTGCCCCAGCCCGGCCCTGCCACCACCAGGACAGTGAGGGCCAGAGACAAGACGAACACAGAGGGTCAGAGCACAGACTTCAGAGTGAGGCAGAGCCTGGGTTCGACTCCCAGCACCACTACTTATTCACTGTCATTGAACCACTCTGAACCTCAGTTTCCTCGTCTATAAAACGGGATAAATGTGAAAAGGTACGTATGGCGTTTGACACTGTACTGGTGACACAGTACGCTCAGTATAATTACTAGATCTCTTTGCTGTCCACTTTCTCCCTCTCCACCAGGATTCCAAACCTGGCGTGTCTCAGGCAGTGCAGTCACTGGCACCCAGGTGTTCGGGCATGACTGCTCGACCCACGGTCCTCCACAACTGGTGCTGGGAGAAGAAATATCTACGGGTAGAGGAATTCAGGTCTGATTTAAGGTAAGGTATAAAAGGTCAAGGGTAAGAGTGTGAAAAAGAGGAGATCAAGGCTAATGGGGACAATCTTGGAAGGCTTCCTGTTAGAGGAGGCCTGGTTCTGAGCACTGAAGGACAGGCAGGATTGGAGTGTTTATGCAGGAGCAGAGGTGAGACTGACCCAGGTACAGGGAGCCCTGGGCAATATGGAGAGAAAAGGGGGGAGACAGAATACAGGAGCCTCAAATGCCAGGTGAAGGGGATATAGCCACCCTCGGGGCGGCGGTGGGAGTCAGACCTGGCCAGGTCACCGCCCTGCCTGCCGCCCCTCCCATCCTTTAAAGTCCCAACAGCCCAGCTGAGCGCTCAGGGCCCTTGGGATCTGGCTCCAGTCTACATCCCCAACTCCAGTCCCGCCACCGCTCACCCCCCCCCCGCTGCAGGCTGCAGCCACACCAACTTCTCAGTGCCTCCTAAACCCTCGGCCAGCTCCAGCCCTCTTTCCTGCGTGCATTTGGTTCCTTCTGCCTGCAACGCCCTTCGACCTGCCGTAGGTACACACATATGATGAATGTATGCATGCACACACACACACACACACACACACACACACATGCTGCTTAACAATTTTTTTCAAGGTGAAAACTGTGTTGTCTTTCCTGATCACACAACACATGCTCATTCTTAAAATTCAAAACGTTCAGAAGGTTTGAGGACAAAGGCAAGATCTCCTAAACCACTGTGAATATTTTTATGATTATCCTTCTTGATGTCCCCAGCATACATTCATGTCTGTGCACACACATTCTGTATGTTCACTCTCGATTACATGAAGGATCGTACATCACATGTTGCTCTAGAAGCTACTTTTTCACTCAGTAAAATATCAAGAACACCTATTCTTATCTACAAATCTTTGTTCTTAATGGCCACATACATGGATTCACAGTAATTTAACCAATCTCTCACCAACGAGCATTTAGGCAGTTCCTTGCTTTGTTTTGTTTCTATTTATAACAAGCCACAGTAGACAGCCGTCTCTGTGCATGTGTCCTTTGGCTCCTTAGGATAATTTCAAGAAGGAGAACTATGAGGTCCTAGAAACACAGAGATCAAATCTAATCCGCCTTGCCTTCTGAGAAGGCCCCGCCGTTTGCATTGTGGTCAGGGCACCCGCGCTCCGTACCAGGTTTGTCCATCAGCTTTGCCACCCACTGCTGCTTTGTGTGTGTTGTCTTTTTTCTTTAATTTTTAGTACAGACAGTGTCACATATTTAGAGTTCTGCAACTGGCTTTTCCCACCTGACGATGCTTTCTCTCCATTTCTGCCTGCTCTTTCAAGGGTCAGACAAAAAACAAAATCCACCTACTCCAATCAAGAGTCTCTCAAGGTGTCACCCCCTACCCCAGCTGGCCAAGCTCCCAGCCCTGCTGCGATTTCTCAGTGGATGCAGGAGCAGGCAGAGGGCCAGAAAGAGCTGCCTACACGTCACCACCCAAGTGGCCGGCCCCCGGCTGTGGGGACGGCCCTGCGTGCACCGACCAGCCCGGCGCATCCTGAGCCTCGCTCATGCCTGCTCAGCACGGCCCGCTGGCAGCCAAGCCTCCGTGGGGCCTGCTGTGCTGAAGCCCAGAGAAAGGCGGCACCTAAGCCAAACCCTCCTCTCTGCCCAGGCTGCAATTTCCTGATTAGGCGCCGCAGTCACCACCCTTTCTGCACACACTGATTGCTTCCTGCCGCCCACTCATTCTCGGGGGCTCCCGAGGCTCCCGGGGACGCCAGCAGACGTCAGAGCCTCGGCCGAGCAGTGAGAAGGTGCCAGGGAGCCGGGCAGTACAAGTTCATCCCGGTAGCCACCCGCCCCTCCTCCCAGAGTCAGGCCCTGCTCAAAAGAGAACCATGGCTTGGTTCTTAAAATTCGAGAAATAGCTTTAATGAGGAAGAACCAGGCTGCTCGGAGGCAGGAGCGCAGAGGAGAGCCTGTGTGGCCTGCACCCAATACTGACTCTGCCCTTTGGTGACGGTCTTGGCCAAGTGCGTCTCTGAGTACTGGCCTGCCCCCCTATGAGACGGTGACGACAATTCCTCGGAGACTGCTGCGTGGCAGTACACAGAGTGGTTAGAAGGCCAGGCACACTTGGCTATGAATTCTGGTTCTTCCCGCTGAGTTGTACAACCTTGGGTAGGTTACTTTGAACCTCAGTTTTGCCACCTATTTAATGGGAATAATGAAAACACCCAAGCGTTATTTGAAGTTATACATGTGCAAGTATGTTGTAAACAGGAATGCTAGTGAAACAAAAGGCAGTGTAGCCATGGTCAATAAAGAGAACGAGCTATACCTTTGAAACCCTGGCCTGACCTCTGTCTGGAAGCCCCTTCTCTGGCCCAGCGTCAAGTTTTGGCTCTTCATCCCAGGCCCTGCTCTCAAGCGTAAGTGTCGAGGCGGGGAGTCAGGGCACAGTGGTTCTCTGGGAATGCTGGTCGGTGGGCAGCGGGGCACCTCTGCTGTGAGGAAACCACCACGCGGGTGGTGGCCAGTCCCAGTTTCCCGAGAGTTTCGGAACAGACTTTTCGTCCCCCTCTGGATCCTTCTACACTTCCCTTTTGAGACTTTGGTTTCATTTTGCAAGAAGCCAGTCACACCTGGTGCCACCACCCCCTGGCATACTCCACATAGAGGCGTCTGATCCCAGCTCAGGGCTCAGGCCATGAAAACCCCTCTTAACATCTCCCAGTTTGAGCCTGAGTGGTCTCCGTGACACAGGGTGACCTTTTAGACAACCTGAACACAGCCCAGCCTCCACATGGTCTCATCTATTCGTGGGGTTCCATTTTTAAAAGGTACAGCACAGCAAGCAAGAGCCAATTTAAGAGAATTCCAATCACTATTTGTCTCTCTCAGGGAACACCAGTGGGGACCCCATTCTCAACACACAAGGACACTTGAAATCCCCCTTCCTCCCCTCTGCAGGGCTGACGCACCGTGGTCAGAGCCACCAGCCCAGAGTCCCAGACTCCTCGGCTTTTCCTTCCTTCTTCCCTCGCTTGCCCCAGGTTCCGTGTTCTGTAGACTCAACATGACAAGGAGCCTGGTCTTTCCTTGACAACTTTCTCTCTGCTTTGCCCGTGAAACTGATTCCGCCACAGAGGAGAGCCCGGGAGCCGGCCACAGAAGCAGCAAACTTCCCTTCCCGCTCCCCAGCTCCGGCTCGCCACCATCCTCCCATCGCCCCGTGCAAAGCCTGAGATCAAATCGAAGGCAGAGTCTGGGGAGGGGCGGCACGTGGCTGACCGAGCACAGACAGGACCCTCTGCGGCGGAGTGGGGTGCTTATGTGGGGGTAAATCGCATACCATTTCTCTCCCACCCCTGGGACGAGGATCAGAACAAGCACCCTCCTTCTGGAGTAGCCTTGCTAGGAATACTAGAACCAGCTTCTCTCTCAAGCACCTGCAGGACCAGGGAGCAGGCCCACCTAGGGCCATGCCTGGAACAGGTGGCGACGCACCAGAGCAAAACCCGACCTGTCGGAGGCCAGTCTGCTCTAGGAGTTGTCAGGTCTCCCCCACGCTGGAAGGCAGTGTCAAGGTGCACAGTTTCGTCAGATTCTAGGGGCTGTCGGCATGAACGGGAGAGCTTGTGTTGTCAGTCACTGCCCGGACCTCCACGACACAGGGATGACTTCCTCCTGGTGGAATCGAAAAGCCGTTAAAAAATCCAGGCACCTTCCCCACAGCTCCAGCCGTGGATTCTAGAAGAGCCGGGGGAGAGCCAGGGCACGACCAGGAGAAGACTTGGGCCCAGCCCCCTGCATCCCGCCATGGCCCCCCCACACACGAGGCGGGCAGGCTGGGGATGAATGAGCCATTCAGGGACAGCCCTGCAGGGTCTCAGGGCTGGGGGTGAGGAGGGCCCTGCTTTCCGCCGCCAGGCAGGGACAAGCAGAGCCACTTCTGCCTCCGACAAATCAATCGAAGGTCTTGGCCAAGCCTGTTTGAGTTGGTGAGAGCCCAAGTGGGAATTCCAATCTGCCAGTGTTTGCTCTGCAGGCGCGTAGAGCCAAACAGAAATGCCGCTCTGGGACGCCGCGCCAAGTATCCATCAGCTTGTTCTGCCAGCAGTGCGGGGCCGGCCCTGTGCACGTCACCTCCGCCCAGCTCTCTGCTCTGAAAGCCTTCTTCTTGTGCCCTGAAAGGCAGCCTCCTCTCCCACGCCACACCCTGCGGCCTGTGCCCAGGGCTGCCTTGCTGGGCCTGGGCCCTTGGCCGTCCAGGTCTGACACTCCACCTGCCCGCTCTGACCCAGCTCCGTCTGAAGAGCTGGTCACAGCCTCCCCAGCAGGCCCCTGGCCTCTGCGAGCTGCTGTCAGACCCACACTTCCCTCCCCACCATCCTGACGCCGGCCAGCCCCTCTCAGCCCCTGATCAGCACGGCCCCCGCAGAGCTGGAGGGCTGACAGCCAGGAAACGCAGACCGTGGGTTGACTGCCCCTTTTCTCACACGCTCACACCGAGTTTATTAGAACCTCGTAGCTGGTCAGTTTTATCATCCCACAGCACCACAAAAGCCCCCAGCCTGGAGTCACCCCCTGACACATAAGACCCTGAGCTTCTCCCCCTGCCACAAGGGGCACAGACACCCTACCGAGTTCAGCCATCTCTGGGACATTGGCACAAAACTTTCGCCCAGGAGGTGGCCAGGCTGCACTCCCTGCCCTCAGAGGGTCCCCACAGCAGGACAATGGGTCTCACCCTATTGTTTTCATGATTCTCAACATGGCCCTGAATTTGTCAGTGGAAATGGTTTGAGCATCTTAGAAAAAAGGTGCTCTCTGCATTCAAACAATTGCTGTCACTTCCTCAGCGAAACTGGCTGGATTCCTGCCTTCCCTACACAGCCGTGAGCACCAAGAAGGCCAGGGCTAGACTGTGGGTTTCTCCCTACAGAACCCCAGCACCCGGCATAGCTCAGTAAACAGTGGATGGATGTATGGACGCAGCCGCAAGGAAAGGCTTCTAGCTGCCCTAGTCCTGTGGCCTCAGGGGTGCCGTCACCCAGGCCTGCAGCCGTGAGCCCACCTACAGAACACTTGTCCAGCTACCGTCAACTCTACCCCATGCGCTTTCCACTAACTGACTCCCCAGTGTGGGTCTCAGGCCGTTCTGCACCCACCTATAGGTGCCCAGTCCCAGAAGCCACCTGACCCTCTGTCTGAGGTGGTACCGCCAAGGTGACGGGCTCAGGCATACTCTCCAGCAATGGGCCATGGTGGGCACTGCCAGGCCTCTGGGCTGGTCCGTCTGGAGCAAGGCAGCCACCTGGGCCCGCCTGGGCCTTCCGTCACGACTGGACCAGCATGGCACCAGGACTTTGGCAGCTCCGGTGGCCATCTGGCACAGAATGACAAAGAAATGTCCGCTTTTAGGTGAAGAACCCTAACTGACTATAGGAGGAGAGTGGCCCAAAGTGCCTGACGCTGCCACTGCGCTGGGCCCTGGTGCCAGGTGCCCTGAGATTGCCACTGGTGGCCCCCAGCCTGGCTCCACACCCAGACCTAGAACCCTGCCAGTCTCAGCTGCACCCCTGGGGCGAGCCTAGAGGAGGTCAGAGCAGACTTCCGAAAAGGTCTCTGGAGCAGTGGGTCAAAGAGAGAGATGTGGCACTGTCAGGCGGGAACACCCACATCGATCAGCCCCAGGGGCCCCCAGGTCGGCAGAGCCACGTAGCGCAAAGGGCCACGCACCGTATGGGCCTACTGGAGGCTGTGCTAGGTCTGAAGTCCTCAGGCAGCTTCCCCAGGCCCTTGCAGCTGGGTGCAGGGAGACTAGAGCCAGTGTTGCCCCTGGATGTGGCCTCTGGCCAAAGCCAGCCCTGAGCCTCCCTCTCCCGACTCCCTAGGTCTGCCGGGTCCTGGGGATGGGGCATTCTGGGGAACCAGACTTCATGGGCGCCCACCCGGGCCCAGCCCCTAAACGTGGGGAGATGTGTAATCACAGCCACTCTGGAGAGGCCAGCTCAGGAAGCCTGTGTTTAATAGGGGCCTGTCGCAGCCTGCGGCACCCTGGGTGCCTGAGCGTCCATGCCCAGCTACAGCACGTAGATGTTCTACAAGGGCTGGCCCTCCTTCTTCTGGGGCAAGTCTTCGAGCAACAGGCCCAGCACATGCGCAGTCTCATAGTAGAGCTCTTGAAGCCTGGAAAGTGGGGCAGGACGAGAGGAGAGCTGAGGTCAGGGGCAGGCATCAGGCCACCCGGGCCCCGCCCACCACATACCTGCACCTGTGCATTCGCCCCGCCTGGCAGCTGTGGGAGCAGGGAAGAGCAAGAGACAGTGCCTGGCCACTCTTGGCCCAAAAGTAGGCGTTCCTCAACCCTTCCCATTTAGTCTCTCCTGTCTCCGAAGCCTTCCAGTGTCTTTTTATTGAGAAGCCAAGATAATCATGTCTGTCCCTGCTCAAGAGCCCACTGTAGTACCAGTGGCCCCTCTGCATGGTTTTTACATCTTTCTTGCTCCATAATGGCCCATCATAATCCCAGCTAACTGACACTGGGCACAAGCCCCAGGCCAGGTCAAGCTCAGAGCTTCACATATGCTAGTTTCATTGACTCAGCCCAGCAGCCCCTCAGGTGACAGACAGATGGGAAAAGGGCAGAGACTTGCCCAAGGTTGCACAGGAAGGTAGTGGCAGAACCAGGCCAGAGCCTCAGCTCCTGGTTTCCACCCAGTGCCCTTTCCTCCGCCCTCTGAAAAGGGGTCCGTGAGCGAGGGCCGGAGAGCTGAAGGAGCTGGCATTTCAACACGAGCCAAGGCAAGCTGGGGGGGGGGGGTCAGGGGAGCAGATCCCCCAGCCAAGGCCTGTCCACACAGCAGTCTGCCCCTGGGTATGCACGGAGTCTTGCATGCCCAAGTGGGGCCTCGGTCCACCCACCCTGAACATCAGCCCGCCATCCCCCTCGCTGTCCTGGGGCACCCAACGCAGGCCAGCCTCAAGGAAGCCCCAGGGACCAGCGCAGGCTGGGCCAGGACTGACTTGTACATAGTAGCATCTTGGTTATCCAGAGTGGCAAAGTAGACATTGATGAAGGGTAAGCTGGTGCCAAAATCCTCCAAGACCATGGGGTCCCTGTGCCGCAGGGTTCTCTTAAATTTCTCCATCAGCTCATCGAAACTTTTGTAGTCAACATGTTTCTAGAGAGCAAAGCATAGCGAAAGAGCAATGAGGAGGAGGAGGTGACAGCCAACCTGCACCGAGATCCGGAGACGGTCCACAGAGAGCCCCAGGCAAAGGCCTGACCCTGGCCCAGGAAGAGTCTGGAGCCCAGTTGCAAGTCTGTCCCGACCCCCTCAGAGCCTGGACTCCCCCGGAGGATCCAGCTACCACTGACACGAGGACAGGTGGCGCACAAAGGAATCAGCCAGAGTCTAAGTGCAGCCCAGCATGGCCTCCCCCACCGGCAAACACCGGGCGCAATCCAGACTGTCAGACGTTCCGAGAAGAGGTGAGGACGGCGCACCAGCCTGGCGAGGGGCAGGCCCAGCATGGATGCACGGGCCCCCAGGCCCCATCACTGCCTCATGCTCCACAAGAAGGCTCCGATTTGCTATGCTCATTATTGTGCTGGGATTAGAGACTCCAGCAAACAGGCCATGCGACGCCCTGCCAGAGCCTCCGAATCTTCACCCCACAAAGGACTAAGGCCATACCTGTTGGCACCGGCGTGCCCGGAGTCAGAGCCCCGGCACAGGCTGCCTGGCCCCGGAGGGGTGCTCTGCCCACGGAGGGAGATGCCGCAGCCAGGGCAGCCCGCACTCCAAGAGGCTCAGAGAAACAAAAATGCAGGGAGTAAACCTGACTCTGGAAATGCAGGAGGGAGGTACCTGCCTTACCTAAGGCCACAGACACCTGAGGCAACCTGCCCGCTAGAGGCCCCAAGGCCCCGCCTTCCCGGCCATTGGTCAGCCGCGTTGGCCTCCCCGCCACAGCGACCACCTACCTGTGACTGCATCAGCCTGCTGACCTCCTCCTGCTGCCGCCTCAGAATCGCCTGCTTCTCCTCCATGAGCGTGGTGTGGTGCTCATGCATCAGCTCCCGCTCAAACTTCTTGATGGAGTCCTGGAGAGGGATGCTGGAGGCTGGGGCGGGTCACCATACACACCCACCCCAGTCTTTCCTCTCCCCTAGCCTGGGCTGCCTGCCGCGCAGGCCCTCGGCAGGACCCTGCCACATGGGGCCAGCCCCACCCAAGCTGCCAAGTGCAGCTGCAGGGGCTCCCCAAGCCCCCCGTCTCGCTGTACACCCCTGCAAGGCCAGGCCAGTGTGCCGGCTCAGGGAGGAGAGTTGGCCGGGGGAGGGAAGAGCCTCTCTCGCCAGCTCCACCCCACGTTGGGACGGAGACAGAGCTTGGAGTACTCCTAGGAGACTGGCCCATGACTCCACCTGCCACACCTACCCTGACCTCCAATCCTCACGAGCACGGCCTCACCTCAGTGTGTATGATCATCACGCCCACTAGCATGCTAAGGAAGATGAAGGAGGCTAGCAAGATGAAGATGATGGTGAATGCCCGGCTCACAACAAATTCCCGTTTGTCCAACTGCTGCTGCAGGTCTGTCCAGCCATCCACCTGCCCAGGCCGGGGAGGGGATGCTGAGGGCCAAGGCCCAGAGGGATGGGCCCCCTTCTCACCTGTGCTATGGGAGTACCAGTCCAAAGGGCTCCCCCTGCCTCAGCCCCACTGAGGAGGAGGATAGTTCTGCCTCCACATCAGCCCTTCAAAAACTCTAGGCCACCGGCTCCAGCCCATGCAAGGGGGCCCGGCAAGGCCAGGCACCCCTGGGTGGACGCACTGCTGGCCAGTATGTCCTAGGCTCTCTTCTCTCAAGGCCTCCCAACCCTCCCCAAAAGATACTGCCTCTCTGCCAGGCCAACCTTGGAAAAGACCCCACTCTTTCCAGAGTCCAACAGAATCTAGACTTCTAGACTGGGGGTGGGAGTGCTTATTCTGGGTAGATGCGTGGCGGTCTATTCCCCAAAAGGCGATGGGACATGGGTTTCATTCATAAATTAATCCAAATGTATTATCATTTGAGAACTCTTTGAGAAGTTTTATGACCCTGTGAGACATATGGAAATGCTCCAAGGAGTCACCAGATTAGAGACAGAGATGGCTCCCTGTCCAGGGCACCGGCCTCTGCGTGGGGCTAGCCCCCAGCCGCCCCAGGCCAGCTAAGCATCTGCACATGGGCAAGGCCCACGGGAGCCCCAGCATGCCCTTATGCTCATACCACCTGGGCATTCCCTGTCACCACTGTTCCCAAACACAGTACCGTGGCCAAACTGAAGAGGGTGAAGAAAGCTGCAGCCAGATTCCCCCAGTTTTCGTGGTCGCCCCTGTCTGGAACTCCAAACAGGCAGAAGCCCAAGATGGCGAAGATGTACATCAGGATGAAGAGCAGGATGAGCACGGAGGCCACGGTGTAGACTGTCTGCCCGAGGGCAGTGATGAGCCTCTGCAAGGCAGGGACGCTGCAGTCGGCAAGGGCACCGGGCGGGTGGTCTCGGAGGACAGAGGTCGGCTCTGCCTGGTTCACAGCCAGCCCCGGCACGGGTGCCACGCCTGCCGCATGGTGCATGCTCCATAAGCGTTGGCCGGTCGGATGGATGGACAGATGGATGGATGAAGTGAATCTACTGTGCCAACATGGAGTGCTGGATCAGTCCAACAGTGGCTTACCAATGTCTGGCATCTACCTTCAGCCGCCCATGGGCAGATCGTGTGTGCTGCCCCAGGACCAGGGTACCCTCCCGTCAGCACCACCGAGCACTCCACTTGAACCTCAGCCTGGCTCCACTCTCACCCTGGGGTGTCACGCTCCTGCTTCTGAGCTGAGGGGCCTTGAACGCTCTTTGCCCCAGGTCCAGGAGGACTAAAGGAGCACCCTGGGAGTGAGAATGGAGAGCACTGAGGGGAAGGTGGCTCTCCATTCCTTCTGGAGGAAGGCTGGTCTCTGTCCTGTGACCTCAGTCTTATCCCCATGAACTCGGCATTTGTTTATTTTTGCCCATTTGTTTATTACACTGCCCATCCCCGGGGAGCACAGCACATGGCTCCTCTTCACTCATTCCCTGTGCCCTGGAGTCTGGCATGTAGTAGGTCCGCCTTGCATGTTCACCTACCTAGATGTTTCACAGACATAACTATAAGGCAGGAACTCATCAACACCTAAGTGCACATACAGGAATAACATTTATCGGGCGTCAGGCAGATAGGAGGGGGGAGGAGGGGATGGGTATACACATACATAATGAGTGCGATGTGCACCGTCTGGGGGGTGGACACACTTGAAGCTCTGACTCCGGGGGCGAAGGGGGGAAAAGGGCAATATACGTAACCTAAACATTTGTACCCCCATAATATGCTGAAATAAAATAAATAAAAAATAATAATAATAATTTCAAGGTAGGTAGGCATTTTTATTCTTCCCATTTCAAAATTAGGAATCAGAGGCTCAGAGAAGCAAAATGTCTTGGGCAGGATCATACCTCAATACAGTGGCAGGGCTGGGACCAACTCCCAAGCCCTTTGCCCCATGACACCACTGTCAATCACTAGCAGCTCCAAGCACAGAGACTGTCTCTCAGCTTAGCACTGGGAAAGGAGGAACTTGGAGCTAAGACACAGGACAGTGAGGTTCAGACAATCTGGGGCAAGTGCAGAAGCAGAGAGGCTACGCTGTGTGTACACTGGCTTGGCAGCTGCCTAAAAGGTGAGTGCACGCCTGATGCCCCCTCCTGTCCTTGGGGGAAGAAAGTCAGTTTTATTGGATTAATTGCAAAACAGCTGAGATGTAAAAAAAGACAAAAAACAAAATTGCCTTCCTCCCTGCTGCAGAGAGGTAAATCTCTTTCCCCAAAACTAGTGAGACTAAAGCAGTAAGTCCTCATGAGAAATGCCACAATAGCATCCCATCTGCCCATCAGGTTTGCACAGCAGGAAGTGGGGAGTGCCGCATAGCAGGACTTGACACACATGCAGAAGGGTTGAGGTGACAGGCCTGGCTGGGTCTTCCACCTCCCAGCCTGCCCAACAACCCTGAGACTGGCAGTAGAGGAAAGGTCGTGCTCTCTGGGAAGCCCCTGCAGAACCCCCAACAGCTCGTCTTTGTCAAGTTCTCAAAGCACAATCCAAGAAGGCCTTGTTAGTGTGTAGTCCAGAAAGGTGCAAAAAGGAGCAAAAAGATGAAGTCTCTGTAGACTTCAATTAATACAGATCAGCACAGAGGTGCCAGTCCCCACCTTCAGCAGCTACAGCTGCCCCTGGACAGCACACAGAGAGATGTGATCCAGGGTCCCATGGCATCCCAAAAGCCACAGGAAAGCCACAGCCAAAGTGGCTGGTGATCCCCAGGGAAGTACTGTGGATACAAGGCTCTGTTAATGACAGGAAAACCCTGAGGCCAAACATGGGGTACATGTTTGGGTACATGATGTGTCTGCATGTCCACGGTCTGGGCATGTCTCCAAGGACCAAAGGATGAGCAGAGGCCCACAGTCACCCAGCAGGCCTGGCTTGCCTGGGACACAGCCAGCCAGCAGGAAAGTTGCCTAGGGAGGAAGAATGGGGTGCCCCTGCCAGGCCCTCAGCCCCAGCACCTCCAGGCCTTTGCCTTCCAGACAGGCTGCCATAGTGCAGCCAAGACAGGTGCCCTCGACAGGCAGCGAGTGCCCTCAGCCTCGCCAGGGGTCAGTCTAGGTTAATGCCCCTTCCTTCCCAGACAGAAGCTTCTCCAGCCCCTAGTCTTTTCTGCTTCTCTCCTCCCTGCATGGCCCTGTGCATCCTCCCCCTCAGCCCACTGCCCACCACCCCGTTCCCACATGACGCCCACAGTGACCTCTCTCCTGGCCTCACTCAGAAGTCCTCTCTCACCTGAGGACATCACTCCCCAGCAGCCCTCTCCATGGAGGCTGGTACTCCCCACCGCCCACAGCTCCAGGGGCCATCCCTGCACCATCCTCGGAGCCCCCACCTCCACAGGCAGAGCCTCTGCCTCTGGGCAGGGCCAAGATTCCAGCCTTCTGCCCCTCCTCACATCTCCAAATCTCTGCCTCCAGGATCACCACCTACTACTTTCCCACCCCATCCTGCTACATCATCCTGGGGACCTCTGGCATCTTTATGAATGACCCGCCATCTTCCAGGCCTTTCTATCTGGTGACCCTGGTAGCACTCCTGGCGCGTTCCCTTGGTGCCCGACACATGGAGAAACGGGGCTGAACTTCCCAATGTCCAGCTGCTCCCTTGCTCTGAGGTGACCACCACCTGACACCAACCCAGGCACCTGCAGTCTTCTTTCCTGTCCACCTGCCGTACTCTCGTCCCCACTGACGCCAACGCCAGCACGTCAGCAGTCCCGTCCCCTCCTTCTAGGGCACATTACAGCTGCGGTCCCAGCCCCTGGGCTGTAGACTGGTACGAGTCTGTGGCCTGTTGGGAACTGGGCTGCACAGCAGGAGGTGAGCAGAGGACGAGCGAGTGAAGCTTCATCTGTGTTCACAGCGGCGCCATCGCTGGCATCACCACCGGAGCTCCGCCTCCTGTCAGATCAGCGGCGGCACCAGATTCTCACAGGAGCAGGAGCCCTGCTAAACCGCGCAGCGAGGGGTGTGGGTCGCGGTCCTTGTGAGAATCCAACGCCTGGTGGTCTGAGGGGAGCTGGGGCGGTGATGCGAGTGCTGGGGAGCGGCTGCAGATGCAGGTCAGCGTCAGCAGAGAGGACTGACTGCACAGTCAATGTGACGCGCCTGACTCATCCCAAACCATCCCCCCACAACACCCTGGAAAAATTAACTTCCATGAAACTGGTTCCTGGTGCCAAAAACGTTGGGGACCGCTGCGCTACAGGATCTGTCTCCGGCCTGTGAACAGGGCAGCCGCTCTCAGGTCTGAAACAGAGAGTGCCGTGATTTGACGTACACGTTTGAGACCACCCTGAGCCTCTGGGCTACTTCTGCTCGGGGCTTTCAGTTCCGTGGGAAGCCATTGCAGGAATCCAGGTAGAGATTGAAGGCAACAGTGATGAAAAGATGTGGACAAGTCAGTAACTGTTTAGGACGCTCTGCAACGAGGCTTTGAGAGAGAAGAGGCAAAGCGGACACTTGGATTTATGACTTGGCAACCGAGTGGGCTGGGGACCACTCCTCGCCAGGAGACGAAGTACTGGAAGAGGGGCCAGGATTTGGGATTTGAGGGTGGGGTGGGGGAGGGGCAAGTGGTGGCTTCCAGTTTACACGCACTGAGCTTGAGGAGCCTGTGAGATGTCAGGAGGTAGCTAGGTCTGAAGGTCACAGGGAGAGGTGGAGGCAAGCAAAGAACCTGGCCAGCAGAAGAGACCACCAAGAGAGAATAAGCGGAGGGAGAAGAGCCGGAGAACTCAGGAATAGTCCTGAGAAAACGGCACTTACGGGCCAGGCAAAGAAAAAATGCACCCAAGAAGTCAGGCTGGAGGAACACCAAGAGAAGGCAGTGACAAGGATGCCAAGGGAAATGGCAACTGGATTTGGGGACAAGGAGATTGTCGGCAACCTCCGAGAGGCTAATGACTCTGGAGTGGAGGGGAAGAAGCCAGGGCATAAGTGACGGACAGGCAAGTGGGGACTGGCAGTACAAACACTTTTCTCCCAAAGCCTGACCATAAGGAAAAGGAGGGGGAAGGCAGGACCGTGTTGTTTGGGAGGGGACACACACAGGCATGTGACCGCATGAGAGTGAGAAATGAATGCACATGGGTGCGTGGCAGGGGGAGCTCCCCAACATTCTCTTTCTTCTCCAGCCAGCCTGGGGGTCCCTGAGTGTGGGGCCCAGGCCCCAGGCAGCTGCCACACGGCCCTGGGCCAGAGGCAATCTCTCAGCAGGATAGGCTGACTGGTCCTGACACAAATAGGTCCAGACCAGCCCCTTCCTGGAGAAGCAAGCATCCTGGGTGCAGAGCCAGGGCAAACATACTGGTGCAGGTCAGATGCCTGAGGGCACGGCTGAGTGCCAGGGTCAGCCTTGAGGTTTGTTCTGAAACCTGAGTCTAGGAGAGACTGGTCACTCCATGACTTTCAGCAACCCAGAGAGACTTCTCAGCACAAACAGCACTTCTAGAGCTGCCTTAAAAAAGTAATGAGACTATTCCCATCAAGAGAAGCAGCAGATTTTCAGCTGTTTGGGGAAAGCGGCTAGTGGCCAAGGCCACCAAAAAGCTGGAGACTCCTGGGTGTAGCTCAAAGGATCTGTAGCTGAATAAAATCTGTCACTTTGCAGTGTGGGAGAGAGGGAAAGTCCACATAGCCTATGGACTTAGACACACCATTCAAATCTCAGCTCTCACATTTAAATGCTGGGTGACCTGGGGCCTCAATTTCTGGTCTATAAAATGGAGCTAATAATACTTTTCTTACCATTGTTTCAAGATTAAATGAGATAATATTGGTAAATCGACCTGCCACATAGTAGGACTCAATAACTGGAAGATAGTAGTAGAATCATTATTTCCCCAGGGGCTGGTGGGCAGAGGGGTCGTGCAGCCGGCCCTCCCAACACCACGGCACCCCCAGGGCACTCACCCGGATGCCCCGGCTGTAGGGGATGAGCTTGAGGATGCGCAGGGACTGCATGCCGTCAGCAAAGTGCAGGTAGCGGTAGTGCTTCCCCTTGATCTTGCGGAGGATATAGGGGATAAAGATCAGGAGGATGATGATAACATCCAGCACGTTGTAGCCATTCTTCCAGTAGCCAAGGGGGTCCACATAGACTTTCATGACAAACTCAGAGCTGTAGATGGACACAAAGATGATCTCCGACATCTGCAGGGGTAGCAAGGGTTGGAGGGGTCAGACCCAGCTGCAGAGCCCTGTAGCCCTGGCCCTCTCCCTGCCTGGGCCGCCCAGCCTGGTGTGGCGAGGGGATGCTCTGAAGTCTGCCGCATGAGAGGGAAACCCAGGCAGTCGCCAGCGCATGGCAGACACTCAGTGCGCCCGAATCCCTTCCCCTTCAGTGTCCTCCCTACCCGGCAGCCCTAAGCCCGGGGCCAAGTTTGACCCTGGGTGCTGGAAATGACTGAATGACAGACAGAATTACTGCATGGGCCCCGTGTATGGCAACTCAATGTGTCAGGCAGCCTAGATATAAGGCTTACCAAGAGAAGATCCCCAGAGTTTCCCGGCCAACCCGAATATATACAGTGTATAAGGAGCGTAGATGAAATACTCAAATATCTACTTCAATTTAATCTATTAATTATATATACTTAAAATCAGTTAACCAAAGTCATCTGTTTCTGAAGAATATTCCGCTCTTCTTTTCACTTTTACACCTTATGAACCAATGAGATCCTCCTGAAGCATCTGCAACTCCAATGGCTTAGCTTTTACCAGGAGGTACTTCTCAAGTCATCTGAGAGTTTTGCTATCAAGCTGACTGTCACACACGTCCATTCACTGGAACAGCTTTGACTGAGCACTGACCATGTGCCGAGCAAGCACTGTTTCAGGCACCAGAAAATGCCCAGCCCTGGGAAGCTTACAACTGAGGAAACAGAAATAAAGGAAGAGACAGCGCTTAACCAAACGCATACGGGATGCAGCATGAGGCAGGAAGGAAAATAAACTGGCCAAAGGAGATAGAGGGACCGGCCAGATCCGGGAGAAGCAGTCTTGGAAGCTATTTTAGAAAAGGTGATCAACGGAGGTACGTCCCTCTGAAGCCAGAAATGAAGCCAAAATGCAAACTAGTAGAATGCTTCCAAGAAGTTGGGGAATGGCAAATCCAAGAGCCCCAGTGAGGGTGAAAAGGAACAGCAAAGTTAGCATGGCTGGAACAGAAAGAGGGAGAGCAGGCCAGGAGATGCGGCTGGAGAGGTCGACCACGTAGGCCTGGTGAGCACTTTATAGTTTAATCTCAGCCTTGGAGGATTTTGCGCAATGGAGTGATCTGAACTGATTTACATTTTAAAGAGATCTCAACAACTTCAAACAATTCCTATACATTTTATTGTACACATGTGCGAAGCCGCTCTCAGTTAAATATCTAGGAGTGGAAATTATTGGGTTGTAGGATAAGAGCATCTTCAGCTTCACTAGATTTTGATGAATTGTTTTCTGAAGTTATTGAATCAGTTTACTTTACTGTAATCAATGTTCCTATTGTTCTACATCCTTGCCAATACTTCCACTGCCAGACTTTTTTTCTTTTACATTTTTTTTTTATTTCGGCATATTATGGGGGTACAAATTTTAAGGTTTCAAAAAATGTCCTTTCTTCCCCTCCCCCCCCAGTCTGAGTTTCCAGCGTGACCATCCCCCAGATGGTGCACATCTCGCCCATTATGTATGTATATACCCGACCCCCTCCCCCCTACCACCTGCCCAATACCCTATTACTGTAGTTCCTATGTGTCCACTTAAGTGCTGCTCAGTTTATACCAGTTTGCTGGTGAGTATATGTGGTGGTTGTTTTTCCATTCTTGGGATGCTTCACTTAGTAGTATGGGTTCCAGCTCTAACCAGGACAATATAAGATGTGCTATATCACCGTTTAGCACACCGTTGTTTCTTAGAGCTGAATAGTACTCCATGATAGACATATACCACATTTTATTAATCCACTCTTGGATTGATGGACACGTGGGCTGTTTCCACAGCCTTGCAATTATGAATTGTGCTGCTATAAACATTCGAGTGCAGGTGTCTTTTTTGTAGAGTGTCATTGGATCTTTTGGCTAGATGCCCAGTAATGGGATTGCTGGATCAAATGATAGATCAACTTGTATTGCTTTACGGTATCTCCATATTGCTTTCCACAGAGGTTGAACTAGTGTGCAGTCCCACAAGCAGTGTAGGAGTGTTCCTATCTCTCCACATCCATGCCAGCATTTGTTGTTTGGGGACTTTTTGATAAAGGCCATTCTCACTGGAGTTAAGTGATATCTCATTGTGGTTTTGATTTGCATTTTCCTGATAATTAGAGATGTTGAGCATTTTTTCATATGTTTGTTAGCCATTCTTCTGTCTTGTTTAGAAAAGTTTCTGTTTAAGTCCTTTGCCCACTTTTTGATAGGGTTATTTGACTTTTTCTTGCTGATTTTCGTGAGTTCTAAGTATATTCTAGTTATCAGCCCCTTATCAGATGCGTAGGATGCAAATATTTTCTCACATTCTGTAGGTTGTCTGTTTACCTTCATGACTGTTTCTTTGGCTGTGCAGAAGCTTTTTAGTTTGATCATGTCCCATTGATTTATTTTTGGTGCTGCTGTGATTGCCTTTGAGGTCTTCTTTATAAATTCTTTGCCTAGGCCGATGTCTAGGAGAGTGTTTCCAACATTTTCCTCTGGAATTATAATAGTTTCATACCTTAGGTTTAAGACTGTTATCCAGTGTGAGTTAATTTTTGTGAGAGGTGAAAGGTGTGGGTCCTGCTTCAGCCTCCTACAAATGGCTATCCAGTTTTCCCAGCAGCATTTATTGAAAAGGGATTCTTTTCCCCAGTGTATGTTTTTGTCTGCTTTGTCAAAGATTAGATGGCTATATGAGGATGGTTTTATATCAGGATTCTCAGATCTGTTCCACTGGTCAATATTCCTATTTTTGTGCCAATACCATATTGATTTAATTACTACAGCTTTGTAGTATAGTTTGATATCTGGCATATTAATACCTCCCATTTTGTTTTTATTGCCTAGAATTACTTTTGATATTCAGGGTCTTCTTTGGTTCCATACAAAGCGTAAAATTATTTTTTCTATATCTGTGAAGAATGATGATGGGATTTTAATAGGTATTGCATTGAATCTATAGATCAGTTTGGGTAATATAGACATTTTAACAATGTTGAGTCTGCCGATCCACGAGCATGGTATGGATTTCCATCTGTTTACGTCCTCTGCTATTTCCTTCCTCAGTGTTTCATAGTTCTCCCTATAGAGGTCTTTTACCTCCTTGGTTAAGTATATTCCTAGGTACTTTAATTTCTTTGTTGCTATTGTGAAGGGAATTGAGCCTTTGATTTGGTTCTCAATTTGATTATTATTGGCATATATGAATGCCTCTGATTTCTGTGTATTGATTTTGTATCCTGAGACTTTACTAAATTCATTTATCAGTTCCACGAGTTTCTTGGTTGAATCTTTGGGGTTTTCTAAATATAATATCATAGCATCAGCGAACAGTGAAAGTTTGATCTCTTCTGCCCCTATTTGGATACCTTTAATTCCACTTTCCTGTCTGATTGCTGTAGCCAGGACTTCCAGCACTATGTTGAATAGAAGTGGAGATAGTGGGCAGCCTTGTCTGGTTCCAGTTCTACGTGGGAATGCTTTCAATTTTTCCCCATTCAGTATGATGTTGGCTATGGGTCTGTCATATATGGCTTGTATCATTTTTAGGTATGTCCCTTCTATGCCTATTTTTTTTTTTTTTTTTTTTTGAGACAGAGTCTAGCTTTCTTGCCTAGGCTAGAGTGAGTGCCGTGGCATCAGCCTCGCTCACAGCAACCTCAAACTCCTGGGCTCAAGCCATCCTCCTGCCTCAGGCTCCCAAGTAGCTGGGACTACAGGCATGCGCCACCATGCCCGGCTGATTTTTATATATATATATTAGTTGGCCAATTAATTTCTTTCTATTTTTATGGTAGAGACGGGGTCTCGCTCAGGCTGGTTTTGAACTCCTGACCTTGAGCAATCCACCCGCCTCGGCCTCCCAGAGTGCTAGGATTACAGGCGTGAGCCACCGCGCCCGGCCTATGCCTATTTTCTTAAGTGTTCGTATCATGAAAGGGTGTTGAATTTTGTCAAAAGCTTTTTCTGCACCTATTGAAAGAATCATGTGGTCTTTGTTTTTGCTTCTGTTTATGTGGTGAATTGCATTTATAGATTTACGTATGTTGAACCATCCCTGCATCCCTGGGATGAAGCCCACTTGGTCGTGATGGATTATTTTTTTGATAAGCGTCTGGATTCGGTTAGCTAGGATTTTGTTGAAAATTTTTGCATCTATATTCATTAGGGATATTACTCTGTAATTTTCATTTTTTGTTGCATCCTTTCCTGGTTTTGGTATCAGAGTAATATTCGCTTCATAAAAGGTGTTGGGGAGGTTTCCATTTTTCTCGATGTTGTGGAATAATTTCTGCAAGATAGGGACCAGTTCTTTGTAAGTGAGGTAAAATTTGGGTGTGAAACCATCTGTAGCGGGACTTTTCTTTTTAGGGAGATTTTTAATCGCTGTTTCTATTTCAGCTCTTGAGATTGGTCTGTTCAGGAATTCTATTTCTTCCTGGTTGAGCCTAGAGAGGCTGTGTGTTTCTAGAAATTTGTCCATTTCCTCCACATTTTCCAATTGGTCTGCATAGATTTTTATAGTATTTGTAAATTATATCTTGTATCTCCTTGGGATCAGTTGTGATATCTCCTCTTTTGTTCCTGAAGGAGCTTATTAGAGATTTCTCTTTTCTGCTTTTCATTAGCCTAGCCAATGGCGTGTCAATTTTGTTTATTTTTTCAAAGAACCAACTTTTTGTTTTATTAATCTCCTGAATAGCTTCCCTGTTGTCAATTTTGTTTAGCTCTGATTTGATCTTGTTGATTTCAATTCTTCTGCTGGGTTTGGGGTTGGTCTGTACTTTTTCCAGCTCTTTGAGTCATTTCATTAGATTGTCTATCTTTTTGACTTTTGATTATAGGCATTTATGGAAATAAACTTTCCTCTCAGTACTGCTTTAGCTGTGTCCTAGAGGATTTGATAACTTGTCTCTCCATTGTCATTTTGTTCATAGAATTTTTTTATTTTCATCTTGATTTCTTCATTTATGAAGTAAATATGTTAGGGTTGATTTTTACTTTTATTCCACTGTGATCTGAGAAGATACATGGTATGATTTCTATTTTTTTAAATTTCTTGAGGCTTACTTTGTGTCCTAGGATATGGTCAATCTTAGAGGATGTCCCCTGAGCTGATGAGAAGACCGTATATTCAGTGGATTTGGGGTAGAATGTCCTGTAAATGTCAGTCAGACCCAGTTGTTCTAGAGTTTTGTTTAAGTCCATTATTTCATTATTAATTTTCTGTTTGGAGGATCTGTCCTGTGCCATCAGTGGGGTGTTGAAATCTCCGGTGATTATGGAGTTGCTGTTAATCAATTTGCTTAGATCCAGTAAGGTTTGCTTTATGAAACTGGGTGCACCTAAGTTGGGTGCATATATATTTAAAATTGTTATTTCTTGTTGAACTATGCCCTTCACCATTATATAAGACCATCTTTGTCTTTCACTACTTTTGTTGGTTTTAAAACTAAATCGTCTGAAATTAGAACTGCCATGCCAGCCTTCTTTTGGCTTCCACTTGCTTGGAATACTGATCTCCACCCCTTTTAGGCTATATGCATCCTTGCTGGTTAGATGCGTTTCCTGAAGACAGCATATACTTGGCCTGTATTTTCTTATCCATTCAGCCAGCCTATGTCTCTTGAGTGGAGAGTTTAAGCCATTCACATTTATTGAGAGAAATGATAGGTAAGGTAGATTACTGTTCATTCTGTTGGGTTGGATGTTGTTGCTTTGATCTCTCTTGAGCCATTGTGATATCTGGCCTTTAATCTTTAGGTTTTGGTTGTTTTTATATTCGTGAGTTTTTATTATGGTGTTCCGTGCGTAACACTGTTTTGAGTACTTCTTGTAGGGCTAGTCTTGTCTTGGTGAATTCTCTGAGACTTTATCTGAGAATGTCTTAATTTCTCCTTCATATATAAAGCTTAGTTTTGCAGAGTACAAGATTCTAGGCTGGGGGTTATTTTGTTTCAAAAGAGTGAGAGTGGGGCCCCAGTCTCTCCTTGCTTGTATTGTTTCAGTTGAGAAATCTGGCGTTATTCGGATCAGTTTTCCTTTGTATGTAACTTGCTTCTTTCGCCTTACAGCTTGTAGGAGGGTCTCTTTTGTTGATATTTTGGTCAATCTGATGACTACATGGTGTGGTGTTTTCCTGTTTGCATTGTATCTCCCAGGAGTCCTTTTGGCCTCTTGTATTTCTAATTATAGGTTACTGGTTAGACCTGGGAAGTTTTCTTCAATTATTTCTTCAAAAAGCTTATCCAACCCTTGGGTTTTTTCTTCCTCCTTCTCCGGAATCCAGTGGACCCGCAGGTTATTTTTCTTTGTATAATCCCACAATTCTTGTAAGCTTTGCTCATGTCTCTTATTTTTCTGCTCTAACTCTGTGATTAACTTATTTGGTTTGAATGAGTTGTCTTCAACCTCTGAGATTCTTTCTTCTGTTTGGTCCACCCTATTTTTGAGGCTGTCCACTGTGTTTTGAATTTCCCTGAATAAATTCTTCATTTCCAGGATGTCGGTTTGATTCTTCTTCAAGATCTCGATCTCCTTAATGAATCTTTGTTCTAATTCTTGTATCTTCTTTGTAGTTTCTTTGTGTTGGTTATCCATTTTTTCTTGCATATCATTGAGCTTTCTTACAATCAAATTTTGGAATTCTTCTTCTGTCATTTTAGTGTTTTGGGTTTGTTCAGACTCCATTTCTTGAGAGCTGGTGTATCTCCTTGTTTTTCCTTTTATGAGAGTCCTGTGCTGAACCTCTGTGGATTCTCTATGCTGTCCCTGTAGTGGGGAGATCCACTCGAATGTAGGAGACCAAGATCTGTGTCTCCTTCTCTGGGAGCAGGAGTCCGGGGGGTTACTTTTACTCTGCCATTTTTCCTCCGATCCAGACTTCTTAATTTTTAAGATTTAATTTCTAATACTTCCACTGTCAGTCTGATAAATATGAAATAGTATTTTATTTTTTAATTTTTGTTTCTCTATTAATGAGATTGCCATCTTTTTATATGTTTAAATTGGGAATTACCTGTTTCTAATCTTTGCCAAATTTTCTGCTGGATTGTTTTTTCTTCTTACTGATTTGGAAGACATCTTTTACAGATTTTGAATCCTAATCCTTTACCTGCCACATGAGTAACAAATATCTTCTTTCACCATAATGTTTCACGTTTTTAATAGTCTTTGAATTTAAAATTTTAATGGAATCAAATTTACCAAAACTTTTCTTCATACTTTATTTTGCATCTTAAGAAATCTTTCACTCCTTGAGACCATATAAATACTCTCCTATATTTGTTTCTAAAAATGTTAAAAGTTTTGCTTTCAAGATAGGTCTTTAAGTCAGCTGTGTATGCTATGAGATAGAGAATCAATCATGCTGGGCGTGGTGGCCTGTAATCCTAGCAATCTGGGAGGCTGAGGCAGGTGGATTGTTTGAGCTCAGGAGTTCAAGACCAGCCTGAACAAGAGCCAGACCCTATCTCTACTAAAAATAGAAAGAAATTGGCCAACTAAAAATATATAGAAAAAATTAGCCGGGCATGATGGCGCACACCTATAGTCCCAGCTACTTGGGAGGCTGAGGCAGGAGGATTGCTTGAACCCAGGAGTTTGAGGTTGTTGTGAGCTATGCTGATGCCACAGCACTCTAGCCAGGGCAACAAGAGTGAGACTTTGTCTCCAAAAAAAAAAAAAAGCAAAAAGAAAAGAAAATCAATCATATTTTTCCTCCATACTGATAACCAATCGTCCCAGCACCATTTAATGAAGAATCCATCTTCCATCACTCACCTGTAGTGCCATCTGACCTATACCAGGTTCCCACAGGAGCCAGGTTCTGTTTCTGCATGCTCTGTTCCATTCCATGGGTCTATTCGTCCATCCGTGCATCACCACCACTCTGCCTTAATTATTATAGTTTTCTAGAAGGTCTTATATCTCTTACGTTGATCTGGGATCAAGGACCTTGACGTTACTATTGTAACTGTTTTGAGGAGCCACAAACCACACCCATATAGGATAGCGAACTTAATATTAATAAATGTGTATGTTCCCACTGCTCCACTGATCAGCTGTTCCCCTAACTCTCTTCCTCTCCTTGGGCTTCCCAGTTCCCCGAGACACAACGATATTGAAATTAGGCCAGCTAATAACCCTACAATGGCCTCTAAGTGTTTAAGTGAAAGGAAGAGTCATATGTCTCTCACTTTAAACTAAAAGTTAAAAATGACTTAGCTTAGTGAGGAAGGCATGTTGAAAGGCTGAGACAGGCCAAAAGCTAGGCCTCTTGCTCCAACAGACAAGCTGTGACTACAAAGGAAAGTTCTTCGACGAAATTAAAAGGGCTACTTCCGTGAACACATGAATGACAAGAAAGCAAAATAGCCATATTGCTGATATGGAAAAAGTTTGAGTGCTCTGGATAGAAGATCAAATCCATCACAACATTCCCTTCAGAGCGAGGCCCAATTCTCTTCAATTCTATGAAGGCTGAGAGAGGTGAGGAAGCTGCAAAAAACAGTGTGAGGTTGGCTCATGAGGTTTAAGGTAAGAAGCCATCTCAGAAACGTGCAAGGTGAAGGAGCAAGTGCTGAAGCAGAAGCTGCAGCAAGTTATCTAGAAGATCTAGCTAAGGTGACGTTTGAAGGTGGCTGCATTAAACAATAGATTTTCAATGAAAACAAAACAGCCTTTTATTGGAAGAAGATGCCATCTAGGATTTTTCCTAGCTACAGCAGTCAACGCCTGGCTTCAAAGCTTCAAAGGACAGGATGACTCTCTTGTTAAGGGCTAATGCAGCTGGTGACTCTCAATTGAAGCCAGTGCTCATTTTACCTTTCTGGAAATTCTAAGGCTCTCAAGAATTATGTTAATCTACTCTGTTCTAGAAATGGAACAACAAAGGCTAGATGACTGCACATCTGTTCACAGCATGGTTTACTTTATATGTTAAGCCTGCTGTTGAGACCTACTGCTCAGAAAAAAAGATTCCTTACAGAATATTACTGCTCATGGACAATGCCCCTGGTCACCCATGAGCTCTGATGGAGACGTGCAAGGAGATCAACATTGTTTTCATGCCAGCTAACACAACATCCATTCTGAAGCACATGGATCAAGGCATTGCTTCAACTTTCAAGTCTTATCATTTAATAAATATATTCATAGGCTATAGCTGCCATAGATAGTGATTCTACTACTGATGGATCTGGGCAAAGTAAATTGAAAACCTTCTGGAGAGGATGCACCATTCTAGGTGCCATTAAGAATATTTGTGATTCATGGAAGAAGGTCAAACTATCAACATTAACAGGAATTGGAAAAAGTTGATTCCAACCCTCCTCACGGATGAGTTGAAGAGGTCCAAGACTTCAGTGGAGGAAAGAACTGCAGATGTGGTGCAAACAGCAAGTGAACGGGAATTAGAAGCACAGCCTCAAGATGTGCTGAATTGCTGCAATCTCATGATCAGAACTGAATGGATGAGGAGTTACTTCTTACAGATGAGCAAAGAAAGTGGTTTCTTGAGATGGAATCTACTCCTGGTGACGATGCTGTGAACACAGCTGAAATGGCAACAAAGCATTTATGACATTACATAAACTTAGTTGATAAAGCAACACTGGGGTTTGAAATGATTAAATCCAATTTTGTTTGGGTTTTTTAAAAATTTATTTTATTTTTTGTTTTCTTTAATTTTAAAGTAATAATTGACACATAAAGAAAGAATATGGCGGCCGGGCGTGGTGGCTCACGCTTGTAATCCTAGCTCTCTGGGAGGCTGAGGCAGGCAGATTGCTCGAGGTCAGGAGTTCGAAACCAGCCTGAGCAAGAGCGAGACCCTGTCTCTACTAAAAATAGAAATAAATTAATTGGCCAACTAATATATATAGAAAAAATTAGCCAGGCATGGTGGCGCATGCCTGTAGTCCCAGCTACTCAGGAGGCTGAGGCAGGAGGATTACTTGAGCCCAGGAGTTTGAGGTTGCTGTGAGCTAGGCTGACGCCACGGCACTCACTCTAGCCTGGTCAACAAAGCAAGACTCTGTCTCAAAAAAAAAAAAAAAAGAATGAATATGTTCAAGGTGTACAGTGTGATGACTGATATATGTGTACACTGTGTAGTGATTATCATAATCAACCAACACATCTGCTTTGGTCTGAATGTTTGTGTCCCTCCTAAATTCATGAAAGACATTCTACTGTGGGTAAAACGCCAACAAAGAGCACTGCATGATACAGAGAAACCTTTTGTGAAAGGAAAAGTCAGTCACTGCGGAAGTTTCCACAGCCACCCCAGCCTTCCTGATGAGCCAGCAGCCAGCAACTTTGAAACAAGACACTCCACCAGCAAAGAGTACGACTGGCTCAAGGCTCAGATGATTGCTAGCATTTTTAGGCAGTAAGTATTTTTAATTAAGGTATGTATATTTTTCAGACATAATGCTATTACATACTTAATAGATCACAGTATAGTATAAACATAATTATTATCATTTTTTTTTTTTTGAGAAAGGACCTCACTCTATATAACCCAGGCTAGAGTGCAGTGGCCCAATCATAACTCACCACAGTCTGAAACTCCTGGGCTCAAGCGGTCCTCCCAGCTTGGCCTCCCAGAGTATTAGGATTACAGGTGTGAGCCACTGCACCTAGCCTCTTCTTTTCTAACGTGAGCATTTATAGGTATAAATTCCCATCTGAGCACTGCTTTTACTGCATCATATAAGTTCTGTTATATTGTATTCTCATTTTCATTCATTTAAAAATATTTCCTAATTTCCCTTATGATTTCTTCTCTGATCTATTGGTTAAGAGTGCGTTGTTTAATTTACTCATATTTGAAAAATGCCCAGTTTTCCTTGTCACTTATTTCTAGTTTCATTCTATTTTTGTCAGAGAAGATACTCTGTATGATTTCAATAATTTTTTTTTAATTTATTGAGATTTGTTTTATGGTCTAATATATGGTCTACCCTAGAGAACACTCCCTACATATTAAAGAAAAATTGTTTTATCTTCTTGATGAATTTACTGTTTTGTCATTTTAATGTCCTTCCTTATATTTTATAACAGTTTTTGCCTTAATGTCTATTTTGTCTGATATTACTATAGTCACCCTAGGATTCTTTCGGTTTCTATTAGCATGGAATAACTTTTTCCATAGTTTCACTTTAAACCTATTTGTATCTTTGGATCTAAAATAAATCTCTTATAGACAGTATATAGTTGGATTTTTAAAATCCTTTCTGCCAATCTCTACCTTTTAATTGGACAGTTTAATCCATTTACATCTAGAATAATTACCGGTAAAGGACACACTTCTCCCATTTTGATAATCGTTTTCCATATGTCATACTTTTTCCCTCAATTCTTCCCTTGCAGCTTTTTCGTGTAACTAACTGATCCTTTTGTAATGTACCAGTTGATTCCTTTCTCATTTCCTTTTCTGTATAGTTTTTGCTTGTTTTCTTACTGGTTATACTTGGTATTAAAAGGGTAAACTTAAACTTATAACAATCTATTTTTAATTAATACAACCTTAGCTTCAATAGTGGATAACAATTCTGCTCCTACATAGCTCCATCTGTCTCCTTTCAAGTTTCTGTTGTTGTACATTACTCTTTTATACATTTTGTACCATTAACTATAACACTGGTATTTCAAATCATATTTCAAAAGTTACAAACCAAAAATACAATAATAATGGCTTTTGTATTTATCTATGCAGTTGCTTTACTAGTGTTATTTCTTTCTATGGCTTCAAGTTACCGTCTTATTTCATTTCTACCCAAAGGACTACCTTTATCATTTCTTTTAGGGCAGGTCTACTAACAACAAATTCCCTCATTTTTGTTTATTTGAAATAATCTTAATTTCTTCCCTGTTGAAGGACACTTTTGCTGGATATAGAATTTCTAGTTGACAGTACTTTTCTCTCAGTATTTTAAACATGTCATTTCACTGCTTTCTGGCCTCCATAATTTCTGAGAAGAAATCAGCTATTAATTTTAATGAGGCTCCCTGTATGAGACAAATTATCTATCCCTTGCTGCCTTCAAGATTTTTTTTCTAATGTGGTTTTGACAGTTTGATTATAATGTCTCTTAGTGTGGATATTTTTATGAAATTTGTTAGAATTCTTAGATATGTATATTCATCTCTTTCATCAAACTTGGGATTTTTTTTTTTTTTTTGCCATTATTTCTTCAAATATTCTTTCTGCCTCATTCTTTTTTCTTTCCTTTTGGAACCTGTATTATGTGTATGTTTGGTGGTGTCCCACAGATCTCTTACACTGTTCATTCTTCTTCATTCTTTTTCCTTTCTGTTCCTCAGAAAGAATAAGTTCAATTGACCAAATGACCTGTCTTCAAGTTCACTCATTCTTTTTTTTTGAGACAGAGTCTCACTTTATTGCCCAGGCTAGAGTGCGTGCCATAGCATCAGCCTGGCTCGCAGCAACCTCAAACTCCTGGGCTCAAACAATCCTCCTGCCTCAGCCTCCCGAGTAGCTGGGACTACAGACATGCGCCACCATGCCCAGTTAATGTTTTCTATATATATTAGTTGGCCAATTGATTTCTTTCTATTTATAGTAGAGACAGGATCTCGCTCTTGCTCAGGCTGGTTTCAATCTCCTGACCTTGAGCAATGTGCCTGCCTCGGCCTCCCAGAGTGCTAGGATTACAAGTGTGAGCCTCCACACACAGCCAAGTTCACTCATTCTTCCACCTGCTCAACCCTGTTACTGGATCCCTCTAGTAAATATTTCATTTCAACTATTGTACTTTTCAGCCCCAGAATTTCTGTTTCGCTCCTTTTTATATTCTTTGTTAAGACATTGTTCTCTTGGCTTCCTTTTAGCTCTTTGTCCATGATTTCCTTGGGAGGGAGGGAGGGAGGGAAGGAGGGAGGGAGGGAGGCTTTTCTAGTCTCTTCAGATGGCTGTGTTGGGGTGCTCCTCCAATATTAATATTTACAACTCTACTTTAGTCTTTGCTTCCTGCTTGCACTGAGTCTAAAAAGCAGCTAGAGGTGAAAGAAAGCTTGGGATCTTCTCAGGTCTTTTCTAAGTATTTGTCCTATTCTGGGCAAGTGTGGCTTTCCGAATTCCTCCATATGCATAGGAGCTTCTCAATGCCCTAATTTACCAAAAACTTTCCCTTCCTGGCTTTCAGCATGTCCACTGTTTGCCTCAACTACATTTTTTTTCTTTTCTTTCTTTCTAATTTTTTTTTGCTCCAGGCAGCAGTAGATTGTTCATATGCCTTTCAATGTTTGTAAGAAATTCCTTCTGCATAGCCACCTTTCTGCCTTGAGAAGATTCCAAGTTAGGTAAAACAAACACAATCACCTTCCATCAGCCCTTCAAACAGCCCTCAGGTCAAAACAGACCAGCACACCTCTGTAAGAACAAGGTCTGCTCTCCTGCCTCAGGAACCAGGGACCAAGGTCCCACATTGGTAATGTGGGCTACTGTCTTCAAGATCATCACCGTTCTTGGAGGAAAGTGGGACAACAGCAAGTAAACATATATATATATATATATATATATATATATATATATACATATATATACATATATATATATGTATATAAATTTTTGTGTGTGTACATATAGTGTACATATATACACACACACATACAATGACAGTCTTATTTCTTCCTTTCCAGCCTGTACAAATTTATTTCTTTTTCTTGTTTTATTGCATTAGCCAAGACTTCCAGTATGATGTTAAATAGGAGTGGTGAAAATGTACATGCTTGCCTCTTTCCTGGTCTTAGCAGGAAAGCATCAAGTTTCTCACTATTACGTATGATGTTTGCTGTAGGTTTCTAATAGATTTTGTTTTGCTTTGTCTCTTAACTTTTGTTTTTAATTGACATATAATAATTATATATATATATATGGGGTACAGTATGATGTTTCAATACATATATGCAAGTGTAATGATCAAGTCAGGGTAATTAGCATATCCATAACCTCAAACGCGCGTCATTTCTCTGAGGTGATGACATTCACAATCCTCTCTGCTAGCTATTTTGACATACACAATACATACTGACTATATACTGTTGTATATAGTCACCCTACTGTGCAACAGAACACTGGAACTCTTTCCTCTTATCTAACTGCAACTTGGTACCTGTGGACCAATCTCTCTCCATTCCCTCCCCCTCCCCAGCCTCCAGTAACCATTTCACTCTCTACTTCCACTAGTCAACTGTTAGATTCTACATATGAGCGGGATTATACAGTGTTTGTCCTTCTGTACTTGGCTTATTTCACTTAATATAACACCCTCTAGGTTCATCCATGCTGCAAATGACAGGATTTCAATCTTTTTTTTTTTTCGTCTGAGTAGTATGTTATTGCGTGTATATATGCCACATTTTAAAAAACCACTCATCCCGTGATGAACACTCAGGTTGATTCCATATCTCGGCCACTGTGAATTGCAATAAACATGGGGGCGCAGATATCACCTCAACATACTGATTTCATTTCCTTTGGCTATATACCCAGTAGTGGGATTGTTGGGGCATATGGTAGTTTTATTTTTAATTTTTTGAGGAACCTCCATACTGTCGTCCATATGGCTATTCTAATTTACATTCCCAACAACAGTGTGTAAGAGTTCCCCTTTCTCCACAACCTCACCAGCATGTTTGTTTGTTGGTTGGTTGGTCTTTTTGATAAGCTTTCCTACCATTTTAAGTTTGTCTCTATCTTGATTCAGTGTTTGCTTGGTTGCTATAAACCTTTGGCTATTTTCCAGAGTTCCGGCAGTTTTTACTCCTTTTCTAGGTGTTTCTATAGAGAGACAAACCTTGGAGCTACCTACTCTGTCATTTTCACAGACATCACTCTTCTTTCATTTTTGAAGACTAGTTTTTCTAGATGTAGAATTCTTGATGAATAGTCAGTCTTTTTCTTTTAGCACTTTGAATATGACATCCCACTGCCTCCTAGCTGTCATAATTTCTGGTAAGAAATCAGCTGTTAACCTTATTAAGGATTCCTTTCATGAGATGAGTCACTTGTCTGTTACTGCTCTCAAATTCTCTATCTTTCAACAGTTTGATTGTGATGTGTATAGGTGTGGGTCTCCTACTTGTAGTTCATTGATCTTCCTGGATGTACAGATCAATGTCTTTCATCAAATCTGGGAAGTTTCTGGCCATTGTCTCTTCAAATATTCTCTCTGCCCTTGCTCTCATCTTTTTCTGGGACTCCCATTATATGCATGTTTGTGTGTTTGATGGTGTTTCACAGATCTCTGTTCATTTTTATTCATTCTTTTTTCTTTCTGTCCTCAGACTTGAGAATCTCAACTGACCTATCTAAATGTTCATTGATTCTCCCTTCTACTAGCTCAAATCCACTGTTGGGTTACTCTAGTGAGGTTTTCATTTTAATTATTGTACTTTTCAACTACGTAATTTCTATTTATCCCTTTTTAATCACTTATATCTTTTTATTAATATTCTTTATTTGGTGAGACAGTGTTCTCATATTTTCCTTTCATTCTTAGATGTGGTTTTCTTTAGTTCTTTGAACATATTTATAATACTGTTTTGTTTTATTTTGAGACAGTCTCACTCTGTCATCCCGGCTAGAGTGCAGTGGCATGATCACAGCTCACTGCAGCCTTGAACTCCCAAGCTCAAGCGATCTTCCTGGGTCAGCCTCCCAAGTAGCTAGGACTACAGAGAGGAGGCACCATGCTCAGGTAACTTTTGTTGTGGTGGTGGTTGTTGTAGAGACAGGGTGCCTCAAGCAATCCTCCCACCTTGGCCTCCCAAAATGCTAGGAATACAGGTGTGAGCCACCATATCGAGCCTATAATAGATGTCTTAAAGTCTTTGTCTTGTAATTCCAATAAATGGGCTTCCTCAAACACAATATTCATTTATTGCTTTTCTTCTTATATATGAGCCGTACACTCTTGCTTCTTGTCTCATGATTTGTTGTTACTGAAAACTGAACATTTTAAATAATATAGTGTTGCAACTCTAGAAATCATATACCTCCCTCTCCACAAGGTTTGTTGTTGCTGTTCTTTTTTCTTTTTTTCACAGTAATATTCATTATGTGCTATATTCTCTCCCTGTTAAATCACAATTAATATTAGCCCTACAAATAACTATACATGTAATGCTCATCACCAGTCCTAATGTTGGTGTTTCTTCTCTAGTCATTTTGGTTGACTGAAACTTACTCTTCAGTAGATTCCTAAGGAAGGACTCATGGGAACAAAATTCCCCAAGTTTTTTAATGTTTTTGACAGTTGGTACCCTTTATACTTGAAAGTCAGTTTTGCTGATTTAAAATTCTTGGTTCATATTTTCTTTGCCAAAATATCTTAAATATGTTACTCCATTTTCTTCAGGGACAAAGCATTACCATAGCAAAGTCTGATGACAATTCATTTTCTTCTCCTTATAAGCCACACAGTTTGACACTTAGTTTCCATCACTCCTCTTTCCTTTAAAGTCTAATAACTTTACTAGAATATGTTTTGGTGTTTGTTCTAAGCCCAATATAGTCTCAGATTGAAAGTCCAACATGTACACCTCCAACATGTAGTTTTAAATCTTTTATTTCAGGTAATTTTTTTAGATTGTAGATTTTAGTGTTTGCTCTGCTCCTTAGCTTTGTTTTTGTTTTGTTTCAAATTCAAGGGCTCCTATTATCCTTATACTGGATCTCTTCCCATCTTCAGTGTTTATCATTTTTTCCTAAATCCTTTTTCTCTATTTCTTATTGATCTGAAAAATTTTCTCTATTTAATCCTATATTCTCATAAGCTATTATCTGTCTAGTTTAGTCTTCATTTTTGAAACTTTTCTTTTATTTCTAATTCTTTTTTTGAGACAGAGTCTCGCTTTGTTGCCCAGGCTAGAGTGAGTGTCATGACAGCAGCCTAGCTCACAGCAACCTCAAACTCCTGGGCTCAATTGATCCTACTGCCTCAGCCTCCCGAGTAGCTGGGACTACAGGCAAGCACCACCATGCCGAGCTGATTTTTTCTATATATATTAGTTGGCCAATTAATTTCTTTCTATTTATAGTAGAGACGGGGTCTCGCTCTTGCTCAGGTTGGTTTCGAACTCCTGACCTCAAGCAATCTGCCCGCCTCGGCCTCCCAGAGTGCTAGGATTATAGGCATGAGCCATCACACCTGGCCTTTTATTTCTAATTCTTTCCTGAGTTTTGTCACTTCATTTCTATTCTTTTCTATCCTGTATCATTTTCTTAAACATTTACCTTGTGTTAAGATCATATGCTTTAAAATCGTATGCTACAGTTTTTATCTACTGTGTGGGCATGTCTTTGTAGTAGGCTTTCATTCTCTACAGGTTGAGTATCCCCTACCTGAAATGCTTGGGACTACAAGTATTCCAGATTTCGAATCTTTTCAGACTTTGGAATATTGGCACTATCCTTACCAAATGAGCGTCCCAACTCTGAAAATCTGAAATTCAATATGCTCCAATGAGTATTTCATTTTAGTATCATGTCAGTGTTCAAAAAGTTTCAAATTTGGTAGCATTTCAGATTTCAGATTAGAGATGCTCAACCTATATAAGGATATTATTCTTATTCTCTTTTTTCTTATAGTAATTTTGTATTATAGGATTTTGTAAAAAGGATTTGACCTCAATCCTTTTTTGTTGCACTTTTTAATGTAAAATTAGTTTTCCTGAATTTTCAGAAGATGTGGTTCTAACTTTACTGAGCTCTTTCTTCTGTTTTTGTGTTGTGTTTTAAAATGTGGTAGCAGCTAGATGTGGTGGCTCATGCCTGTAATTCCAGCACTTTGGGAGGCTGAGGTGAGAAGACTTCTTGAGGCCAGGTGTTCAAGACCAGCCTAGGCAACAGCAAGACCCTATCTCTACAACAAAGTTAAAAATTAGCTGGATGTGGTGGCACACACCTGTAGTCCCAGCTACTCAGGAGGCTGAGGCAGGAGGATCACTTGAGCCTAGGAGTTTGAGGCTGCAGCGAGCTATGATGATGCTACTGTACTCTAGCCTGGGCAACAAAATCAAGACCCTATCCCCCCAAAATAAAAAATAAATGTGCTAGCTTGATGTTTGAGGTTTCCTGATTCTGTTCCCTTTCCCTAATTTCATCTGAACCTTCTCTCTCCCTTAATCTCTATGTCTCTAATCTGCTCAATTTCTATTCAATTTCCAACATTTCTTGTACGTGTGAGATCCTGTCTTTAAGGACAGCTCTGACCGATCAGTTTTGAAAGCTCATGGTGTCTGGACTGTTCTGGCCCCTTCAAAATTACCAGGAACCTCTTGCTATGACCCAGTACTGGATTAGACAACACCCTTCCTGATATCAAATGCTGTTCTCACATCAGCCCATCACATTTTCTAATGAATACTTAATGGCTTCCCTCTGTTTCCTCCCTCACAGAGGCTAGTACTATGCAGTTCTTGTGGCTTATAGTGAAGAAATCTTGTTAACTAGTTTTATTGTCAATGCCGCCCAGGGGTTCTTGGCTTTACTATCTAGTTGCTCTGTCTGTTTTTAAGAGGGGACACTCAGGGAGATTTAAAAACTATGTCACCACAGCTGCTCCTACCACCATTCTCACAGATTTTAGAGCGTATTTTAAAGGTTCTTAGAATTTCTAGAGAAAATTTCTTGAGACAAAATGTCTTAAAAATCTTACATTTCCAGAAATAAAACAAGTAAAATAGAAGAAAAGGGATCCCTTTTGTCTGCTTACCTCCAAAAGTTTGAACAAGCGGTATCTTAGATTGTAACTGGTCCACATGACCATGAAAAAGGCATTCAGTGAGATGGAGCTAATCATAACCAACTGAAAGAGACGACTCATTATGAATTTCTTCACAAATGCCCGAAACTCATCATCTTTCCTCCTGTCAAAAAGTCGAATAAGATGGATGGTTATGTTATAACAGGGCTAGATCCCCACATGGTGCACACCTTTTTGTATGGACAAGGATCTGCTTTCCCTCTTCAGGGAATATAACTTTACATATACTTTTAAGTAGCAATGAAATGTTGAATAATTTGGTTGTTTCATTCTCATAAAAAAAAAAAAAAAGAAAAAAAATGGTGCACAATGACCACTGAAATATGCATGATGATCACCAATAGTCTGTCCCCACTCAGTTACTCAGTTCCCTCTTCCTGGACCTCTGAAAAAGAATAGTTACCACTCCTCAAGCAAAACAAAGTGTCGTCTTCATTTACTCATTTGACAAATCTTTATTTAGGGACAACCACATGTCAGGCACAGGGACACAACATGAGCAAAACTAAATAAATATTGCCAGTCTACTAGGAAAAACTGGTAATAATCAAAGAATCACCCATACACATGCTTACAAATCAATGATTAAAAACTGAACACCTTAAGAGAAAATGGGCACATAATCAACTCATGAAATAAATAAAAAAGGCCAATTAACCTCCCCCAAAATATTCAGTAGTGATACTAATCAGGGAGATGCAAAGGAAAGCCATTATTTTTGTTTTTAAAGTCAGCAAAGCGAGAAACATGATAATATTTAATGCAGGCAACAGTGTAGAATGAGGCATGCCCATAAATTGCCAGAGGAATGTAAACTGACCAACTTCTCTGAGAAGCCTTAGAACCATTCATATCCTCTGCCCCCACCAATCTATTAATATTCCAAGAGACTATAACCCGGAATACAGACAGTGACTGTGGCTAAAGATGTTTATCCCCATAGTACTTATAGGACTAGTTAAATAAATTATGGCATATCCATCTCATGAAATATAGAGATTAAAATATCTCTATGAATTTTTCATGATCTAGAAAAATGTTTATGACCCACTGGATAGCAAAACACAAAAACAAGATACAAAAGTCTCTGCTCAAAGTTATCTCACCTATGCAAAAAATAGGTTGAAAAATTCAGCAGGAAATATGGTAAGATGTCGACAGTGTCTGCCTACAGATGATGAGCTTATTTATCTGTGCTTCGCAATTGTCCTCAAAGAGTATGTATTATTTCCCCCCCCCATTTGTTATAAGTAACAAATGAACACATTCTCGTAACAGTAAAAAAAATATAGAATGTATATACTTTCCTAATCTATAAAAACCAGATATGAAATTTTCATTAGCTGATTTGAGATGGTGATTATTACCCAAATAAAGTCTTCAAATTGTCTAACACAGTAGCTAATAGAAAAGGACAAAACTGGCTGGGCACAGTGGCTCACACCTGTAACCCCAGTACTTTGGACTGCTAAAGCAGGAAGATCAGGAGTTTGAAACCAGTCTGCAAGACATAATAAGACCCTGCCCTATCTATAAAAATTAAAAAATTAGCCAGGCATGGTGGTACACAATTATAGTCCCTGCAGCGTGGAAGGATCACTTGAGCCCAGGAGTTTGAGGTTACAGTGAGCTATGATGAGGCCATGCACTCCAGCCTGGGTGACAGACTGAGACCCTGTTGGAAAGGGAAGGGAAGTGAAGGGGAGGAAAAGGAGGGGAGGGTAAGGAAAGGAAGGGGAGCAAAGGAAAGGACAAAACTGAGTCAAACCTGGAAGTCTTGGCTACAGCAATCAGACAGGAAAATGGAATCAAAGGTATCCAAATAGGGGCAGAAGAGATCAAACTTTCACTGTTTGCTGATGATATGATATTGTATCTAGAAAACCCCAAGGATTCAACCAAGAAACTCCTGGAACTGATCAATGAATTTAGTAAAGTCTCAGGATACAAAATCAATACACAGAAATCAGAGGCATTCATATACGCCAACAACAATCTCATTGAGAACCAAATCAAAGACTCAATTCCCTTCACAATAGCAACAAAGAAATTAAAGTACCTAGGAATATACTTAACCAAGGACGTAAAAGACCTCTACAGGGAGAACTATGAAACACTGAGGAAGGAAATAGCGGAGGATGTAAACAGATGGAAATCCATACCATGCTCATGGATCGGCAGACTCAATATCATCAAAATGTCTATACTACCCAAACTGATCTACAGATTCAATGCAATACCTATTAAAATCCCATCATCATTCTTCACAGATATAGAAAAAATAATTTTACGCTTCCTATGGAACCAAAGAAGACCCCGAATATCAAGAGCAATTCTAGGCAACAAAAACAAAATGGGAGGCATTAATATGCCAGATATCAAACTATACTACAAAGCTGTAGTAATTAAAACAATATGGTATTGGCACAAAAATAGGAATATTGACCAGTGGAACAGATGTGAGAATCCTGATATAAAACCATCCTCATATAGCCATCTAATCTTTGACAAAGCAGACAAAAACATACGCTGGGGAAAAGAATCCCTCTTCAATAAATGGTGCTGGGAAAACTGGATAGCCACCTGTAGAAGGCTAAAACAGGACCCACACCTTTCACCTCTCACAAAAACCAACTCACGCTGGATAACAGACTTAAACCTAAGGTATGAAACTATTAGAACTCTAGAGGAAAAAGTTGGAAACACTCTCCTAGACATCGGCCTGGGCAAAGAGTTTATGAAGAAGTCCCCAAAGGCAATCACAGCAGCAACAAAAATAAATAAATGGGACATGATCAAACTACAAAGCTTCTGCACAGCCAAAGAAATAGTCATGAAAGTAAACAGACAACCTACAGAATGGGAGAAAATTTTTGCATCCTATGCATCCAATAAGGGACTGATAACTAGAATATATTTAGAACTCACGAAAATTAGGGAAAAAAAATCAAATAACCCCATTAAAAAGTGGGCAAAGGACTTGAACAGAAACTTTTCTAAAGACGACAGAAGAATGGCCCACAAACATATGAAGAAATGCTCAACATCTCTAATCATCTGGGAAATGCAAATCAAAACCACAATGAGATATCACTTAACCCCAGTGAGAATGGCCTTTATCAAACAATCTCCAAACAATAAATGCTGGCGTGGTTTCGGAGAGAGAGGAATACTCCTGCACTGCTGGTGGGACTGCAGACTAGTTCAACCTCTGTGGAAAGCAATATGGAGATACCTTAAAGCGATACAAGTGAATCTACCATTTGATCCAGCAATCCCATTGCCGGGCATCTACCCAAATGATCCAATGACACTCTACAAAAAAGACACCTGCACTCGAATGTTTATAGCAGCACAATTCATAATTGCAAGGCTCTGGAAACAGCCCAAGTGCCCATCAATCCAAGAATGGATTAATAAAATGTGGTATATGTATACCACGGAGTACTATTCAGCTCTAAGAAACAATGGTGAAATAGCACATCTTATATTTTCCTGGTTAGAGCTGGAACCCATACTACTAAGTGAAGTATCCCAAGAATGGAAAAACAAGCACCAGATATATTCTCCAGCAAACTGGTATTAACTGAGTAGCACCTAAGTGGACACATAGGTACTACAGTAATAGGGTATTGGGCAGGTGGGAGGGGGGCGGGTATATACATACATAATGAGTGAGATGTGCACCATCTGGGGGATGGTCAGGATGGAGACTCAGACTTTTGGGGGGAGGGCGGGAAATGGGCATTTATTGAAACCTTAAAATCTGTACCCCCATAATATGCTGAAATAAAAAAAAAATTAATTAAAAAAAAAAAAAAAACTGAGTCAAACCATCTACAGTTGAAGTAACAGTATGCCAACCTCACCAAGAGAAGAAACCAGATTTATCAAGGACATGCACCCCAATCTGGGAAGCAGTTTAGAGTATCTGAGGGAAGAGGCTAAGAGAACACTGATACCCTGTCCCCACACTTCCAACTGTACATTTCTTAACAAGCAATGGAGATAGACAATATTTACTTAAAGTTTCTGCATCTCACACAGCAATCCGCCGGCTTAGCATCAAGCAGTGAACTAAGAACAATTTTCAAGTGGTTCTGGCATGATGAGCCTTGAGACATTTTCCAAATTTTCAATTTTTATTCCTCGCTTTTATCATTCAACAGAAAACCTCTACATAGGGATTTCCTCGGCATCTGAATTCCCAGAGGCAGCAGAGAAGCATCCGCGAAGGGAATCCTTGCTTTATGAGGTCACTCTCGGGCATTCCAGTACATTACTAGCCTACCAGCCCCTCAAGGCGAGCTCCCCAGCATGTCCACCAGCGGACCCTCTCTTGCCAAGGAGACTGTGAGGGCCTCAGTTCAGCAAAAAGGTTATGAGCACCCAGCAATCATGAGGCTCTGGGCTAAAGCTGGGAGTCATTAGAGGTAGGCCAAAGACACCCTCCCTTCTTCAAGAAGTGTCTCATCTGATAAACAAAGGCCCTTAATGATGTGTTAGAAAAAGTTAAGTCATACAAGGGGGAAAAGCAAAGTTCTCCCGGCATCCTAAGAGTGAGAGAACACATCCAGAGCAGAGCACTGGAAACACTTTGAAGGACAAAGGAAAGATTTTAATGGGTTTGAATGGGTTTGGGGCTAGAACAAAACAGGAAGAGCACAGAAGGTAACATGTCCGGCAGTGGCTAACAGCAGGCATGGAGTGTGCGCACATAAACCACCTAAATACAATGTTTGGGGTGAGCCTGTGGGATAGACATGTTTTAAGTACAAGAGCAACAGAGATTTTTGCTCTGTTTAACTCTTGGAATTACTGCATTCTCACTCACCTTCTCCTAATTGCTTTGGCTTTCAAGGCAAATCAAGACAGAGGGATCTGGGTAGTCCTGTGTTACATGTTTAGTGCCTAAATCAGAAAATTTCCTGAAAACCTAAGTTCTTGAGTTGTAAGAAAAGAATGTAACCACCCCATCACCTCTGCTGTCCCTGGTATTCTAAAACAAGTGGATTCATGACCATTCCCTGTAGGAAAATACTCTTGTGGGCAACCAATATACAGAGCTGGGAAATATTTACTCATTTTCTCCATTTAAAATCATCAACAGCAAAACTTTAAGAATCACTATGATTAATGGCCCAGAGATTCAAACTCTGCCCCCATCTTCTCCCCCTTGGTGCTCTCCCCCATGGGTCAGCTCCTCCTGTCACTCTGACTGCCCCTTTTGGTCATAAGTCCCCTAATGCCTCTGGGGCTCCTGCCCAATGTCCATCCACAGTGGCCCCCGGGGGTAGCTGCTCCCAGAGAGCCTGAATCAGTTCTGTTTCCACCTGTCCCAATATGTCACTGTGCCTCATGCCCTGGGGCACAGGAGCCCCCAGCAATCGTGTGCTACACGAATACACAGATTAATGGCATTAGGGATCCCTGTGCTCTCTCAGACCGCTGGGCAGAGTGGCACTCATCTCCAGGAACCACCACTGGCATGCTTCTGTGCCTTCTCTCTTTATTCATTTATTTTTTTAAGTTCTTCATTGCCAGCAACGTGTGCTCCCTCTTTAAGCACCAAAGCATACTTTCAGGGAAAAACAGAGGAGATTAAAAACATAGAGAATTCTTCCACAATGCTTGGAGGGGCGAGGAAAGCCAGCCAGCTGAAAACAGCAGAGAAGAGCCCAGTTGTTCTCAGCATTCAACGTCGGCACAGCCAACCACAGCTGCTTCTAAAGTCACGGAGGAAAACACTCAGCCTGGAAATGAAACTGCAGCTGAGTGAGTAGAAAGCAACAGGAAGTCAGGGGTGACAAGCTTATCCAGGGCCCACTGAAATCATTTATAACGTCCAGTTGACAGGTGGGCAGGACAGCCATCCCGGGATGGGAAGCCAGCGTCTCCTCTGTGAGCAGCGGCTCGCGCTCTACCTAACCTGCGCAGCACCGCCCGGCCAGACAGCAGGGGAGTCAGCCGCCAGCAGGCGTGGCGGCCTGGTGACTCTCACACCTTCTGGACAGGGCCATCCTTCACTAGTCCCCGAGTAACTAACACCGAAACACAAAGCCCACTTGCTACAGCCAAACCCTGTTACAGCTCTTGATGTTTCACAGAAACTTTTATGAAACTGAAAGTGACAAAGCTCAACGAGTATACTTTCGAATGCCAGATTAGGAAGCATGCAGACTGCTTCATCCTAACACTAGCAGTGGTCCAATAGTTCAGTACGTTGGTGGAGGTCACGCCTGTACTGCGTCCAAATACAACATACATGCTGCCGCTTTCTGCCTACAGCAAAGACATAGAGAACCATGCTTATTCTATGGATCCGAAGATTTCCTAAATCTCATCAATGTCGGAAATTAGCCATTGTTTTCAGAATTTCCATTAACATTGTTTGAGAAAAGGACACTGTCAAACATATTGGCCCTGGTTTTCTATCTGTGGAGGTCATGCAAGGGGTCATAGGTCATGTCTATTTAACTTTTTCTACTCCAGTGATTGTTTCAAACGAAAATGGAGGGAAACCGAAGCTCACCACATTAGAGCAACACGGGCATCATGCAAAGATGTGGAACAGACGGGAACTTGGCAGCCTCTGACTTTGACAATGTCTCTTTCAAGTTGAAATGTGAGTTACTTAAAGCAAGCCTGGGGATTCATTCTGTCAGAATTTACCACCATGAGTATTTCCATAGACTTCTTTTTATTTTTGAGACAGCCTTGCTTTGTTGCCCAGGCTAGAATGAGTGGCATCAGCCTAGCTCACAGCAACCTCAAACTCCTGGGCTCAAGTGATCCTCCTGCCTCAGCCTCCTGAGTAGCTGGGACTACAGGCATGCGCCACTATGCCCGGCTGATTTTTTTCTCTATATATATTAGTTGGCTAATGAATTTCTTTCTATTTTAGTAGAGACGGGGGTCTTACTCTTGCTCAGGACAGTTTCGAACTTCTGACCTTCAGCAATCCGCCCGCCTCAGCCTCCCAGAGTGCTAGGATTACAGGCGTGAGCCACTGCGCCCGGCCTTCCATACACTTCTGACATGGGATCTTTGATTCTCTAAACTAAAGCTTACAAGCTCCAGCAGGTGCAACAGCCCTTAACATGAACCTTACATGAAACCCTCGTGTTGATGACAATTAACTGCATTCTCAGGTCTTTACCACTGGCATTATGAGCTATATCCTGCCTTCTCCATGTGCTCTGTGTGGTGTGAGTTCACACAGCCGTCAGGTTTAGCCTCTCAGACTCACGTTCTAAAGACGGGAAAGGGGTCCATTCAGGGTGTGGGGAAACGAGCTACATAACACCACAATGGAGCAAACAAACTAATCCAGAAGGTAGAATGTTTTTTCAGTACAACTGACCTGGTTTTGACAATAAATCAATTACACAGGGAAAGAGGAGAAAGGAGGGGAGCTTGCTCCAGGTTCAGAGAGAAGAAAGAGACACAACAACCAGACGTAACTCGTGGACTTCATATGGGTCCTGATTAGAACCAAATTACTGTCCAAAGACATTCCTGACCTTCAGGACAATTTCATTTTGCCTGAGTAGTAGGTGGCACCAAGGAATCATGGTCTATTTTGTCAGGTATGATAACAACATTGTAGTTTATACAAGAAAATGACCATATTTTCTAGAGATACTTACAGAAAGTTATAAGGGCGAAATGATATACTATCCAGGATTTGCTTTCAAATACTTCAGCAAAGAAAAAGGAAACGGCATTACATGAAGCTACTGGGGCAAAATATTTGCAATCGTTGTATCTGAGTGATCAGTATGTAAGGGTCCAATGTACTACTCACTCTACTTTTGAATATGTTTAAAATGTTTCATGTTTAAAAAAACTCATGTAAAAAAATTGAAGCATGGAACTAAAAACCTTTGGTGATAAAACGTATAAAAGTTTCCATCTATAATAAAAGACACAGTTTATAAAAACACAGAGCTTTTCCTTTTCCTTTGGAAAAATTCTAAAAAACAGAGGTTCTAGTGCTAAGCTCTGGCTCCCCGACAGCCACAGAGCCTGAGCGGCTCTCCCTTCTCTTCCCTCCCTGCTCCCTCCACGCCCACAAGGTAAATGACCATATCTGCCTCTCCCTGGCCCACAGCACCAGCCAGGAACTGGCTTCAGAGAGCTCAGCCTCTCTGGCATGTCCCCATAGGATTTCTCAGGTTTGGGATGGGGGCGAGTTGGGGAGGGGAATGTTGGTTCATTGTAATATAGAGTGATTTTTCTGGCCTCTAAATTGAGGTGGTTACAAAGATGATCCCTGTTAAATCTCACTGCCATGATGTTTCCAGGGACTAATACATGCTCCTTGGATAAATATATATGCTCTTTCAATCTGTGTCATAGTCTCATTAGTAAGTACATTCCTGAGTTCCTTCAAAACACATTGTTATTGCCATCTTTAAATAATAGGGTACCTTTTATGCCTATCAGTATCATATGGAGCAAGTAGAGCTCATTATTGGATAATACCCAAGTAGCTTCTAGCCTCGGTGACTGCAGACCTTCAGTACAGGGGTCACAACATGCAAATGATGAAAAAACGTGACCCTTAGGTCCTCCTCAACTCAGCAAGTCAAATAATGACCTAGCAAGTTGGTGACTGTGACGGTGAATCCTTGTATTGCCACACCTCCTGGACACCATGGGCAAGACGTCCTCTTCCTTTGACTCCCTGTCCAAAAAGTAAAGACAAAACAGACCAAGATAGCTCATCTAATTTTTGTGACTTTAACAATCTGATGACTTATGTAGTAAGAGCAGCTACTATCCAAATCAACTTTAGTGTCATAAGAATTGTTATACGAGGTTAAAACCCATTATCTGCAGAGTTCCTAATTCTTTTTCCACCTTACAACTATTCTCTAATACCTTACAACAATGCATTTGTAAAGTCACCATAATTGTTTAAATTTCTGAATTACAAAATGTGTGAATACTCCCCCATCCCAACTTCTAGTTTTTGAGAATGACATTTCTCTTTCTGAAGATTACCTGGGTTGGCTTATCTTATATATGCAATTAGATACACTGAAAAGTATCTCAGGCTCAAATTTAAATCATTTTGTATTTAAATACTGATTTTATAAAATGTAGCATATAAAGGTGAACTCAATTTACAACTTAATTTGTTTAAGCAAATTGCCTTCACAATACATTGCAGCTAAGATGTGTACAAGATTTTACATGCATTTGGGGAGAAATCACACAGAAGCAGCTGCTTTTTCAATAAACTTGGCCAACTTCACATCTTTTTTGGTCAATCCACCAAAGTCATGCGAGGTAAGAGTTATCTGGACCTAAGAAAAGAGAAAACAGGTTTTAAAACCCTGAGCTGCAATTCATAATATTCTCCTTTGGTGGTTCAGAAATCAGTCTATTATTCAACATTCACATTTGAGAATTTCGGGGGATTAAATGATTTAGAAAATACTACATTATGAATAAACAAAGCATTTCCAAAACCCAGCAAACTCCAGGGGCACAGTCTACATCAGGGCAGGTTCGGCAGCTACTCAGGGATAAAAAGGTTCTCTGATACGAAAGAGGCAATTCAGCTGCCAGAATCTCAAATCTTGTTTCTTGAAAAAAAAAAAAAGAGAGACTGAGGTTCTATTTGAACTCCCATTACTTTAATTACACCAACTATTTTCAGGCCACTGAGAAAAACCAAGCCATCAAATGTAATATCTTAACAGCAGTGTTAAAAAAGCACATTTCCAAATTGGGGAAGCAGGGGAGGGGTGAAGAATGGATTGTTGCTTCTTGACAAATTGATTTAAAAGCAAAAGCAAAATTATGGGCAAAGAGAGGCAACTAGGAAAGGAAAGTTTATCCTGGTACCAGTGTGCTGTGAATTACTGCAATAAATCACAAGAATATCATGAAATTCTCTCTTTTTTCAAAGAGGACTTCCAATGAGAAAATAAAACCTCACAGAAATCTGGATCATAAGATATTCCAAATGGCATGACCATAAAGACAAGGACACTTTGGGAGGAACACTTCTCACTATGCACCCTTAAAACTTTTTAGTCTGTCCTTTGTCATAAATAAGGTCAGTTCCCACTGAGCATACAGAATTTAATAAACAGTTATTATTTAAAGCACGGTTCTTGAGCAAATTTAGTTCAATGAGATAAATAAGGCCACACTGTCTGATTTGCTACCATTTCTTTCAATAATTAACTTAAATTTAAAAATGTATCTGCATGGCTGATATTCAAGTTTAATTCAGGAGCCTAATTTGGCCCAATATTCTCATATTAATTTCAGTAAAATACAAGCATGAAAATAAAAAGCTTATTCACTGTTCTTATGAGCAGACCTGAAAATTTGTTGCTAATTTGCAATAATACACAGAGGTTCTCAAAGAAAGTATAAGGGAATACCTTCTTAAGCACGATGACATTTATCTGCACAAGATGACAAGGAAGAAAGAAGTTTCTTAAACTCCATAATTAAGGTGATCCCAAAATAAGGCAATTTCATTACCTTGTTGTACACATTGAACCATTCTGGGTGATGATTCATCTTCTCTGCTTGTAGGGCAACTCGGGATATAAAGCCAAATGCCTGTATGAGATGAAGTCAAGAGTAATTACTGATATTGTCCTCCACCCTGTGCCTGAGAGAGATACCAGAGCAATCCAACCAGATAAAGATGTGCAAGGATCCTCAGGGAAGCCTGGAGAGATCAAATATGAAAGGGTTGCTCTCTGCAGGCTAGGGTAGCAGCGAGGCAGGACTGTGACCTGCTGCTGGATGGCAAAAAACAATCAGGCTCAAATAAACAAACCAGGAAATTGGTCTCACCCAGTGACCTGTCTGGACTGTTTAATTGTCCTCAGGACAAGACTCTCCAAAATAGCATGGGAATAATTTCCCTTCAACTCAGTGCCCTGCGTCTTACTACCCGGCCCTAAATCTTGGGGGCCACTTTTCCTGCAGCCCTGTTCCTTTTGTTTTTAGTGACTGGGATGCTAACTAAGGCATCAACCACAAGTCTATGGGAAACGGTCTCCTGAGTGCACCTTAAACAAAAGCACATCCCACCGCTAGGGCCAGACAGGAGTGAGTGCAAGCCTGCCAGCGTCTAGAGTGAAACAGACGACTGGCTGGCCGGTGGTTTGGGGTCTTCCTGCTATTGCCCCTGTGACAGGGGCAGCCACCTCAGGGCAGAAGACAAGCCAGGAAAGGAAAAGAGGGCTGCAAACCTTGCCACAGGCCTCAGCGTGGACCTACAGGGCTCTGTTTTCAAACCACAGGGAAAGTGAAAAATGATTTCGTTAACCAGAGGCAAACTTGCCCTGAGAAGAAAAAAAAAGTGTTTTTGTTTGCTTTCAAATTTTTTTGAGGGTAACTGCAAACAATAGGAGAGCTTGTCTCTATTGTGTGCAGAAGGCAGGAAGCTTGGTGAGACTGTAAGGCAATGGCACTGGAATTCACAGGGCAGTGGCCACTACACCCACACATACATTAATAAACATTTACCTTCATTACCTCGATGCAGAAAAACCAATATGAAGTTAGTTGGGCTATGTTTTTTGGATCATCAAATGACATAAGGGCACATTTCCTAGTTAACAGTAAGAAATATGGAAGATGCCATTTTAAACAATTCTCTGCCATTACGGTTCCTATCTCAGAGCCAGTTTTACTTGGGATAAAGATTTCCATTTTGACATTTAAGGCCTGAAGGTGTTCCCTGTTATGAAAAGATAGAAAGTTCAAGAAAAATCCATTTAGCCATGTATGCAATTATCTACGGAAATGCAACATCTACTCTCCCAGCCCTTCCCATTATGTGGAGGGAGAGGACAAATCAGATGCCAAAGGCTGTTTTAATTAGTCAGACACAGAGCCAACCTCTATTAAATGATATATAATGAGAATTTCTACACTTCCTATAATGCCATATTCTTGTCTAACACTAGAAGATGTACCAAGACTAATTATCATCACCAATAGACAATAATACAGTCATTTAAGGAATGGCCTTTTGAGCTAAGGAGTCCTGGATGCAAATCCTGACTCTACCACTCAATTGTCACATGACTTAACTCTGTACCTCAGTTTTCTTATCAGTAAAATGGGAATAATTCAAAAATCATGTAATAATTCTAATTTTAAAATGAAATAAAGTATACAAAGATACTTAGCACAGCATTTGACACACCAGAATACACCACTATCACTTCTGCTTCTGGCTGAACCACACAAGATAAACCTTATAAAACACAATGAGAGGCGAAAAGTTCTCCCACAGGCTTGAGAATCTAAGATTCTAATTGCTGTCTCCCAGAATGGCCCTTTCCTTTTCCTATTTGTATGAATAGAGACTCACACACATATATGAATACCAAACAAACAGATAATATGCTGTGGGGTAATGTCCTGCTGCACAAGGACTTGGGAAAATACCTTAAAGAAAAAGAAAGTCTGTGGGCACAGTCACTGCCCAAAGTTCTTAAGCCGTGTGGCCACAATTTCTTTGAACTATGACATTCTAAAAAGTCCAAAGTGGCCAGGCGCAGTGGCTTACGTCTGTAATCCTATCACTCTGGGAGGCTGAGGCTGGGAGAATCGCTCGAGGTCAGGAGTTCGAGACCAGCCCAAGCAAGAGTGAGATCCCGTCTCTACTAATACCAGAAAGAAATTAGCTGGACAACTAAAAATATATAGAAAAAATTAACTGGGCACAGTGTGCCACGCCTGTAGTCCCAGCTACTTGGGAGGCTGAGGCAGCAGGATCACTTGAGCCCAGGAGTTTGAGGTTACTGTGAGCTAGGCTGACGCCACAGCACTCTAGCCCAGGCAACAGAGCAAGACTCTGTCTCAAAGATAAATAAATAAATAAATGGTCCAAAGTGATGCCTAGAACCCCTTGCCATTTCCCAAGAGCCCACTGGATAAAAAGGATGACTTGAACACAGAAGTGCTCCTCGAATCTCTGACCACAAGAATGCCCTCAACACAGTAGAAAATCTATTCCATCACAGATACGAGACTTGAAAGGGAACACACTGCAGCCTAAGAGGCATACAGATCGAGGAAACCACATCTACCACCTCTACATACAATTAAAAAATAAAAAGGGACATGTCCCAAGACTGTCAAGTTTGTATTTTCCTCAGCTTTGCATTATTTCCCTTCAACTGTCACATAATATTTGCATTTCATAAAATACCACAAAGCCATTTACACAAGATTTAGTTCTAAGTCTTCCTTAAGGAAAAGAAAGTATAATCTGCTCTGGGAGCAAAAAGACAATTCATTCCATAATCCTTCTTCCATAAACACAACTAAATAATTCCCAAAATATTTATGTATAAATCCACAAATTAAAAACATCCATAACAATACACATTCAAGTTAAAACAAAAGACCTATTGCAAGGAATTTAGATGAGTCAGTGAATAAGAGATGAAAAAAGCAAAACATCAAAGAGAAATTTTGATTATCTGGAATACAATGAAAACGAAATATGACCAAATAGCTGACTTAGCAGATAGTGAAAAGCATCTGTCCCTTCTCCCAAAGATTTCTTTTACATCCCTAGCTATTTGCTTACCAGGATTCCACTTAGAATCTAAAGGCCTTGAGCTAGTTAAAAGTACAGGCTTTTTAAAACCATTGCAATGAGAGAAAGCTGGAAACAGCTCAAGGAAGAATAGACACCACTAACAACCCAGTAAAAGACTTAGACAACAGAACCAAGAAACTGGCCAAAATGAAGCAGAAATCAGCAAGAGTTTAGAAGAATTAGAAAATAATAAATGTACACAGCAAACAAAGGAGACCTAACATAAAGATAATTGTTGCCACTTAATAGAACAAAAAATGAAACAAAAAAATTGGAGACACAATTTAAGAAAAAATTCTAGGCCGGGTGGGGTGGCTCACGCCTGTAATCCTAGCACTCTGGGAGGCCGAGGCAGACGGATTGCTCGAGGTTAGGAGTTCGAACCCAGCCTGAGCAAGAGCGAGACCCCCGGCTCTACTATAAACAGAAAGAAATTAATTGGCCAACTAATATATACAGAAAAAATTAGCCGGGCATGGTGGCACATGCCTATAGTCCCAGCTACTCGGGAGGCTGAGGCAGCAGGATTGCTTAAGCCCAGGAGTTTGAGGTTGCTGTGAGCTAGGCTGATGCCACGGCACTCACTCTATTCTAGCCTGGGCAACAAATCGAGACTGTCTCAAAAAAAAAAAAAAAAAAAAAAATTCTAGAAATAAAAGATTTAAATCACTAAATTATAAGAATTTAACCATGTCTATATGGCCTAGTAGAGTTAATGAACTTGGAAGATTAAAAAATCCTTTTGGCATCTAATCAAAAAGATCAATTCACCTATAAGGATGAAAAGAACTGCTGACTCTAAATTTCCACATACCAAGATTCAACATTAGAAGTCAGAGGAGCAATGCCTACAAAGACTTGAGGAAATGAAAGTGGAAACAAAGAATTTTATACCCAGCTAAACTGTTCAAAAAATAAATGCAACAGACAGACATTTTAACTCAGGAAATAATTCCCACTCATCTTTACTGAGGGAACTATTAAAGGATGAACTGTAAGTAACTAAGGGATGAATGGATAATCTATACCAAAGGTATTGGTGGTGAGCAATAAATTCATTCAGCTCCAGGAATATATTTAAAATTGTGTAGATTACAGTTACAGAATAGAATGCAAATGTTACCAACTACCAAAGGCATTGAAAGTGAAAGGGCAAGAAATGGGGAAGGTAGAAGAAAGTAAACAAAACCTGTGAAAGCTGCAAGATCAAGTGTTAGAGAGATGAGTATATTTAAAAGTATAAAATATAAGTACTAAATCTAAAAAATAATATAAACTAAAATTAAATTGTGAAAGAAAAGTAGGAGAAAGAAGAGGCATTATGTTGATACTGCTTAGTGGGGAGACTACAAATACTATCTAAAGAAAGAGAGGACTAAATCTGCTATTTAAAAGTATTCACAAGAACCAAAATAAAAATATAAACACTCTCAAGTAAAGAAAAACATTAAAATGAAGGAAAGAAAACACAATCTATATCATGTTTTAAAATAAGGGAGAAAAATGTATATTGGTTCTGTCATGTTTTGTGAGACCAAAAATATATGTCCAATTGATAAATGTAAAGAGGCTAAATCCAATCAACCAAAAAAGACAAAACTTGCACGCGGGATCACAAAGCAAAACTCAACCACCGAAAATAAAAGTACACAGGCAAATGGAATTTTCAAAAAAAAATATCATGCTGATTTAGGGCCAAACATTAAAAGTTATAAAGAAGGGTAACTTGCATTTATAAAGTACATCCAGGCCGGGCGCGGTGGCTCACGCCTGTAATCCTAGCACTCTGGGAGGCCAAGGCGGGAGGATTGCTCGAGGTCAGGAGTTCGAAACCAGTTCTGAGCAAGAGCAAGACCCCGTCTCTACTATAAATAGAAAGAAATTAATTGGCCAACTAATATATATAGAAAAAATTAGCCAGGCATGGTGGCACATGCCTACTCGGGAGGCTGAGGCAGGAGGATCGCTTGAGCCCAAGAGTTTGAGGTTGCTGTGAGCTAGGCTGACGCCACAGCACTTGCTCTAGCCTGGGCAACAAAGCGAGACTCTATCTCAAAATAAATAAATAAATAAAATAAAATAAAGTACATCCACAATGAAGACTGAGTAATTATGAATATCTACACTACAAATAACATAGCATCAAAATTAATCAGGCAGAAACTATAGGAAATATAGAACAAATAGAAAGAGACATTTATAGTTGGAGGCTTTAATTCACACCTCTTAACCCATGACAGAATAAGCAAACAAAAGATATGGACTACTTAAATACATAATTTAAAAGGTAGACTTAATTGCTCTATTTGAAACTATGAAAACTAGGAATATACCCTTTAAAGCAGTGGTCCCCAACCTTTTTGGCACCGGGTACTGTTTTCATAAAAGACAATTTTTCCATGGACCAGGGAAGGAGGGAATGGTTTTGGGATGACTCTAGCACATTACATCTATTATATACTTTATTTCCATTATTATTACATTGTAATACATAATAATTATACAACTCACCATAGGTTGGGACCCCTGTTTAAAGTATCCACTGAACACAGTAATTAAACACATACTAGCCCATAAAGAAAATATCAATTTCAAAAAGTAAAAATCATACTGACAACATTGGCCAGGTCCAATGGCTCACACCTATAATCCTAGCACTTTGGGAGGCAGAGGTGAGAGGATTGCTTGAGGCAAGGAGTTCAAGATCAGCCTGAGCAAGAGACCCAGTCTACACTAAACAAAGAAAAATTAGCCAGGTGTGGTGGCTCAAGCCTATAGTTCCAAACACTTGGGAGGCTGAGGCAGAAAGAGCCTTTGAGCCCAGGAGTTTGAGGTTGCAGTAAACTATGATGATGCCACTACACTCTAGCCCACGCAACAGAGCAAGACCTTGTCTCAAAAACAAAAACAGTATTGAACAACGAGTAAGATGTGCAACGTTTGGGGGATAGACATGCTTGAAGCTCTGACTCGAGGGGGGAGGGGGACATAGGCAATATAAATAACCTTAACACTTGTACCCCCACAATACGCTAAAATAAAAAAAAAAACAGTATTGACAACATCATATGATAAAATTAAAAAGAAAACTCAGACATAAAAGCAACATTAAGTACTACCTGAAAAAAAATGCTAAGTCCTTCTTTTAAAACTGTTGGGTCAAAGAAGAAATAAAATTGAAATTGAACAGAAATTTTGTCTATGGCCATACCACCTGAACACACCCAATCTCGTCTGACGTCAGAAGCTAAGTAGGGTCAGGCCTGGTTAGTACTTGGATGGGAGAAATTTATAATGCAAGCATTACATCTGGGACATACCTAAAGCAATAATCAGAGTAAACACAGCCATCAAATACTTAACTTACCTTAAACTAATAAAATTATAAAAATAAAAATAAAGTATACAACTCAAGAAGGTAAATAAACAACAATAAAATTAACTTAGAGAGAAGAGAAAAAATGAATACAAAGGAAAAAGCGGATATAAATGAATTAAAAAAGAGAAAAATAGTAGAACTAATAAATGCAAAAACTATGTAATGGGAAATTAGTTATTTCACCTAAAAAAATCAAGGAAGATAGGGAGAAAAAACACAATTTAACAAAACAAGAAATGTGAATGGGGAACTACAGTCACAAAGGACATTTTAAAACATATAAAAAAGAATTTAAACAAATACAAAGTTTATAACAAATAAATTTTAAAGCACAGGTAAAATCGTTTTCTGAGAAATAAAAATTATCAAACCCACCCAGAAGAGAAAAAAATCTAAACAATTAAAGGACCATAAAAGAGAAATGTATCTAAGAGAGACACCAAAAAGGAAGGTCTGCATTCTGTGAATTCAGAGGAATTGTACCAAACATTCAAGAAAAAGTTAACGCTAACACTAATGACCCTGTTCCAGAGCATAGAAAGAGAAGGAAAATTTCCAAATTCTCTTCATAATCCATCAAATATTGTGTCCAAGATCCTATAAAAATTGCACATATAATGAAACTATAGACCAATCTCATATTAACTGAAATCCTAAACAAAACCCGGCAACACACTAAAATAACACAATATAACCACCAAGTAGGGTTTATTCTAAGAATGAAAGGATGGTTCAATATTAAGGAATATGTTAATATAACGCCCATATTAATAAAGAGGAAAATCATATAATGATTTTCATATATTCTGAAAAGACATTTGATAAATTCAATATCTACTATTTATTAAAACTCTTAATAAGATAGGAATAGGCCAGGTGTGGTGGTGGCTCATGCCTGTAATCCCAGCATTTTAGGAGGCCGAGGTGGGAGGATCACTTGAGGCCAGGAGTTCAAGACCAACCTGTGCAACACAGCGAAATCCAATCTCTACAAAAAATTTAAAAATCATCAGGGCATGGTGGCATGTGCGTGTAGTCCCAGTTACTTGGGGAGGCTAAGGCAGGAAGACCACTTGAGTCCAGGAGTTCAAGGCTGCGGTGAGCTATCACTGCACCACTGCACTCTAGCCTGGGTGACAGAGGGAGACCCTGTCTCAAAAAAAATTTTTTAAAGATAGGTATAGATGGACCCTTCCTTAATATTAATAATAGAATATATTCTCAGTCCAAAAGGTGGCAGCATTCTTAATAGAGAAACCTAGAAGTATTCCCATTAAAGTAAAAAAATAAAACAAGCACACATGAAATGTCAATAGACTTCTTATACAAACAACAAGTAATTAGAAAATACACTGGAAGAAAAGATTCCATTTAAAATGGCACCAAATTAACCACACCTCAACAGCTTAAAAAAAAGAAAAAAGAATATTAATAAAATGGCACCAAAAATGATCTCAAGGTAAGCTTAACATGAAATGTATACATTTATTTGCAAAAAAACTTTACTACTAAAAAATAGATAAATCTTACTACATTAATTTTTTTCTGTATGGCAATAAAAACCAACAAACAAAAGCAAAGACAACAAACTGTATTCACAGTATATACTTCCTTAGCATATAAAGAGCTACTACATACTAATAAGTGACCAACCACCCAATTTTTTTCAATGGGCAAAAGACATAAGAGATAACAGAAAAGAAAATTCAAATGGTTCTGAAACAAAAACTGCTCAATCTCATTCATGAAAATAGAAGCACAAATTAAAACTAAGCCTATTAGTTGGGCAAAGATCAAAATGTTTGATAATATTCCATTGGTGAAGATATAGAAGAAAAGGCACTCTCATATACTGCTGGTGAAGATGAACTGGTATAATCCCAATGGAAGGCAATTTGACAATATCTGTCAAAATTAATAATGTCCATGCCTGAAGGGAAAAAATATCCATGCATTTAGACCAAACAATTCTACTTCAAAGGATCTGTCCTGCAGACACACTCATAAATTATAAGGATAGTCATTGCAGCACTGCCTATAATAGCTACAGACTTGAAACAGCCAAATGTCCATCAAGAGGGAACTGATTGAATAGATCACGGTACATTTATATAACGGAATACTATGCAGCCATTAAGAAGAATGAAGAAACTATCTTCTGACATAGGTACCTCCACGATACATTATTAAATGAAAACAAAGTTGCATCACAATAGTCTATAAATTATATGAAAAGGAAATAAAACAATATGCTTCTATATGTATTAATATCTTTGGAATTATATACAAGAATGATGGGGGTAATAGTGAATACTGGGGGATAGGAATAGAGAGTAGGAACTGGGTAGTTGAGAATCAAGAACAGGAAGAGACTTACTATATTCTTTGGTACCTTTTCAATTTGTACCATGTGCGCACCTGATCTATTTTTAAAAATTAGTTAGTTTGGGAAAAAATGAACAAGCCATGCAAATGAAGTTCCCACTGTAAAGGGAGCCAGGATCCTTCGATGTATGTAACCTGGTTCATATTAAAATATTTTGGCTCATGTTAACTTCTTAACATATGCCTACCTGTTTAGGTGGGTTTTTAGTGCCAATTTACAGCATAGTTTGTCTATGAGCCATGTTCTGTTGAGCCACAGCCATTTCAAACAAACATATGGCCAACAAATAACATATAATGGCTGATAATAGTTTCAGTCTTTCCTCTATTGCAAATTACAAACATTTTATGCACAAGTCAATGAATGCATGATGAAGTATGACTTTTTAAGTTACTCTGCCATTTTAAGGAATGTAAGCATTACAATCATAGGAAATTGGGCCAATGAAGTTTGTCATTTGGAAATGTCCAAAGCATCAGCAATTAAAGGTTTTTTCCATGAACCCCAAATCAAGTATTCTTTGGGAATTTTAATTTTTCTTAAAGGCCTTTTTGTTTCATTTTCTTCCATGAAACTATGAAAGACTATCAGATGCACAAAACCAAAACAAAAATCCTGTATCAATCTGTGAAATGTTTACCAGCACCCTGAATTTAAAATGCAGCTCCAGTCCAAATAACATGTATGATTTATTAAAGTTCTAAGACTTCTAGCACATATTTACAATACAAATCTTTCATTACTCAGAGCAACTTCTCTTTGATATATGTTCTTTAAATCAGCTGCCTTTTATATTTTGATTATAGACTATTTTAATTATGCACTAAAAAAGAACATATCTCCCACTAAGAAAATGAGCACCAGCTACTCCAAAGTAATTTCCCCAGTACAATCTCCATTAAGCCTCTAAATACTTCCTTTACTAATTCAATGAATTACAACTCTATTGTTTATGAATCACCTTTATGTTTGTAGGCCTATAACCCTTCTTTTACAGAACACAATTGCTATGGAAGGAAATGATATTTATGTCTGATTAGAAATGAAAACACTATTACATAAATCAGTTTGGGCATTTCTTCACGTCTTGAAACATGATCGGCAATTTACTCTAATTGGTGATCAAGGAAACTATCTTGTGATCAATTAAAGTAATTACCAGATTCCGGCAACACAACCTACCTTAATTTCAGCTAGAGTCTGCACTTCTTCAACTTTAATTAAAAATAATGAAAATTATTAAGCAAAATGCAAGGCAAGATCATTGCCAAGCACGCATAAGTCATAGGACAGGACCTTCCCTTGGTGTTGGTGACTTACCAGTCCCACAAACACTGCCTGGCGCACCAAGGAAAGTCATTCTTTGCCTCAGAACACGATTACGTGTCTCACCAGGACTTTCACATGGAAAACGCCATGAACTAGCCACTGCAAAGGAAACATCAGATCCTAATTTGTAGCCAACACAAGAATATTCTCAATTAGAATTTTAAGGCACAGACCCAACCAAGGACGTACTGGATCTGTGCTTTTTTCCTCTGGACTGGAGGCCATATTTTAAGCACAGTGGTCATTTGGGTTCAATCCCTAGCTCTGCTATTCACTAGCTATATATGGCTTCAGAAAAATTACTTAACCTTTGAAACAAGCTCCAGTTTCCTCACATGTAAAAAGGGGCGAATTCATGTAACATACTTTATAGTATGCCTGGCACTCTATTAAGCACTCAGTTAATGCTAGTGATTATTATCATCATCAACAACACTTTCACATTACAGTGTCTGTGGCCTGGAAAGAAAGAATTCCTTTCCAAAAACCTAGCAGAAGATCAACGTGAAGGCCAAAGAAATTCACCTTTACAAGGCTGAGAAAACCAGAAACATCTTTAGAACTGTTTCTCTAGGCGGGTGTCGGCACAGGACGATTTCCTTGTGGAACTGGCAATCTGTCCGCAAGCCTCTCAGCCAAGCAGGTGACTCACGTCCCCCTGAGGAAGTGGGACTAAGAGGCCTTGCCTGAAGACCATCCCCTGGGCAGTCGGGGGTGTGTGTAGGGGGGCAGACACGGCCCCGCTAATCCTGGGCCACTAGTCTTCCTGCCTTCTACTCGATCTACTATAGGGCTCAACATTTCCAATAACTCGGGCCAAGAATATCCAACTCTCAAATTAAAACTGGCTCCCCCAAGCACATGGAGACAACGTCCATGAGCTCCTGAAAGAGCAGCCCCAGGCTAAATCAGTCTCTACCACTAGCTAACCAGTGTAGTAAGTACACCACCTGGGAAACAGCACTTTTAATCATCACCTTCAAAAGCTGTGCTCATGGACCATAACATTTTAGAGCCTTTAAAAAATAGTTTTAAGTCACCATTTTTTTTTTTGCAATTATCATAACATCCTAAAGATATTGTAAAAATAAGGTAGTTCTTTACAAGCCAATTGTAAAAATAAGGTAGTTGTTTAGTTAATGACATGGTACCATCTTCAATATATACTGTTAAATGAAAAAGCAAGGTGTAAAACCATTTTCCTTTGCAGAATCAGAACTACTCATTACATTAGTAAGTTCCTCCTGCATTCCCAGGTTGGGTAAGCTTCTTTTGATAGGGGTCTACTGATACAAATCCACTCTTCTCCAGGAAGCAGAGTTTACACCAACACAAACACCTCTCCACACAATTTTATCTAAGGGCCCCTCATTTCTGTTCCATTGTTAGTGAAAGTTCTCTCACTAGATATATTTCACACAACTGATGTGCACCAAAAAGACATCTTGTGATCAAGATGATCACAAGCTGAAAGTATCTTTTCCCTGAAAAGACACTATTCATTTCTACATTCCTCTGCACCTGAGTTTAAGTCACGTTTCCTCAAATCTTAATCAGCTACTATTGGGCAGACCAACTATCCCATTTGATTAGCTCCCTCTTGAATTTATCACAATCCTTCAATTTTGCTCTTGGAATCAACACACTTCACCCGTTTGCTAGCCACTCTTTCCCCACAAAGGAGACCAAAACACTGATCTCAACCCCCCACCCCAAGAGGAATCCACCAGAGAAGCCACTTACCAGAGTTCCCTAATATCAAAATAACTTCTGATGCCGCATGCCGTTCACTGGGGCTGTTTACTATTGCCCATCAGCTGCTTGGAAAAGTCCTGTTGCAGGTTTTCTCCTCTAAGCTGCTGATAATCCGCATTTGCTAGCATTCAGGGTCTTATTAGGTGAAAGGTATTACAAAGGCGACCAAAGTTTTTTGTTTGTTTTAGCAATACTTTTAGAAATTGAATTCAGGCTCCTTTGTATTGTCATCATTCTACAGTTTATAGAAATTCAAATTTATATAGAAAAATATTCCTAGGCTTCAACGTCATGCTTCCAAGCCACTAAGAAACATAGCGTATCTGGCTAAATACATTTTTAAAAACTGAATAATATGCAAAACGGACGTCCCTTCCCTAGCTTTTCTTCTTAATAACCAACTGGCTCCTTTCAAGAGACACAACTAGTATGAACAAACAATATGTAATTCCAGTTTCTATCTGATCTGAAACTGCCCTGACCTATTATCACAATAAAAAGAGTTTCTATGCAACTACTTTTAAAGAAAGAGAAAGAAGGCAAAAGGTTTTCTGCTCCAATTGGGACATGCTAAATAGAACCAAAAGTGAAGATCCTATAATAATAACAAAAAGGGTGGTGCAGAGAACAAGGTCTCAGGGCAGAACGACGGCCCACTCCCCTATCTGTTAGGGGGGGCTCAATATTTTAAACAAACAAAGCAACTCCTAACTTAGCTTAAAGGTTGAGTAAATACACTCTCTACAAACAGTGCACGTTTTGCAGAGCAGAGTATCACCCCCTCACATCACAAAATACCTGATGGTATAAAGCAGTCTGCACAGCATCAGTGAATCCGTATTTATCCCTTCTTTTGCTTATTAAACCAGGAATCAATTTTCCTCTTAAGCACAGTTTCTGCAACATATGTCAATATTTTGTGCAAGAAAAATACATCACCCAAATAATGGAGCCTGATTAGACATCCTGATAATTCCACAGAGAACCTCGGGTGACAAGACGGCAGCAATACGTCACTGGAGGAAAAAAACCTGCCAGACTCACGTTTCAGAAAACTGTGCCAAGCAAGAAGAAGCCCAGGAAGGAGACCATCTCATAAGGTACCTGTATTTGTTTGTTTCAAAGTACACACATGGGCTGTGAACTGGGAAAGATCCCTGAACCTGTCAGAGTCTTCAGACACTGAGCTGAAGCAAACCACAAACATATTCAGAATTTATCCTCAACCTGTTATGATAAGGCTTAAGGAGAGAAAAATTCCTATCCTTATAGACTGAGAGTAGGGGCTTTTTTTTTTGTATTTTCAACAATATTACTATATAATTAAAAAAAAAATCTCAGGGCTTATGGCCATACACAGAGTAAAGTAAGCTTAGCACTTACCTTATTTTTGCTATCAAAGACTCACAAGGTCTGGTGGGTGGAGTCATCATATCCTAATTCTAGCTATGTCTCATTCTATGGTCTTGAGCAAAGCCCAAACCTCTCAAACCTCTACGAGCCTATAAATCTGAGGCTCTACTACATCTTAACGTCATGGCTGGGAGAGGAAGAGGTCTCTGTGCTTTGCACAGAAAACGTGGCACTACAGGATGCTGAAAAGGTTCCAATTTGCTTGAATCACACACACAGCAATTCTGCGCCATTTTTTTTTTTAAATCTAGAAAATCTGTTCTGTGTGCCCAAATAAACTTTGCTGCATCATGAATACAATTGAAAAATTTTAAGTCTCTATGTCAAAAATTCCCAAATAATGCTAATAACTCATAAAACAGCAATGAATAGAGGAAACATTTAAAAGAATAAATGCTTTAGTCAATTTTTTTTTCAGTATTCCTATATTATCTTAACTTCAGCTGTGAGTAGGTTTTTGAGAGGTGGGTGTTTTGTTTTTTGGTTTTTTTAATAATTCACAGTATCCTGAAAGAAAAAAAAATGGTCTGTTTTCTCCTCAGAACAGGCTCCATTCCTTTCCACCACAAAGCAGTCCTCTCCTCCGTCCAGGTGAAGCTGAAGGGCGGGCAGCAAATCTCCATCTCTGCACCAAGGCTGCGCGGCTTGTCTGCAGTCCCGTCAGAGAAAAATAATGCAACTGGCTCCAAAACAGCGGGGCAAAGAAAGCGCATTGATGGAGTGGGAGTGCTCTGCCATTTGATGCAACTGCTACAGAGAAATTCTTCCCTGTTGTTTTTAAAAGTTTATTATTTCATACCTTATGCAAATCATACTTTATATATTAGGCAATAATATTTGAGAAATACTCAAGTCAAATTAAAGGCTTCAATAGCCCTGCCAAAAGCACTGTGATTTTCCTATAAAAAAATTATTCCAATTTGTTGATCTTACATAGGATGAAACATACTGTAACAATCTTCATAATTTATGTCCTGTTGGGACACAATGATTTAAAGTAACATAATACAGAGCCGCATCACAGCTAATCTAAACCACCTGACCAGATAAACACCAGCTTCCCTTCTCTCTTCAGCAAGAGCATTTCTGTTTATTGTCATATCGTTTCCTCATTCTAGGAACATGCAGAATAAATGCAGCCAACCTGCATACTTCAGTGGGAGGCTGAGCTGGCCTTTCCCATGTCAGGAGGTTTGTGAGCACACAGGTACCAGTACAATGTCAAGGGCTTACAAGACAGAAAACAATCCAAGAATTCCACCCTCAAAATCATTTACAGCGAAGCAAATAAGGATTCATCCAGCATAATCTGGACCAGGTGTGGTGTTACAAGCCACAGTCTTTTGGTTGTTGTTTTTTGTTTTGTTTTGTTTTAATGTCACTGAAGAGGTAATTCTTTAAAACAAATTATGGGGCTTACTATGAGAAAAATTTTTACAAATGCTTCAACCATGCCTCTTGCCATGCTCACAGGCACTCATGATCTGATTAACCGAACTGGAATGCCCATAATAACGAATGTCTTTTGGGAGTGAGGGATCAGTGGAAGAAAAAGACAAAAAGCACAACATGGCACTGACCATGTTCATTTCTGACATACAACTACACAGGCGGATTTCAAATTGCAAGGCTTCTCCAAGGTCCAAAATCCTTCACCCTCCTCACACATGCAAAACCTTACTAGGCACAGGGAAGTTTTTAGGGGAACTTAAGGGAAGGGTTTAAAGTTTCAATCCTGAAATAAAAAGTGCAGGAACACATGTGCATTCAGCAGATAACAATTCACTGAAAATATTTTAAATCAAAACAAAACGCCTGTCTGACTAAATTTTTATAAACTTGGTTGGGGAAGAGGAAAACAATTGTTTAAGGGTGGTTTCGAATATTGCTTTCTGCTGTTTCTGAGAATTTTCAAAGCTTTTCATGCTCCATTGGCGACGGCTCTGCTTCACAAGCTGTTCTGGTAGGTCCTGCCAAAGAAATGGTCTGATACACTTTGTTACAAGTTTATCAATTTGCTTACCCAGGCAAATGTATATAATTATCTTTGCCCATAAAGACAGTGTAAAATAGGATCCCTCCACTGAAAGCAATGAGATTACTAAAACGCAAATGGATAGCACTGGCAGACACCAGGCATTTGCTCCCCAAACCCAGCTCCGCTGCAGTCCACACTGAAATATCCTAACCCAATTCCTCCAGTCCCAGTGCGTGCGCACAGGACCTGAGCCAACCTGACCCACAGCATTTTCAGTCTCTCACGGTTGTCTGTACAGGAATAGAGACAGCAAGTAGTGACATTTCTGTCACAACCTGGAGCCTTTTGATTCAGGAAAATATAATTTTGGAGTATCCTTTTTGGCAACAGACATTCAGTAATTTGGCTTTGAACTTGACACCATGCACACTTGTAGCAATTTAAGGTAAACGATTATAAATACACAGTATTGATGACATTCCAAGTTAGTGCTATCAACAGTGAATTTTCATTTAAAGTAGGTCTTTTTCTGTCTGAAAGCACTCATGACCTGGACTGAGGTCCCAATTGCTAATTCATATTTCAAAAATCTTTGCACTGTATGTACACCTTTACCAATTTTCAGAACCACTTCAAAACCAGCTCGCATTGCTCTGAAGTCACAAGGGCCTAGGTCACTATGAGTTACTCTGGCTTCAGACATAGGTAGCGGTTTTCTGATGAAAAGAGCCTGTCCTGGGCTACAATGTGACTGTCACCAAGCCCTGATCTTCTCAAAATCCTGAATCTTCATTTTTATTAGTCTGTATACCAAAGGTTATCCCTGCAATTCCATTTCTAGATTTATATCCTATGGATATAAATTTATATCCTATGGATATAAACTCTTACACCTATATACAAAGAGAGGCAAGGATGCTTGTTACAAAACTGACAGTAACAAAAAGCATCAGAAGGAATCTAAATGTCTCTCAATAGAGGAACAGACAAGTTATAGTCGATTTACTTACATATTTGATTTGCAGGGGAATAGAACATTTTAAAAACATATCTACTGTATCAGAAGCAGTGTAATACGATCGAAAGAGTAATAGACCAGGAATCCAAAACTTTAGCTCTAGATGCAGACCTTGAGCAACCTACATGAGTTGGCTGGGTTGAGCTTCCCATCTAGGTGAGAGAAGATGATACATGGCAATCACATGGCACAGTGCCTTACACACAGAAATGTTCAATTAAAAAAACCTAAATATCATCATCTAGCATGCCCAAGGAATAGGATGTCTCTGATTACTTTCTGATTATTTCAATATTAACCATGAATTTTTAATTTTCATCATTTATATGGAAACACCTGGGTAGACTCTTTTCTAACCAAGTAGCACCCTCCAAACGTAACTTGATCCTTGCAGACTATGGATATTAGTGTACCTCGGGGCTCTTACTCTGACAACTGATTCTCCTTGTTCCATTCTGGTGGCAAAGAAGAGAAGAGGAAAATACAATGAGCATTTATAAAATAGCCACTCCAAACCAAGCACTCATTGCAACGCTGTGAACAATGACAGGTTTATCATTCCTATTTTACAGAGGAGAGAACTGAGGCTCCAAGAGGTTAAATCACTTGCCCAGAGTTACACACCTCATTAAAAGGGAGGATGGATTCAAATTTAAGTACAGTATGTCCAACCTCAAAAGCCTCTATGTGTGCATGTTAAGTACAAATTATAATTTTTCCATTTTTTTCTTTTACCTAAAACTAAATTATAGAAAAATTAAATTTATTGTAATTTTATTTTATAATTTGAATTACAAGAGAAAACTATAACATAAAAGAAAGTTTTAGAAAAAACTATTATATATTTTGGGTTTTTTTCTATGCCATTTTTTCCACAATTGTTATAATATTCATTTAATTTTGCATCCTGAACCACTTTATGTTCTTAAAACATCCTACTCATTTTCCATGTGGCACCATGGTTTTCTTTTACTTATTTTTAGAAGCTGCACGATCTCACATAGAGTAACTGTCTTTTTTAGAGACGATTTCATGTAAATGGTTCAATCATGTAGAAAACAGACATGTATACCTAACATATCTTTTAAAGCCAAGCCTTCTAAACATAAAGATTCTTTGAACTGTTTACCAATATATGCTACAGAGTTTCAGGGATAAAATTAGAAGAGCAATTGCATAATTGGGGGTTTATGAAATAAATGATAAGTTTTTTTAATCATTTTTTCAATGCCCAGTAAAAATAGTAGATAATATAATAAAGTCCTCTTTAGCTGAGCATCTATTAAAACAACCAATTAGTTCAGGTATTAACAGTGTGCTGTCAGAACAATGACATTCATTCATTCATTCATTCATTCATTCATTCATTCATTTATTTGACACAGAGTCTCGCTTTGTTGCCCAGGCTAGAGTGAGTGCCGTGGAGTCAGCCTAGCTCATAGTAACCTCAAACTACTGGGCTCAAGCGATCCTTCTGCCTCAGCCTCCTGAGTAGCTGGGACTACAGGCATGCACCACCATGCCTGGCTAATTTTTTCTATATATATTAGTTGGCCAATTAATTTCTTTCTATTTTATAGTAGAGATCGGGTCTTGCTCTTGCTCAGGCTGGTTTCGAACTCCTGACCTCGAGCGATCCACCCGCCTCGGCCTCCCAGAGTGCTAGGATTACAGGCGTGAGCCACCACGACCGGCCAGAAAATGAAATTTAAACCTGTTAGAAGAAACAATCTACCCACCAAGCTTGAAATGGAAGGGACGTGGTCATCAAATCCTCCAAGGTGCAGGCAGCACATGCTGTGGAAACTTTCTCAAAGTAGACATCTCAAGGAAACAAGTTCTTATGCTCAAAATACTTGTAGCCACACGTGTGCTGTGGACTTGCCGCCCAACCTCCACACTCAGCTCCTGCATTTGTCCAGAAGAGGCCACTCACCAAAAGATTGTGAGAAGGCCCAGGAGTCAGGATGCAGAAGAGCTTCATATATGTTTTAGTGCTTAGAGAATAGTACTGCTCTGAAATGACCTGCACCTTAAGTTTTCAAAATTATGATATTTGAAGAGTTTCGTAACAAGGTCACACAGTCTCTAATTACCCTCTTGGTCTGCCTAATCTTACCTAGAGCACCCTGTGCGAACTTGGGAAACAGTCTTACCTTGGTGTTCTGAGATGCATTCTTCATTGAGACCTTGGGAATTATGAACAGTTGCAAATCCAGAGTTATGGTACAACAAAAAATATGCTACGCCATGACTATATGGAGTGAACATGAGGTCAAAAATAAATTGGGGTGGTTTTGAAAGAAATGCACAACCCAAAGAGACATACCTCATGACCAAGAGGGATGGACCCGACAGGGACTGCAGCAGTTACCTGCCCTAAGTCCCTGAGGCTCAGGAAATCAAGCCTACAATTTTTTAGGGTTTGAGTTTACAAATGCGCCATTCTGCTTTCTTTAAATCTCTCTGGCCTCATGCTGAACATAATGGAAGGGCACTGGAATGGTCCTGTCATATAGGAAGCCCACAGGTGGAGAAGGGAAAGTGTGCTTGGGGTGCACCTTGAATAGTTACTTCCCCCCTCAGACTCAGCTTTCCCATCGTGGGAAGAAGTGGGTGGGCCCGATAGGTGGGGTTCCTCCCACTGTGTGACTTGATGACCAACGTAGGGAGAAAAGATCTGTCCTCCCAGGTGATTAAAAAAAAACAACGATTCTTCTCATAGCACAAAGTGGGGTCTCCCTGAGCCAGCAATTACATTGTTGAAGAAGAGAGTTTGTTTTTCATGGTAGTTGGGAGAGAATCTAGAGTTCTCTGTCTGGCATAGAGGATCTATTTGGGACCTCAGAAGTGTTTTTACAAGCTCCAGTAAAACTTTAAGGTAGTTAAGTATCCAATTTATCTTTCAGTTTCATACACTGTGAGACAGACTCCAAATCACAGATGTCTGTCCGGAAAGAGCATTTTTTAACCTTGTTTCATGTGAAGCTGCTGCTCATTGTAGGCAGAAGGCTGCACCTTCCTTAGATGCTTTAAGGTTTTAGGCCTGGACACGGGTGGCACCCTGTGGATGCTGCACAGGACTTTAGTGGGCTCTCTTTTGCACAGACTGGGGCACAGACTCAGGAGCATTCTTTCTCCTGCCTCAGATCTCCCTAAAAACAGCCTCTAAAAACAAAGATGAGGGTTCCTCCTATGATCCAGCAGATGCCCCAAATTATATACAACCACAGTTCATAACCTGGGTGTAACAGGTCATGAATACAAACTTATAAAAATTTCAGAATCTCAAAAAAAAAAAAAATCAACAAAACCTGAAAATAAGAAAATGACCACATTAACATAAGCCTGTCAATAAAGTATAAATTCTGCCTGGCCACCTTCTGTTTGTAAACCACTTTCTAAGAAGACTATACTAAATGGTGACAGGTAAAAGAAACTTAGGAATGCCTATTTTTAGGAGGTTTTCGGTTGGGGGTTTCTTTCAAAATGTAATACTATTCAGTATTTTCTTTAAATATATTTCCTTTATACAATAAACATGGTTGGGTATATTCAAAATATGATATTTTTTAAGAGAATAAAAACATAATTATAATAATGGTTTTAAGAATTGTCTGCTCACAAATCTGACAACAGAGAAAATGATGGTTATACTACTATAGCCAGTACTTATATTATTCCATTTAAGTAAAGCCTTTGGATTTTAAATGTGTAGCTAGGCCCTACTTTATTAAAAAGCTTAAAAAATTATAGCTAAATAAAGAGGGTTTTTTGGTACAACACCTTTCTTTAGCCAGTTGTAATTTTATGAGTTAGTAATAAATGAGTTTGGTTACGTCAAAACAAATGGGAAATGGTTTGGGGTTTTAATGCAATATTTTAAAACCTGGTAATAAATTCCTTTAACGGCATTCTAAGTATATATTTTTTAAAAGTAATTAAAATTTCTAAACCTCTCAGACAGCATTCAAGCATTCCTAACCTCCGTTCCTTCCCCCCTCCCCACCACCACCTCAGTGCCAGCTTCCCGGCCTCTACTCGCACACAAAATTAAGTCAAAGGTTAATTTCCATTCTAAGTCAAACTCTAATCCTGGGCTCCCAAAGTACCCCACCCAATGCATAAAACTACCAAGCATGCAGACTCTTCTCCAAAACCGGAGGGGTCACGAGAGGGTGAGAGGACACTCTCGTGCCATAGTGAAAACCAGCTATAAAACTCGAACGTCCCACTGCTGTCCACATCGTTTCATAGACAGAAAATGGTCAGTCAACAAAACAGCTACTTCAGTGTATCTCTGCTGTCATTTCTTATTGAGAAAAGGACCTTCAGGCAAGGGGAAGAGCCGTGAGAGGCGAGCCTATTGAATGCACCGCTGGTTTCACCACTGGCACCTCGGTCCGTGGCAACTGGGCCCGGTCTGGAGACACACAACATGATAAACACTGAAAGGCAGCGACTCTGTAGGCATGGACCCTACAGAACTGCAGACCAAGAATCCAACCCTCAAACCCCACACTCGCAAAGCCAAAACGTTTCCTCGTGTGAGAAACAGAACCACCACTAACAATTTTTGGAAATAATATTTGAGTCTTGGCTCCTAACTGGATAATTTTGTTCTGCACCAAAAACAATTCCACTCAAATTTCCAATGTCTTCAAGCAGCTTCGTACTGATTTCAAGACACGGTTTCCTTCCAAACCCAATGAAATGAAAGGCAAAACCAACAAAAGAAAAAAAATTAAATAACATATATGAGATGGTTTCATTTTATGAAAAACAAATGAAGAATTACACTCCCATCACACTGATAAACTGAGAGGCTGCCAGTGGTTCTCAGGGCAGATGTAACATTTTAACAAATGTGATTGTTTGTGAACGAAATAATTCTGATCAAAAACTTAATTGCAGCCAAAATGAGCCCTGGGCTGTGTCACCGTAATCCATTCTGACAGGAAGCAGTGAGTGGAGATTCCTACTGTGAACGGAGCACATGTGAAAGGTCAGCCTTGGCCTGGAACTTCAAAACCGCTAACGTGTAAAACAGTGTGCATTAGAGCCGGAACAGCTACCCACTGGATTAGCGGATGTCCGCTGCGTGAGTCTGATGTGCTTTTGGCAGGTAATGGTTAATTGGTAAATAGGCGATGTATTGCAACTTTCTACTTTGCCTCTTCCCAGCATTCACCAGCAGGACCCATTCTTAATTATAGTCCTAGAACACTGCAATATTAAATTTATGGCATGGTCTCAGTATACCAAAGTAACAGTTCTCAAATAAAACTCATTTTTAATAATTTAGTGAAGGAAAACTTGCATGTATTTAAGAAATAAATGTTTGTGGATAGAATGAATGAAAAACATATTTTCATGTAAAATGGATATATTTGTTCATCCAATAGCAACAATATTATTGTAACAGCCAAAATTTGCCAAATGAGGATTTCATTAGAAGATATTCATATACTATAATCTTAAAAACAAATTACACACTACTGTTTTGCATGGCTTAAAATAAAGTTTGAAACAAAAATGTAGGTTAATACCACAGTTTTCATTTTTCATCACGCAATGTTAATTATGAAAGAACCAAGTTAAATATTGCCTTGTACATTAATGTATCCAAACATACTTTATACCTCTTTAGTGCTATAATGAGTGACAAAAGCTGGCCCAGTGCACGTCAATGATTATTTTAGGACTTAACTCATTTCTGAACTGAGGGGAAATAATGCTTCTCTCTAAAAATAAGCAGGTTTTCTAAAATAAATTTTATTTCTATTCTCAAAGTCAGGCCAGGTTCTGTCTTTGGCTGTTGCACTGATGTAGCCCCTGGGCCCTCTGTAGGCTAGACCAGGAACCCTCAAGGTGGCGACATGGCAAGGTGCCTCATCCCCAGCAGCTTCATGACTCCTGTCCTCCTTAGAACATCAACTGCTATCTTTAGAAACAAAACCATAGAAGGAGAAAAAGAATCAAGGTCAGCAAAACAAGTTATCGATTTCTTATGCTTTCTGTACAGGATCTGAAACATTTAATGTATTTGGAAATTTCAGAACCTTCCCAACAGTCTGCTCCTGTAAGTATGTGATATACAAAGCTACCAGTCTGCTGCTCTGTACCCAGTACCTTCCTGGGCTCTAGGGCCTGGATCCCAGCAGTTCCTGCCGCTCAAGGAGCTGGCAGTGTGGTGGGTGAAGGCGGAAAGGTCCGCCAGGAAGGGCTGCTGCGGAGTGGGGAGGCAGAGGGAAGCGCAATCAGGAAGGGCTGCATGAGAGGCTGGTGCTGGGCACATCATCTTATGTTTTCACCCTCCACTGCATGGATGTCCCCGTGGAAAGTGCAATAGCAATCCACATTCACAAGCAGGGCACCCAAGTTACCCAAGGAGCTCAATTTATCCTACATACACAAAGAAGAGATGTCATAATTTGCCAAAAAAATATTTTACAAGGTTCCAAATGGGCCATTAATGGTATTTCTTTACACTGTTAAGTGACTAATTATACCTGGTAACACACTAAATTATAAGTTTAGCCTCACTCCTACTCATTTTTTTCCCATCAACACAAGCTTTTCAGCACAATAATTCTTGGCTGCCGTTCCACTTCCTTGGTGAGACTCAGGCCAAAGAAGCACACAGACTTCCCTCCAGAAACGAAGGTCAACAGAGCAGAAGGAAACTCCCCACCGAGTAGCAACCTACAGTGGGGAGGTACACTCAGGGTTATGGGCTCGGCTGAGGAGCTACAGGCTGCCCCGCCCTCAGTGCTAACACTTCACATGACAACTGTCTCATTCAGGAGCAAGATGATCGCAAAAGCAGTTACAACTGCTAATCAAGAAATAGACTTTGCTTATTTCTTAATTGGTTTACATTTGTTTCCATGTTTTAAAACACAAAATGTCTAGGAGGTTGAACTTATGCTTTCATTCTGTTCTGGATTGTGAGTCAATTCTTACAAATACAAAAGAAACATGTTACCTGCTGTTTATTTTTAAGAACCTGTGTCAAATGGAAAGACACTGAAGAAATTCATCATTTGATTCTTATTTGTAGGAGCAGATTCTCTGTAACTTGTAAATTATTTTGATTTATGGTGACTCATTATTGTATTCATAAATGCTGGAGAGTTGGCGAACAACATGATATAATGACACCCCAAAATAATTTTATAACTGCAGGTGTGCAAATCATAACATGTGGGAGATGACTCAAAGGATAATGGGGAATGAGGCAGTTTAGGAAGGGTCACATAAAGCAGGAAAAGGCATGGGGACATTTGCCCCAATGTTCTGAGACGTCTTTAAAACCAGAGTACTCAGATGTACAGGCAGACGCCATGGAGCAGCCAGGCCTGGGCAGCAGAGTCAACAGTTACATTTAAACAAGCAAAGGGAAAATGCTCCATAATTTACAACAACCCAATCACATTGCTCATTCTTTTGAGGTTAAATGCTACTGACATAAGCTACACCTGAATCCAATCAGTGCAGAGACGTTGAGAAGATTCACACGAAAGGACTAAATTTGTCACAAATGGGTTGGTTTCCGATCTTAATGTAGCCAAGTTGCTTTACTCTGACCTCCATTGAACAAATCAACTTAATGGGCACTAGGAGTGCTATAAAACTTAACAATGGAGTGATTTTTAACTTTTAAAATATAGTTATGAAGGAAAATGTTGGATAGCTTCTACAATACTGGAAATCAAATTAAATCTAGATTTTTTTAACAGTCTTGACAGATATAATCCTAGTTACCATGTAAATTTATGGTAAGCTGCTGTGATATTAGCCACAGGTGCTACTTTTAATATATGAGCCGCATCTGGCTGGGAATAGAATTTCTCAGAGGACTGAAAATGACCTCACTATCAGACAATGGAAGGGAAAAAAACAAGACCACTGTGGCATATAAAAAGCTGAAGATGTGGCCCACAACTAAATATTTCACATAAAATTCATTTTAACTCTGCAGTAATAGGTTAAAGGATATTATGCTTTCAATATTTAAGAGGCGCAGATATATTTCAACCAAATAGCCAAAAGATTAAGAATATAAGACAGTTATGAATACCCTGGCTACATATATAACACTATTTGTCCAACCTTTGATCAATGTCAGGAAAAATGATGCACCAAGACTTGAAAAGAAAATTCTTTCACTGTTCCCAAGAACATGACATGACCATGTTCTTGGGAACACCACCAAGCATACCAAACCAAGATGTAACAACTACTGATCCCCAAGCAGCAGCAACTCTCCAGTGCCTGGCCAACATCACTGGTTGCGTGTTTTAAGTTCTTTGGCGTCATTCATCATGCCCAAGAAAACATTCTCACCCAGTGAAAAATTTTTTTTAATGCAATATTATTCTGTCACTTGAACCAAGTGAAATTTTTTTTTAAAGATCGCTACAAGTAATTAATTACCATTCAGAGTTTGAGAATTGGCAATATCGCCCACAGGCAAATACAAAGGGAAAACATAAATCTCTTATCCAATTCAAAATAAAAATATAAATATGTATAAAACATAACATTGTTTGCTTTCAAGAAATCTTTCCTGAACCATTCTGAAGCCATCGTTTGCCAGAGAACTGGCAAGTGTGGAAATGTGACAGAGGATTTACAAAGATTTAATCTCCAATGAAATAACTCTTCCTGAATTAAACAAGCCTTCTTTATCTGAAAAAAAAAAAAAACGCTCTAAAAGAGAAACATTTCTGTGAAAATGTTTCCTACACCATTGCACTAAGCTGTGAGAAAGGTGGCTACAAAGCCCTATAAAACATAACATTTTCCTTCTAGAGGTCTCAAGTAACTTGAAGGGCTTGATTTTTTAGCTTCGATAGATCAATTCTATCTAGGTGATGATTTCCACGTACTCTGTTAACAAGTGACTGGATCTATGCCCGATCTCAATGGGCATCAAGATCCCAAGTATCTTTAGCAGGAACCACCTGATGGGGCTTCCTGACACATTGTGTTCAGCTGACGGCATTACAATGGAACATTTAAAAAGGCAGGCTCACCAAGCCTCATCTGTGAAGATGGTTCCTATATACAGGTATTGCCTAATTAAATACGGCTTTTCCATTCAATGGAATACTATATATCTCTCCCACCACTAAAAAAATCATGAGGTAAAATATTTTACTGGCATGGAAAAATGTTCACTGTACAGAAAGTGAAAAAAGCAACTGACCGAAAATGTGTATCTATAATATGACCCCAAATATATAGACACATACATATACACATAAATACACATTCACACATGCTATTTTTTAAGTGGGCAGAAGGATTACAAGTATATTTTTCTTCTTTATACTTTTCTGTGTTATCCAAATTATAAAACATACTATGAAATCAGAAAAAATAAACAAAAAAACCCATTATATTTGTTAGCCAGCTGAACATACCACACAAATGTAACATGGTATCATGTTTGTTAGCATGAGCAGCCTGGCTGATCTCTGTGGGCTATGAATAACCCACAAACGTTAAACCTTTCTATTTAAAGCTCACGGTTTTAAATAAATAGAAAGATAAAAGAGACTCACCCTTAAGGCCACATAACAGAATAGTACTTTAGGAAGCTCAGGATCACAGTGGCCCTCTGTTCTGCCCACCGTATCCACAGCTATTCGGCCAGCGGCTAAGGAAGCCCAGGTCACTCAGCGCAGGGTATGTTTATCTTCTCTACTCAGAGTTTCAATTCTCCAAATAAAGTTTTCGGCTGCTCTTTGCAGACATTCTATCTGAAGTGACTTTCTCCTCTAGATAGAAGTTGACCTCCAATCATAATAGATTTAGGACTGATCATTGATCAATTGAGTATTATAAACTAAGGCTTTCAGGGTAGGGCACAGGGAACCATGCAGCAGTTTACAGGTCAAATTCTCATCAGTAGCTAGCTACCTTTTTCTTCAAAACATGCAAAGAACACATACCCTCTTTTAAATACTCCAAAATAAACATCTTTTTTTCCTAAGTAGAACAAAGAAATAGACTCAACTTTGAACAGCAGAGTTTTGCATTCTAAGGTCTAAGACATTCCTAAACAAAGCTCAACCCGCCCCCTGAGTTATTCTACAACTCTTCAAAACATAGATGTGTGCTAAGAGAAGAGCAGTCACTGTAGGATGCCTAGGCTTAGAATGATGATCCCACCGCCCGCTTTCTCTGTAAGCAAGCTCCTTAACTTCCTTGACGTCTTAGCCATTAGCAAAATGGGGATAGCCACACCTAACCTTACAAGGCTGCTGAGAGGTTCAAGGAAACAAACTTGTAACAACCTAAGTTACTCCATAGGCCACCTAACACAGAGCTACTAACATCTCGTAGACACTCAAACGCTCATTAGTTCATAAAATACTTTGAGATCCTTTAAACTATCTCAAAGAAAACGGATTCAGCTGCGTTTCAGGTAAATAATACAATATTAAGAGTTACCTGTATTCGGAATTGACCTTAAAGCCACATTTTTTACATCAAAATTTCTAAAAATAATAGCCAATAAGTTTTAACTTTTCTATATAGAACACAATCAAGTACAATTAAAAAGAAAAAAAGGAAAAAATCAGCAAAGAGTGCTAGACCAGAGATCATAGAAAGGAAAAGAAAGAAAGAAAAGAATTGTCTTGAAACAGAAATGGTACCTAACGGATAGCAGGTAAACAGGCCCTTGGCAGCCTCCCAGGGAGGTACTCTGCAGAGGCTTAGAACAATCTGCCACGGGTCCTCAGCACACCAATATTCACAAGAGACTGGCCGTGGCTGTGGGTGGCTGAAGCTGAGTGCTGGAATACTGAGTGCCAGCCTAAGTCTCATTACTGGACACAATTGACTAGATAGAGATGCCCAAGTGGCCCGTTTTCTTCTCAGATGCTTCAAAACTGCATACAAACCAAAGGCACATCAACGCTGCTGTTCTCCTGGGAAGTGCCCCAGGGCACCACAGAGCACTCTCTCACCCCATCAGACACAGCAACTATGAGGCCAGATAAGCTGGCCACCGTTAGGAATCATCTGTGTCTGGGAGAAAGGAAATGAGGGAGAAGAAGAGTCCCTGGTGAGAAAGGGTGGTATGTATAACCTATAGGGGACAAAGAGATGAAGAACATGGTTCCCCTGGGGCTAAGGGTGCTGACTGGCTCACCCACAGTGAACCAAACCAAGAGACCTTATGTATTCAAAATCTATCCAGGTAACACTGGGTCGGGTACTGTGGGAGACCTACAAAAGCACAACCCAGGTCTGTCCTCAAGGTGCTTATACAGAAAGACAAAAGTGAGTGTAGTTACATTACCCTATCGCATGACCTAAGTTGCACTTAGTCATGTCTTAATTTTGGCACCAGTTCATTGTCACCTGGGCGAACCACTTTACCTCTGAGCCTCAGTTGCCTCATCCTTTCTAGTCCTAACATTCATAGGCTCAGTATCAAAGCTCTAAGACGCACAGGTTCAAGATCAAAATAAGGCTGAAAGAACACCACAAGCAAGCATAAGACAACGCAAGGACTGAATTCTAAATGGAAAGAACACACAATGGACTAATGTCTGAGGCTGCAAGGGTCTGTGTCAAGCACTTGAGCCTCACTCCTTCTCCTGGCTGGCCTGCACCCCCACCCCACAAAAACCATCCTTGCTATGGTCACTGTTGACCTCCATGCTGCTTAACCTCATGGTCACCTTTTGACAGTCACCTTCTGTGGCATCTGAGAATGGATCCCACTCATCTTTCAGAGTCTGTGATACTGACACCGACCTGATTTTCGTCCCATTTCTCTAACAAGTCTTTCTCATCTTTTGCCACCTCCTCCTCTTCTATCCAACCCCCAAATGGACTGAATCCTGAGCTGCCTTCTCTTCTCACACTGCAATTTCACCCTGAGTGATCTCATCTATTACCTTGGCTTTCTTCCATACATACCTATGATTCCCCAATTATCTACAACCCAGACCTCACCCCTGAGCTCCTAACTCAGACATAAAACTACCTTCTTGAAGTTGACATTTGTATGTCTCATAGCACTCCCCCTTAACAGTGTCCAAACCAGGAATCTCGTCCCTGCACCCAACCCTGCTCCTCTCCCACACTTCCCTAGCTCAGTTAAACGTCACGTCCAACCACGGGGTTCCTCCAGGCCCAAATCTGGGAGTCACATTCTCAATACCCTCTGCTCTTCTTCCTTACCATCCATGACCACGCCTTGCTGGTCAGAGGAACTTGGGTAGTCTCTACCTGCATTTTCTGTGAGAGTTACGTGGGCTACCACTGGTTTCTACTCCAGTCAACGCCTCAATACAGCCCCAACCTCTGCACTCTTCTGCTTCTCCTCTGTCCCTGCCCCAGTGCACACCTCTCTGTGTCCACTCCAGCCACGATGCCACACCTGGGTGAATGTAACAGCCTCCTCACTATTCTCCCCAATTTGACTTTGCCTCCTCCACTCCGTCCTCTACATCCTCTGATTGGTCTTTTTTTTTAAAAATGTATCAGCTTACCACTTTCTTACTGAGGCCTTCCCTGACCACTCTCCCCAAATAGAATTAGGTCTTCCCATTAGTCTCCCCCAGGGCCCCCTTTTCTGTTGCAGAGGCCGATGGGATGGATGGCCTGGAGTCAAATTCTGACACCATGCTTACCAGCTGTGGGACCTTTAAGCAAGTCACTTAGGCTAAGCCTCAGTTTCCTCATCTGTAAAATGAAGAGAATATCCACTTCACAGAGCTTGGTCAGTATTCACTGAATGAATACATGCAAAGTCCTTACTGTAGTGCCTGGCCCACAGTGTAAGTGGTCATTAAGCATCAGCTTTCAGGACTTTCCTTCCTCCACTTACCATATCTTGTAACAATACATTCATTTTTTGCTTTGCTTATGCCCTCCCTCCCCTACTGTGTCCCTATGAAGACAGAGACAGTTCACTGCTGGCTTCACCCCAGTGTCTGGCACGGTGCCTAGCCTACAGCAAGTGCTCAATTAGTTATTGTTAAGTACATAAAAATCAGGAAAAACTTTCTGGCAGTGGGTGGAATGTTGACAGATAAGGGAAGCATAGGGTGGGATTGGGCATGGGAAGGAGAACAACAGCTTGAATAAAGGCAGAAAAGAACTGAACTGAGATGCTAGGGGCCTTCGCTCCAGGGTCAGCATGGCACTAATTTTCTGTGGCCTAGGTCAAGGTACTCCTCCTGTCTATGCCTTGGGTTCCCCACTTCTCCAGTGAGGGGAATGGCTGGGTGACCCTCAAGGTCCTTACAGTTCTAATCTGAGTAAAGAGCTTCCTGCAGAGAAGTAATGTGAGGTAGGTTAAGGATGGACCGTGGGCAGCTTTGAAAGCTCTGAGAAGACGACGCATGTGCTGTAAAGTGTAAGAGGAAAGCACTGGGATTTTGTGAGCGCAGACCAACTAGATCACAGCAAAGTGGCATTCAGGGCAGTGGGAGCAGGGAGAGCCTGAAAGTGACAGGCGGCCAGCGAGCCCTGTTAGGACTCTAGGGGGAGGGCAAGTGCACACAGTCCTGGTGAAAGACACTAAAGGACGACTGACCGGTTCTTAGCGATTGATCGCCAAAAAAATTCTTTAGTTTCAGGTCTGAGTGCTTGAGAGGGTGGTGGTCCTGTGGCAGAGGGAAACAAGCACGTCTAAAGAAAGGCAGAAAGACAGGAGTTTGCTTTCAGATAGCCTAGACTTGAGGCAACACTGATCCCAGGAGGGAGTGCAGCACAAGAACCCTCCCTGCCATTTGGAAGCCCAGCTCCCTGAACCCACCTTAGGGCCCTCATTTCCCCAACACAATGCAAACCCTTCTCCCTGTCCTTGGCCTATACCACCTTCAAACGCTCCCTGAGCACTTCCTTCACAACAAGGATCCTCAAACTTTTTAAACATGGGGCCAATTCACTGTCCCTCAGACCGTTGGAGGACAGATGGAGAGTGCGGCGCACATTCCACACACGCGCACTGTGGGCCCGGGATGAGTCGGCTGCTAAGCAGGACAGGCAGCAGCGGCAAAAACACCTGACGGGCCAGATAAATGTCCTTGGCAGGCTGGATAAATGTCCTCGGCGGGCTGCATGTCGCCCGCGGGCGGTAGTTTGAGGACGCCTGCTTCACAACATATCACATCTTCGAGGGCCAACTCAAAATTCCCCTCCTGCAGGCAGCCATCCTGGAATGCACCAGCTTCGGCTTCCCGCTACGGCGCTCACACTTGAAGACCTGATTAGCATGGCGATTTGAAAAAATCGACCACCTTGTACAATTCAGATGTGCCACCTCCCCGACAAAACTGGGAGCTTTCTGGGCAGAAATGGAATTACGTACTCCTGTTGCCTCTTCCTCCTCTGCATCTTGGGCCCAGAGCCGTGCCAGCCCTTAGTGGCTGCCAGCCCTAATGCCTTGCTGGCTCACTGATCCCAACAAAGCCAGACCATGTGGCTGCTGGCCCAGCCAACCTGGGGCAGCCCCGGGCACCTGGTACATGTCCACGGCCAGGGCTGCAAGGGCGAGGACAGGGCATGTGAAGTCAGTGTGATGTGTGATATGGTAAAAGACCTCAATCCTGGCCCGCTGGATGAGAGCACACAAGCAAACAGAGTCATTAGCAGTGTTCGCTGTTTTGATAGGATTGACTTTAACGATACAATTAAATGACCTCTGATTGCTCAACAGTGATACCTGGGTTACTCCCAAACAAGTACAGCTTTGTTTGTTCCAACTGGTGAATATTCCCTTTCTCAGGGAAGTACGGTAAAACCCATTTAAGGGAGAAAACTAATCCAACAAGTAGTCCTTGGAAAACAAGGTATCTCCTGAAAAAACAAATACAAAACAACCACCTTTCTGTATCACAGTAGGATCTGAAAAGTTGCTGCAGGAACCAGGGATGTGAGTCTGGCCCCCACTAACTGTGACATGACCCAGTGTGACCACAAGCACTCCCACGGTCTCGGTCTGGTTCAGTGTCTCAGGAGACTCAGTGACTGAGTTAGAGTGCCCCGTTCCAGCCTCAATCAGAAGGGCAGTGTGATGGTAAATTACCTGCAACACAGGGGAAAGGATGTCACTGCTTTGTTTTGTCTAAAAGGATGCAGAAAAAAAGAGCAGAACACGTAGAGCTCAGAGCCAGGGAGGAAGAACCTCACCCACCTGTCCACAGTGTTGGATCTTCAAGCCCTCCTGAAGGCAGACAGCAACTGGCCACTACCCAGGCACAGGAACGTGAGTATAGCACTGTCTAGAGTTGACTCACTGCCCCAGCTGCTCCACCAGGCACCCAAGGTCTGCATTCTGACACACCTGAACACAAGTTTCTATGACATGGCCCTAATGCACCAAAACGCTATTGACGAAACCCCTGTGCAACCCTGAACACTATTGATAATGACCGTGTTGAAGCAGTGGGCAGGCGCACCAAAGAAAAACAGAAACAGAACAGAAAAGAGCAAGACTAAAATTCTTTAAAGTTATTATTTAAAGTCCTCTTTCAATTATTTTCTGCAATTATTGAGCCAGCAGTCCATTGTTATTAATTCACAGTCAACCTATTTAAGCGGTACCAGCAATGCGGGCTGAAAACAAATGCCTCGGTAATTTCCTAACTCGAGCGTTATTTTCTTGTCAGTTAAATTTAAAGCAACCCATTTGTGACCACTTTATACCAAGTTAATCTCATATAAAGTGCTTCACAAACCCTAACAGCTACACTAAGGTTTTATACTAATGAAAGCAATTTACATAAATGAAATTTATGTCAATGCATTTTATGACAAATTTTTTATTTTATAATAATTATGGTACTTATATGATAACATCTGTTGATATTCACAGTCTAAACCTGGCAAAGATTTAAACCCACAACATTTTACATGCATCATGTACATTATCTGTGAAAAGCAATAAAAAAAAGCAACGAATGCATTAATCATACCAATATCATCTGCAAAACATAAATCTGAAATACCTTTCACGTCAGCTCAAACTGCTTTTTTATTTTTTACACACCTGATTTTACGCCATCTGTAAAAGGGCAAGACAAAGACTGTTGAGGAAATTATACTTCTTGGCTGTTTGACTTTCACAAAATACTCAGGCTAAGTTCTGTAAACAGAAGATTTACTACACAACTAAGAAAAACTGATGTAGTTAAAAGTCCGTTTTTATTAAAGGACGGTGTAATGACCGCAGTGTTTTCACACGGCAGTCTGGTGTCATATTTGCATTGTTGACACCTGTTTTATATTTCTCTTCATCTATCTATTGCACACTGCCTTTGTAAATACACATCAGGTTTTATTTTGTTTTATTTTATTTTATTTTATTTTATTTTATTTTATTTTATTTTATTTTATTTTATTTTATTTTTCGAGACAGAGTCTCACTCTGTGGCCTAGGCTGGAGTGCCGTGGCATCAGCATAGCTCACAACAACCTCAGACTCCTGGGCTCAAGCGATCCTCCTGCCTCAGCTTCCCGAGTAGCTGGGACCACAGGTATGTGCCACCACGGCCAGCTTATTTTTTCTATATGTATTTTTACTTTGCCAATTAATTTCTTTCTATTTTTAGTAGAGACGGGGTCTCACTCTTGCTCAGGCTGGTCTCAAACTCCTGACCCCAAGCGATCCTCCCGAGTCAGCCTCCCAGAGTACTAGGATTACAGGTGTGAGCCACCACACCCAGCCACACATCAGGTCTAAACCTATTGTACGACACAAACAGAAACAAGAATTTCCCTGCCCTGGGAGATACCAACACTGATGTTCCAGCCACCACCTGACAACATGAACATGGTCCTGCCCAGGGCTCCCCGAATTCCAGGAAGAACTCCAAAATTAATACCCACATGAACACCACAGAGATATTTTTATTAGCTTCTTAAATTTTAGGGAACGTTTACTAAAATAGGTCTTTACTTACCATTCCAACAAAAGCTATGGACACTTTCTCAGGTTTCTAATCTGCTGTGGTTAAGTCACCAGTGGGCACAAGTTAAATACAAGCCACTGTGTGTGATAACCATGTAAGTGTTCACTTTACCTGATCCCAGACACAAATGTTGGCCTCCGTTTTAAAAGTAAGATGACACCTTCTAACATATATGATGCCCAAGCCATGGGAACATCCTCTCTGGGGTTCTTCCTGCCCTCAGATGCATTACTAACTCATTAACTTCGATGTGCACAACAAAGAACCATAAAACCTGAACTAATTCATCCACACTGAGAGCTGTTGAGACCTCCACCAATATCCTGCAGAGGATTATTAAGACTTTCATCAACGGTTGTCTTTCTTCTGGTATCATCAAGCCTTTGACTTCACTAAGTGTCTCAAAATGTTAACCAAGAGCCTACTGGCAAATTCCTCAATAAAGCATGTTTATAAAGCAGTCAGCAACGGTAACTTCCAACCGCTCTAAAGCAGGCGCCTATCTGAACACAAGAGAGAAATTCTACAAACCCCTGAGTCGCACATGGTCGTGCTGCTGCTGGACACACAGACCACCAGGACCACCACAGCCCAGGCCGTTCAGAAGGCTCCTCCTCACTCCCCACTCCGGCTCCAGAGAGCTTTTGATGGTGGCATCACCATAACCAGTACGTGAATGTGATGAACAACATATAGAACAAATGAGGCTTGGATCTTGCCCTGCAAAGGATACTACACTTTGACAAACTATTAGATTGGGCCACATAAAAGTGCCATTTTTATAGGTCAACAGGAGCTGAGCATCAGCCAGTTCGTATGTTTCAGATAACACCACTGAACGCCCTGCTGGGCAGAGCCGCCTATGCAAGCACGAAGCACAGGAGCTCCTGCAGGGTCGCAGGGAGCCACAGCTGCTTCCCACAAGGCCCAGTCCCCGTCCCCTGAACCAGACGCGCCTCCATTCCCAATCTGCAACTCTTTACATCTCCACCCAAATTCATCATACATCCAAAAGGTACCAAACCAAGCAGGGGCCCGGGACTGCTGCCTGTCTGTTCCTGACACTCAGCTTGTTTCCAGGCTGAACAAGGGTGGCCCCAGGTATCCAGGAGTGAGAGACGGGACAGCCTTCCCAGGGGGTTGTGCTGCCTCCTGGCCAGTCTGGGCTCCTGCCCTGGAGGGCTCCACCTGCTGGCATCTGGGGTAGCTGTTTCCTGGATTCCAAAGCCAAACCTGCACATACTGCTAAAGCTTAAAATTTCCTCTGATTTTTGTAAGTTTCCTGTCTATCCCCACACATGACAATGTCTAATAAAATCGACCTTTATGGGACACTCACATCCACATTTCTGAGTGACATTTTGTTCTTTCAATGCAGATACTCTGCAGTTGCCAAACACCTAAATTTATATGTCATTTATAGATCGCTGTCTCCTTTTGTCTACATGCACATAAAAAAAGCAAAACTCCTTTACGAATGCCAACCCTACCCTGTCTGAGTCTAAGCATCCCGAGTGTGGAAACTCCCTGCCTCGAGTCCTGGCATGGCTATGCTCTGTCTGCTCAGGGAGTGTCCCACGGCACGGCACGCTGCAAAGCCCAGGCACCACCACCCAGGGCAGAGACGGTGGGCTAACGACAACCAACACCCACGGCTACTTTATCCACCTACACTCAGAGAATCCCTTGGGAACTTTTGCATTTATTATCTCTAAGTATCTGTATCCATCTGAGCTATCAAATGGATGTGGACTATTTGGAACTAACCATATCCTAGAATAAAACCTCTGAGAGAAAAGAAGTTCAAATGAATTTTGCTGGCTGTTTATTATTATAGTAAAACCTGGAACAGCCCAAAGCTTTGAGAAATAGATTTTTCAGGCCAGGCACGGTAGCTCGCACCTGTAATCCTAGTTCTCTGAGAGGCCGAGGCGGGCGGATTGCTTGAGCTCAGGAGTTCGAAACCAGCCTGAGCAAGAGCGAGACCCTGTCTCTATTATAAAATAGAAAGAAATTAATTGGCCAACTAATATATATAGAAAAAATTATCAGGGCATGGTGGCGCATGCCTGTAGTCCCAGCTACTCGGGAGGCTGAGGCAGCAGGATTGCTTGAGCCCAGGAGTGTGAGGTTGCTGTGAGCTAGGCTGACACCACGGCACTCACTCTAGCCTGGGCAACAAAGTGAGACTCTGTCTCAAAAAAAAAGATTTTTCATCCAAGGTCACTGAAAATGTTTCTCAAACGTATGGTTCATTTTCCACAGTAGTAAAAGAAACGAAGACAATGCGAACTTGTGATATCATTGTATACACACTACATAAGCGAATCATTTAATCACCTCTTGGCCTTTTGGCTAAGATCAAGCATAGCAAACCACTTAAAAACTGCAACACCCAACCAAAGTGCAAACATTGTCCTGAAGATTTTATCATAAGTAAAATGAAAAGACTATATTAAGAACTGAAAAATGTTCATGACCTATTGAGAAAAACAAACAGAATACATTTTTTATTCTAATGTTCAGCAAAGACTAAAAAACAATGTGATACCAGCCAGTGTGGGTCACACTCTTAAAGGCGAGGCGTCATCATTTCTGACTGTGGCTTCTTCCAGCATGTGGAGTAGAGGCCAGGAGAGGTGCTGCCACCGGCACAAGCGTAGGGAACACCCTGGGCCTTCCTTAACCCCTGCTGGGGCGGGGGGCCTGCAGCAAGGGCGGCAAATGCCAGTCACACTAAAAAATCAGAGGCCTCCACACTCTAATGGCCATCCCTACACAGCCACTCTGCATGCAGGCAGGATTACATCTAGAAGATAAATTTCTAGGACAATGGGTGCGTGGACTGTAAAGGTTGATAAGCGTTGCTCAATTGTCCTCCAGAAAGATTACATCAAATGACACTCCCAGCTCTTACTATCCGCTCCGTCACAGCTGCACTTCCCCCGCCAGCCTAGACTCCAAGGGCCAACGTTTCAGTCCCTCCCGTGCACACGCCTGTATGTCCCCTGCCCCCCTGTTCCTCCACTGCACTCATTTGGCAGACGCTCGGCCCTTGTTAAACCCAACTCTGCACCTGGACAGAACATACAAAATCTTTCCTCTAAATGTCTGGCCAGAGGCCGGGTGTGGTGGCTCACACCTATAATCCCAGCACTTTGGGAGGCTGAGGCAGGAAGACCGCTTGAGGCCAGGAGTTGAAGACCAGCCTGGCAACACAGCAAGAACCCATCTCTACAAAATATAAAAAAATTAGCAAGGTGTGGCCGGGCGCTGTGGCTCACGCCTGTAATCCTAGCTCTTGGGAGGCCGAGGCGGGCGGATTACTCAAGGTCAGGAGTTCAAAACCAGCCTGAGCAAGAGCGAGACCCCGTCTCTACTATAAACAGAAAGAAATTAATTGGCCAACTGATATATATATATAAAAAATAAGCCGGGCATAGTGGCACATGCCTGTAGTCCCAGCTACTCGGGAGGCTGAGGCAGAAGGATCGCTCGAGCCCAGGAGTTTGAGGTTGCTGTGAGCTAGGCTGACGCCACGGCACTCACTCTAGCCTGGACAACAAAGTGAGACTCTGTCTCAAAAAAATAAAAAAAAAAAAAAAAAAAAAAATTAGCAAGGTGTGATAGCACACACCTGTAGTCCTAGCTACAGGAGGCTGAGGTGGGAGGATCACTTGAGCCCAGGAACTGGAGGCTATAATCACGCCACTGCACTGTAGCCCAGCAAGACTGTCTCCAAAAAGAATAACATAAAATAAAATAATGTTTGACCATAAATCTGTAGGGACACTGAGAACTGCCCAGCACCCAGCCACGTCCCAAGTTGGTTCATCAAAGTCTCCGCAATGACTATCCCACTCCTTTTCTTATCTCCCCAGATCTCCAGTACTCCTCCCTCCCACCCCCGCCTGCTCTCAATTGATGACCTCACTAAAAAAATAGAAGCAATCAAGAGAATTACCTCTTTTTCCCAGGACAAATGTACCAACCTGCTTGCATCTACACTCATATACTCTTCCTTCTGTCCTACTACAACGGATCCACCCCCCCGTGCCCTACTACCCATCTGATCCTGTCCTCTCTTGCCTACCTAGGACTTCGCTCTCACAATTTCCCCCTCTACAAACTCTCGAATTGCCATCTCCAGCCTGGCTCTCACACCTATATCCACCTGCTAACCTGACAGCTCCACTTGCATGACTAAGCATCTCAAACCTGGCATGCCCAGAGCAGGACCCTTACTTCCCGCCCCACCCCTGCCCCACACCCTGTGCCCCTTAGTGAGTGGCACCGCCCTTCGCCCTATAGCTTGAACCAAAACCTTGGGGGCATCCTTAGCCTCCCCTTTTCCCACATCCAGCCTTACAGCAAGTCTTGATTATTCTATCTTCATATGAGGACCACCACTGCAGTCTCCCACCTTCCCTGGCCTAGACGACTGCACGAGGGCTGCTTGCGGTCTGCATGCCTCCACTCTCGCCTCCTGCCGCCTACTCTCAGCAGAATGGCCAGGGAGGTGTTTATAGAACCCAAGCCAGATGACAACATTTCCCTGCTTGAAAACCTTCAACAGCTCTCCTTCAGAGAATAAAACCCAAACTCCTCACGTGCAAACAAGGCCCCAGTGCTCCGGCCCCGACCCCCTCTTCTCCTCCCTGTCCATTCCAGAACACCGGCCTTCTGGCCCTTTCTCAGTCACACCAAGATCATTCTGCCCCAGGAACCGTGCGCCTGCTGTTCTCCCCACCAGGGAAGCTCTTCCCTTGGATCTTCACAGACTAGTTCCTTCATGCCATTCAGGCCTCACGTGCCCTCTCCCCAGAGAGGCCTTTCCGGACCACTCGCCCTCAGATAGTGTCTCACCCTCCACCACTCTCTGTTCTGATCCTGCATTCCTCTTCCGGGGCCTCTCCACTAGCTGAAATTATATTCCCTATTCCTTTGTTTATTGTCTATTTTCCCCACTAGAATGGGAGCTACATGAGCTGGCACAGAGAACACGCTTAATCAATATTTGTTGAATTAAGGGATTTTACTTTTATAATAAAAATAATTTTTTAAAATTTAACTGCATGTAATTTTTTAAAATCACCACATTGTAAATAAACTATACCTATGGAGAAAGACCAGAAGAGAACAGAAAAAAATGAAAGTAGTTGTGATAGGAAATTTATTTATTTTTTTTAATCCCAGAGAGCTGGGATTACAGGCGTGAGCCACCACTCCTAGCCGTGATAGGAAATTTTTTATTTACATCATCCTATTCTTATGTTGTGATATTGTTGTTACAATAAAAAACAATGGCTGGCCGGGCGCGGTGGCTCACGCCTGTAATCCTAGCACTCTGGGAGGCTGAGGCGGGCAGATTGCTCGAGGTCAGGAGTTCGAAACCAGCCTGAGCAAGAGCAAGACCCCATCTCTACTATAAATAGAAAGAAATTAATTGGCCAACTAATATATATAGAAAAAAATTAGCCAGGCATGGTGGCGCATGCCTGTAGTCCCAGCTACTCAGGAGGCTGAGGCAGCAGGATTGCTTGAGCCCAGGAGATTGAGGTTGCTGTGAGCCAGGCTGACACCACAGCACTCACTCTAGCCTGAGCAACAAAGTGAGACTCTGTCTCAAAAAAAAAAGAAAGAAAAAAACAATGGCTTTTCTTTCCTAGATGAAAGATGAATGAGGATCTGTCAGTGCCAGAAGGTTACTACTCCACACTTAAGTAGTGAGCAAGAGAAAGCAGCTCCTGATATTCGGGAGCTGGCCTGGTACTAATAACTAGACCTTGGTGCTCTCCTGTTGAACGTCAACATCAGACAAGGCCACGCTGTGGCCATGAAGGATTAAGACAAAAACAAAACCACTCTGCAATGATACCTGAACACAGACAAAACAGGAACATCATCCCAGCCATGAAACACCAAATATCCCCGTTTCCCAGCTAATGAGTGACTGCTGCTGCTTCCTTTCAATTTCAGCTTTGGCCCTGCTTTATTTTATTTATTTGTGTGTGTATGTATGTATGTAAGTATTTGAGACAGGTCTTGCTTTGTTACCCAGGCTAGAGTGCAGTGGTGCAGTCATAGCTCACTGCAACCTCAGACTCCTAGGCTCAAGCGATCTTCCTGCCTCGCTCTCCCCAGTAGCTGGGATTAGAGGAGCACACCACCAAGCCTGGCTAATTTTTTTTTTTGTAGAGATGAGCTCTCACTGTGTTACACAGGCTTGTCTTGAACTCCTGTGCTCAAGCAATCCTCCTGCCTCAGCCTCCCAAAGTGCTGGTATTATAGGCATGAGCCACCAGCCTGGCTAGGCCTGCTTTAACCTGCTCTCCCTACAGGTAAGACTTATTACAATACTGAATCATAGAATTACCCATTTCCTGACAGCATCCAATCCAAAGCAAAGTCCTGACTCCTTAAACACTTTCTGATATTGCCAGTCTGAGCAAGAGCGAGACCCCGTCTCTACAAAAACTAGAAAAATTAGCTGAGTGTGGTGGTGTGCACCTGTAGTCCCAGCTACTCTGGAGCCTGAGGCAGGAGGATCACTTGAGCCCAGGAGTTTGAGGTTGCTGTGAGCTATGAGGACGATGACGCCAATGCACCCTAGCCTGGGTGACAGGGTGAGACCCTATCTCAAAACAAAAACAAACGAACAAAAAAACTTTCCAATATTGGTTGGGTATAGTGGCTCATGCCTATAATTCCTACACTTTGGGAAGCCGAGGTGCTGGGTTCACTTGAGCCCAGGAGTTCGAGACCAGCCTGCACAGCACAACAAGAGCTCAACTCTACAAAAAGTAAAAACAGGCCGGGCGCGGTGGCTCACACCTATAATCCTAGCACTCTGGGAGGCCGAAGGGGGTGGACTGCTCAAGGTCAGGAGTTCGAAACCAGCCTGAGCAAGAGCGAGACCCCCGGCTCTACTATAAATAGAAACAAATTGGGCAACTAATATATATAGAAAAAAATTAGCCAGGCATGGTGGCGCATGCCTGTAGTCCCAGCTACTCGGGAGGCTGAGGCAGGAGGATTGCTTGAGCCCAGGAGTTTGAGGTTGCTGTGAGCTAGGCTGACGCCACAGCACTCACTCTAGCCTAGGCAACAAAGCGAGACTCTGTCTCAAAAAAAAAATTAAAAACATTAGCCAAGTGTGGTGGTGTGTGCCTGTAGTCCCAGCTACTCTGAAGGCTGAGGCAGGAGGATCACTTGAGCCCAGGTGTTGGAAGCTGCAGTGAGCTGTGATCGCATCACTGTACTCCAACCTGGGTGACAGAGAGACCCTGTCTTTAAAAAAAAGGAAAAAAACGTGTTTTCTAATATCACTACCACAGGCCCAAATCCTGTGACAAGTGCTCTGCCACCGTCTTCCTGAGACGGCCCCTGGCCCCTGTGGTGTGCATCCCCCTCACTGTGATGAGCAGTGGGCCCAACTTGTCCAGCTACAGGTGTGTTCCTAGCTGTCTTTGGCTGGAAGGCACTGACAGTTGTCATGACATCAGTTGCCATTACAGGCCACTGTACATGAAGAAGTCATAGGAGCCTTGCTGGAAAACTGACCCCAAGATATAATCTCGATTCTGGCTGTCTGAATACATTCCCTGACATCGGCTGATTTTCTTATCATCTGCCTCTTTCTCCTAAAAGCTGGATAAAAGGTGGGGTGGGGGGATGTCTACTTAATTAAATGTCCCACTGAATGTTACAACTAATCCACTATGCCCTGCAAGCTTCCCTTCCCTCCCATTTCTGAAAGTCACTCCAAGCGAGCGCAAGGTCAGAGTGGTGCTGGGGGACTGACTCATGGGCAGGGCCTGAGGCAACATCACTCAAGTACTTTAAGCCACATGTTCAAGCCCAATAAATTAGGCCAGGCTTAAAGAAGTCAAGCTGTACACATGTAAGAATTTTAATAAGCTTGGAAAATGCTACCTAGAGCTTATACACAAGCTTACTGTACCAATGGGATTCCCTGCCACCAGCCACAGCGTGCTAAGCCTCTGACAAGAGCTGTCGAGCACGCGGGGCAGCAGGGACAGGGAGTCTGCTTGGTCCAGGTTTCCTCGGGAGTTGGGGACTCGCAGCAGAAGGCTGGCAGCCAGATGGATGGAGAACAGAATAGGGCACGCAGCGCAGTGGAGCCAACGGCATTTACTAGGAAAACATGCCAAGGGCTCTTTGGTGGAAATCTGGTCCTCACACACCCTTCTAGAAACTAGCAAACACTGTAATCAATGTCTGCATCTATCAAATGCCTGTTTGTACCCAGAACTGTATTAGTTACAATAGAGAGTTATTTAAGCAAACATGGTCTCTGACTTCTAGATGCTGACACCTAATATAAATAAAAACAATAAATCTGTCCAAGGGATTACCAAACTAACTGAACAAACACGAACAGTCAAGAGCGTTCACCTTATATAAATGCCATGGAGCAATAACTGAAGGGTAAGTCATGGGAGATGACTCTCTAAACAGGGCGGGGCCCTAATGGAACAGTTACCTTGTTAAAACTGAGTCTCAAGGGGCGGTCAGGGTTTTAAGAAAAGCTTCAAGAGCTGGCTACTGAGCCTGGGGAAAGCAAGCCAGTCAGGGAGGAGGGTGCAGTGTGGGAGATGATTTAGAGACAGAAATACAATCACAGAAGCAAGAAAACTTACCAACTGCCCAGGAAAAGAAGGGGCAATCAGTCAAGCAGGTATACGTTTCCCAACTGGTTTAACTCATGTCCCCTTCTGATAAATATAAAAAGTTCACACCCTCTTTCAAAATTTCAAAAGAAACCAAATGCCCTAACCAACACCAAATCAGAGCAATGGTGGTTTCAGAATTTGATTTTCCAAATGACACAAACCACCCCCTTCCCTCAGAGCCCAGAATCGCCCAGTTGGGTGGTAGCAACTGTCAGCAGGAGTGTAACTCTCCCTCTGGATTCTTAGGGAAGGGAAGCTTGGATCCTGAGCCCACACAGGACCAGATAACCAGCAATATTGGAAAGGGACAGCGACAGACCATGGCCCTGGCAAGGATTTATAATAATTACCTGATTAAAATTTTTGAAGGAGAACTCTTTGTGGAGGGCATCTCTCTCGCTTGCTACTGACCACCCTGCCGCTTTGAGGTCGTCTATGATCTGCTTCCGCTCCTCTGGCGTCAACCGGTGAACATCTGCCACCTACGAAGAGAACACATTTCATACCTTAAAATGCAGACGTTTACTTAAACTCAAATAAACTTACACCTCTTTCCCTTAAGTAGAGACATAGAAAAAAGTCTCAAGGGCAACAGATTCTTTTTTTTTTTTTTGAGACAGTCTCGCTCTGTCACCTGGGCTAGAGTGCTGTGGCGTCAGCCTAGCTCACAGTAACCTCAAACTCCCGGGCTCAAGCGATCCTCCCACCTCAGCCTCCTGAGTAGCTGGGACTACAGGCATGCGCCTCCATGCCCGGCTAATCTTTTCTATATTTAATAGAGACAAGGTCTCACTCTTGCTCAGGCTGGTCTTAAACTCCTGACCTCAAGGGATCCTCTGGCCTCAGCCTCCCAGAGTGCCAGGATTAAAGGTGTGAGCCACCGTACCAGGCCTCAAGGGCAACAAATTCTAACCATCCTTCTACTAGAAGTCAGGAAAGCAGGGTTCTCACTTCGAGCAACACCTCCCGCCTTCCTCGACCTACTCGCAAGGATGCGATTCACTCGGTGAGAGCGAGACAGTCCCAGAGACGGAACGACTGCGCGAGCCTCAACAACAGGCAACTGGGGGCTGAGCCCCTTTCCCTGATTCTCCACCATTAAGCTGTAACTCACTCTCACTTCAGAAATCCTAATGTCTTTTATTACTGACATTAATATAATTAAGAGGGCAAACACGTTCTACCTTTAGACAACTTATTCCATGAAGATGGAAAGAAGAATACTAATGAACCAATTTTCTCATTTTTCTTCCTTGCTAGATCAGCTACCCTCCACCCCCCCCAACTAACAAAAGGGAAAAACGAGACTATCTTTTAATTAAACAAAAGATATTTAAAACATTACTAAAAACCATTTAGTATTAAAAACAAAAAGATCTACTCATTAGTTTTACAGCGACAGTTCTGAAAATTGTACACAAAGATCTATTGAAAAAATAACCTAAAATTTTTATTAAACACTTCATTTTTCAACTCAGAGAATTTTGGAAAAGAAACAGAATTATGTGTGTCCACACAGAGTAGCTGCAAAGGAACTATTAAAAAGTGACATGGAGTCTGTGGCCACACTCTGAGCTGGTTCCCTCAGCCGCAGCTATCTCCCTTGCCACTGGGATGGAGGGTGTGCACTCCGGCTCACGGTGGCTATCTACCCATCAACAGGGATCCCGTCCAAGACTGCGAACCTGAGCCATTTCATCTACCTGCCACCAACGGCCCCAGTGAGACACATGCCTAAAGAACCACTTTGTGGTGGGCTTAACTTTTTTTCACAGGGGATAGGGGAGTGGTGAAAAACCCAGGATTTGGTGAGAGTAACCTGATTCAAGATCTAGCTTTGGCCAGGCGCGGTGGCTCACACCTGTAATCCTAGCACTCTGGGAGGCTGAGGCAGGAGGACTGCTCAAGGTCAGCAGTTCAAGACCAGCCTGAGCAAGAGCTAGACCCCCGTCTCTACTAAAAACAGAAAGAAATTAATTGGCCAACTAAAAATATATAGAAAAAAAATTAGCCGGGCATGGTGGCACATGCCTGTAGTCCCAGCTACTCGGGAGGCTGAGACAGGAGGATTGCTTGAGCCCAGGAGTTTGAGGTTGCTGTGAGCCAGGCTGACGCCACGGCACTCACTCTAGCCTGGGCAACAGAGTGAGACTGTCTCAAAAAAATAAAAATAAAAAAAAAAAGATCTAGCTTTGTTCCTTTTAACTGTGGGGTGCTGAACTTGGAGCCTCTGGATTCCAGCGTCCCCCCTCATGTCTGTGGTGGGGATATCACACTAGCCACCTGCCAAGATTTTTTGAGAGGATTAAAGCGATGTGGACTGTGAAGGCCCCAGCATGGAGCCTGGCACAGAGCGAATCACCTCTGGTCATTCCTTCCTTCCCAGAACACGATTCCACCTGATCACCAGCACCCTGGACAGAGGTGCGCCCTGCGACATGCAGGGGTGACTGAGAGCGCTTTACCTGTGCTCCCACCTGCGTGAGAAATCTCCGAGCTATTTTAAATTTCTCTTGTTCAGGCCGGGCGGTGGCTCACGCCTGTCATCCTAGCACTCTGGGAGGCCGAGGCGGGCGGATTGCTCGAGGTCAGGAGTTCGAAACCAGCCTGAGCAAGAGCGAGACCCCGTCTCTACTATAAATAGAAAGAAATTAATTGGCCAACTAATATAGAAAAAAATTAGCCAGGCATGGTGGTGCATGCCTGTAGTCCCAGCTACTCGGGAGGCTGAGGCAGGAGGATCGCTTGAGCCCAGGAGTTTGAGGTTGCTGTGAGCTAGGCTGACGCCACGGCACTCACTCTAGCCTGGGCAACAGAGTGAGACTCTGTCTATAAAATAACATAACATAAAACATAAAACATAACATAAAACAAAACAAAATAAAATAACAAATTTCTCCAGTTCAAGGATTTCACACGCCACCAGGGCTCCGACAAGCAACTCGAAGAGAAGCGGCGAGTTTAATGCCACACTTTCCCACCAGGTGGCGCTGCACGTCCAAACGTTCCCTCAACTCTCTCCAAAATACTTATTTCTAACGCAGGAAACGGACTGAACGCCCCTTGGAAGAGCAAAGAAAAAAACGATGTCACAAAAAAAGATGATTTATTGCTAATTCCTCCCCAAAACTCTGAATTCACCATGGGGTGAAGCCGCTGACAGGGAGCCGCGTGACTGGGACAGCCCCGCTCTCAAGGGCGGGCGATCTCAGGACCCGACAGCACCTTTGCTCGTGAAGCACCGAATAGTCTCCAACTACTTTTTTTTTTTTTTTTGAGACAGAGTCTCACTTTGTCGTCCCGGCTAGAGTGAGTGCCGTTTTTTCTATATATTTTATAGTTTTTTCTATATATTTTTAGTTAGCCAATTAATTTCTATTTTTAGTAGAGACGGGGTCTCGCTCTTGCTCAGCTGGTCTCGAACTCCGGACCTTGAGCGACCCTCCCGCGCCGGCCTCCCAGAGTGCTGTGATTACAGGCGTGAGCCACCGCGCCGGCCTCCAACTACTTTTCACGTCTGCTTTTTGTCGTTCAGCGAAGCTCGTGCCCGTTTGTTTCCCAACAGCTGTTCGTATGCTGTGGCGGGACGATTAAGCCAAGGGAAGGCGGCACAAGCCGCGGAGACGCCGGCGTCCGACCGGCGCGACCCGCGGGTGCCCGGGCGCGCACGCGGGGACCCCACGGCGCGCCCGCAGGCCCGGCCCCTTCGGGGCTGCCCGTCCCGCGTGCCCGCCCGCCCCTCAGCCGGCGCCGCGGGCCTCGCGCCGCCCCGCTCCCGCCCGCACTCACTCACCGTGGCCGCGAGCGTCGGGCCCCGGCGCCGCCGCGCCGCCAAGAAGCCCCGCGTCGCCCGGCGCGCCCAGACCGCCGCCGCCATGGCCGCCCGAGGAGGGCTGCCCCGCGCACTGCCTGCGCGCCGCCGCGCCGCCGCGCCGCCCGGCCCCGAAGGCCCCGGGAGCTTCGCTGGCCGCCGGCTCTGCAGGCCGCCCGGCGGGCGCGGCGCGGAGGCCCCCGCAGGCCCCGCGGCGCCGCCGCCCTCAGTCCTGCCGCCGGCTCTCCGCGCGTCCCCACCCGGCGCTGGCTCGCCCGCCTGTCCCGCTCCTCGGGGTCCGGAACCTGCCCTCGCCTGGGCGCCGGCTCCCTCCTGGCGGCGGGCGCGCAGCGGGCGGCATGTCGGTGTCGCGGGCAGGGGGCCAGCCCGTGGTCGCTAAGTCAGCACTCGCGGGGACAGTGAGCCACAGTGGTCAGCCTCGGGGGCTCGCTAAGTCAGGCGGCCGAGGGGTCGAATGTTCGCCCGGTCCAGTCATTGCTTAGCGGCCCGGTCCAGGCCAGCTGGCTCACCCGTATTTGCGGAGATGGAAGAGTCTGGAAAACCTGGCTTGCAATGTTCTCTCAAAAGTGGTTGTTTCGTGGCGTCAGCCTGGCTTACGGCACCTTCTTGCTCAGGCTGGTTTCGAACTCCCGACCTTGAGCGATCCTCCCACCTCGGCCTGCCAGAGTGCTAGGATTACAGGCGTGCCCACCGCGCCCAGCCGGTATTCTTTCTTTTACATATCTGTGTATTTATTTATGTTGTTTTTTTGCGAGGTAACTGGCATACCATAAAATTAACTCTTTAAAGCATACAGTGTTTTTTATTATTAATATATTCACTTGTATCTTTTTTTTTTGCTAAATAGTTTAAACATATTAATATAAGCAGTTTCGAAGAGGATATAGAAAAAGATTTGCAATCAAGTTTAACCTAGCAGTTGTTAGCAGTTCAACCAGTTGGGCTTAGAAAAAATAAAGCTTTTGCCACAAAATGGCCTAATATTTATGGACTTTTGGCCTGGCCTACCTTCTTCCTGTTTCCCCACTTGACAAGATGGAACTGTTTCAAAAGCAAAACTCAGGGAAGAGTCACTACTACGGGGGCCCTGATCAAATGTCACTGGTCTCCAGGCATTTACAAGACACGATGGTTTCTTTTGTCTGCTATGGAAGGGAGACAGATACTAGGTGTGGAATTAAAGCTTGTATTTCCAATATTTACCTTGGGTGTTTATGATCACAAAAAAATACTCCTCATTTGCTCATTCAAGTGAGAACTGAAAACTGAACTGGTAGTGTTAGTGACCATTCACTTTCAGTATGTTTATTTTCATCATTTTCCTTCCTTAACACTGCTATATATGAGACTGTGAGGTCTCAGGTCTAGTTGTGAAAGCAGAGACAGTAGGATGCGAGGGTCCAAGGAAGTGCTCTCCGCCAAAGGCGGCTGGGAATGTTCTGCCCCTCACAGGTAGCTCCCCAATTAATGGGATTTAAGTCCCTTAGCAAAGGTTTACCAGCTACATCCTCTAAAACGGATACCATACTTGACTTGGGATGGTTTAGCTGGTCTTGGACCACTTCCTCCCCCCCCCCCCCTCCACTTCCCTTTCCCTCAGAACTAGTGTTTCCTGGCTGATCCTCTCTATACTTGAACCTCCTTTCTGAGGAACAACTGCTCCATGATTCCCTCCAGGGGAACCCCATGTAGCTGATCTCAGTGAAGGGTCAGAAGCAAAGCCATGGATCTCTGGTCATTCTGAGAGCTTTCCCTCACCCCCTAGATGAGAGAAGGGCCCCATTATACATCAAGAGGCATGAAAATTCTTGTATCTTTGATAGAATAATTCCCACTCTGCAGATACACCTCCAAGGAAATGAGACTATATACAACAATAATATCCAGCAAAAGATGACAGGTTAGGTAAGTAATGTTGAATCTACTCAAAGGCCTATAATATAGCTAAGGTTAGGAAAATAATTACTAACAATGAAATATTTATCATTTGTTAAGAAAAAAAAAAAGGCAAGTTGCTACATTATAGCTGGTATGACTACAACTATGGGAGGCACACCCAGGAGAAAGACTAGAGGGAAATGCATTTGATGAGGCCAACCAAGCAGGGTGCATCCCACGTAGAGGTTCTAGACTCTAGAGTAAGAATACTTCGGTTTGAAGCTTGGTCCCACCACTGGAAGCTGCATAACCAAAAGCAAGTTATTTGAGGTCTCAGTTTACTCTTTCAAATGAGGATATTTTACAATTTAATAGGGTTGTCATTGGATAAATAAAGTATTAATAGTATATGTAAAGCGTTTAAAATAGTACCTGGCACTCACATAGTAATAACTCAAATGTAAGTTATTATAAGAGATGGACTCACTAGAGGCTTTGCTTACATTTGTATTTTAAGAAAATACACAAAAACCTTCATGTGAAGGTTTAAATCCCAGCTTCATCAATTTACCATCTGTGTAACCCGGGCAAGTTATTTAACCTCTCTCTGCCTAAGTCTGCTCATTTATACAATGGAAATAATGATGGTACCATTCTGAGTCACAGTCCCCTCCTGCTAGTGACCACCCCAGCCATAGCTGTTCTCAACATGACACATAAAGTTGTAAACTCCCATTCAATACTCTGAGAAGGAGACTCACCTAAGGTTCTATTTCTATAGAATTTAGGGTGCCTTATGAAATAAACACTTTATCTACAACACTGGAAGCAACTGGTATAAAAGTTATTTATCATGAGGTAATCAACTCGCTGAAATCTAAATTTAAAGGGATCTTTTAGAAAGAGCTTTTCAATGTTGTTTCTTTACTAAATGTGTCCTGAACTAGACTGGCATCAACCTGTGGGCAAAAACAGTGTTTTATACTTTTGGATCTCACTAAACCAAGCATAGTGCTAGGAACATTTTAAGGTTCAATTAATGCATGCTGCTTAGGTAACTATGACTAGAACTTACACTTTACCACAGAACTGACAATATTATTAAATGAGCTTTAGGTATAGCATTTACTTTTTCCTAACATTTGTCTTACCCAGAAACAAATTAAACTACTTCAAATTCTTTCAGTGAAAGAAGAGATCACAAATGTCAAGGTATTTGACTCTTTTATTTTCCATCAGTTGCTACTTGGAGGGTCATACTAATCAATTCTAGTTACTCTTTCCATAACAACACTTTCTGCTATGGACTCTGGAAGAGAAATTGCAAACAAAAAAAAATCAACCTTCTGAAACATATATAAGGAATCACGAGTTTTCTAAAACTATAACCCAAAAGTCCTATTTTTGCCACCTTCTTAGTAAACATATTATCATTAACTCACTATTCCACCAGAATGTCTTCACATTTCAAACTGGATTACTCTTCATGTATAGGATAACGTCCAAGTAGTAAAAATAAGAACAGGGCATTCTAGTGAATATTTTTTTGCATTTGCTTATGGCAATTCTAGTTAAAATACCAGTTTAGAATTTTTTGACGCATTCAGTAATAGTTCAACAAATGCATGATTTTTTTAATCTAAGTGAACTTGCAAGTCAATACTTCACTAGATAAAATGAAGCTGTAGCACTAATTTCTGAAATGAAGGACAGAAATTCCTCTTTCCAACTTTTCTTTTCAGTCCATCATTATTCCACATGTTCCTGCTCTTGTCCTGGAATTAGCCACCGAATACTCTCAGTCCGAATGGTAGCATACATAATGAAACTAATTAAAAAGAATAAGGAAAATACAAGCAACCAGTCCACACTTTTTATCAACGTGCTGGGAAGAGGACCTATTTGGTCCGCTTGAGTTACCATCACATTTTTCTTGGCTTCTATACCTGAAAGAGAAATCAATTGTTTCAAATCAGATAGAAAAAGCACCCGCCATTGATTTTTCTGAAGTATTATACATGGTATGCAAAATGACATCAAGTCCTAAAATAAACACCACTGCTATTATGTCTGGGATGGATTTCACTTGCCTGTCAGTATAATTTGTAACTTGCCTTTCCCCACACCACATCAAAGGACAGGAATCCATTCAGCTGTTCAAAGCTAAAGCACTAGAATTCTGTGAACTCACCAAAGGTTTCTTAGTCAATGCAGTCTAAGAGATGTCTTTTGTTCTCTTTTGAGGCTAAAGTTCAGTAAGTAACTAGTAAAGCTTCTCTTCAGAGTCTACAGAATGTTTTCAAAGGTTAAGTAATACTAAATTCAAAATGCTTTTTAAATAATTTATTCAAAGAATTGTTAAAACAACTAGCCAGCACTTGGATCACTGATTACCAAAGATGCCTTGAGGAAGACTGCACTAGTGTTCTAGGTTTTCTTAAAGCAGTGAACAAAATGCTCCCTCTCCCACATCAATCTAAATGACAATCAGGGATCCAGTATAAGACTTGAAATAGGGCCACTGTGTGGCTCACTCCTGTAATCCCAGCACTGTGGGAGGCCAAGGCAGAAGAATCACTGGCTAGGAGTTAGAGAACAGCCTGGGCACATAGTGAGACTTTTTCTCTACAAAAAATAGGAAAAATTAGCCAGTGTGGTGGCACAAGCCTGTAGTCCCAGCTACTCGTGAGACTGAGACAGGAGGATGGCTTGAGCCTGAGAGTTCAAGACTGTAGTGAGCTATGATGGCAGCACTGCACTCCAGCTTGGGTGACAGAACAAGCCTCTGTCTCTAAGACAAAAAAAAAAAAAGACTTGGAATAACTAACCACCTTGCAATATCCCACTTTTATTCCTGTAACCTAACTCAGCTGTTTTTCTCTTTAATATCAGATAAAAGTGATTACATGCAACTAAATATATATGGAATGTGTGTTATAATTTGTATTTATTTCCAGTAAATGTACTTTAGGAAGAGTAGAGTGTTCATAAGTGAGGCATTAAGGTTTTTGAGGAAGCTGGGCATGGTGGCTCACACCTATAATCCTAGTACTCTGGGAGGCTGAGGCAGGAAGATCACTTGAGCTCAAGAGTTTGAGACCAGCCTGAGCAAGAGTGAGACCCCCGTCTCTACTAAAAATAGTAAAAAAAAATTAGCTGGGCGTGGTGGTGCATGCCTGTAGTCCCAGGTACTCAGGAGGCTGAGACAGGAGGATCTCTTGAGCCCAGGAATTTGAGGTTGCTGTGAGCTATGTTCATGCCACTGCACTCCAGCCTGGGTGACAGAGTGAGACTCTGTCTAAATAAATACATACATAAATAAGTTTTTTTTTTTTTTTTTGAGACAGAGTCTCGCTTTCTTGCCTAGGCTAGAGTGAGTGCCGTGGCGTCAGCCTAGCTCACAGCAACCTCAAACTCCTGGGCTCAAGTGATCCTCCTGCCTCAGCCTCCCGAGTAGCTGGGACTACAGGCACAAGCCACCATGCCCGGCTGATTTTTATATATATATATTAGTTGGCCAATTAATTTCTTTCTATTTTTATGGTAGAGACGGGGTCTCGCTCAGGTTGGTTTTGAACTCCTGACCTTGAGCAATCCGCCCGCCTCGGCCTCCCAGAGTGCTAGGATTACAGGCGTGAGCCACCGCGCCCGGCCCCATAAATAAGTTTTTGAGGAATGAACTTTTCCAATGGAGAAAATGTCTTCAATTTACGAAGCTCAAACTTTTACAGAGTAAAAAATAAGGCCATATGTTTTGGCAAATATTAAGAAATTAAAATAGCATCTGCAAATGAATTAGTAAATGGAACATTAGCAATGAAACTAAACAAAACAACCATATACAACCATGCAGATGCATCTCACAAGGATTATTTTGGATGGAAAATGCCATACACAATAGAATACCTATTAATATTATATGTCTCCACTAATATAAAGTTGAAAACAGGTAACAAGTCTATGCCATTAGGAGTAAAGATTGTGGCTACCTTTGGGGAGAGCAGGTTGCAGTAGTGCTGAGGGGAGCTGGTATGTTTGTTTCTTCATTTGAGTAGTGGCTACCCAGGGGGTCCCCTTTGTGAAAATTCATCACTCTAATGATTTATGCATATTTTTGTGTAAATATTAGACTTAAGTGTAAAATATATATATTAATAAAAAGATATCTACAAGTGAAATATATAGTATGTGAATTATATTTCAATAAAACTATTTTTTTAAAAAAGGTATCTACAACATTAAAACTACCTATTAATGTTAAGCTTGACATTGGGATTTATTTTAACAGGATCGTAACAGTTCATAAGAAAAGAAGTTTTATATCTCAATATCCTTCACTTAGGATAAGGATTATAGCAGATCAGAACCCAAAAAAGGCATATACCCTCAGCATATTATTTCTACATACCTGTCTGATTGAAAATGAAGATTTTCAGTGTTTCCAATGTTCTATCTGTGTGGTTAAATCTAGCCATTGGTTTAGCTCCTTGAAATAGCAAAATGTTAGGAACAGCTACGGTGCCAAACCTGGTGGAAAGGCTACAAATAGAAAGAAGTCAGTCTGTAAACCTGAATTTAATACCAGTGGGCTTTCTCACACAATTACCATATCAGAATGGATGGAAATATATAAATGAGAAAAGATTGGTGTATCATGTGACCTAAGGAGGGGCGTCTTTGATACTCAAACTTGAGGCTTTTTAGTTTTTTTCTGCCCTCTTTCTTTACAGGGAATGGTTGGGGCATTCCTGTTCTGCAATCTGAGTTACTTTCTATGATAGTATGGATGTACCCATAACAATTATTCCACCATTTAAGTTCCTAACTGTCAAAACATGTCACACCAGAAACTTCTAATTCATGGACAAAGCACACAATGTCAGTTTGCTTGATAGAAAAAATTTCCAACTCTTCAGAATACCCATCCCCATCCCTCAGAAAAGATCAACTTATGGTATGCGATTAGTTTGGTGAATTGGCACAAGGGAATAGATGATCTAACAAACACACCAGGAAGTTCACGATTCGGGCTGGGCAACTTGCCCGAAAGCAATATGATCCGTGTAGGCTTGTCACACCTTTACATAACAGGTATCGGTGGTGATAAGCTCCCACATCAACTCACTGGCTTCAAGCCTCAGTTCTGCCCCTGAACCAGCTGGGTGACCTCTGGGCAGGCGATTTAACCCCCCCAAGCCTCAGTTTCCCCCATTAGTAAAACAGTAATATTGGATGATGAGGATCTTTTTGTGTAAACATGTTGTAACTTAAATATTAACATATGAGGCAAACACGTGCCAGCCCACATAGTAAGAACAAGTGCCCCAGTCTCCATAATCAAGGCACCATACCAGGGACTACAAGGAAATGAAGGAAAGAAAGAATAAATGAGATGGGGGGTGTATGGGAGAGACAGTGGGGAGAGACGGTGTGACACCCAAAGCCAAACACTGCTCCGTATGCTTGGGGACAGTGGAGGGCCCAGCCACAGTCAGACATGGACCTGAACTGTCTTTCCAATCAGTCTGTTCCTTTGCACCTGGCCACTTAGACATTTCCCCGAAGCCCATGTGAGAACTGTTAATTTGCTGGGCAATTTATTTCTTCATAAACAGTTTCAGGTAAACACTGGCAGTTATACTCCCACACTGAAAAATCAGTGGAGTACAAGCCAATGGTTTTACTCAACTTCATTTTACCACCAATTTGACCATTTTCCAGACATTCTAGATTTACTCACCTCCTTGTGACCTGCTAAGGAGAATTTAGAAGAGAAGGGACCACAGTTTGCAACCCAGGCACAGTCACAGCACTCAGGGGCAATATCTAACATCTGAACCAAGTGCTTTGTAACTTATTTTACTGAACATTTAAAAAAGACAAAAGCCCAGTGAACAATATAAAAGAAATATAAAACAAGAATATGGGTAAATGTCATTGTAAAGAGCTAAATTAATCCATTACTTTATTGTCTACTACAGAACATGCATGCGAGAATAAATGTAAGTAAGAGAAAACAAAGGAGGGAAGGAAAGAGAAAGAAAACAAAAGAAGGAAAGAAAGAAATCCTGAGTAGACACAGAACAGGGGTGGGGACCTAAAATGCAGGTTACAGTCACAAAGGAATACCCTACTGTGATACCAATTGTGCTAATTCAGTCTGGCCAGGACCCTAAAAAGCCCCTTGGCCCCTTCCTTGCCACCGTTAAACCTACCACACAAAAAGTCTGACAATCCTCACCCCTTACTCTTGCGGTTCCCATCCTTCAATCTGGTTGCAAAGTTCATGGTCACCTCCTCTGCTTCTTAACTAATTACAACTTCCAAATAACTGCAACCATCGGCCAAAAGGCTGAGCATGAACCCCACCGAGCAAAGGTACCTGCTGTGCTGAGATGCATCCAGAGCCAAAAAATGAAGCGTTGGAAACGCCCGGGGCAGAGAGTTAAAATGAGGGGCCAAGCTGGCAGAGAATCGGCACCACGGGGTGTAAAACAGCACTAGAGTACAGTCGCTGCCGTTCGGGTTCAGGAAGTCCATGAGGTCCTGAGGTAGAAGAAACAAGTGTTAAAGTTAGCAGTAAATGTACAAATACATTCTTCTGAAAGGACACGCAAGAAACGACTGGCAGGCGGGGCAGGGAGAGGCAGGAGACTGCACTGGACATCTTCAAGCAGCTTTTAGATTTTAAACCGTATGAATCCATGAATCAACAGAAAAGTAGTATCAAATGACAAGTTATACACTTTCCTAATATTACTACAGAGCTATGTTAATATTTTTCATAACTGATCAATTCAAACACAGGCATAGCTCGTTGGATTGCACTTCGATCTATTGTGCTTTGCAGATATTGCCTTTTTTACCAATTTAAGGGGAGGGGCAACCCTGCCTCAGTCAGGTCTATCGGTGCCATTTTCCCTGGAGCATGTGCTCACTTCATGTCTCTGTCACGTTTGGGTAATTCTCACAAGAGTTCCAACTTTTTCATCATTATTATATCATAACTGTTATGGTGATCTGGGATCAGAGATCTTTGATGTTACTACTGTAACTGTTTTAGGGTGCCACAAACCATGACCACGTCAGACGGCAGCTTAATGGATAAACGTGTGTGTCCTTACAGCTCCACTGACCGGCCTTCCCCTGTGTCTCTCCCCCCCTCAGACTCCCCTGTTCCCTGAGACACCACAATATTGAAATAAGGTCAGTTACTAGCCCTACAGTGGGCTCTAACTGTTCAAATGAAAGGAAGAGTCACACATCTGTCACTTAAAATCAAAAGCTAGAAATGATTAAGCTTAGCGAGAAACGCAAGTTGGAAGCTGAGACAGGCCAAAAGCTAGGCCTCTTGGGCCAAACAGGTAGCCAACTTGTGAATGCAAAGGGAAAAGTTGAAGGAAATTAAAGGTGCTACTCCAGGGGACACACAAATGATAAGAAAGCAAAACAGCTTATTGCTCACATGGAGGAAGGCTGAGTACTCTGGATAGAAGATCATACCAGCTACAACATTCCCTTAGACCAAAGCCTAATCCACAGCAAGGCCCCAACTCTATTCAATTCTATGAAAGCTGAGAGAGGTAAGGAAGATGCAGACGAAAAGTTGGAAGCTAGCAGAGGTTGCTTCATGAGATTTAAGCAAAGAAAAGACACCATCTCGGGGAAGGGAGGAAGGAAGAAAAAAAAAAAAAAAAAAAAAAGAAAAGACACCATCTCCATAACATAAAAGTACAAAGTAAAGCAGCAAGGGCTGATGGAGAAGTTGCAGCAAGTTATCCAGATCTAGCTAAGGTAGTAAATGGATGAACGTGGTACACTAAAAAACAGGTTTTTAATGTAGACAAAACAGCCTTATATTGGAAGATGCCATCTAGGACTTTCATACCTATAGAAGAAAAGTCAATGCCTGGCTTCAAAGCTTCAAAGGACAGGCTGACTTTCTTCTCAGGGCTAATGTAGCTGGTGACTTTAAGTCACTTACCATTCCAAAAATCCTAGGGCTCTTAAGAATTATGCAAAATCTGTTCTGCCTGTACTCTAGAACTGGACCAACAAAGCCTAGATGACAGCACATCTTTACAGTATGGTTTGCTGAATATTTTAAGCCCACTGTTGAGAACTACTGCTCAGAAAAAAAGATTCCTTTCAAAATGTTACTGTTCATGGACAATGCACCTGGTCACCCGTGAGGTGACATCTAATGGAGATGTACAAGGAGATTAATGTTGTTTTCAGGCCTGCTAATACAACATCAATTCTGCAGCCTGTCGATCAAAGAGACTTTCTGACTTTCAAGTCTTAGTACTTAAGAAATACATTTCATAAGGCTATGGCTACCATAGATAGTGATTCCTATGAAGGCTCTGGGGGAAGTAAATTGAAAACCTTCTTGAAAGAATTCGCCCTTCTAGATATCATTAGGAGTATTTGTAATTCACGGGAGGAAATCAAAATATTAACATAAATAGTTAGAAGAATTGATTCCAAGTCTCATGAATGCGTTGGGAGGGCTCCAAGACTTCAGTGGAGGAAGGCACTGCAAATGTGGCAGAAATAATGACAGAACTGGAATTCTACGTGGAGCTGAAGATGTGCCGAGTGCTGCAATCTCGCGATAAGCCTCGCATGCATGAGGAGCTGCTTCTTATGGATGAGCAAAAAAAAGGGGTTTCTTGAAATAGAATCTACTCCTGGTGAAGATGCTGCGAACATTGCTAAAAAGACAACAAAGGATTGACAATATTCCACAAATGTGGCTGACATAGCAGCAAGAGGATTTAAGAATATGGACTCCCAACTTTGGAAGAAGTTCTACTGTGGTAAAACGCTACCAAACAGCATGGCATGCTACAGAGAAGCCTTTCATGAAAGGAAGAGCCGACCACTGTGGCAAACGTCACTGCTGTCTTATTTTAGGAAATGCCACCACCACCCCGATCGGTCAGCAGCGAGCCACAGCGAGGCGAGATCCTCTACCGGCAAAACATTATCACTCGCTCAAGGCTCAGATGACCAGTAGCATTTTTTAGCAATAAAGTTTTTTTGCTGTTTTTGTTTTGAAAGAGTCCGGCTCTGTTTAAGACAGGGTCTCGCTCTGTCGCCCTGGCCAAGGTGCAGTCACCACAGGTCGCTGCAGCCTCGAACCCCTGAGGAGCTGGGACTTCAGGTGTGTGCCACCATGCCTGGCTTCAAAGTTGACGGGGTTTCAAACCATAAAAATGCATGTGCTAAAGATGAGGAAAAAGTACTCTACATAACTTTTTCCCTTACCTGTGACATATTTAAAATTTTCAGAGTGAAATTCTCCAGGCCCGTCACATTCCTCTCCTCACAGTTCACCTTGGGGGATTTCAGGCTGTCGGTGCTGTTGGCGTCCTCGGCCGGGGCCGGGTCGGACTCCGCCACCTCCGGCTCGGGGTCGTCCTCGTCCTCCCGGTCGGGGAAGGCGGCGCCGGCGCCACCGGTCAGGGAGAAGAGGTTTTCGCGGAGGTGGCACCTCGAGTCCTCCTCGCCTCCCGCGCCACAGGTGTCGCCGCCGCCGCCGGGCTCCGCGCTCGGCTTCTCCTCGGCGTCCCCGGGGACCACAGACAGCATCACCACGCGGTCGCCCGCCGCGTCCGCGCCCACCTGGCCGCGCGGGGGCTCCTCCTCGCCCAGGTGCGCGGCGCCCGCCTGCAGGGGGTGCGCGGGCTGCTCCTCGGCCCGCGGGCGACCGCCTTCCTCTGCGACTGAAACACGTGGGCACTCGGTCACGGTCGACTTCGGCAGCGACGAACCCCCCACCCCCGGAGAAGGACGGCTCCCCTCGGATGTGAAATTTTCCTCTCTGGAGAGAACAGTCGTCCTGCCCACGAAGCCACCCACCACTCTCCAGGCCAGAAGAAAGGGCTTACAGGGGGCACGAGATTCATGAGTACCAAATAAATGAAGGGACAAATATCTGCATAGCTCCGCCCGACACCTGCCACTTGCCGTGTGGGTTATAGCCAGAAACATTCCAGTGCGGACAGCCAATAAAGAAAATATAATAAAATCACTGCAACATTTTCGTTTGGTAAGAATACCGAAGAAAGGCCGGGCGCGGTGGCTCACGCCTGTAATCCCAGCACTCTGGGAGGCCGAGGCAGCAGATCGCTCGAGGTCAGGAGTTCAAAACCAGCCTGAGCAAGAGAGAGGCCCCGACTCTACTAAAAAAAAAAATAGAAATTAACTGGACAACTAAAAATATATATAGAAAAAAGTAGCCGGGCATGGTGGCGCATGCCTATAGTCCCAGCTACTCGGGAGGCTGAGGCAGGAGGATAGCTCGAGCCCAGGAATTGGAGGTTGCTGTGAGCTAGGCTGACACCACAGCACTCTAGCCCGGGCAACAGAGTGAGACTCTGTCTCAAAAAAAAAAGAATACCAAAGAAAAATAATAATGGTTTTATGCAAGATTCTACTCAGGCAAATCTTCTTTGCACACATTGTAAGAGCTCTGCGACATGGGCAAGACAAGGGTGGTCAAGCCCACTTAACAGATGACCACGCTGAGGCACAGAGAGGCTCACCGAGGTGCCCAGTGGCACACAGCGGGCAAGCAGCAGGGCCAGGCCTCAGAGCACAGTCTCTGGCTGCAGCTCCACAGTGGGCCTTCCCCTCCCTGCCACCACACCGGGGGCATGCTGAGCCTGAGGTAAGGCGGGAGAAGTGACAAGGTAGGGCTAGACAGGGCAGAGTGTGGGGCTTGGGCAGCAAGGTGAGACTCTGGCAGAAGGTCAAACGCTTCTGTGACGACAACACAGAGAAAGGGCTGGTGCCCCAAGATGACCAACGATCCACCCCCTGGCTGATGTTATCCTCAAGACTGGCAGGCACGTGACCCTGACTGCAAGGCGGGCTCACACCGGCTGTACGATTAAATCCTGTGAATCGGCCGGGCTTCTGCCAAGAGGCAGCACATTTAACTTGGGCAATTTCCAGACAGTTTTGTTTTTGTTTTGTTTTGTTTTGTTTTGTTTTTTTGAGACAGAGTCTCACTTTGTTGCCCAGGCTAGAATGAGTGCCGTGGCGTCAGCCTAGCTCACAGCAACCTCAAACTCCTGGGCTCAAGCGATCCTCCTGCCTCAGCCTCCCGAGTAGCTGGGACTTTAGGCATGCATCACCATGCCCAGCTCATTTTTTCTATATATATTAGTTGGCAAATTAATTTCTTTCTATTTATAGTAGAGATGGGGTCTCGCTCTTGCTCAGGCTGGTTTCGAACTCCTGACCTCGAGCCACCTTCCCGCCTCGGCCTCCCAGAGTGCTAGGATTACAGGTGTGAGCCACCGCGCCCGGCCTCGGGAGAGTTTAATAAAGCGGCCACCAATGTGTGGGCTAGGCGTGGAGAAGTTAAGGGCGATGGTAAGGCTCTCCATGGCCAGTAATAGCAGGGGGCAGCCGGTTGCCACTCACAGACCTTAAGGGTCCAGAGGCAGAAGCAGCCACAGAACCTGGAAACACAAGGGCAACACAGAGGCAGTTTCTAGAAGTCATCACCTTTCACCAGGGGGACACAGCAAGCCTGTATTATATCCTGATCTCACTCTCGACTCATTCCAACCAAAAGGAAACCAGAAGACAGGACAGCTGGTATTTACTCCACACAGGGTGGAGAACCTGGGGAATGACATCCAGCACATGCCATCATCCCAGTGAGGCCGGTGGAGAAGAGCAGTGGGAATACAGAGGTGTGGCTGGAAGTCAAGCAGAATGCTTCAATCAGGGCTCCCAGACTTCTGGCTGTATGACCTTGGCAAAGGCCTTACTGGCTCTTAGTCTCAGTTTACTCATCTATAAAACAGGAACAGCTTTGGGAGGCCAAGGTGGAGGATCGCTGGAGGCCAGGAGTTCGATACCTGCTTGGGCAACATAGCAAGACCTCATCTCTACAAAAAACCTAGCCAGGTGTGGCGCCAGGCACCTGTAGTCCCAGCTACTCAGGAGGCTAAGGCAGGAGGATTGCTTGAGCCCAGGAGTTTAAGGCCCTAGTGCGCTATGATCCTGCTCTGCCACTGCACTCCAGCCTGAGTGACAGAGTAACACCCTGGGGGGAACAATACCATCTGCTGAATAAGCATTTAAGGATTAAATAACATGCTGCTCCTACAGCACCGGGCACAGTGCCTGGCAGTGAGTGCTTTCATTGTGCCCCTTTACTTGTGCTACTATTCCTCCCCTTGCTCAGCAAGAGTCTACTGCCCTGCCCACTTCCAAGACACCCCAGGAAAAGCCAAGACCTGCCTATTCCTGCCAAGGTCCCAGTGACAAGCAAGGCCACAGAGCGTGGACTGTAGCAGGGCCGTGAGGACTGGGGTGAAGGAGCCGAGAGAGTAAGGCCTCCTGGGCACCGGCTTCCCCACTAGAAGGAGTCCCTGAGAGCAGGCCCTGGCGAGCTGGGGGCTGCCCCGCAGTCTCCTGGGTTCTCCTGTATGTCCTTCGCGCAGGCGTCTGAGCAAGGGTGGCCTCCTTAAGAAAGCGGTCCAGCAGGGCGGGCTCCAGCGAGGGCTTCAGAGTCAGAGAGCCCAGCTCGGCCACGCGCCAGAAGCGCAAACTAAGGCAGCTGGCGCGGCCTCTCCGAGTCTCAGCATCTTCCTTTGAGAAACGGAACCGCTCATGGGAACCCCGACCTTGCAGGGTTGGTGGCGGTTAATCGAGATGATGATGTAAAAGCACTACGTACAGTTCCTGGCTCTGATAAGGCCACTGGAAATGTCAGCTATTATGACTATTATTTATTTTTTCTATATGTTTTTAGTTGGCCAATTAATATCTTTCTATTTTCTTAGTAGAGACGGGGGTCTCGCTCTTGCTCAGGCTGGTTTCGAACTCCTGACTTGAGTGATCCGCCCGCCTCCTCGGCCGCCCAGAGTGCTAGGGTTACCGGCCTGAGCCACCGCGCCCGCCCCCGTTATGATTATCAGTAACAACGAGCTCATCACAGAGGGTATGCCTCTTACCACAGGGGCCCTGCTGCTGGCAGACGCCGGCTGAAGGGGCCTGAGCGCGGCCGCCCGCCTGGCCGAGCCCCTCCGGCGACCAGCGCACCTGAGGAAGAAGCGGCCGGGGACCGGCGCCGGGAGCGCGCCAGGAAGCGGAGAGGCGCGCGTCGCCGGCCCTCGCGGACCCCCACCTTGCCCGGTCACCTCACGCCCGCCGCCCCGGCCCTGCCCGGCCCGCACTCACCCTCTACGCCGCGGGCGAGAAGCGCCAGCGCCCACAGCAGTAACTGCCACCAACCGAGAAGCCGCATGGCGCGGGGCGGCCGGCGGCCGGCGACCGGCGGCCGGGACCACCACCCAGGTGGACTGGCAACGGGCGCTCGGCGAGGAGCGTCGCGCTCCCTACCACAGAGGAAGGCTGGGGGAGGAGAGGCCGGGAGCGCGGGCGCGGGCCCGCGCCGCCATCTTGGCGCCTGGCAGCCGCCGCGAGCGCCATGTTGGAGTCGGGCGGATGGCCTCTGGCCTGGGGCCTGCGCCGCCGGCCTCGAGACCCCGCCGGGAGGCCAGCACCCGGCCTTCCGAGTCGTTTGGAACTCTCCGGACCCTAATTGAAATACAGAGCGGTGCTCCAGCCGAGGCCCGTGGCCTCCTTTGTTCCCGCACAAGTCGGGCCCGGCTGCTTGGAGCACAGCGCCCGCCCGGGGAGCGTTTCCATGCTTCACTCCCAGGGCAGAAAGGCCCAGAAGCCTCCCTCAAGTGCCCCACTGAGGTGCAGAACCCTCGGAGGCTGTAACTGTTAGAATCCCTTCCGTTTCCCACGCTGCCTTACCTGGAGTTGCCAGAGAGAATACCGGATACCCAGTTAAATTTGAATTTCCCATAAACAATAATTTTTACCATAAGGGACATGCTTTATAACTGAGCATCCTATAATTTTATTTGCCGGATCTGGCAGCCCTAACCCTACCTGTCTACCCAGGGGAAGAGGTATTGGTTGGTTTCAACCAATTCACCACCCAGGCATTCTTCCTCCTCAAACCCACCCACCCAGGGCAGGGGCGGTGAGCATGGGCTCTGGGTCATGATGGAGCTGGAGCCACCCGAGCATAAAGCTAAGGAAGGGCTTAGAATGAAGAGGGCATAGATGGGGAGGGGAAGTGTGCCACTGAGGAACAGGACTCTGCATTCCCAAGCGAGGGCACAGAGGTGGGGATCTAAGAGACAATTCTTGGAGGGAATAGAGAGGATGACCCCATTTTGTCAGCAATGAGGGTGTTTTGGCAGGGAGGGCCTCCTAAAAATCGAAGAGAGCAAGTTTTGAGCAGCCACATCAGTGCAGTATTAATTAGTGCACAGTGGCTTTCAAATTTACTATGAAGTTGAAAAAAATAGAAATAGAAAAATTTCAAAGATCTTTACACCAATCTATTGGTTAACATAGCAATGTTAAGGGGAATCTGGGCTGTTTGGTCATGTGGTGAATCCCAGCTCCACTACTTACCATAGTATAGGGGCAGCAGGTTATGTAACCTTTCTTTAAGTTCAGTTTCTTTATCTGTAAAATGAGGATGAAATTATATAGAGTCAGGGATTAAATGAAATGTAAAGTGATGAGCACAGTAAGCACTTCAAAGTGGTAGCCATTGTTAACTGATTCATACAATTCTAGTGGAGTAACTGTATCCTGTGTCCATCAAAGAAAGAATGTTAGACCAGAAAGATCATTAATTTGACCCCATGGATGATTTTTTTTTTTTCTTTTTTGAGACAGTGTCTTGCTCTGTTCCCTGAGCTAGAGTGCCATGACATCAGCCTAGCTGACAGCAACCTCAAACTCCTGGGCTCAAGCGATCCTCCTGTCTGAGCCTCCCAAGTAGCTGGGAGTACAGGCATGCACCACCACACTAATTTTTTCTATTTTTAGTAGAAATGGGGTCTTGCTCTTGCTCAGGCTGCTTTCAAACTTCTGACTGAAGCGATCTTTCCGCCTTGGCCTCCCAAAGTGCTAGGATTACAGGTGTGAACCACCTCACCCTTTTGGATGATTCTTGTAAACAGGCTGCCATGGTTTTGCTATAGTAAATCCTCAAGTGTGGTTTTGTGGGTCCACAGGGCCTGAGACAATGGACATGGATGAAAGAGCCCATACTTCTAGAGCATGGGTGGGGAAGCTTTTCATGTTGGAAGGCCACATTAATTTAGGTGTAATCAAATAAGGCCACATTCAAGAAACTTGAGTTAGATACACTTTAAAAATGTACATTATTTTGTAAAAATCGACTACTATGTACTTAATTTCAGAAAACTAGAAAACAATTTGTTAATTTTAAAGTTAATGTTTTAATAACTTTGTTGTGTCTGCTTTTAGTTGGAAAGCATTTGAATATTTAGTTGCAGCATGGAGGTCCTCAGTTTCAGTTGATCCTCTAGATGGGTGTCAGTCATTTGTGACCTTAAGGGCATCTTGGCTTGGGTTAGGTGGGAGAATGTAGATTTGTAGTAATTTTAAGCAAGAAAGCATTTTTCGGGCGTGTTGCCAAAGTCATGGGTATTCTGCATTTTTCCATATTTCAATTGGGTCTTTCTTAGCATTAAACAATGACTTTAAGATGTCATCTACTGAGAGCTCAATCAGTTCCATCTGCAGTTCTTTAGGTGCCTCGGTGATACCAACTAGGTGAGGCTGAAACGCTAATTTGAGTGTGATGTCATGATTCTCAAAGTCAGTGAAACTTTCATTGTATTCTCCAATTAATAGGTCTATAACAGTTGCATATTCTTCAAATGATTTGCATATATCAGTCAATGGCCTTTGCTAACTGGGGAAATGTTCATCCAAAATTTCTTTTCGAAGAAGTGTTTTGAAAAAAGATAGCTTTTTTTGAAATGCTTGGATTTTTTGCCACATATCATTTATAGACTTAGTTTTACCTTGCAAAGAAATATTCAAGCCACTTTGATTAGACATATCACAGAAATGCTGCATTCCTACAGAAACCTTCTTTTAATAATTCACATTGCTGAATAATTCTGTTCTTCATAAAATTTAACTATCTGTTCTCACAGAGATAAAATTTTGGCTAATGCCTGTCCCTGCGATAACCAATTCACGTTAGAATGATATGGCAAATCCACACCGAAGACCTCATCTTTCAACTTTTCACATGTCACGAAACTGACCATGCCAAATTCCATTTGTTTTAATATAGTTAACAATACTTATATGTTGTTGCCAAATGGCACTTACAATAGTAGTATTAGCACAGAGATTTTCCAAATGCATGATAATGAAAAGAAATGACAGATCTGGGTCTGTTAGTATGTTTTTTCATCTGTGCGATAAACCCTTCATGTTTTCCTGTCATGGAAGGTGCACCATCTGTACATACACTCACTAAATTTACCAAATTCAGTCCAACTTCATGACATTTATCTTGAAAGTTGTTGATATCTATTCCCTGTGTTCTGTTCACAAGAGTGCCCAAAGCAAGTAACTCTTCATAGCAAAGAAAATCTTCTATTAGAACCTGAATGAAGTACAAAACCTGCACCGAGTCAGTAGTATTAGTTGATTCATCCAAAGCCAATTGAATAATATATATTTTCCTTTTGAAATAATGCATGAAGTTGTTCTATTAAATCGAAGACTAATTCATGCTGCTGATCAGTTATGGTTCTCCCTAAAAGACTGTTGTTTGCACTATCAGATGTTAACCGGGGTCTAAGCATCCTCAACTTCAACAATGCATTCTTTCACAATTTCTACATCACTGAATAGCTTTCCTTTGTTCCCGAGTATATAAGCTACTTTACAAGTTGCTTCACTGGCATTATTTCCAGGTCTTATTGCTGCTTGGAAGAATTGTCTTTGCTTTTACTTTTCATCTTTTAATTTCTGCCATACCTTTCTCACCTCTCCCTCTAATTTAAAATATTTGTGGCCCTTATGAGTGTTGTAATGCTGATGAGCATGGGATTTCTTTAATGTTGATATTGCAGTATCACAAAGCAAGCAAATCATATTATCTTTAGCAGAAGCAAGATGATATTGTAATTCCCAATCCTCATTAAAAAATGTTTTCTTCTGGCCAGGCTCGGTGGCTCATGCCTGTAATCCTAGCATTCTGGGAGGCCGAGGCAGGTGGATTGCTCGAGGTCAGAAGTTTGAAACCAGCCTGAGCATGAGCGAGACCCTGTCTCTACTATAAATAGAAATTAATTGGCCAACTAATATATATGTAGAAAAAATTAGCTGGGCATGGTGGTGCATGCCTGTAGTCCCAGCTACTCAGGAGGCTGAGGCTCCTTGCTTGAGCCCAGGAGTTTGAGGTTGCTGTGAGTGAGGCTGACGCCATGGCACTCACTCTAGTCTGGGCAACAAAGTGAGACTCTGTCTCAAAAAAAAAAAAAAAAAAATGTTTTCTTCTTTCAGTGTTCTCTTGGTCTTGGTCTTTGACATGGTGTGTTAAGTAGACAGAGTTTAAAAATATTTTTAAAATATTTTGCACAATACAGTTGAGCTGTGTAACTATTCATAAATTCCACTTCAAACAGAAACACAGTACACTGTTGTCAAAAGCTGATAACAGACTGGCGGACTCCACTTCCATAAAGTCTCACCAACCAGTCTCTCGAGACATTGCCGTCAATCAGGCTGGGGAAGTTAGAACTAAATCATGAGTGCAGCAGCCATCGATTTAGCCCTTACAGTTTACTAATGTTCTAATTATGCCTGTCAACCAGGGAAGATTATTTCATTGAATCTTATTTTATTCTTGGTATTTTAAATACGTTCATTTAACAAAAATGTAAAAGACAAACAAAAATGTCTTAATAAAAATAAAAGGATTTGTCCTGTAAAATCATTTGGGACAGTCAAAAGGCCACACTTAAGGACCCACTACGCCACATGTGGCCTTAAGGCTGCAGGTGCCCCACCTTTGTAGAGTTTATCACCTCAGTCATCATTTGGCTAACTACCTCGCATGCCTAACAGGGTAACAGCACACCTTTCCTTCTTGAACTTATTCCCTCCCATACCCCACATGCCCAATTTGAAGGTGAATGAAAGGCCAATAGGACAGTGCACTAAGAGAATTTATGATTAATGAAAAGGCTGATCTGGATACTCCAACGTGGATGCCCTGTAGATACCACTACTTCCTTTTCATTATGTCCCTTCCCTCCCTGTGTTTGTACCATAGCTGTATATTTGGACAGATACAAATGCAGGAATTGTTGGCTTTCAATAAATAACTATATATACCCCCTAAAATGACAACTCAATAAATACCGTCAACAGGACAGAATCCTCACATGACTGTCTCACCACCAGGTGGCACATGCACTTATTCTCCGTGAGAAAATTCAGGTTTGTCTGTATTTCTGTCAGGGTTTGGAGGTAGAGAGAAGTTGGCATCATTCTCTTCCCTGAAATTAGATCTGCCAATAACTTATGGCCTAGGATTGTTTATACAAGAGTCTGATGGTAATTGGAATAATTATGCACAGCCTCACGCCTCTAACTTTGATCTTTAGTTTGTCCTTCTGGATAGGTTTGCCTACATTTTTTTAATCTGATGAGTCATGAGAGCCTCCCCCCATCCCTCACACACAGACAAGTATTTACTTTGGTTTCCATCACCATAGCAAAGTGTATTTTCCAAAGATAGTCACAACAATCTCCCATCCCACATGCTATTCTACAATGCAACTTTGCTACTGCCCCATCGATAGGTAGAATCTAATTCCCTCCCCATGAATCTGGGTGGGTCAGAAAGCAAAACAGTAAGACAATACAAGATCCACAGTCCTGAAAAAAGTTCAGCATTTACCATTTCTTTACTTGAAAAATACCATACTAAAAAATAAAGTAGAAAACATAGTTGGTTTTAAAGTAATGACTTTATTAATAAATATACATCCATATGATGATGTAGATACAAATCATGAACACTACTCCATTCCCATACACATAATTGCACACGAGTAGCTCAAGTTCATGGACATAAAACAAATACAGTATCTATTCAGACTTTTTACAGCAGAGGACAGCGTGCTTATTATCAGTTAATTGGTAATTATTTTCTCCAAAACCATCTGTGAAAAAAGGAAATTGTGAAAACTTAAAGAATCAAAGTGGTCTGATTACTTAAATCACGCACTTGATTAACTATAGCATTAAATTTCCAAAAATTAAATACATTATATGTGAGAGCAGAGACTTATCTACTTGAGGGGAGGAGGGAGAAAAAGCAAAGGAAAGATTTAGATACATCCTAGAGTTTAATAGCATATAGGTAAGCTATAATAAAAACAAAAGCAGAATAGCCTCAAAATTTTTTATGTCCAAGGGAAAAAATGTTTTGAACTGTTGTGATTTGTTATATTTTTATTAAAAAGAGATCATAAAATTTTATTGCATATAGAGACAATGACTGACAGAGTAGCAGTTATTACCAATATCCCCTGAATTGTTCTTTTAAAGCTTCTTATAATATAAAAGAGAAGTTTAATTTTTTTTTCTTTAGCTCATACACTGGTTTATCCTTATGCTGAATGGATCGCCGTTAACCCAATAAATGGATCCAAATATATTTTTTCCTCCTTAACTCAAAGAAACTCTATTCTTATTTCATGAAAATACACATGTAAATTCACACGAACATCAATTTGGAATGAATGTTACTTTGACAGATGGCTCATTTAAAAAGTAAATTAAAAATATAAAGAATTTTTAGTCTAATTTAAACATTGATTTAAAAAAGTCCCCAAATATTAAAAATTAAACCAGATACTACTTTTTTCCAATACATTGTGCCAGTATATTTTTTAATATCCAGTGCAAAACTCCAAAGATAGTATCAAAATCATCCCATACTAAAGATTAGTTATGCAAGGTTATATCCGTCAAAAAAGGAAAATTTCATCTGTATATTAGCTCATTTGTTAACATGATAACAATAATAAATAGGGCATGTTAAAATATTTTTTAAAGAAAAAAAAGTAAAGCAAACTTACTTGAATAGCAGATCATTTTCTGACCAACAGTTTTAATATAGAATAGTGAAACCTATTTTGTGAAGAACAGAATTACATAGTATAAAATTAGCAATTTACCTTTCAAGAAATAATCATACAGTGGGGGGGAAAAGGCCAGTTTTCCCCAGCTGATTATATTAAAGTATAGGCAACTGTTTAACATGCTATTTCAGTGTTTATCATGACGAGAGACAGTGTTACAAAAGATGCACAACATAGTCTTTAGATTATATAGAAGTAAAAATATTTCATATTTTAAGACTTCATTCATGTAATTACTTAGATGTCTTTCTCTTCAGCATGGCACCAGTAAACTGTTCACAAGGAGAAAAGGAAGTGGAATCAGGAGATGCTCACCAGCGTACAGATCTAATATTCCAGGTAACTGCTTACATGAACAGTAAATTCAGCTTCCTAAATGATGTTATCCATTCACAACGAACGGTAGCCATTTGCCCCCTTTTTTTCCTGGGACATAGCTCCTGATAACAAACACTGTGATGAACATGCCTCCTTTAGATGATTTCACCATTTCATAAGCATGTATACAAAATTCATTATACAATAATACACCTGTTTTATCTTCTGACACACAGCACAGCACCACTTAGTAGATGTGCTGGAAGGTGGGGGAAGGGTAGGGGAGAAAGAGGAGGGTATGTATAACAAAATCAGGAATGAAAATAAACTGAAAAGGAAATGTCAAACGGACTTAATATGAAACACAACATGCAACCAAATCCTTGACAATGTTGTATATTACTCTATGGTAAAACATTTAATTAAACAACTTTCTTTAGGAACTAGCTTGAAAATGGATTTCTAAGAACCCAACTGCAGAACATCACCTTGAGAAACAGCTAAATGACACGTACATAAGAAAAGTAAATAACGAACACATGAATAAAGATGCAAGCATTTGTGTGTGCCAGAAGTTATACTGTTCTGAGTAAATTATAAAAAGTTTTATATTTTAAGCTTCTGCAAGAAGCTCTTGTAGCAATTTAGCTGCCAGAATGTTACAACTGATTTTATGTAGTCATCCAACATCTTTCTCTATGGTTTGTGCAAAGCAAGTATTGTTGAGGTCACTGTCTTAGATGCCAGTGCACACAGTCCCCACACACAATGCAACACCTCTTACTGTAAAGAGCAGCATAAAGTCCAGCTCATTGTGTCAGGCATCACTGGAACACCTGAAGGCTTGCTGCTTTTTTCCTGATAAAAAAGGTACGAAACATGACATCCATTTGCAATCAGAGTGCGCATTAACTGAGAGCAAGCCCAAACAACACAATATGCACCCTTTTAAAATTTTAATTATTTTAAAAGTTTTTGGGTCCTGCAAATCTGCATTTTAATCTCAAAGGCATTTAAAATCTGCAAGTACAAACATTGTAACTTTAATTTAAAGTTCAGTGGAATTTTTTCAAGTCTGAAGTTTATAGTACTTTATTTAAAACAAACAGAATAAATAAAATGTATATTAACAAGGAATATTACTTTCAGAAAGGAAAGAAGAGAGATTTCCCTCTGTCCATATCCATATTATACATATCTACCCAATACTTTTCTTTTTCCTTTTCTATCTTGCTTTTAAAGCTAACATTATCAGGGGAAAAAAAATGTTCTTTTGGATGAACTGGTCTCACGAGAGCCACAGTAAGATTTTAATTAAACTAATGAATATATTTTTTACATGTTTCATGCATAGATGGATTCCTATATATTTCTTAATATTTGGGTTCTGATGGTCAGGAAACTGCATTCTGTTTATACCAGTTTTACAGTCTACCATTAAATCTGTGTCCTTTGGTAGATATAAACCTGAAAACATAGTAAGTGCTAATGCAATGGAATAATTTCTCAGAAAAACTAAAAACATTTCAAATAAATGAGCAACATTAACAAATGTTTTAAAACATAATTTTAAAACTAATACATGAAAGGCAAAATATAGTGACTATAGCTACATGCAGACCTTGAGAATGTTTAGTTTTCTATACGAAATATGTCAAAATGCATTGTATTTCACCAAAAATGTAATGTGCAGCTTTTATAAAATAGTTTAAATATTTCGTAAATATGAATTGTTTGTAGTGTTTGGTATATATGCTCTTAGGCAATTAAAACATACACAAACTATCACTGCTCAAAGACAAACATTAAAGAATAATTTTAGAAATAACGGTTAAATCAATTAATGCCATATAGATTAATAAATAAGCTGCTTAAACCTAGAACATTAAAAATAGGTTTCGTATCACCTGAAGTCTATGCAAACACAAAGCATAGAAGTATCTGTGTCCTGTCTTGTGAAAATGAATGCTGCAACTCACACAGCCACTACCTCAAGTAATCCTGAATCATTAGTTTTTTTGTCCTATCAGTTAAAATTACCTTAGATGGTATCTTTATCATATTGTAGATTTACTTCACAAACTAATACGTATAATGGTTTCGGGTGTTTAGCACATAAAGCATCTATTTATTTAATAGAATGGCCCAAAAGTAATAATGAAACACTAGACATGACCATAACTCTAAAGGAAAAACAAAGATAATGTCATTAGATGTTACACTTGAACCTATGTACAAATATAATGCCACTGCTCATGCCCTGAGTGCATCTGTCAGCATATGGCAGCTTTTGAGCAAAAGCAGGAAAAAAAATCAAACAGGAAATCAAATTTGGAAAGCCCAGGCCATTAAATTACGTATGTCAAAATAAAACCAAGAAACTTTGGGATTATTCACAATCTTCCTTCTGAACCTGGCCTTCTTTCCCTGCCTCACTCACTCATTGGGTGGCTTGACTTCACTGCTGGTTTCCTCTACCCCGTGAACTGCTCTGCCATGCATCATGGGATAAGGAAAAGCAGCAGTACCACAGCCATAACCAAGATCGGCAAGACGGGATAGAGCTTTAATGCTACCTGGAGGTCTCCCTGGGCTGACTTTGTATCCCGCAGCTTTAGTGGTACCCAAAGGTCTGCCTGGACTTGTCTTAAATCCAGCCGCTTTGGTGGTTCCCAGGGGTCTGCCTGTGCTGGTCCGGTATCCTGCTGATTTGGTGGTTCCTGAAGGCCGGCCACGCTTACCAGATCGGTTGAGATTTTTCTTTTTCTTTAGTTCATCTTTTATCTCTATGCTTCTGCCACTAGTAGTCTGCAAGTGTGTTTCATTTAATGGGTCTTGCCTCTGACAAACCATGGGTTTGTGGCTGACTGTGTGGCTGTATTTGCTTTGCTGGGAGGAATATATGTCAAACTGATCAGCAGCTCTCATGGCATCTTCATTGAGGCAGGAAGGCTTGCCAGGCCCACAGAAAGCCGGATTACTGCTGGCAACAGGATGCATCATTTTCTACCAAAAATAAAAGACAAATATATATAAATACGCATATACAAATATATATCTGTATGGCAACATTCAGTGGGAACACTGTCTTCCAACAACTATGCAGACTACCTAAAATTAGGCTGACAGGCAGGACTCCAGACCACTTATAAATAAACACACATCAGCAGATTCAAAGATACTTGTTTTTCTCAATTTAATCATGGATGGGGACAAACATCATACAAGATAACTCAATTTATAACACTGACTTAGTAGCTATAAACTTTCTCTGATTAGGAACTGGAACAGTGTTTAAATAGAAAACAAATGTTACATTTTGTAGGCTTTTCTCTTCTACATTACTAAACTCCAAAAGAGTAACAGTAAATGTGGCCATGCACAGTGGCTCATGCCTGTAATCCTAGCACTCTAGGAGGCTGAGGCCGGAGGATCACTTGAGGTCAGGAGTTGGAGACCAGCCTGAGCAAGAGCAAGACCTCATCTCTACTAAAAATAGTAGAAATTAGCCAGGCAACTAAAAATAGAAACAAAAAATTAGCCGGGCATGGTGGCAAGCACCTCTGTAGTCCCAGCTTCTCAGGAAGCTGAGGCAGGAGAATTGCTTGAGCTCAGGAGCTTGAGGTTGCTGTGAGCTATGCTGATGCCATGGCACTCTACCCAGGGTAACTGAGTGAGACTCTGTCCCAAAACAGAAAGAATAACAGTAAAGGTAAGAACTCTATTTAAACACGATTCTTTTTATTCAGTTTGCCTAATGTTCTTAGAATGCCTTCCGTTGGTCTTTTATTTCCCACATGTTTACTTCTGACCTGATAACAGATGCCACAAGATGGACACTCCATCATTATTATTAATTTATTATTTATACAGAAACCTGAGTGTATGTTACACTTTACAAAAGATAGAATGTGCCAAGCAAAGAACACAATCTCTTGGCCCAAAGTACTGACTCCCTTCAAACATACTCTATCCAAACAGAAGACAGTACTAGTACAAAGGATATACAAAGTGTCCATTAGCTAAAATGAGAGAATATTTATACAATTAAGACTTGTACTACAAAAATATAGGTAATATCATAATAAAATATCTCCTATTTTGAAGGTATGGTTGTCAAGACAAAAATATACAACACTGGTTTCTCCCTTGATCATAAATATGGTATGGATTTTCTTCCCTTACAGGAGTCCTTTGATTATTAAAGAACAGTTCCAGCTGGGTGAGGTGGTACATGCCTGTAGTCTCAGCTACTTGGGAAGCTAAAGTAGGAGGATCGCTTGGGCCCAGAAGTTCAAGTTCAGCCTGAACAACATAGCAGGAAAAAAAAGTCCAAAGTCTCTGTTTTGTCTATGAGGACATCCCTGTGATTTTTTAAAATAAAGAATTTATTAATTAGCCAGGAAAAAAATCCTTCTGTAGATCAAAAAAAGAAAAAAATGGTAAGGAAAAAGTAAAAAAGATATTTAAAAAAAAAAAAAGAAAAAAGAATTTATTAGGCCAGGTGCAGTGGTGGCTCACGCTGTAATCCTAGCACTCTGGGAGGCTGAGGGTGGGTGAGATTGCTCAAGGTCAGGAGTTAGAAACCAGCCTGAGCAAGAGTGAGACACCGTCTCTACCGTAAGTAGAAAGAAATTAATTGGCAAACTAAAAATATATATAGAAAAATCAGCCAGGCATGGTGGTGCATGCCTGTAGTCCCAGCTACTAAGGAGGCTGAGGCAGAAGGATTGCTTGAGCTCAGGAGATTGAGGTTGCTGTGAGCTAGGCTGACGCCACGGCACTCTAGCCAGGAAAACAGAGTGAGACCCTGTCTCAAAAAAAAAAAAAAAAAGAATTTATTAAAACCACCACCACAACAAGCCAGCCACATGATTTAGACACATAGGAAAGAGTTTTTATAGAGTCTACAGTATTACACAGCAATGAGGCGAGAAAGATAAAGATATGGGTTCCAATTCAGATTTTGAAAAAGAATCACAAATGTATATTAAGGTCTAGCTCCAAGTCATTAGGAAATGTTTGCTTGTACACTTCACACATGTAAAAGTACACCAAGACCTGAGTTATGAAAACAGTTACTTCCAGAGGCCATGAACAGGTAATAATGTGAGCCAAAACCACTGAAAATTTACTTAAATTTATAAAGGAAAAGGAAATTGCAATAAAGTCATAGGATCAAATTCTGTTAAACTACTAAATATTTGCTGAGACTCAACAGATAAAGAGCTGCTGGCCAGCTGGCTTAAAGTCTAAACTTGAAGGAAAAATATCTACAATGAGAAGCTACTTCTTTATGGCAGAAGCTTTTTAGACTTGAGAACATAAAACAAGACTGGGCTAAATACAAATAGTAAAAAGAATAATTTTTCACTCATTCCCCAAGGAAAGAAGAGATCTAGGAGAACTAGGTTATTAATTATGACTTCACTAGCTCAAATTCTAATTTCAGATGAGAAAAAAGGAGAGACCCTCCAAATGAGTTCCAAATATAATATGAACTGACAGTTAACAGTTTTTGAGCATTTTAAATGTGCCAGGCAATAAGCTTGGTGCTTTGCACATTGTTTGATTTAATCCTCAATACAAGCCTATGAGGAATATACTATTATTAGCTCTATTTTACAGAAACAGAGGCAAAGGCTTTAAGCAATGTGCCAGGGATACACAATAGGAAATAGTAAAGCCAAATATGAATTTTAATAATCCAACTTCAGAACCAACAATTTACAGTATAGCATACAGCTATACCAGAGTTTTTCAACACCAGCAATGTCATTTGGGTCAGACAATTCTTTGTTGTGAGGGGCTGTCCTGTGCATTGTAGCATGTTTAGCAGCATCCTTGGCCTCTACCGGCTAGATGTCAATAGCAACACCTCTCTCCCTCCCCCAAATTTGTGACAACCAAAAATTTCTCCAGATATTGCCAAATGTTCCCTGGGGGTAAAATGCACCCCTCACCATGAAAATCCCTCAGCTATACTAAAATGAAAATACAAGACCCAACTTAAAACACTCCTGCTTAAGTTTTTATTCACTTTAGTCCCTACCTCACCAAATATCCACAAAATCTTTCTGCTGGTGACATGTACAAAGTCAAATAGATTTGTTTTCCGAATTGAAGAAAAGCCAGTGTTGGAATCTGTGACGGGAACAACCACCTTCCTCTCCCCTTCAAGTTATAAACTAATTGAGAAATATACACAGGAATCGAAATACTAGTTTATTGCCAATAAAGCTGGACAAAAGACCACATGCAAATACAAGGAGAAATACACACAGACCTGTGGGCAGAGGATTTTAAGAGAAAAAGTAAACCCCTTTTTCAGTCTTATTACTCAGAAATCATCCTGCTGGAAAGCTCTAATAAAAAGAGGTACAGTAATCCTAGCACTCTGGAAGGCAGAGGCAGATTGCTCAAGGTCAGGAGTTCGAAATCAGCCTGAGCAAGAGCGAGACCCCGTCTCTACTATAAATAGAAAGAAATTAATTGGCCAACTAATATATATAGAAAAAATTAGCTGGGCATGGTGGCGCATGCCTGTAGTCCCAGCTACTCGGGAGGCTGAGGCAGCAGGATTGCCTGAGCCTAGGAGATTGACGTTGCTGTGAGCTAGAGTGACGCCACGGCAAAAAAAAAAAAAAAAAAAGAGGTACAGAGGTACAAATTCTCTTCCAAAGGTAGGACTGCCGGTGAAGGGAGAAAATATTTCTTCCTACGTGAAGGGAGAAAATATTTCTTCCTACGTGAAGGGAGAAAATATTTCTTCCTACAATCTGTTTCAATGTTTCATAGTTCATGCCTTTTCCATTCCTATCACTAGTCTTACGGAAACCTTCCCTCTGGACCTTACTTCCCTTACTTCATTTTCTCTTAATGTATCAGAACATTCACAATCTGTCAGCACGCACGATATATAGTCTCAGCTTACATTACCTTAGCCTTTAAAGGCAAAATGGGACCACATATCCTTTACCAACCCACACTGAAAAAAACCGTACCATTAAAAAATTAGACCTGTAATTAAAAAAAAAAAATCCATCTCCAATTTCTTTAATCCTCTCCAGGAATTTATGCCTTTGGTTTGTATTATATTAATATAGTTTTGATGTAGCTCACATTTATTGAGGGCCAACTCCACACAAGACATTATTCTAAGTAGAAGTAGGACATAAAACAGTCAAGGGTAAAGGTGATTACTCCAATGGAAAGACAAGATACAGACTTAAGGAACATTTCTCAAGTGTAGGTCTTCTATATATTCTATATTTTCCTTCTCTGCTACTGCCAAGAAATCAGTACAGTATTCTGCTTCCTCAATAATCAATTAACAAACTGGACAAGAAATTTACTATGACAATTACTCGTGTAAACAGTTAACTAAAAAAGGAAACAGCTAAAATCAATGCCTTCCTGCTTTCAGACTTCAATCTTATCAAGACAGGAATCAGCACTATTAGATTCTTATGTGCATAACCACCACATATATATTTATATGCAAGATATATATGTTTATATGAAGTATGTGCACATATAAGCTTAACCCTACACTGGAAAATGGCTCCCTCCTCCCACTTCAGGGCTAACAATTGTTGAAAGACTCTTCCCACACAGAGTTCACTGATAATATGCAGGCCACATTTCTTAAGAGTGTCAGAATGAATACATTTCTAGAAAGTCTGGACGGAATGTAAGCCAAGAGTTACAAAACAGACTGTGTAGACTGACAAAGGTTAAAGATCATCTTTTAAAATGGTTCACTACATGTAACGGAATCAACTAAGAGCTTCTATATACTGTGACTGTTATTATTATCAAATTTTTGATGCATAAGCTAAAACTTGCCATCCCTGAAGCTGTTTTACTGCGTGTGTTTAACTCCTGAAGTTTAACCCCTAAAGTGAGCCGTTCTCTAATAAAAGAACAATTCCCTTCCCTTCTCTTGAATGTGGCGGTCATTACTAACAACATAAAGAACTACAACTATTTCCAGTAACTTCACAAATCATACATGAAGCTTTCTAAACAGGCAGAAACCCCTCCTTTCAAGAAACCCAAGTTCTGCTCTTCTCCAAAGACCAACCATCACATACTTCTCCGAGATTTTATTTCGGGTCATTTGCTAACAATTAGACATAATCATAGACGATTTTATAATCCTAAATTGTCCATCTGCGACTCACCTCAATCACTCTGAAAGTCTATTTGGCAACGGCCCAGAGCTAAGCACTCTGCTCCCCCACGGAAAGTTTTGATACCAGGGCTGGACATAAATAACTGCCTCCTTTGTCTCCTTTCTACTCCTTAACTGTGCCCCACGGCGCAGTTTCCCGGTGCCAGATCTCTTATTTGACATCAGGCGTTTAAAAATGCATTACCTGTTGTGTGCCCGAAAAGAGACTCCTCACGTAGGGGCAATAACAAGTTTGCAGAGGAGACGCGCCATGCTAGAGAGCGCCGCGCGCCCTCCAAACATCAAAATCCACGGACCGCTGCGCGTCCCCTCGGAGTTCCGCAAGCGTCCTGCAGGCCCAGGGGCCCCTCCATCCGGACGCCGGCGGCGAGCCCGGCAGGCTTTCATGTGACGGGGGTGAAAGGACTCCGCATTCTGACCTCTCCAGGAAAAGACGGACCCCTCCCCGCCGCCGCGTCTCCCCCCGCAATGGCTCCACACCCAGGGAAGAGCAGGCTGCGGCCGGGCCCTTCCTCTCGCCCCGGGCTAGGCCACCAGGGCCCCTCCGCGGGCGCCGCTGGGGCACCTTCTCCCCAGCCGGCGAGGCGCTCGCCCACGGCCCGGCCGCCTTCCCCGCCGGCGGCGCCCGCCGCCCCGCTCCGCTCCCCGCCAGCTGACAGCCCGCGCGCGCCCGCCTACCTCAGCCGCTCGTCGTCCGGCCCCTCAGCGCGCCCAGGGGCTTCCCATCGGCTGGGAACCTCACGCTGGCGCCGCTCCCTCCCCAGCCCGCCGCCTCTGCCCGGAGCAGGGAAAAGTCCCAGGCAGAGAGGGCCAGGCCGCGAGGGCGGCGGCGAGGCAGACGCTGGCCCCCAGCTCCGGCCGCGGCCGCCGCACACGGTCCAGCCCCGGACGCAGAAGGAAGAGGCCGCTACGGCGCCGTAGTGCGAAGGAGCGGCGTGCGCGAGCTCGCGAGGGCCGCGCACGCGCGCGCACACGCATCGCGAGAACCGGCCTCCCGCCGCGACCAGCACGCAAGCTTGGGGAGGGAGCCCGGGCGGCCGGGCTGCGCTTGCGCTCGGGAACTGGCTGTCGGCCGGGCTGAGGCCTGACTGGCTCGGATTGTGGTTTGGACCGTCTGCAGTAGCTGGGTTGGAGGGACCCACGAAAAGGAGAATTAGTATTTCCTTACGTGTATTTTTTTCATCCCAATTCTGTGATGTCTGGAAAACTACCTACCACATTTCTCAGATCACAGGACTAATAATTGGCGGCCAGGATTTAGACCAAGCAGTCTTTTTCCAAGACTGTTTTAATCGCTTTTGGCAAAAAGATTATTAATGCCTCATTGTGCTAGGTGCTGCCCAAAGCATGTGCAATGGATTCAGCCTCTGCTCTTTAAGTTTCATACCGATAAGTAGGGTGAGATCCCACTTGCAAACAAAATGAGGAATATTTACATAATTTAGGGAGTTGGGACCCTCAGGTCTAGAATCATGTGATAATAAAAAGCCTCATTTTGTGGGACACCCTGATCCGTAATCATAACAGATCCATGATCTCTTAGAATTGCCATATTCTTCATTCCACCATCACAGGAAAGGATGGACAAGAGTAGTTTGCTTACAACTACTCCTATTATGTACTTACAGTGAGATTTCTGGCATATCACCCCATACAAACCCACTTAGAGGGGATCTGTTTCCTCGCTCCTTCTTCCTGTGAATTTCTGGACGTCAGAAAGGATCCAGAACTAAGGCGGCTACTGAGAAAAAGACACTTTATTAAGCAGTGGGAAGAGACTAGAGGAGGGTGCTTGTCCTTTTCCCCCATGCAATAAAAGGTATTCGAGGAGACAGTTCATAGTACTGAGTTCCACCATAACTATATCCCTCAGCCAGGTGTTGCCCTGCCATTAGGGAAGAAAGGAAGAGCTACAACTTTTCTGGATGAACACACAAGCAGGAGGAAAATCAAATACAACACATGAAACAGGCAAGCCCATTCATTCAACCTACTGAGGGACTGGTTTCGATGGGCTCCAATATAAAAACTCTGCACACCAAGACCCAGGTGAGCTTCCCTGGTTTGGAAGGTAGGATTCTTTGGGCAGGCAGGCTTTCATAACATGATTCTAAACATCACTCCAACTACCCCTAGAAAATACTAGAAAACAGGACTAATCATGCTAGTATGGCTTACACATAAAAGGAAAATATCAAAATAGAAAAGTTAAAATATGTATACAGATTTGAAGGCACATTAACTAGCCTACCAAATTTTCTCTAAGCGAGGCTTTTTTACTCTTCAAGTAGAATCTCAGAATGTATCCTAACATTCCCATTCCATATCATGACTATTCCAAATTCATAATTTTAAACTTTCGTCTGGAGTGTAATTTGTACATAAAAACACTTAAGAAACAGAAACTTTTGTACTAACCAGGTTGAGTAATTTGCAGGCACAATGGAGGGGTAGCCAGAGTAACAGATGAAGTCAGACATTCCTAGGTGTGAATGCCTGAATTTGAATGCTTTTCTGCCACTTGCCTCCTGTGGTACCTTGGGCAAGTCACTGCTCTTCCAGAAGTTTCCTCATGTGTGAAATGAAGACAATATCTTTCTTACAGGGCTGTGAAATGAAATAAGCTAGTAGGGATATTTAAAGTATCTATCAGTACTAAGAGGTTCATTATACTATTCTATTTTCTTTTTCTTTTTTTTTTTAGCAATGCTTCCTTCACTGAATACTATTCTATTATCAAATAGTTAAATTTTCCATAAAAGTTTTTAAGCTCATACAAGTTTGTTATACTGTTCTTGAAAAAAAACAAATATAAACATTCCAATAAAATCTTCAATAAAAATTCACAGAAATAAATATTCACATCATTAGAGTTAAAGGGAATAACTGAGGAAAACTTGCAGAGGATGAGTTTTGAGCTTGGATTTGAAGAAGGTGCTGGGCACAGAATGGTGGAGTAGAAGCAGAGGTGGCCATGGGGGAGACTACAGCAAGTACATTTACACTGGCAGAACAAGTTTCATTCACTGAATGCTCCAAGAAGCATTGGAGGTGGGCTTTAAACTGACACTTTATTCTGGAGAGATCTCTGACAGAAGCAGTCTAAGCCAGGAAATGTCAACAGGAAATCTCCAGCTAGCTCTCTTTAGGGGGCGATATAGGCACCAAGCTGAAACTGCACAGACATACCAGCTGGCTCTTCTAGGTGATGACTTTAGTAATAAAACACAAGTCACCTGACTTTTGGTAAACCATTACCTGGTAAGCATTTGATCAAGGAAGGAGACGCATTCTAGATTAACACACCCTCTGACACATCTATTCATTTATGCTATATATTGACTAATTTTAGAGATTCAATGGAGCAGTCAAGTGTTATAATCATGCAAAATAGCATTTCCCCAAAATCTATGAACTATCTTCACAGCAGTAATTACGAGAGGCTGATCAATTAACTCCTTAGGTAGGAATCTACTACCTTTCTAGGCAGCTCCTCTTATCACAGACCAGCTCTAACTTCTATAGTTTGGCTTCATATTATAGCAGTCAACCTCCTACTAATGTCTACCTGATGTCCTATTTCTTCCACTCAAGCTGCATGAAGTCAGTCATATGATACCACTTGCCTCTGTAATAAGATGCTCATTTAGTTCATTTGAGACCTTCAATTGTGGAGAACAGACCTCTGGAAGGCCTTTATTGAATGCTATGATAGATGTTACAACTAATCTCCACTATCTAGCTCCTCTGTACTTCTCTAGCCACCCCATCTCCCAAAGTCAGGCATGACCATGTGAATTGCCCTGGTCAATGAAAGTGACAAATGAGACCCTTCAAGATTCTGGCTATTAGGACTGTGAATTCCAGATGTTAGAGTTCTCTGCTATCTTGGAGCAAGAAAAATTTGAAGTAGTGCAGGTGTATAGTAAAAAATTTAAACTTGACCAAAGAGAAGTCTGGCCTTGGCCCTTGGCGGCGATATCTAAGCCTTTGGAAATGTCATGCTTGATAGTGTTCTTGTTTGCCTGGGGTCTTGGGTCATGCCAGATAGTCTAACAATGTGATATGGTGTGGGGGAGTTGAGTCACATGATGTCAACTCCACCTCCTGAGTAACTGGAGACTGAGATTAGCCATATGGGTTGTTAATCATGCCTACGTGATGAGCACCAATAAAAACTCTGGATACCAAGGATCAGGTTAGCTTCCCTGATTGGGAAGTTTTATTTTCTGGTAGGTAGGCACAGTAGTACACATTGTTGCCAGAAAAGTTAACACTGTCCATGACTTCACAGGTGAGTACAAGTAGAAGTTCTGCATTTGGAACTTCCCCTGGACTCTGCCCTTGGCATTTTTGTTTTGTTTTTTTTCTGAGATAGGTCTCTCAATTGTCCTGGCTAGAGTACAGTGGCACCATCATAGCTCATAGCAACCTCAAACTCCTGGGCTCAAGTGATGCCTCTGCCTCCCAAGTAGCTGGGACTATAGGTGCACACCACCATGCCCTGCTAATTTCTTCTATTTTGTGGAGAGATGGGGTCTCACTCTTCGTCAGGCTGGTCTTGAACTCCTAAGCTCAAGTGATCCTCTGGCCTCAGCCTCCCAGAGTTGATTATAGGCATGAGCCACAATGCCCAGCCACTTTGGCTGATTTTGATCTGTATCGCTTCACTGTAATAAACCTTAACTGTGAGTACATAAAAGCTTTCAGTGAGTTCTGAGTCCTTCTATTGAATTGAAACTAAGGACAGTCTTGGGGTCCTTCAGATTGCAATTGATATCAGAAGTGAGGGTGCTTTCAGAAGACAAAATAGCACAGGGTGAAGAGCTAGACTCGTTTGATGGGAATGAAATAGAAAACAATGAAAATGATGAATAACCAACACCAGTTCCAGTTCAAGTGTTTAAAACTTTTGACAAGTGGTAGTCCTACTGTTTACACTCACAGTTAATGTTCATACCTAGTTTTATAAGCTGTTCTATAACATAGTGTAGCAAAAACAAACAACAACAAAAAACTCCAAGTCATGTTATACAGGTGTGTCAAAAGGTAACTTGGTCATTAAGTATTGTGCAGTGCATTATTTATTATCACTAGGAGAGATGAAATTTGAGAGGCGATCATGTCTTTTTAAGGAAACTTACATAAAGCTCTGCTTTTCTTTTTTTCTTTTGGTACCATTGGTATTATAATAAAGAGCAATTTGTAACTGAAAAAAAAAAGTGACTGTGGACTTGTGGGCTGTGCTTCCCTCTAACTTCACAGCACAGGATTTAGAGAAAGCACAAGGAGACAGACTCCCGGGTAAGAAGCATAGGCAGTAGATTTTACAACAAAGTAAAGTCTAACATCCAACTTTAGGATTCCCTTATCATGCTATATTTCCCTTTTGAGATTCTTTAGGTTTGGTACACAAAAGTTTGCTACAATTTAGAGACATCTTATGTTGTCATTACATAGTATCAAGGGACGACCACATTGATATTTTGTGAGTAGTCTTCTCTAGGATTCATCCTCAGAATTTTCTTTTCTTAGAGATGGGGTCTCACTTTGTTATCCAGGCTGGTCTTGAACTCCTGGCCTCAAGACATCCTTCTACCTCACCATCTTGAGTAGCTGACTAGTGCTGAATGTAGAGGCTTAAGAGGAGCACAGGCATTTATCATCACTTCATTTGCAGTAAAAGCACACTTAAATGTCACACTATTTGACTTATTGCCCAACATTTTTTCTTCCAAAATATACATCCTTGAAATATAATTTGAGCTCAATCCAACATTTTCACTGCTTCTGCAACAGCTTCAGGCTGGTCCAAGGTAGGCGAGATCCTATAGCAAAATCACCAGCTAATAAGGCTTTTGAATGATACATGGTGATTGCATAAATATGTGAAAAGGCGGCCAGAAAAAGAATATTTGTACAGATCTGGGAGCTGGCTGCCTCTAAAGACCTTTCAATTGAGTCTACAAGTGTCTTAAATATTTTCATTTTATAATTTTAATATATTAATCTTAAAACTTTTACTAACTTTTTCTTTTATTCTTCTATCAGTTGACTAACAGTTAAAGCTTAAATACGTTCACTTGAACTCAAAGATATGCATAGGAAAAGAATGAATCTCTGGCCGGGCGCAGTGGCTCACGCCTGTAATCCTAGCACTCTGGAAGGCTGAAGTGGGTGGATTGCTCGAGTTCAGGAGTTCAAAACCAGCCTGAGCAAGAGCGAGACCCCATCTCTACCATAAATAGAAAGAAATCAATTGGCCAACTAATACATATAGAAATACTTAGCCGGGCATGGTGGCGCATGCCTGTAGTCCCAGCTACTCGGGAGGCTGAGGCAGTAGGATCACTTGAGCCCAGGAGTTTGAGGTTGCTGTGAGCTAGGCTGCAGCCACGGCACTTACTCTAGCCTGGGCAACAAAGCGAGACTCTGTCTCAAAAAAAAAAAGAAAAAAAAAAAAAAAAAAGAATGAATATCACTTTCTAGATTTTAACTTATCAGTAACAGTTGACTTTATATAGAAATTATTTATAGCAATATTATATGGAAAGATAGTGTCTTAGTTCATTTGGTCTGCTACAACAAAATAGCAAAGACTGGGTGGCTTACAAAAACCAAAAATTTATTTTTCACAGTTCTGTAGGCTGGAAAGCCCAAGGTCAAGGGGTCAGCCAATTCACTGTCTGGTGAGAGCCCGCTTTCTGGTTCACAATCTTTTTGCTGTGTCTGCATGTGGCAGTAGGGGCAAGGGAGTTCTTTGGGTCTCTCTTGTAAGGGCACTAATCCATTAGCCCTCGTGACTTAAGCACTCCCCAAAGGCCCCTACCTCCCAAAGTGATCACACTGAGGCTTAGGTTTCAACATATGAATTTTCATGGGGACACAAACATGCGGTCTACCAGCAAACATTTTTTAAATGTTTACCATATGCCAGGCAGTATCTTTATATGCTCTAAATGTATTTATGCTTTAAATGTATTATTTTACCTCATCCTCACAACAACTCTAAGACGTAAGTATTATCACATTCTCATTATATATATGGAAAAACGGAGACAGTTAAGCAACTTACCCAAGGTTGTCCAAGTACCCTCCAAATATTTGTCAATTTATTTTATTATTAAATATATGAACTGTTATCCCAATACTATAACATATTATTAAAAATTTAGACAAAATAATAAGCTCTTAAAGAGATGGTGATTATTGCACAGGGAATTTACAAAAAGGAAGAAAAATTTTTAAAAAGATTTTTAAAAAGAAAGTTTGAGATTTAAAAAGAAAAACAAATAGAAGCTTCAATATTCTGTTTATTTATTTATATCCCCTCATAAACATGTACAAGTCTTCAATATTTTCTTCTTGCTTTCAATGGATTACTGCACATGTGACCCACTTTGGAGACCACTTTAGATCACAGGCAGTCAAAAATCCAAGAGCAAAAGATAGTGAAGATTATCCGTGGTTCTCAAACTTAAATGTGTACCATAGAATCATTACTACCCCAGACACACTTTTAATAGCAACACTAGACCAGTAAAACATTACAGAGGAACTTACACTTTCTTTGAAGCTCCCAGGCATCCACCTCTGCCAGGCTCTCCAAATCCTGTGTTAGACACTGGGCCCTGCGCTGATCTGAGGGGTTTGGGAGGGGGAACTCTTTTCAAAAGTTCACAGTATAGTTGTGGGAGTCTCAGCTCCCAGAAGACTCTTTTAGGCAAAGGCATGGAGACACGATGCTGCCTTCAAGGATCCTTGGGCTGGCCAGACGGCACCTTGGAGCTGTCTGGAATTCAGGGATAAAGGCCAAGGACACCTTAACACCCACAGCTGCTAGAAGTACCTGGAATTGACAGGCTGCTGAAAATCTAGCCACTACCAAGTTCAAATGAAAAGCTTCTTCTGTGGAAAGAACATGTTTTACAAACTGAATCCTCACATTTCTTTTATTCTGTAACATGTATAACTAAAGAGAAACTAATATTCAAAACATGGGCCACTAGGTATTTCTATATATTAAAAATAGTTAGAATTTGTTTTTCCTAATTTTTCTGAAATTCTAGCTTTTAAAGTAATCTTACTATGTGAGAGAATACAGCTGAGTTCCAATTCTCCAAAGGGGTTAAAATTTCCTTTTTATTTCGTACTTTTGTCCCTAAAAAAAAAAAAAGCAGGGTTAACGGAAAGTCAGAATTTCTTCTTAAAGGCTTGAGTTCCAAAATCATGAACTCCTATAAGCCGATGCCATATTTGGAAGAGAACAAGGTCAAGAAAAATAATCAAAAGTAAATTCCTCACCAGTCATGTGATTTGACAGTATGGTCTCACATACATACCAGCTAAGCCGCAAGGCATTAAGAAGGAGAAACCATCTTAATGTTATATTGATACTAAGGCGATCTTGTAAAGAATGCATTTATACTTTTCTTCACATTCCTACTTGGATCTCTGCCTGAGAAAAATAATGAATTGATACAGGGAAAAAAAAAAAAAAGACCTTCAAATATCCATAATTGCCAACATATTAGGGAATCTTTTCCTAGAGAGGGAAATGCAGCCGCCTTTAGCTCCAAAGAGCTGGCCTAGGAGTAGAGAAGATGTTTCATTCAGTGGTGTGCCACTTAATGAAGCTGATATACTCCAAGTTAATTATATGTCTTAATCCAGTAAGATTTTGTTTTCTGATGGTTATATCTAAACTAAATAAAAAGTTAAAACTACACCCAACCCACCACACACATTCACTCACTCTCTCTCCTACTTACACATACATGCACACACGCACACCCCAATAAGGCCAGTGAGATGAAATGTATCAAATCATAAAGTGTTTAAAAGGAGTTAGGAGAACTTAGCCATTATCCTTTTATTCTATATCTCTACTTTGTAGAAGTGAGTACCATTGTGGTAAAACCTCCAACTGGCAAATGAACCTATTATTTCACCTATATTCATCTTATGCTAAATACAAAGAACATCAAAGATGAAGGGGCATTTTTAGGAAGAAATTTTTGGAATAGAACGGTATTTTGGATAATAAGTTGCTAGAATTTTTAATAATGATACAGAGAGAATAATACTTCTCTTACTTTTTTTTCTTAAAGAGATGTTATCTATGTTGTCTAAACTGAAGTGCAGTGGCTATTCACAGCCACTATCATAGGACACTACAGCCTTGAACACCTGGCCTCAAGGGATCCCAGCACCTCAAGTTCCTGAGTAGCTGGGAGCCTATCTACCAATATAAACAAAATTACAGAAACAGAAGAGAAAGCATTTGAGGAAAGATAATTTTAGAAAAATGTAGGTCGAATTAATTTTATTTTATAAGGAATTTAGAAAACATGAGCGAATATTCATATTTCATTAAAAAAAACAGTCTGTACATCATTCAAATTTTAAAATCAGTATGACACTAAAAAATGTACTAACAGTAATATGTTTTATTTTGGAACAAAATACTATCAGTGCCTCATCACAACTAGATATACAAACATAAAGAAAATGATATATAACTCTGAATCTCAAAGTGATCCAGTTGGCTGAAGAGAGCACCAATTGTCACCAATGTGGGACTGCCATACAGTCTATCAAAGGAAATAAACTACTACTGGGTGATAAAGATAAGCAAATAAATAAACTGAAGAAGAAAAAGGAGCCCAGCATGCCTGGAATTTTAGAGTAAATGTTTGTTTCTTTTAAATGCGTTGTATCTGTTTTCTTTCTTCAAGAATCTAAGTGGATGTGTGAGGGATCCAAGGATATTTCTCAGTTATATCTTACTTTTTCAGTAAGGATAACTTTATGTTGAAGAAATGTTTGATACTCCCTATCACTTTAGCTACTGAATGTACTATTAAAATGATTTCAACAACTGCAGTATGCTTTGATTTTTTAAAAAAAACTGTAAGTCAAGAATATTTAAAGAACTTTTATGTCTCTTAATTTAATAAATATGAAATACACATTTGTCCTTTGCTGTCCATGGGGGACTGGTTCCAAGACAACCTCCCAGCACACCCTATCTCCGCTGTGGATACCAAAATCCATGGATGTTAAAGTCCCTTACGATATAAAATGGCTTAGTACTTGCATTTAACCTATGCATATCCTCCTGTATACATTAAATCATCTCTAGATTTCTTATAATACCTAATACAATGTAAATGCTATGTAAATAGTTATTAAGTGTATTTTTTTAAATGTATGTGATTTTTTATTATTGTATTAACTTTCTGAATATTTTTGATGCGTGGTTGGCTTAATCTTTGTGGAACCTGTGGGTATAAAGCATTGATTGTATCTATTTAATAAATTCCCAAAAAAGTTCTTTTTTGAAAAAGTGACAATAATATGAAGTTGAAATGCACCAGGAGCCTTGAAAAGAATATGAGGTAATCCAATTTTAACAATTTAAATTAGGATATTCAGGAACTATACCTTAAGGGTTGAAAAATATAATTTATGATTCCTTGTGAACTAAATTTCACTGAGAGATGCTGAAGTCTAAATCTAAAACTTAGGTACCCTTATGTTTTAAAAATTTGAAGAAAGAAAACTCACAACTTAGTCAATGATCCTGAAGAAAAATCAGATTAAAAATAGTAGGGTATTCGTACATACTACATGTAGAGATGTATAAACACTTACAGAAGGGAAAAGGAATCATATTTAATATTTATAGGCTATAATCACTTTCTTTTAAAGAAGGTTTAAAAAGAATCAGTAGCTAGGCATAGAGCCAGAAGATGCAAAGGGATCCTAATAGTAATAAACAATAAACTATTTGTAGAGTTTTATACTCAGTGTAAAGAAATACAAAAAGTCCTTATACTATAAATCTTTAATTTTACAAAAACCAAAAGTAGTCCAACTACTTTTTGCCTATGACGATGATAAAAATTGAAAGAAAAACTCTGAACCTATTTTGTTAAACTTCTATTACAAAATTCTTAAATCTGGTTCATGTTGTTCCACTGAATCAAGTAACATTTAAGCTCAAGGGGGGGGGTATATAAAATATGACAGTGAATTTTACCTTTCCCAGGAAATGATCACAATTTCATTGAAAGTACAGGATAAAGTAAATAGCCCCTTAGCAACTTGTGTACTTTATTACCTTTAATAGAAAGTCCAAATATTTCCATTTTTAAACCTCTAGAATATTATCCAGATATTCAAAATATTGATATTTAAGTTTTACATTAAAGGACATCATAATCTGAAAACAGACCTGTTTTAAATATAGTTTGATTAATTGTAGGGGTACTTACTGACTGAAGACTTCTTTAGCAAATACTTGTTTTTATATTTAAAAAATCAGCAAGATAGAATTTTAAAAATCTTAATTTACAACGCATTTAACTGCAGACAACAATTACCACATGTATCACAGACCAGAACAGGTGAAAAGTTCTTCCCAGATGTTTATAAGACTTTGTATCTTCCTTTATTTGTTGGTTGGTATGAATTTTGCTATGATAGAAAATAAAAGATACATAATCAGAAAAAGCAAAAAAAGGGGCATAAATATTTAAGATCATTTCCTTTACTGACTTATAAAACAGGCATTTAAAACTTAAAGTTAGTATTATTGCGTTGGGGGAAGTAACTTTAATAATTCATCATTTCTTTGTTCACTCAACTATTCCTTGACAAATGTGTTCTGAATAAACTGAATGGTGGTAGCATCTATAAGCACAGGTTGTTTTTCCATCATTCCTTGGTGAAAGAGTCTTAAGTACTTGATTTAAAGGTTATTTTACTTCTTCCCTCCTGTTTGTGTATCCGCTTTTCTTTAAACTTATCCCCCCAAAAGGATGCTCTATAGGGGAATTTTAGAAAAGTCCTCAAAAATCACATTCTTAGAGAAAGGTTATGATTTCTTTTCAAAGAGCCCTCATCCCAGTATACACACTGTACGGAGAGTATACAAGCTTAAACTGGCAGTAAGACACAGGGATGTGTCTGCTCCCTTTGGAAAGGCAGTCTGTAAACGGCTGCTTTTTCCAAACTCAAATTAAGAAGTCACTGACTAAGTTTAAAGATATTGACAACACCGGGAGTTGGTAAAGATGGAGAACTGGAATTTTCATACACTGCTGGGAGTGTAAACTGATATAAACCCTTTGGAAAACTATTTAGCAATATTTACCCTATAATTAGCAATTCTACTCCAAGGTGTATACCCAAGAAAAAAAGCATGCCAGTGTGTGGCAAAGAGACAAGAGAGAATTTCAGTTTTTTTTCATAAAAACCAAAAACCAGAATAATCCCAAAGTCTAATATATCAATTAATTTGTAGACATCCATATAATTAAATATTATACGGCCACAAAAATGAATAACTTATTGCTACATGCAACAACATAAGTTGATCTCCTCAAAATATTGAGCGAAGAAAACTAGAATATAAAAGGAAGTATATAGCACATGATTCCACTTATATATAAGTGCAAAGGCAAAACTGATCTGAATTTAAAAGTCACAATATGGTTACATTTGGAGGAGAATAATGACAACAAGAGGTATGCGAAGGCTTCTAGGATGTTAGTAATGTCATTTCTTGTTTGAGTAGAGATGACATTAGTGTGCTAATTTTGTGAAAATTCACCAAGCTGTATGTGATCTGTGTACTTGTCTGTATTTATAGACAGTTCAATAAAACACTCATTAAAACAAAATAAATAAGCCCTTGAAGTATTCACTCACCAGCCGGATCAGTTCTTCTTTTATGAGCCTGGTGATTTCTGCCTTTGCTTTCTGCACAGCCAGTTCATTGGCACCTGGTGATTGAGTGGAAAGCATATTATTCATCTTACTAGAATTGCACTGTATTCTTATACATGTCACGGAGGTCCAGGAGAACATACTGTAGTTGACTTTTAGGACACTGTACTGACTGCCAAGATAGCCTTTCAATGTCTGGTGGATAATCACCCACATTATATAATGGCTGCTATTATTTTTATTACTTTTAGAGTATCAAATGTAAACACTGAGGTCACAATACATGTAGTATTAAGAGTTACTGGTATGTTGATTAGAAAGAGTGAAAAGATGATGATTAGCAATTTGTCCAGAAGAGAGTAAGAAAAGTTTAAAGAGAAATATAATTTCCTTGGTTTATTCATTTAACAAATATTTACTGGACATTTATTATGTTCTCTGAAGTCTGCAAATGTTTCAGAAAGGTGTCATCTGAACAGTCTCAAAGATGAAAGGAGGACTAACCAAGTGGAGAGAGGAGGGATGCCATGGACAGTATTTTGCAAAGGGAATCACATGTGCAATGGTACATAATTAACAAAAGCATGCTTAATTATTAAAGAGTAAGAGAAGTTTAGTGTGGTTGGAAAAAAGAGTATGAAAGAACATAGCAAGATAGTTGTAGATGAGGCGAGCTAGAAGCATACATTTATAGCTATTATTCAAGAAACATTAAGCCCTCACCATGTATGATATACTGTGAGAAATTTAAAATACAAAGACCTCATTTATGCTCTTTATAATGTTGTAGCCTACTAGAAAACTTATAAAGATATTACGACAGCATTAGTAGGAAGTAGTTTACCTGAATAACTTTTTTTTTTTTTTTGAGACAGGGTCTCACTCTGTTGCCCAGGCTACAGTGCAGTGATGTCATCATAACTCATGTGATCTCAAACTTCTAGGCTCAAGCGATACTCCTACATTACAGGTGTACACCACTATGCCTGCCTAATTTTTCTATTTTTTGGTATAGACGGGTCTTGCTATTTTGCTCAGGCTGGTCTCAAACTCCTGGCCTAAAACAATCCTCCTGCCTTGGCCTCCCAATGTGCTAAGATTACAGGCATAAGCCACTGCCTACAGCCCAGAGTAACTTTTAAATATCACTTTAACGCTTTTCCTGACTTCTCCAAGCAGAGTTAAGTGGTTTTTTCCTCAGTACTCTCACAGTATTGTGTTCACGTTCACCATGACAGCACATTTTTGAGGTAGAATGGACAAGATGGTTTTTTTGACAGGATGTGAACAGTGAAGAACAGCATCAACGTAAGATGCTCAGAGTAGATTAGCAAGTAAAGAAAGTTAGAAGTAATAAAGAATATACTGGCTAGTCGTTGAGACTCAGCCTGTAATCTTAGCACTTTGGGAGGTCAAGGCAAGAGGATCACCTGAGCCCAGGAGTTCAAGACCAGCCTAGGCAATAGCAAGACTTTTGTTTCTACACACAAAAAAACGAAAAGAATTCACAAGGAAGAAATTTTTCTCCCTTATTAGAAATGAACAACCATTCTGACCAGAGGTTAGGGGAGCTGAGAGAAGAGGAAAGAAGGAGAGGGAGGTAGAAACGGTTTAACAGGAAGGAAAGGGTCAAGTGCATGACTGTGAAATCATTGCAACCTATCTAATTTAGTCCTATACCTCCACCAGCCACTAACCACACATTTTAAAGCTGTGTGGGGAAGGTGGGTACTGGAGGGGAAGGCTAAAGGGTAGAATCAAGAGCAAAGTCAGACTGAAAATTACAATGAAAATGAAATTCAGGAAAAAAAAAATATATCACTTGGCATGAATTGGTGTGAAGCTTGTTACTTTTTCTTTTGTAATTTTTTTCTATGTGCTATTTTTAAAAGAAGGAAAATGACACTCTCACCTAGATCCAAGTAGAAGAATAATTTTCCTACTTTAGTTAGAGCCTGACCATTTGGACCAGTTTAAATTCTGACTTATGTAACTTCTTTAGGTAATAGGTTACATATGTTTATAAGTAGCCATGAAAAAAAGGCATTTCCTTTCACTGGTCCAAAAACAACTCTGGCTGCTTTTAAGGGATTCTCCACTAGTAAAAAGAGAGGGTCACAGAACAGGCTATATAAATTATACAGGCTGACTAGGCACGTAAGTCCTTCCTGTTCTCCTTCCCTTTGCCTGGTGGGAGGCCTGGAGCTGCTGAGCCAAATAGAGCCTCCAAGGAGCCAGCCAGGCAGTGGGGTCTCTCCAATTACAGAACTAGAAACAGATGACACTATGCTCCTTCCATGCTAGCAACACCTGTTTTCATCCTGTTACTGTTTAGTTGAGTTTGGTTAAAGTTTCAAAAAGTAAATGACCCTTTTAAAAGTCTAATTACCTCTGAAAATTCTAAAAGCTTTAGATCAATTAAATTACCAATACCCAGCTCTTATTCACTATCATTATGTTTCTAGAATATTTTTAAGATTTGTTTTCGACAAGGTTGTCTTTTTAATAGGGGTAAAACACTTGCTTAGATTATTATAAAAATTAGATATTATTTCCTGAATGCAAGTTGACAGTGGGAAGAAGTAACCAGAACCATCCTATGTGGAAGGAAAAGCAAACAGAAGCTGGGGACTGTATATAGTGAATATCTTACTCATGTCACCTTATATTATAGGAGATGTGTTCTGATATGTAAACTGAACTTTGATGTTAATTATATCATACCAAACAAACATAACTATCTTTAAACTAATTAATGAATTACAAAAAAGAAACTTTTTCAAAGCAAATAATTATGTCTCTGTTAAATAATTATGACTCTTTATAAGGCAGGAATTTAAAATATTGGTTTTGCTTATGACACCTATTACATTCAAGCAGAAAATAAAAGTTTGATTCCATGTATACCAAAGTTTTTATCATCTGATTCCTCTAAATATCACTGTGTCTACATCCTGTATAGCCTAATGAACACAGCAGCAAAGATTTGCCCAGTTCCAAGTACAAAAAGATGTCATGTTAATCTTTGCTGCTTGAAGACCCAGGTGTCAGCAAGTCCCATTTTGCCATGTAATAAGGAAAAATCTCACATAATTTAGAAACACACTGGCAGACCAAAAGTCCTTCAGGATACATGAAAGGATGTCATTCTAAAACCTTACTTGAAATAGATACAAATCAGTTTCTCATAATCACAAACATGAACTAAAAAATGCAATCTGCCTAGTTCTGGACCCATATCTTTTGTACACCACTTAAAAGTATTATGAAACTTACTGAAATGGCAGAGTGGTGAAAACATGGTAAACATAAAGGCTGCACTTAAGTTTCCCCTTTGCCACAATTCATCATTAATTCAAAAAGTCTAATAGTTGGGCGTGGTGGTTCACACCTGTAATCCTAGCACTCTGGGAGGCTGAGGCAGGTGGATCGCTCGAGGCCAGGAATTCAAACCAGCCTAAGCAAGAGAGAGACCCTGTCTCTACTATAAATAGAAATTAATTGGCCAACTAATATATATAGAAAAAATTAGCCAGGCTTGGTGGCACATGCCTGTAGTCCCAGCTACTTGGGAGGCTGAGGCAGCAGGATCGCTTGAGCCCAGGAGTTTGAGGTTGCTGTGAGCTAGGCTGACGCCACAGCACTCAAGCCTGGGCAACAAAGTGAGACTCTGTCTCAGAAAAAAAAAAAAAAAAGTCTAATAGTGACAGGGACATCAGCAAAAATGGCAGACCACAGAAATGCAAAAGCCTGTCCCTCCACAGAAGGGGGTAATAAGCTTGCAAAACTTGTCAGAATCAACTTTATTTGAACTCTGGAAACTAATCAAAAGTTTACAGCAACCAGGCAAACACTCAAGAAAAAGAAAAAACCAGGCTAGGCGTGGTGGCTCACACCTGTAATCTCAGCACTTTGGGAGGCTGAGATGGATCACTTGAGGCCAGGAGTTTTAGACCACCCTGAGCAGGAGCACCATCTCTACAAAAAACAGAAAAATTAGCTGGGAGTGGTGGCGCACCTATAGTCTCAGTTACCCAGGAGGCTGGCAGGAGGATGGCTCAAGCCCAGTTAATGGGGTAGGTATATTTACCAAAATGCAAATACATTAGACACTACCCTTCAGGACAAGGGATAACAGCTAAGACAAAAGACAATAAAGGGCTTAGAGGAAAGGCTGGGGAATGAAATGCTCTGGGGAACAAGATCTCTGTAAAGCCCTCACACATTCATGGGAATCTAGAAGGTCATGTGCACATCCAGGGCTGGGCACGTGCTCAGAAAAGACCTGAGAAGGCCATAAGCTCACATCACCTCTGGCTGACCTTCAGACTAAGCAAGCATAAAGCAAAAGCTAAGGCAGAGTTTTACTGCCTGGCTGAGAATTGAAGGCTTGCCCTAATGCACAGAGAGAACACGTCTACCAAGAACAGAAGATTTTTTCCTTCCTAGGCATTTAAGGAAATCTCTGTCAAATCACTATCTGAGGCCGGGCGCTGTGGCTCACGCCTGTAATCCTAGCTCTTGGGAGGCCGAGGCGGGCGGATTGCTCAAGGTCAGGAGTTCGAAACCAGCCTGAGCAAGAGCGAGACCCCGTCTCTACTATTAATAGAAAGAAATTAATTGGCCAACTGATATATATATAAAAAAATTAGCCGGGCATGGTGGCACATGCCTGTAGTCCCAGCTGCTCGGGAGGCTGAGGCAGAAGGATTGCTCGAGCCCAGGAGTTTGAGGTTGCTGTGAGCTAGGCTGACGCCACGGCACTCACTCTAGCCTGGGCAACAAAGTGAGACTCTGTCTCAAAAAAAAAAAAAAAAAAAAAAATCACTATCTGAGCCCTGACTTCAGCCTTATACAAGGTAGCCATGTAACAAAAATATGTGTAGCCTCTTAATATTATGAAATTAAAAAAAAAAAAAATCACTATATGACTTCAGTAGCCACACATGACAAATAATACAGACTGTACAAAATTAGTTCAGAAAAGTCACTAAACAAACAACTACAACAAGCAGCAGTAATAAATAATGGGGAGTATCAGATTTCTAGTTACCACATTACAATATTCAAAATGTCCAGTTTTATGTCGGCATTGGTGGCATACTGGTGAGCATCGCTGCCTTCCAAAATGTCTAGCTTATAACTAAAAATTAAGAAACATGCAAAGAAACAAAGAAAGCATGACCCAATTACAGGAAAAAAAGAAAAAAAGAAGTTAACAGAAACTGTCTCTGAGGAAACCCAGACATTGGACTTATTAGACAAAGACCTTAAAATCAAATATTTTAAATATGCTCTTCTTTTCCTGAAATCTGATTAATAAAAAATAAATAGATAAATATGCTCAAAGAGCTAAAAGAAACAATGGACAAATAACTAAAGGAAACCAGGAAAATGATGTCAGACTAAAAGGAGTATCTCAATAAAGAACTAGAAATAAAGGAACCACATAGAAATTTTGGAGTTGAAAAGTAATATAACTGAAATAAAAATACATGAGAGGTTCAGCTTTCTGACTTGGGCCCGGCAGAATGGCTCCTGCAAAGAAGAGTGACGAGAAGAAGGGCCGTTCTGCTATCAACGAAGTGGTGACCCGAGAATACATCATCAACATTCACAAGCGCATCCATGGAGTGGGCTTCAAGAAGAGTGCCCCTCAGGCACTCAAAGAGATCCAGAAATTTGCCATGAAGGAGATGGGAACTCCAGATGTGTGCATTGGTACCAGGCTCAACAAAGCTGTCTGGGCCAAAGGAATAAGGAATGTCCCAAACAGGATTCGTGTGCAGTTGTCTAGAAAACGTAATGAGGATGAAGATTCACCAAACAAGCTCTATACTTTGGTTACCTATGTACCTGTTACCATTTTCAAAAATCTACAGACAGTCAACGTGGATGAAAACTAACCACTGATTGCCAAATATATCAAATAAAGTTAAAAAACCATCAAAAAAAAAAAGAGAGAGGTTCAATAGCAGATTTGAACAGGCAAAAGAAAGAATCACTGAATTTGACTGAAGGTGGAGGCTTGTGCATGTAGTCCCAGCTACTCAGAAGGCTGAGGCAGGAGGATTACTAGAGGCAATGAGTTCAAGACCAGCCTAGGCAACATAGCAAGACCTCATCTCAAAACGAGAAAAAAAAAGAATCACCAAACTTGAAGATAGGTTAATGGAGATCAAATTTTGAGAGGGCAGAAAAAAAAAGGAATGAAGTAAAATGAATAGAGCCTAAGAGACCTGATGGACAGCATCAAATATACCAACATATACACAATGGTACATATGGACCTAAACTTAAGGCAGAATATTCTACTTTAATAGAAGCATAAATGGGTCAGTCCTTAAAATGTACACTTTTCAGAATGATTTTTATTTTGATTGAATTGTCCAAACTGAAGAGTCCCATAAACAGATCATTTACCTTGTACCTGTACTGAACTTCTAAAGACAGACTTCACATGATATAGGAAACTATTTTTTTCTTATAGGTGTTCTTTACTTTCAGTCCTCTCTAGGATTGATCTCCCATTCTCTCTGCATCTATTACATCTACATCACCCTTGATCCAACTTAAGCCTGAAACAGAACCAATAGTACATACTTTCAATTGCCAAGTAAATTTTCCGCTCTCCTTCCTTGGGTTCTTTGCCAGGAGGGAAATACGTTCCTCTGATTGTAATTGCAGCTTCAGAGTATTCACTGATTCTCTGCAGAGCTTCCTTAGAAGTAACTTTCCACCTGGCAGTCTAAAAGAGAGGGTGGGGAGAAAAATATCACATCACAACAGCATAAAAAACCCCACTGTGCTGACAAAGAATAGGTTGGCTGATATCATGGGCAATATGAAGATAATTAACAAATACCTACACCATAAGTTCATTTAGATCCTAATGTACCTTGAACTTATTCATAAAAATCAAATTTCTATTGCTCTATTGTCTATTGCTTAGGTTAAAAGCAAACTATTAAAATGTTCATGGGTTTTGAAGGTAAGATTTTACTCCTAAAGAAGCAAAAATTTCTACTTCACAATAAAAAAAGGTTCAAATCTATTACTTGCCTGTGGGAAATCATTGATCTCTAATTCTTCCTCGTATCTCTTAAAGGATTCATTCTGTCCTCCATCCTGTCTCTCTTCTTCTTGTTTCTCCAAAGGCACATAATTGAGCTTGGCATTGATCTTTTCAGCAAGCTGCTCTGCAATGGTTTTAGCAGACACAGTGGGAGCCAGAATGGTGCCACCTCTGAGAATTGCATTGGTGGCCTGTTGCATCACATCCTGCAGTTAAAGAAGACCAACAGTCAAATCTCAAACGAGCGCAGAGACAGGTACACGGACCCTACCACGAACTGTTCTCTGAAAAGCCTCTAACTCTGTATTTATGTATGTTTAACAAATAAATAAATGAATAAATATCTTTCGTGTGCAGAGTCCCACCCATATGTGCAATTTAGCAGTATATATTAAAAATTATAGTTTAATGTATCTCCCTATTGATGAGGAAAGAGAGGAACATTTAACACTCTATTAAATATTCTACTAGATCACAGATAAGCACTTGATAATTAGCTAATTCTTTTTTTTTTTTTTTTTTTTTTTTTTTTGAGACAGAGTCTCGCTTTGTTGTCCAGGCTAGAGTGAGTGCCGTGGCGTCAGGCTAGCTCACAGCAACCTCAAACTCCTGGGCTCGAGCGATCCTTCTGCCTCAGCCTCCCGAGTAGCTGGGACTATAGGCATGCGCCACCATGCCCGGCTAATTTTTTTTTTTATATACATATCAGTTGGCCAATTAATTTCTTTCTATTTATAGTAGAGACGGGGTCTCGCTCTTGCTCAGGCTGGTTTTGAACTCCTGACCTTGAGCAATCCGCCCGCCTCGGCCTCCCAGAGAGCTAGGATTACAGGCGTGAGCCACCACGCCCGGCAATTAGCTAATTCTTAATACCAGATATAGTAAATCTTTCCAAAATCATTTAGATACTTTGTGACTCCTAGGAGTTTACTCTGAATTAAAATCATTGTACCACTATCATCATTAAGCTCCTCCTCCTCCATGACCCAACCCAACATTCAACAAATTATAATAAATGACTTACTCAAAATCTTCAAATTACTATTGAAATTAACAAACCATTCTTGGGAAGGCTATGGAAATTTATCCTTACTTAGAAATTAACAAAAAAGCTTCCAAGAAAACGATGCCCTGTGAAATATTTCAAAATCATATTTCTCCATTATTTAAACTCCATGTTAGTTTGAGTGACATGACTGGGTGTTTGTATATCCAGAGAATTATGTGCCCAATAACCCATCCAATAAACATGCAGATAAAGAAAGAAAAAGAGAAGTACTTCTTAAAGATTTTGGTAAGACCAATCAGAATACTATTCCATAAACTATCAGTTCAGCATGGTGGTTCATGCCTTTAATCCCAGTACTTTGGGAGGCTAAGACAAGAGAATTACTTGAGGGTAAGAGTTCAAAAACAAAAAATTTAAAAATTAACTGGATATGGTGTACACCTGTAGTCCTGGCTACTGGGGAAGCTGAGGCAGGAGGATCATCTGAGCCCAAAAGTTTAAGGTAGTGAGCTATGATTGTACCATTACATTCCAGCATGGGCAGCTGAGTGAGATCTTGTCTCTTTAAAAAAAAAAAATTAATTAAATAAAACTATCTATGGCTAACAAGCCTAATGGACATTCTAATGTAGGCATAAAGACCTTATTTAACTACACTAGGGAGATTATCCAAATGTAATTATGAACCGAGAATGCTAATTTCTCACAAACTCAACATCTAAGACAATTTGTTGTTCACTTGTGCTCAACATAATTCCTGAAAAGTATTTAAAATTAAAGAATTTATAAAAAGTATTGACTGAGGCCAGGTATGGTGGCTCATGCCTGTAATCCCAGTACTTTGGGAGGCCAAGGCATAGGCAGGAGGATTGCTTGAGGTCATAAGTTCAAGACCAACCTGGGCAATGCAAAAAGACCTCACCCCTATAAAATATTTTTTAAAAAATTAGCTGGGCACAGTGGTATACACCTGTAGTCCCAGCTACTCAAGAGGCTGAGGCAGGAGGTTGCTTGAGCTCAGGAGTTTGGGACTGTAGTGAGCTATGATTCTACCACTGCACTCCAGCTTGGGTGACAAAACGAGATCTATTTCAAAAAAAAGAAAAACAAAACAAAAACACATACTGAGACTTGGAATAAATTACTTAATACCTGAGATTCAATGCCTAAATTCTTCTGCGCATTGATCCTAAGAGCCAATCTCTTAGCAATTTCTAATTTCTCAGCATTTCCTGCAGTTGGAGCAGGGACACTTGATGTTCCAGGAGCAGCCATATCCTTTACTCTCTTCTTTGAATTAAACATGCTTTCAATTTGTTCATCAATCTAGACCAAGGGTAAAAAAAAAAAAAGGATTTGTAAAAACTGGATTAGAAATACCAAATTAGGCATATCTACAGAAACTAAGGAATGTTTCCACCAAAGACTAGAATCAGTTACATTTATGTAAATTCCACTAAACAGATCAATAGAAATATATACTACCTGTTTGTTAAAGGTAACACATTTCATTTCAAAAATCAGTTTATGGTGAACAAAAAAACAGAGCACAGAGATACAATGCAGCATGAACACTTAATCATACTCCAGAGAGGTCCAGAAAATACATCCCAGTTCAGTAAATGAGGAAACATTTGCTGTCAAGACAGAAGAGCCAATATGATGCAGCTGAGTTACTCCAGGGCTCAGGCCTTGAGGCCAAATTACACTGCAGTGAAAGAGGCTGGAAGAAGTGCTATAACTCAATGCCAGTGGACAATTAAAAATACAGTCAATAATTCTCAGGAGGAGTACAACATGTTCCTAAGGCAGGGCCCCCAAAACTCTTCCCAACTCGTAAAATGCAATAATAGGATTTGCCTTAAAAATAGAGTAGCATAATCAGAAAACGCTTCTTGCCTTATTCCTTTGAATCGAGAAAGTAAAGAAATGAAGGTTGGCTTTCCTGCCGAGGCAAGAGCAACAATAAAAGCCCCAGTTCTCTAGGAGTCACATGTGCCCTACTGCTGTCTGCACTTCTTTTTAAAAATGCCTTTTGCCCAACAATAACTACTAATAGCACTGACTAAAGAGAAACAAACTTCTTCATAAATTCAGTTTAGGTAAATAATGCTTTATCTTCTAAATCTCAAATGCAGAGAAAAGCTTGTTCAGGGTTTAAGAAGTAGTTAATTTAGGAAGCCCTTTTACTGAAATAAAAACAGCCAACTTAGCTTCTATTCAAAGCATTCATTACCTATTAAGGAGTTTTGGTTATCAACTAGTTTTAAACTCAACATTTAGCTGAGTAGAACTTTTAAATTAAACAGCATGCACTGTATTAAAATCTAAAGAAATACATAAAATCAGGAATGAGGAATGTGTGCAGTGCTAGTTATAGTTTACTTTCGACTTCATTAAGTATTGTTCAAATTTTTTATAAAAATTATATATTACTTTAACAAACAAACAATCCACATATTTCATCATGAGATGTTTAAAAATTGTGAAAAGTATTGTAGTCCTCCCTTCTCTGCAAGGGATATGTTCCAAGTCCTCCAGTGGATGACTGAAACCTCAGATAGTACCATACCCTGTATATATTATCCTATATATACTGTTTTTCTTATATATACATACCTATGATAAAATTTAACTTATAAATTAGGCATAGTAAGAGACTAACAATAACTAATAAAATAGAACAATTATACCAATATGCTATAATAAAAGTTATATGAATATGGTCTCTCTCTCAAAATACTGTAATATTTTTAGACTGCAGTTGACCACTAATAATTGAAACTGCAGAAAGCAAAATTGTAGATAAGGGGAAACTATTATAATATATTAAAAAAAAAGACAGAGGTGGCTTTTAATTATTTAATACTCTTCTCTTCAAGAGGAAGAGCCTCCTCTTGGGTGTAGGCTAGACTTAGTGACTTGCTTCTAATAGAATAAAGTAGAATTGACAGTGTGCAACTTCAGAGACTAGTCATGAAAAGCACTACCCGCTTCCTCTTTGCTCTCTCTCTCAGATCACATGCTCTGGGGGAAGCCAGCTGCCATGCAGCGAGGGCACACAGGCAGAGTGAAGAATTGAGGAATCCTGTAAACACTGAAGTGAATGAGCCATCTTCGGAGCAGATCATCTAGCTTCAGTCTTGCCCTTAGATGGCTACAACCTGGGCCAGCAGCTTGACTACAACCTCATAGCACCCTAAGCAAGAACTACCTGACTGAACTGCTCCTAATATCTTGAACCTCAGGGAAACATGATAAATGTTTTGCTTTAACCTTATTAAGTTTTAATTTGTTACATAGTAACAGATCCCTGAAACAATGACTTTAATGAATTTTGAGCCAATATGGCCTCAAAATGGCCTATAGTTAATAGGAGACCTGGGTTCTGGTCTCGTCTGTGCTTAACTCTCAGCGTGGTCCCGAATCAAACACTTTTTCTTGGCCTCAATTTCCTTCATGACAGAAACAGACTGAATTCCTGATTTCCAACATTGTTTTGAGCTAAAGTTTAAAATGACATGCCAAAAAAAGTATTGTAGGATCAAATATGTTAGGGAATTTCTGGGTTAAGCAAAGTTAACTTTGCATATCCTTGATGTGATAATGTGTGTTCTATGTATCAAGATGGGGGTACTGGTATATATTAGATTTTCCAAAACTATTATGGAAAGAGCTTCTTCTCAAGATCCTGTCATTAGGGTTCCAAAGACTAGACTCTATGAAACCCTTAAATTGCTAAGCTCTCAAGGTCATAGATAAAGCCATAAGCTAAGAACATGGGCCTTGATAAGAATATACTGGGTACTAGTGCTGGCTCTTCTTCATAATAGTTGTGTAATCTCGAATAGCTTATCATTTCTATCTAAGTGTCAATATACTCTGTTATAAAATAGGAACACCCTGAGCATCTACTTTGTATGGCTATTGTGAGGAGGTAAATAAAATATCCCTGTAAAGTATTTGGCACAGTGTGTGACACTTAGTAGTACTCAATAAATGTTGACAATTATTATTAATAGAGATATTCTATAATTATCAAATTAAAAAAAATGGTATTAGTTCCAATTTGTTAAAGGTATGGCAAACCAGGAACTCTCACACCATCCAGTGAGTGCAAATTGGTACTCCCTTAATGGAGGATAATCTGACAAGGTATAAGGCCAAATCAGATATACCCTTTGGTCTAACAATCCCACTTATAAACTCATCCACAAAACTTGTTCTGCTGAGTGTACAAAATAAAATGTGCAAGGATGTGCAATGAAGTATAGTTTATAACAGTAAAGTATGGTCCAAATAGTGACTATATGGAAACAATTCATAATAAAAAATAAAGGAGTGTCATTCATTCAACTGTAAAACATCAATATATTATATAGACCATCAAGAATAATTTAAGAGCAAATTTACTAAAATGGAAAGAATTCCATATACTTTTTGTGTAAAGAAGATTATAAAGGAGTATGATCCCATTTTAATGAAAATCCATAGATACATGTGCATGTAAACACACACACAGAAAAAGGTTGAGAAGAGTACACCCTAAGAAGGTTCAATAAGACCTCCGAAACAAAAGGAATAATTGCTGCAATTGGCAAAAATGAAGCTTGGAACAATACTTACATCTACTGCAGCATCTTCATCATCTGAATCTTGCAGACCAAGAGCCGCTTTTTGTAACTTCTTCCTCTCATTAGCCAAAGCTTGCTCTGTTTCATCAAACTTGAATCCCTTACCAGAGAACCCACTACTCTTTTTAATTATTTTCCCCTCCTTTCAAAAAAACAAAGCAAAACAAAACAAATGTTAATAATCTCATAGTAAAAACTTTATGTTTAGGAAATTTATAGCAATTAAATATTTTTACAGGTAGTTTATGCCAATGTAACAAAAACAATTCATCTGTTTTGTAAGAAAAAATAAGAGTTCTACATAGATATCACAAAATAGTAAGTTTATGCAAAAGATCAGATTTTCACTCTTTGTTCCCCTCTCTAAAGAGACAAATGAAAACAGTCCTATTAAAATTCTGAAATATTAACAAAAAGGATTTCCAAGTATTAAATATTTAAGCTTCAGAACATATTAATGATTTGCACAAGAGTAACACTCACAGCTTTCTGTTGATCTTTGAAATCACTCCAAAGTTTCTCTAAATCAGGAGGCACTGCAGTCCCTGACAATTCAAGAGCTTTAATTATGTCGCCAGCATAGCGAGCTTGATCTTCTGTGATAAAAGTGTAGGCATAACCCTAACAAATGATGAAAAAAATAGAATTATTAGAAATTAACAAGATGAATCCTACTTAGATCACAGGTAAGATGAAATCTGAACTACCTAATACATCTTCATGAGAATGCTACAATTACTAAACAATTTTAAAGGCAACAAAAGACTCCCTACTAAATTCTTTAATAGTTCAAAGTGAAATATCCAGGTTTAATATTTAAAATTAAAATAAGCAAAACTAGAAAATTTCTAATTTAGGCCAGGTTCAGTGGCTCATGCCTATAAACCCACCCCTCTGAGAGGTCAAGACAGGAGGATCACTTGAGGCCAGGAGTTAGAGACCAGCCTGAGCCATACCCTCATCTAAATAAAAAAAATTTTTAAATCAGCCAGGAGTGGTGGTACACACCTGTAGTCCCAGCAATTCAGAAGACTGAATCAGGAGGATAACTTAAGCACAGGATTTGGAGGCTGCAGTGAGCTATGATTATAGCACAGCACTCAAGCCCAGGCAACAAAGCAAGACCCTCTTTCAAGAAAAAAACAAAAAAACCAACAACAGAGAACCCCCCGAAATTTCTAATTTATGTATAAGCAGAAATATATGCCATTTAAATGCACAATTGTATTATATCTAGTTTACTTTAATATAGTATTTTATTTTTCTCTTTTTTGTTTGTATCCCCATCCTTTGCTGCCTACTACACCACTCTCACTCATATTAACTTCCTAGGATACAACTTTCGGTATTTTCTTTAAGACCAATAAAATATAAAAATATATGTGTACATATATGGACTATACATATAAATATATGTATATGTAAAATGTCTGATTATATACACAAATTAATTTTTTTTTTGGAGACAGTCTCACTCTGTCACCCCAGCTAGAGTGCAGTGGCGTCACTATAGCTCACTGCAATCTCAAACTCCTGGGCCCAAGTGATCCTCCTGAGTAGCTGGGACTACAGGTGCACACTACCACACCTGGCTAATTTTTGTATTTTTTGTAGAGACAGGGTCTTGCTCTTGCTCAGGCTGGTCTCGAACCACTGACCTCAAGCGATCCTCCAGCCTCAGCCTCCCAGAGTGCTAGGATTATAGGTATGAGCCCCTGGGCCTAGCCAGTAGGTATACTTTATAATCCCATGTTTTTATTATTAAAAAAGCAATGACATTCTGTAGTGACAGGACTTGCTAAAATTAAAAAAAAAAAAAGTAAGGCTGGGCGTGGTGGCTTACGCCTGTAATCCTAGCACTCTGGGAGGCCGAGGCGGGCGGATTGCTTGAGGTCAGGAGTTCAAAACCAGCCTGAGCGAGACCCTGTCTCTACTAAAAAAAATCGAAAGAAACTAATCAACCAACTAAAAATATATATACAAAAAATTAGCCGGGCATGGTGGCGCATGCCTGTGGTCCCAGCTACTCCGGAGGCTTTGGCAGGAGGATCGCTTAAGCCTAGGAGATTGAGGTTGCTGTGAGCTGTGCTGATGCCTCGGCACTCACTCTAGCCTGGGCAACAAAGTGAGACTCCGTCTCAAAAAAAAAAAGGAATGAAAGATCATGAACCACATAAACTTTATGATGGTGCAAAAGCAATACGCATTCAGTAGAAATCATACTTTGTATACCCATACATTCTGTGTTTCACTTCCAGTATTCAATAAATACGTGAGATATTCAACACTTTAGTATAAAATAGGCTTTGTGTTATATAATTATGCCCAACTGTAGGCTAGTAAGTGTTCTAAGCATGCTGAAGGCAGGTTAGACTAAGCTATGATGTTCAGGTGTATTAAATGCATTTCCAACTTAGGATATATTTTTAACTTATGATGGTTTTATCAGGATGTAACCCCACTATAACTCAAGGAGCATCTGTATAGAAATTTTTAAGCTTTGGAGGGATGGGAACCAAAAGGGACACAAACTGTCAACAGTATCTGCCTATAAAGAGCAGATAGATATCTGGTAATTTTAACAGTTCTTAGACATGTATATGTATATAAATTATTAACATCAATCATTAACATCAAGAAATCACCCCTGCTGATTATGGATTTTCAAAATGTCCACATAACTCCTATTATCTACTACATAAAATTACAAAGAAACACCTATATTTTAATATAACAGAAATCCACTATAAAAAATTCTTTTTACCTTGTTGCCTGCTCTTCCAGTCCGTCCTGCTCTGTGCACATAATCCTCATAATGATTGGGGCAGCTATAATTTACTACAAGAATCAGATGTTTCACATCTAGACCTCGGGCAGCAACAGAGGTGGCCACAAGAAGTTTACAAGTCCCATTCTTAAAGTCATTTATGATGCTATCTCTGTCATATTGATCAATGCCTGCAGGTAAATTAAAGAGAAGAGCTATAAAACAACACTTTCAAATAAAATATTCTATTTCTTCTGCTAGAGAATGAATCTAAACTTGGAATAAAAAACAATTTCACACTTTCAACTCCTACAATATAGAAAATAAAAGACTAAGAAAATTTAATGGCGGCTGGGTGTGGTGGCTCACGCCTGTAATCCTAGCACTCTGGGAGTCTGAGGCGGGCGGATTGCTCGAGGTTAGGAGTTCGAAACCAGTCTGAGCGAGACCCTGTCTCTACTAACAATAGAAAGAAATTAATTGGCCAACTAATATATATATAGAAAAAATTAGCTGGGCATGGTGGCACATGCCTGTAGTCCCAGCTACTCGGGAGGCTGAGGCAGCAGGATTGCTTGAGCCCAGAAGTTTGAGGTTGCTGTGAGCTAGGCTGATGCCACAGCACTCATTCTAGACTGGGCAACAAAGTGAGACTCTGTCTAAAAAATAAAAAGAAAATTTAATGGCAAAACTGAAAGTTACTGCTACTAATTCAATTTATGAATCTTTCAACTCTGCCTTGTTTCACCCTTCTTGTATATAAAGCTTGTATTTGTAGAGGACCAATATCAGAATCACTAACCTATACCTGTTTTGGGGCCAAAGGGAGAAAAGGCAGGAACATTCAGCCTAAAATGACAGAATTTAGATCTTTGTTTCCTGTAGGTCATGTAGATACTTGCTACTCATTTTTGTCCAAGGAATAGAGCAGAAGCACATGGGAGCTTGGCAGAAATGCAGAATCTCAGGTCCTACCTCAAACTACAGAATCAGATGTATTTGTTTTGTTTTGTTTTTGTTTTCTGTGAAACAGGGTCTTGCTCTGTTCCTGAGCTAGAGTGCAGTGGCATCATCACAGCTCTGTGCAACCTCAAATTTCTGAGTTCAGCGATCCTCCTGTCTTAGTCTCTTGAATACCAGGTACTACAGGTACACACACCACCACGTCTGGCTACTCTTTCTATTTTTTGTACAGACAGGGTCTCCCTATGTTGCTCAGTATTAAATCTGAATTTAAGAAAAACCCAGAATATTTAGCATCTAAATATTTATCAGTATTAATTCCTATTACTATCTAAAATTTTAAATGTAGTCTTCAAATATTGATTTAAAAAGTATTGGATCTTATGTCAAAGAGACTGGGATCTAACACTGGACCAAAAAACTCACTTAAAGAATCAATATCAACATAAATTTAAATTTGTCATTTAAAAATACTAAACTTCTACTTTAGCCTAAGGTATCCTGACTACTACCACAACTGTACATATTTTATTCCTTGGAAATGAACACAATATACTAACTGAAGCATATCGGATACCTACCCAACAATCATCATTAACCCTCTTTTTTAGAATAATGCCAATTTTGTTCATAAACCAACTCAACACATGGTCATGTATACATCAACTAGGAGATAAGCCTAATTCCCAGTTTCAAGAGGTTAATCACACTTAGTGTAAACCAGTCCCTCTCAAACTTTGCTCAGGATGCCTTTACACTCATAAAATAAACAGGAACTACACCCAAAGAGTTTTACTTTATATAGGTCTTTTCTATCAATATATGAATAATCAATAGGAATTAAAATTGAAAAAATTTTTAAATGCTTATTAATTCATTTCAAACAATGGAGCAATCATGTTAAAATAAAAACCGTATTTTGGGCTAGGCGTGGTGGTTCATGCTTGTATTCCTAGCATTCTGGGAGGCCGAGGCAGGAGGATTGCTCAGGTCAGGAGTTCGAGACCAGCCTTAATAAGAGTATAACCCTGTCCCTACTAAAAATTTAGCCGGGTGTGGTGGCACATGCCCGTAATCCTAGCTGCTCAAGAGGCGGAGGCAGGAGGATCACTTGAGCCCAGGAGTTTGAGGGTGGTATGAAGTAAGCTTACGTCACAGCACTCTAGCCCAGGTGACAGAGCAACAGAGCAACACTCTGTCTCCAAAAATAAAAAAAGGAAATGATATAAAATTTAGCTCTAAATTAAAGAGAATAAAGCAAACATTATCATTCAAATCACAGCACAGTGCTTGGCAGGCTAAATACTTAACAGATATTTCACGTATGAATGAAATTAATCATTACCTCCGTGAAGAGACATGCAAGGATAAGATGCTCTCATTAAATCCTTCAGAAGACCATCAGCATGTTCCTGCTTGTCCACAAATATAATGACAGATCCTGATTCTTGATAATGGCCTAGAAGCTCAAGTAACTTCAAGAATTTCTTTTCTTCTTCAATCACTATCTGAAAACAGCAAATTGCACTAAGTTAATGGAATGAAAATACAGATACATCGCTTAGACTAAAATATTCATTTTATTTGTGTTGGATGAATAAACTATAATATCTTGCTATATATTTAGTAAAGGGCTAGGAAAATGTTAATTGTAAACCAATGAGACAAAAAAAAATTGTAAACTTTCAAAGAGGGCTGGCCCGAAGGTGGTGAGTTATCTCACTTGATTGTTCACAGTTACAGATTGAACTCCTTGTTCTACTCCCCTTCTCAAACTGCACTTGACTAGTCTTAAAAATAAGAAAAAAAAAACTTTCAAAGAGTAAGTGGTTTACAAATGTGGGCAAATGATCATCTGTTCTCTGTGCCTCTTAATTTCATATCCTAATAACTATAGAATAAGATAGGTATATGACATTTCTATCTACTAGCTCACTACTTCTGATAAGATAAACTAAAACAAGTATTTATTTTTACAGAGACAGGGTCTTGCTATGTTGCCTAGGCTAATAAAGTGCAGTGGCCATTCACAGGTCACAGCACAGGACTTTTCACATGCTGTTTCCAACCTGGGCTGGTTCACCCCTTCTTAGGCAACCTGGTGGTCTCCTGCTCTGAGGAGGTCACCATACTGATGCTGAACTTAATGCAGACCCCTATCAGCATAATACACTACAGCTCAGAACTCCTGGACTCAAGCAATTCTCTTGCCTCAGCTTCCTAAGTAGTTGGGACTGTAGGCTTGCACCACTAAAAAGACCATTTAAACTGTCAGTTTCATGAAACAGCATAGTCAAGTGTATCTGATAAAATATCGAAGGCTGTAGTTAATGTATACTAGTTAATTTTGGAAATCATCTGCCCACCTCACAATGATCTCAAAAGGTCACACACAATACCTAAATATCAAGGAAACTGGGCAATTCCCAAAGACAGTACTCACCACTTGTTGTTCCACATCTGAACAAACCACACTCCTGCCTCCAACCTGCACTTCAATGGGTTTGCTCAGGATTCTGCGAGCCAAAGCCTCCATAGCTCTGGGGAAAGTAGCTGAAAACATAACTGTCTGACGATCAGGACGGACATTATCCACAATGCGCATAACCTGAGAAAACAATACAAATAAATGAGTATAGTCTCCCAAACTTACATAATGTTAAAACTAAGTAGAAGAATAACTATTTTCATTACTACTTTTTTTTATTTCGCCAGATCACAGTTCAAGGAATCACTTGCCTCTGAATATCACAGTTCATTTTATCCTCTAATTTGCTACTCTCAGTCTCCTAATCTCAAGAAATGAAAATTCTACCCATGCTTAGGCAAAAAGTCTAAGAACAAACTTTTTTTTTTAAAGGAGCCATTTTTGACAAATCTGTTACTCATCTCATAATCATCAACCAATTGAGTATAACTATATCTAGGATGCAACCTATATCCACTACTATGACTGTTTTTCTTCATTTATTCAACACTTTTCTGTGAGGCATCCACTAAGTACCAGGTATTGTTCTAAGTGTTAGGAATATGCAATAAAGAGACAAAAGATGGAGGAAATGATGGGAAGATGGCAGAGTGGGAAGCACCATGAATTTGTTTTCCCTACCATGACAACTACTGTACTGGCAGAATCTGTTTGATGCAACTATTTTGGAACTCTGGAGTCTACGGAAGGCATTCAACTTCCAGGCTTCAAAGGCTTGAAAGGTAAGCTGTGGTTAATTTCTGCTAATTTCCAATTTTAACACAGTAGTGGCTGCCCACCCTGTACCTCTAGTCACAAAGCAGGCGGGTATGCAATTGTTCCTGAAGCAAACTGTACACAGTTTGCACGAGCCAAGGTGGGAAAAAAAGGACCCTGTCCTCCAAATGTGGAGACTCTGTGCTCTGATTGCTTCTTCTGATGATGAAGCTGAAGACAAAGATGCAGTGGCCATAGTTGTTACATCCACCCGCCAAAATGCTGCAAACTCCTCCCCCTCCAGGTGAAGTAACTTCTAGGGGATTTAAAGGCATAGTGTCCCTCCTCTGCCTCATTTTTCTCCTTTTCCCCTTTGAAGAGCAAAACATTAAAGAGCAGGACAATAAAAAACAATTAAATATTCAGGGAAAATTAAAACGGGACCCCCCATACTCAGGGAAAGGCAAAGGCTAAGAAAAGACTTGAGAAGACCTTAAGTTTACAGCTTAGGCTGATCCTTTGCACAAAGACAACCTACAACAATAAAAAAACAGTAATAATAACAAAAACCAGTAAACCCCAGGGAAGGGGGAAAAACTGATTTCCAAAGTTATCACATTATTAAACTAAAATGTCTAGTTTTTATTGGTCTTTTTTGAGACAGAGTCTGACTCTGTTGCCCGGGCTAGAGTGCTGTGGCATCAGCCTAGCTCATAGCAACCTCAACTCCTGGGCTCAAGCAATCCTTCTGCCTCAGCCTCCCGAGTAGCTGGGACTACAGGCATGCACCAACATGCTCAGCTAATTTTTTCTATATATTTTTAGCTGGCCGGCTAATCTCTTCCTATTTTTAGTAGAGACAGGGTCGCACTGTTGCTCAGGCTTGGTTTCAAACTTCTGACCTTGAGCGGTCCTCCTGCCTCAGCCTCCCAGAGTGCTAGGAAGGATTACAGACACGAGCCACAGTGCCCAACCCCAACGTCCAGTTTTTAACAAAAAATATAAATATAAGGCATACAAAGAAACAAAAGTCTGGCCAATTCAAAGAAAAATACTTAATCAATGGAAATTGCCCACATAGGGAACAACATCAGAAAGGGAAAAAGAAAAAAGCAACAACAAAAAACTGCCCATGAAAAAAACCTGTCCTAGCACTCTAGAAGACCCAGGAGAAGGATCACTTGAGGTCAGGAGTTCAAGACCAGCCTGAGCAAGAGCGACACCCTATCTCTACCAAAAACAGAAAAATTAGCTGGGTTCAGTGGCATGCACCTATAATCCCAGCTACTAGGGAGGCTGAGGCAGGAAGGTCACTTGAGCCCAAGAGTTTGAGGTTGCAACGAGCTATGATAACACCACTGCACACTACCTGGGGTGACAGACTGAGACTCTTTCTTTAGGGGAAAAAAAAAGGCTTGAAGAACTAAAGATGTGGGCCAGGCACGGTGGCTCACACCTGTAATCCTAGCTCTCTGGGAGGCCGACGCAGGTGGATCGTTTGAGCTCAGGAGTTCAAAAGCAGCCTGAGCAAGAGTGAGACCCTGTCTCTACTAAAAATAGAAAGAAATTAATTGGACAACTAAAAATATACATTAGCCGGGCATGGTGGCACATGCCTGTAGTCCCAGCTACTCGGGAGGCTGAGGCAGGAGGATCACTTGAGCCCAGGAGTTTGAGGTTGCTATGAGCTAGGCTGATACCACATCACTGTAGCCCAGGCAACAGAGTAAGACTCTGAATAAAAAAAAAAAAAAAAAGAAAAAGATGTGGAAAAAGTCAAGAAAACAATGTATAAGCAAAATGTAAATATCAATAAAGAGATAGCAATGTAAAAGTAAACAAAAAGAAATCCTGATGCTGAAAAGTATAATCAATGAAAAATTCACTAGAGGAAATCAAAGGTAGATTTGAGCAGGCAGAAGAATGAATCGGCAAACTTGAAAGTATACATGTGGGTGTCCCAGAAAGAGAAGACAAAGGAGTAGAAAGAATATGTGAAGAAAAGATGGCTGAAAATGTCCCAAATTTGATGAAAGACAAATATCTAAAAAACTGAATGACCTCAAAGAGGGTCTCAAAGAGAACTCAAAGAGACCTTCATAAAGGCACATTATAATCAAAATTTATAAAGTCAGAGACAAAAAATCTTGAAAGCAGCAACAAAAACGACCTGTCATATCCAAGTAATTTCAGTAAGATTATCAGCAGATTTTTACATCAGAAATTTTGAAAGCAGAAAGCAGTGGGCGGAGTTACTTAAAATGCTAAAAGAAAAAATCGTCAATCAAGAAGCCTACATCAGGCCGGGTGTGGTGGCTCATGCCTGTAATCCTAGCACTCTGGGAGGCCAAGGCGGGCAGATTGCTCAAGGTCAGGAGTTCAAAACCAGCCTGAGCAAGAGCGAGACCCCGTCTCAACTATAAATAGAAAGAAATTAATTGGCCAACTAATATATATAGAAAAAATTAGCCGGGCATGGTGGCACATGCCTGTAGTCCCAGCTACTCGGGAAGCTGAGGCAACAGGATTGCTTGAGCCCAGGAGTTTTAGGTTGCTGTGAGCTAGGCTGACGCCACGGCACTCACTCTAGCCTGGGCAACAAAGCGAGACTCTGTCTCACACACACACAAAGAAGCCTACATCAGGCAAAATCCTTTCAAAAGTAAGAAATTAAGACATTACCAGAGAAACAAAAATGAGGGAGTTTATTACCACTAGATCTGCCCAAATACTCAAAGGAACCCTGTTGGGCAAAATGAAAAATCACTAGACATTAAGTAACTCACAGCCATATAAAGAACTAAAGATCTCAAAAAGGGTAAATACATGGGCAATTATAGAAGATAGTACTTTTTTTTTTTTTCTTTTTTTTGAGACAGAGTATCACTTTGTTGCCCAGGCTAGAGTGAGTGCCGTGGCATCAGCCTAGCTCACAGCAACCTCAAACTCCTGGGCTCAAGCAATTCTCCTGCCTCAGCCTCCCGAGTAGCTGGGACTACAGGCATGTGCCACCATGCCTGGCTAATTTTTTCTATATATATTAGTTGGCCAATTAATTTCTTTCTATTTATAGTAGAGACGAGGTCTTGCTCTTGCTCAGGTGGTTTCGAACTCCTGACCTCGAGCAATCCGCCCGCCTCGGCTTCCTAGAGTGCTAGGATTACAGGCGTGAGACACCGCGCCTGGCCAAGATAGCACTATTTTAACAGTGGTTTATAACTCTACGTTCTCTACATGACTTAAGAAACTTTATTACTCTACTTTTGTTTTCCACGTGATTTAAGAAACTTATTATTCTAAAGGCTAGTAATTTCAACTTATCTCCCCTAAATCCAGTAAAATAAATTTTAAAAAGCTAGCATTATTGTAACTTTGGTTTGTACATCCACATTTTGTTTTCTATATAATTTAAGAGACTAATGTATTTAAAAGGACTATTAATTTATGTTTTGGGGCACACAATGTATAAAGATGTAATTTAGGAACATCACCAACTAAAACACGTAGGGATAGAACTGTGAAAGAACAGTTTTGGTATGTTATGGATGTTATGCTGGTGTAAATTCAAATTAGACTGTTAGAACTTTAGGATGTTAAATGCAATCCCTGTGGTAAACACAAAGAAAATAGCTATAAAATATACACAAAAGGAAATAAGAAAGGAATTTAACCATTTAACTATCAAAAATCAACTAAACACAAAAGAAGACAGTAATACAGGAAATTGGAAACAAAAAGCTATAAGGCATACAGATAACAAATAGCAAAATAACTAAAGTCCCTCCTTATCACTAATTACTTTAAATGTAAATGGATTAAATTCTTCAATCAAAAGACACAGAATGAATAAAACACTCCAGCTATATGTTGTTTACAAGAAACTCACTTTAGATCCAAAGACACAAACAGATTAAAAGTGAAATGATGGGGAAAAAAATATTCCATGCAAATATCAATAGTAACCAAAGAGAATGGGGGGTGGGGACTATATTATTAGTACCAGACAAAATAGACTTTAAATTTAAAAAAGGTTACCAGAGACAAAGAAGAACATAATATATTAATTAAAGGTTCAATATAGTAAGATAAAACAATTACAAACATTTATGTACCACAAATTAAATCTCAGATTTTTAAAGATATTATGGGACAAAGCAAAAGCAGAGCTAGAAGAGAAATGTATAGCTATAAACACATTAAAAAGCAAGAAAGATCTCAAATCAGCAACCTAACTTTACAACTTAAGGAACTAGAAAAAGAACAAACTAAACTCAAAGCTAGCAAAAGGAAGTAAATAATAAAGATGAGACTTTAAGGAAAACAGAGAGTAGAAAACCATAGAGAAAAATCAATGACACCAAAAGATCAACAAAGCTGACTAGCTTTAGCTAGTTGGATTGATAAAAAGGGAAGAAGAGTCAAACAGATATAAAAGTGGGGACATTAGTACCAATTCTACAGAAATAAAAAGGATTACAAGAGAGTACCATAAATAACTGTATGCCAACAAATTGGATAACCTGGACAAAATGGACAAATTCCTACAAACACAAAACCTACCAAGACTAAATCGCCAAGAAACAGAAAATATGAATAGACCTATAACTAGGAAGGAAACTGAGTATCAAAAATCTTCTATCACAGAAAAGCCCTGGACCTGATAGCTTGACTGATGACTTCTATCAAACCTTTAAAGAACTAATAACAATCATTCTCAAACTATTCAAAAAAAAACTGAAGAGAACACTTCCTAAATCAGTCTATGAGGCCAGCATTACCTTGATACCAAAGCCAGACAAGGACGTTACAAGAAAAGAACTATAAAACAATATCCCTGATGAAAACTGATGCCAAAATCCTCAACAAAATATTATCAAACTGAATTCAGCAGTACATTAAAAACATTGTACAAGGCTGGGCACGGTGGCTCACGCCTGTAATCCTAGGTCCTTGGGAGGCCAAGGGGTGCGGACTGTTCAAGGTTAGGAGTTCAAAACCAGCCTGAGCCAGAGCGAGACCCCATCTCTACTATACATAGAAAGAAATTAATTGGCCAACTAATATATATAGAAAAAATTAGTCGGGCATGGTGGTGCATGCCTGTAGTCCGGCTGAGGCAGTAGGATTGCTTGAGCCCACGAGTTTGAGGTTGCTGTGAGCTAGGCTGACGCCACGGCACTCACTCTAGCCTAGGCAACAAAGCAAGACTGTCTCAAAAAAAAAAAGAAAAGGATTGTACAGACAGTCCCAACTCCCGACTTTATGATGCTGTGAAAGCCATATGCCTTTAGTAGAAACCATACTTCAGGTACTCATACAATCATTGTTTTGCACTTTCAGTATAGTATTCAATAAATTATTTAAGTATTCAACTCTTTATTTTAAAATAGGTTTTTTGTTAGATGATTTTGCCCAACTGTAGGCTAATGTAAGTGTTCTGAACACAATGAAGGTAGACTAAGCTAAGCTATGATGTTTAGTAGGTTAGGTGTATTAAGCGTATTTTCAACTCACGATGGGTTTATCAGGATGTAGTCCCATCGTAAGTGAAGGAGCATCTGTACACCATGACCAACTGGTATTTATTCCTGGAATGCAAGAATGTTTCATATAAGAAAACAAATCAAAAAAAAAAAAAAAAAGGAAAACTGATCAACGTAATATACTACATTAACAGAATGGAGGGTAAAAAAACCACATGATCATTTCAGTTGATGCAGTAAAACGTCTGATAAAATTCAACAAACTCTCATGGTAAAAACACTCAACAAACATGGGATAGAAAGAACATACCTTAACATAATAAAAACCACATATGAAAAACTCACAGTAATACTTATGGTTAAAAACTAAAAGCTTTTCCTCTAAGATCAAGCACAAGGCATGGAAGATCACTTGCAGCACTTCCACGTAACATGGAACTGAAGTTCTAGCCAGAGCAATGAGGCAAGAAAAAGAAATAGAAGGCATCCAAATTGGAAAGAAAGAAGTATAACTATCTCTGATGACAGATGATGACCTTAAATGTAGAAAACTCTAAAGATTCCACCAACAAATTATTATAATTAATAAATGAGGCCGGGCGCTGTGGCTCACGCCTGTAATCCTAGCTCTTGGGAGGCCGAGGCGGGCGGATTGCTCAAGGTCAGGAGTTCAAAACCAGCCTGAGCAAGAGCGAGACCCCGTCTCTACTATAAATAGAAAGAAATTAATTGGCCAACTGATATATATATAAAAAAAAAAAATTAGCCGGGCATGGTGGCGCATGCCTGTAGTCCCAGCTACCCGGGAGGCTGAGGCAGAAGGATCACTCGAGCCCAGGAGTTTGAGGTTGCTGTGAGCTAGGCTGACGCCACGGCACTCACTCTAGCCTGGGCAACAAAGCGAGACTCTGTCTCAAAAAAAAAAAAAAAAAAAAAAAAAAAATGAATCAGCTACTTCAGCCAAGCAGCAGGATACAAAATCAACACACATCAGTTACATTTCTAGACACCAAAAATGATCAGTCTGGAAAAGAAATTATGAAAACAATTCCATTTACAATAGCATCAAAAAAGAATAAAATACTGAGAAAATAACTCAAGGAAGTAAAAGACCTATACAAGAAAAACTAGAAAACACTACTGAAAGATAGTAAAGAAGGAATAAATAAAACACATCCCATGTTCATGGAGTGGAAGACTTCATATTAAGATGTCCACACTACCAAAAGCAATGTGCAAATTCAATGTAATCCTTACCAAAATCCCAATGATGATTTTTGCAAAAATATAAAAATTCATCTTAACATTCATATGGAATCTAAGGGACCCTGAGAATAGCGAAAACAATCATAAAATAAGCTGGAGGACTCATACTTTCTGATATTTAAAACTTACTACAAATCGAAAGTAATCAAAATAGTGTGGTTCTGGCATAAAGACAGATATAGAGACTAATAAAATAGAGAGTCTAAAATTAACACTTGCATATATGGTTAAACGATGTTTAAGTAGAGTTCCAAAACCATTCAATGGGGAAAGGATGGCCTTTTCAAATAATGATGCTGGGAAACATGGATATCCACATGTAAGAGAATGAGACTGAAGCTTTACCTAACATCACATACCAAAATTAATTCACAATGAATCAAAGACTTAAATGTAAAACCTAAAACCATACAACTCTTAGAAGAAAACATAAAGCAAAAGATTCGTAACAGGCCAGGCGAAGTAGCTCACAGCTGTAATGCTAGCACTCTGGGAGGCTGAGGCGGGCGGATTGCTTGAGGTTGGGAGTTCGAAACCAGCCTGAGCGAGACCCCGTCTCTACTAAAAATAGAAAGAAATTAATTGACCAACTAAAAGTATATATAAAAAAAATTAGCTGGGCATGGTGGTGCATGCCTGTAGTCCCAGCTAGTCGGGAGGCTGAGACAGGAGGATCACTTGAGCCCAGGAGATTGAGGTTGCTGTGAGCCAGGCTGACGCCACGGCACTCACTCTAGCCTGGGCAACAAAAGTGAGACTCTGTCTCAAAAAAAAAAAAAAAAAAAAAAGTCAGGAACTGGGGCTTTTCCTTGTGAGGAAATTAAGTTGATTTATTCAATCAATGTAAGACTGGTTGGGTGTTCTTGTTGAGTCTGTTTAACCTAAAGTTTTCAAATGTACTGGCATAAATAAACAAAAAAGTAAAATGGGGAAAACATATTATGGATGGAGACAAATTTTCAAAAAAGTACCATCAATATCCACAGAGAAATGTGAGAAATTACTATATCTATGAAACAAGAGAAAGCTATTTAAAAGAACTATTCACACTCTGGGAGGCCGAGGCAGGGGGATCGCTCAAGGTAAGAAGTTCCAAACCAGTCTGAGCAAGAAAGAGACCCTGTCTCTACTAAAAAACAGAAAGAAATTAATTGGCCAACTAAAAACATATAGAAAAAATTAGCTGGGCATGGTGGTGCATGCCTGTAGTCCCAGCTACTCGGGAGGCTGAGGCAGAAGGACTGCTTGAGCCCAGGAGATTGAGGTTGCTGTGAGCTAGGCTACCACTACAGCACTCTAGCCTGGGCAACAGAGTGAGACTCTGTCTCAAAAAAAAAGGGACTATTCAGAGAACAGAAAAAACTTTCTTAAATTAAAGCTATGAAAGCATACTTCTGTGTAAAGCATGTGAGGGAAAAAAATATAATAAAAGCAGAATTTAAACATTTGATGGAAGAGTTGAAAGCTTAGAGTTTAGGAATCTCATAGTAGGACAAAATGACAGAGATGGAAAGTATAATACTTAAAAAAAAATTAAAGGATGAGTCTAAGAGGTCCAATATCCAAATTATCAAAGTTCCAGAAAACAGAGAAAAGGAAATTATCAAAGAAATTCAAGAAAATTTCTCAGAACTGAATGATATGAAATAACCCTCAAGTAGTCAGGATAATTGAAGAAAACAAATCTACACCACAGAACATCAATGAAATTTGAGAATATTAGGGATAAAGGAAAGATCCTAAAAGTTTCAAGACAAAAAATAAAAAGTATATATGAAAGATTAATAATCAGAATTAACAGATTTCTCAAGAAAAACAATGAACCCAAAAGAAAGCATGAAGGAAAATTATTCTCACCCCACAATTCTGTATCTAACTAAACATCAAATAAATGTGAAGGTAGAATAAAGATTTTTCAGTCATGCAAAGACTCACAAAACATACTTCCAATCTCTGCTTGTTTTCCCCAAGCTCTTTCTATGGAAACGGTAGCCTTCAAACCAAAGGAATATACCAAGAAAAAGGCATGTGATCAAATTCCTAGTAAAGACAGCTGACTAAACACATACATCTGTTTTTATACCTTTCAAAAATGACAGATTACAGACAGATTTTTTAAAAATTCACAATGAT